>NC_056733.1:690459007-691059007 GCF_019279795.1 Protopterus annectens
TGTAAACGTTTAGTTGTTCCTGGATCGCGAGGGCTGCATGGAGTCTTACACTATTCTTAGACTCCATGCAAGCCTTCATGAATCCTGCCCTAGATCTTTTTTATTAGATTAAGAAACTTCATGATTACTTAAAATTTGCTCTTACTGTTGCCTTTGTACACAACATACTACTGGTTCAATACCAAATTACCCAATACAACATTTCAAACAAGTATGTATGCCACAGTTATCTTGTTTTATGGGGGTATTGTTATATCAAGTAGGAAAGTGCCCTACACATATATGGAGTTTTTCAGCTTTTGGCTCACTGTATTTGCCACTAGCGCAAGCTACTGCTGAAAAAAAAGTATTTGATCATCTCATCTACCCAGCTACTAAACAGTAAATAAAATAATATAGGTTCATAGGTTTATACTAGGCTATCTGCCCTAAGGCATTTATAAGCCTAGCCCAAAGTTTTGTGGCTTACGCCACCCCTTATGTTAAAAAATACTTTGCCCATTAGTTTGTTGTGCCTCTGTCCAGCAGTGACACAGAGATGATTCCCGGGGTAAACCTATGATCTCATTTATTGTGAACAAGAGGTTTTAGCGCTTTCATCTCCTGATAGAGACTTCTTCAGAAACAATGAATAGATTTAAATTACACTTTTAAATAGTACTTAATACATGATGTCACACCTTTAATTGAAGTCTGTTTAAAGAAACATACACTTGTTAATAACACCTTAAATCATAAAATTTGTGTCAATACAAATAATATTGTTAGCTCCAAAAATACACGAATAATAACATTAAAATAAAATAAAATAAATATTTGAGAAAAAATGGTACAAAGGATATGAATAAACATTTTAGATAGATTTAAAAACTCATAAAAGAACTCATGTGTATACCATAAAATTAATTCCATTAATGTTTTGTAGGTTTGGTTGTAAAAATATATGTTGGTATTAAATATATATGTATGTATGTATTGTATATTTTAACTGTTAAATAACAATTAAATATTACCTTTTTAAAACTTTTATCAATGTTATAATAATTGTCCCAAGTCCGGACTTTGCATATTTCAAATATTGTTTGCCCTTTCAATTAATAGAGGTATCAATGACACTGTTTTGTTTAATCCTGGGGGAAACATAGAAGCCAATCTATATTGCCATTGACTCTCCTTCTTTTTTAACAAGTTTTTCCAGTCACCACCTCTGTTGTTTATTTTTACTGTGTCCAAGATACCAAATGTGAATTGCCTAAATTCTGAGCAGGATATACTGTGTTTATATAAAGAATTAGTGTTCTTTTTATTCCTAATATCATTCAGATGTTCGTATATCCTGCTTTTGAATGATCTTTCAGTCTTGCCTACGTAGAATTGTTGGCAAGTGCGGCATGTAGCAAGATATACCACTCCCTTTGTGTTACAGTTACCATTCTGTAAATAAACTTTACTTTTCATGACATTATTTAACATAATGGTGGGTTCAACACAAATAAAGGAGCAATAATTACACATTCCACATTTTTTGGTACCCCGAATCTCTTAAACTATACGTAAGAAAATTAAATCTGAAGCTACTGTTTGAATCTTCACAAGACAACGATACAAACTTTGTTGAAAATAATGACAAAATAAAAAAGAGGAGTATTTACAACCCACCCCTACATCCTTTATTAGAAACTTACGAAAAACTGGTTCTGGAAGATTTATATGATGAATTCAAACAGAACAAAAGGTTTGAGTATTACAATCTTACTAAAAATGAATTCACTCTTCTAGGGAACCTCAGAAATGACAACAGTATTCAGATATGGTTCCTGACAAAGGTGGGGGTATTGCCATTTTTAAAAGTGAGGACTACTCCAATGCAATGAAAATACTCTTGGCAGATGAAAATACATACTGTCAAGCTTCCATTAACCAAATAAATATTTCATATATGAGAATTAATAGTTATTTGGAAGAATATCTATTAGAGGATAGAATCAGTCCCAGTGAACATGATTTCCTTTTCACATAATTCCTAAAATTCCTGTATTTTTGGGATCCCAAAGATACACAAGGACATCTGCAGGCCTCCTTTTAGACCTATTGTGGCAGCAAAGGGATCAAAAATACATTCACTTTCTGTATATATTGATTTTCATATACAACATGTGGTTGAAAAGACCCCGCATTTGTTAAAAGACTCCTGGGAATTTTTGAAAAATATTAAGCAAGATTTATTTGATGAGGATGTTATATTTTTAACCATAGATGTAAGAGATCTTTTTACATGTATTCCTAAAACTGAAGGAATGAACTTATTTGAAGAAGTACTCTTCCAACATTCTGACTTGGAAAATGATAAAATTTTACTTATTTGTGAATTAATGAATTTAGTTCTCGAAAATAACTTTTTAAGCTTTGAGGGTGAATTTTACCAGCAAATTACTGGTGTCCCTATGGGAGCAAACTGTTCACCGGTATATTCTAATTTAGTGTTACTAGGTTGGGAAACACAGTTTGTATTTAATGGACCACATTGGCCCCACATCAAATTATATCTCCGATACCTGGATGACATTTTCATTTTATGGGGGGGGGTGTGAAGAGGACATTGACCATTTCATTAATTTCATCAACAACAGCACCACTTTTCTCTCCTTCACTTTCCAGTACAATAGAATGAACATCAACTACCTTGACACTTGTATATACAAAGATACATCTAAAAGGCAGTTCAAATCCAAAATATTTAGGAAAAAAACATTCTGCAACGCTTGCTTACACTTTGACAGTTGTCATCCCATGTCACAAAAAGTTAGTATCATAAAAGGGCAAGCCATTAGAATTGCCAGGATGACCTCACAGTTAGCGGATTTGGAATTGGAATTTGATGTGTTAAGAGAAATGTTTTTAGAGAGAGGGTATCCCTTGGTTTTGATCAACACTACTCTTAACAACATATATGAACAATGGGGTCATAAATATATTCCACTACTAGGTTTTGATGATAGCAACACGTTGGATAGGACAAACAGTAAAGATTATCAAACCACTTGTGTGTTAACATACAATACAAGAACCCCGGCTATCCAGAACATTTTCCAAAGGAATTGGAATATTATTAGATCTAATGATTGTGCATAACAAGTTGGGAAATCAACCCAACTTTGTCAACAGAGTAGGGTCCAACATGAAACAACTCTTAGAATATAAGAAATCTAATACACCCCAAAACAAACGGGGTACCAAAAAATGTGGAATGTGTAATTATTGCTCCTTTATTTGTGTTGAACCCACCATTATGTTAAATAATGTCATGAAAAGTAAAGTTTATTTACAGAATGGTAACTGTAACACAAAGGGAGTGGTATATCTTACATGCACTTGCCAACAATTCACGTAGGCAAGACTGAAAGATCATTCAAAAGCAGGATATACGAACATCTGAATGATATTAGGAATAAAAAGAACACTAATTCTTTATATAAACACGGTATATCCTGCTCAGAATTTAGGCAATTCACATTTGGTATCTTGGACACAGTAAAAATAAACAACAGAGGTGGTGACTGGAAAAACTTGTTAAAAAAGAAGGAGAGTCAATGGCAATATAGATTGGCTTCTATGTTTCCCCCAGGATTAAACGAAACAGTGTCATTGATACCTCTATTAATTGAAAGGGCAAACAATATTTGAAATATGCAAAGTCCGGACTTGGGACAATTATTATAACATTGATAAAAGTTTTAAAAAGGTAATATTTAATTGTTATTTAACAGTTAAAATATACAATACATACATACATATATATTTAATACCAACATATATTTTTACAACCAAACCTACAAAACATTAATGGAATTAATTTTATGGTATACACATGAGTTCTTTTATGAGTTTTTAAATCTATCTAAAATGTTTATTCATATCCTTTGTACCATTTTTTCTCAAATATTTATTTTATTTTATTTTAATATTATTATTCGTGTATTTTTGGAGCTAACAATATTATTTGTATTGACACAAATTTTATGATTTAAGGTGTTATTAACAAGTGTATGTTTCTTTAAACAGACTTCAATTAAAGGTGTGACATCATGTATTAAGTACTATTTAAAAGTGTAATTTAAATCTATTCATTGTTTCTGAAGAAGTCTCTATCAGGAGATGAAAGCGCTAAAACCTCTTGTTCACAATAAATGGTTTCATATACTTTTGGCTAATACTGGTGTTATTTTGCTAATACTGGTGTTCCTTTTTGGCGTCCTGGATTCCTGGTTCATTTTGTTTTATTTAAACCTATGATCTCCCATCCACCGGTCAAGATTTCTCTTGAACAGAGCCAGTGAGGTGCTCTGCCTCACATGGACCGGGATTTTATTCCACAGCATAGGGAGTCTCTGGGTGACAAATCTATCCCTCCAGCATGTCCCATTTATATCTGTGCTAAGGTTTAAGTCGCTTGCTCTAGTGGATCTGGTAGATTTGTATTTTTTGAGGTGGAGCATGTCCATTAATTCCGGGTTGGACATGGCCTTGTATGTCAGGCACAGGTCACCTCTGAGCAGGCGGTATGCGACTGAATAGAGCTGCAGTTTCTTCAGTCTGGCAGCATATGACAGATTTTGGAGTCCCTTTATCCTTTTGGTGAGGAACTTTTGGGGTCTCTCCAATTGCTGCAGGTGTCGGGTGAGATACATCCCGAATGGGGCATTGTACTCGATCATTGGTCTGATAAGTGAAGAGTACAGGGGAACAATGACCTCACTTGATCTGGATGTGAATCCCTTCATGATCAGGTGGGCAATGTAGAAGGTCTTTCTAACCACTTTAGCAATGTGAGTGTCAAAAGAAAGGCCACTGTCAACCTGGGTCCCCAGGTCACTGATAACCTCTTCTGTGCTTAGTGGATTGCCACCTATATGGTAGCTTGGGGTTACCTTGTTTTTCCAAGGGTATGACTATACATTTTTGGCATTTAACTTCAGGCCATGGCTCTGGCACCAGCTATCAGTTTCCGTGAGACCCTCTGAAGGATATCTGTGTCCGATGTACTTTCCACTATGGCCCAGTTTGCAGTCATCTGCAAACTTTGTCAGCCATAGTCCTCCTATGTTTGCCTGTACTTCTGAGAAGTAGATGCCGAACAACAGGGGGCCAAGGACTGAGCCCTGTGGGACACCACTTGTGACCGGCTTGGAGTCTGACATGGCGCCAGCAACTCTAACCCTGTGGGTTCTGTCCTTTAGCCAGTTTGCAACCCATCTTGTGACATATGGGTTTACATTTAAGCTGGTAAGTTTCTCTATAATACCCGAGTGGGGTACTGTGTCGAAAGCTTTTGCAAGTTCAAGGTAGGATGTATGGACTGCCTTTCCCTCATCAATGGCCTTGGTGACTGTTTCGAAGAAGTCGACTAAGTTCAAAAGGCATGATCTGCCCTTGACAAAGCCAAACTGGGTCGGGTCCAATGTCTGCAAGTCCCCTATGTCTTTGTTTATGAGTTCCATTATGATCCTCTCCATATGTTATGTAATGACTGTAAGAGGCGAAATCCTGGAATGTATGATGTAACTGAACTGTTTGTCAGAAATGCTTAAAAGATTACAGAACAGGGATTGGTAAAAGTATCTGGACATCCCTCATCTTAGTTTTAGCAGAAGCTGAAAAGGAAAAATGTTAAATATTCAAGTGCAAAGACCTGAACTTCTCTTTTTTGCCAAAACAAAAGCTCACTCTTGTAGAATTTAAGTAGCGTCTATGGTTTTCTATAATATTAAGGAGTTTGCATGCAAAATAATTGTTTTATGCAATTATTAGAGAAAACTTAGGAGATATGTTTGCCCTAAAATATAACAGCATTTGCCGTTTACTATGCTTTTTTGAAAGTCACAAGCACCAAAATAGGGAATGCCCTACATAAACAAAAGCAGATGATAATCCTAGTTTTGCACAGTACAGTCTCTACCCAATAGCATCAGGTATTCCTATATGGGGCAGACTGATTTGCTCCCATTTATCAACCTTTTTCTCACCAAACTGATCTCTGCATGGAGAGTCTCATACTTGATTTGCAACTTACTTAATTTGGTAACAGCACAATTTAACGTCATGTTACTAAATCATTTCTTCAGTTTTAATAGTTCACTGAATTGACAGATGTCACTTTTTACTCAGCTGCATCTACCCACAATTTATTTAAATTATTATTTTCATTTATATGATATTGTCTTCAGTTTAACCAATGCTTTTGTCAAATTAATTAATTTATTTTGTGATGTTACATTGTGCAGTTTTCCATGGTCCTATCACACAGTGTGACCGGTTTGTTTCTCTGGTATATTTTTCAGAGGGTAACAACTTATACATGCTTAGTGGTTGGTTGTATTTTTTAATACAGTGGTTAGATTTAAGCACCAGAATAAATATAGAATGGAATGAGTTTGAATCACAAAGTAAATGGGCAACAAGAAGAAGAAATAAATCTGGTTATAAAGTCTACAGAGCCTTTTTTTTCCTTTACATATTCTTCATAAAAGTTCAACATTTTATACACACAATGTCCACGTGTGCTGCAGTCCCTTTTCTGCCTAAAGCTAGAACACACAAAAGTCCCACACATAAATTGGGTGGCAGTCAAAATTCCAGGTGACATGGCTTCAGTAAGTTTTCAAACATACATTTGCTAACTGGACAGCAAATCTTTTCTTTCATCTGTAAGCCAAAAGCCATTTCACTATATGACATTTGACTACTGTTAAATTTTAATTTTCAAAGCAGGTTAAGTACAGCTTTTCACACCTCAGTTTGCATCAGATGTGCTAGTAATGAACCCAACTTCCCTCAAATAGCCCTGAAATCTGAAGAAATCCACAGCAAAAAGATATATTAGACATAAAAGCAATCTAAAAGTATTAATTGAGCTTCATGTGTTACACTGTTTGCTAAGACAAACCTACATGAAAACTACTGATATGTTTTCATATTGCACAGTGATGGTAGCCTGAAACAATTGGTGGACATTTTTTGTTTGGGCAGCCTTCCTTGGAGGAGGGGTACTGGACAAAGACACCGAATTCCATCTGCCAGTGTACTGAGCAATGCTGCTCTACCTTTACCTAACTAGCTTAATTAGCAAAGTTTGAATTGTTTTTGTCTTCCTTACCTACCCTTCCTGAAGGCTTTTCACAGCTAATTATATGGCTCTCTTTCAGTCATCCATGATGTTTGCAAAACACCCATACTCAGAAAAGCTGTTACTAAACAGTGGACATCGGTAAGGCTTGCAGGCTTCCCTTCTCTGATTCGTCCCATTTTTGCATTATCTGCATCAGCACAACCTATTTTTTTTTCAGTACTTAATTATCACGGTTCTGTATTTTAACCTCTCCTCTAAGAGTAGATTTAGTCTTTCTTTTTAATCATTTATTACTTTAGATCTATTTATGGTATAAAGCTCAAACATAAACCAAAAGCACAAAATAATGATCCCGCCAATACAGCATGCATTGTGCTTTTGAAGTGTGTGTGTGTGTCTCTATCTATGATGCATGCGTATACACACACACACACGCTTATTTTGGAGTGGTCAACATGTCCCACTACTATATTCTAACTTCAGGGTGATGCAGTCCTGGAGAAGTGGTATTTGTTTTTCCCCAGCAGCTGTGTAATCCTGAAGTTACAGTACAGAAATACCTCCGACACTCTTCAGTGGTATGTGCTTCGGCATTTAGTGGTTCATTATGTTAAAGCAAAACCCATTATTTGCTGGTACAGTTGTGATTTTTTTTTTTTGCTTTGCTTCAAATGTCTCTGAACTTGGGAGTCTACTTTTATCTACCTGTTAATTAAGAAAGTGAAGTGGTCTATACTGGTCCCTTTTTCAGCCACAATCCAAAGAAACACTGCAGTAAATACAGGCAGTTTCAGAGTAGCTAATTAACTATTTGTTTTAGAGAGAGGAAGGAAACAAGAGTGCCTAGGCAAAATCCATGCAGGTACAGATAGAGCATGTAAACTCCACACAGACAGCGACAGTTGTAAGAAATGAGCCCCTAATGCTTGGCACTGAGGTACAAAAACTTAACCAGTGAGTCATGAAAACCGTCTTAGACTGACTGGTTTTGGACCTGCTATGGATAAACAGGAAAGAATGAGGGACAGAAAGATGGACACATTTGCAATGGACATACAACATTTTTTCTTACGAACAAGCATAGGCACTTACATGTATATGCATACACACATACATGTTTGTCTCTCGCTGTCTCTACATAGACTTCATATAAATAAAAATATAAAATATATAACACGACACATAAACCTATCATATTTACCTGTGTGTATGTGCTTAAGTATTTGCTACAAATAGAAACTTCCTAAAACAATGTTTGTACTCATGTTTGTTAAAATCTTCTGTGCTTTTGGCATACACTTTACACCAATATGCATTAGTAAGGTGCATGAAAAAGAAGTTATGTACTTACCATAATGTTCCATGTGAGTTGTTCATCTCGCCTTCATTCTTACAGATGGGTTTAGTGCTGATCCTCAGCTCTGAGTCGGCCAACTACAAAGCTCAAGGTCTTCAGACAGCTCGAGGCCAAGTCCCTATCCCATGATGCACCTTGTGTTACCTCGGATCTTGTTTGCTGCCTCTAACAATACCATATGCCATTCTATCCCTATTTTAGGTAAGGAAACCATATAAAAGAAAAAGCAATCATGATAAAACATGAATCTTGGTCCTCAAAAAAACCTGGAGGGGGTTGGAGGGTGGGAAGTAAGAATGAAGGCGAGATGAACAACTCATGTGGAATGTTATGGTAAGCACACAACTTCTTTATATGAAGTGTCCATCTCGCGGTTCATTCTTACAGATTGGTAGCGTCCCAAGCACCGTCTTTCTCGGGTGGCTCATGGGAGTATGTTCCTCAGGACAGTGGAACCAAACGAAGCCCTGTCCCTGGAGGCCCTATCGACTTTGTAATGAGTGATAAAAGTATGAGGCTTTGACCAAGTGGCTGCTGCACAAATACTATCTATTGGTAGCTTGGCAGTAAAGGCTGAACATGTGCAAAAAGCTCTGGTTGAATGAGCCTTTATTTTGTGTTGCAGAGGTATACTGGCAGCTGAGTAAGTGAAGGTGATGCAATCAGATAACCACTTCGACAGAGTGTTTTTTGCCACAGGTCTACCTTTTCCGGAGTCTGAAAAGGAGACAAAAAGCTGTTCAGATCTTCTACATTCTTTGGTTCTAGCTAGGTAAAATTGAAGTAGTCTGTGAACATCAAGTTTGTGCAGCATGTACTCCCAAATTATTGGTGTGTTTGGGGGAAAAAAAAGGTAGTTCTATGGTTTGATTAAGGTTAGCTTCAGTACAAACTTTAGGTAGGAATGAAGAATTTGTTCGTAGTGAAACACTATCAGAAAGAAAAATCAGATACGGGGATTTTATAGTTCTTGAACTCTATGGGCAGATGTGATGGCCACTAAAAAGACAGTCTTCCAAGACAAAAATTTGAAGACTCATGAAGAAGCTTGCTCAAACCATGGAAGAATGATACATGAAAGCATAACATTTAGATTCCAAAGTGTATAAGGGGATTTGACAGGTGGTCTCAGGTGGAAGGTCCCTTTGAGAAAAGCTTTGGATAGCTTGTGTGACATTACATTAAAACCTTCAGTACCCAGATGAAAATTAGAATTTGCAGCGAGCTGCAGACGAATGGTGGCTGCAGCCACTCCCTTGTTGAAAAGCACACTCAAAAACTCTAGTATGGAGGAAATAGGGGCTAGGTAAGGGTCAATGTTATTTTGAGAAGCCCATATGGAAAATCTCTTCCATTTGCTGAGGTACAGCTTCCTGGTAGATGATTTATGAGAAGATATTAAAATATGTTGTGTTTCAGTTGAGAGATTATGGAACCTGGCTATGTTGGGAATTGGAGAAGCCAAGCTGTCAATTTCAGGGACTGAAGGGAGGGAGGGATAAAGGAGCCACCAAAGAGTGCATCAGAAGGTCTGGAACTGGGTCTAGAATCCAAGGCTCTTCCAATAGAGGCGGTTGAAGAAAGGGGAACCAAATCTGATGAGACTAGTGAGGGGCTATAAGAATAATGGTCCTTCCCAGGGTTTGGCTTTCTGTAACACTTTGGATATCAGGGGTATTGGCGGGAAGGCATAAAGGAGACCCGGAGGCCAATCGTGTACGAGTGCGTCCCTTGGGGCATCTCCCGGAGGGGGGATTAGGGCAAAATAGCTTCTGCATTTTGTGTTCATGGGGGATGCAAAGAGATCGCAGCAAGGCTGACCCTATCTGTGAAATATTCTTTCCACTATTTCTTCTTTGAGGGACCACTCGTGAGGCAACAAGATTGCCCTGCTCAGTTTGTCTGCTATCACGCTTGGATTTCCCAGTGATGTGCATTGCTATCAGAAAGCGCTGGGTGGAGGTAGCCCACTGCAACACTCTTAGGGCCTCTCGACAAAGGGCATAGGACCTGGTTCCTCCTTGTTTGTTTACATACCAGACCACCGACATGTTGTCCATCTGAATCGTAATTGTCCCCAGAGGGAGAGAGTCCTGAAAGTACTGGAACGCCAAAGGTACCGCTCTCATCTCCAGGACACTGACATTCAGATGTGTCTCTTGTTCGGTCCATGTGCCTTGGGCTGTTATTCCCTGAAAATGCCCCCCTCGATCAGAGAAGCGTCCGTGGTCACAATGGCCAATGGTGAGGATAGGACAAAAGGACGACCTATCGTTACTTGGAGAGAGGTCAACCACCACTGAAGATCCTTTTTGCAAGAGTTCGTTAGAATGATGAGATGAGACATTGGGAGTTCTTGGTAGGACCATTGAGTAAACAGGAGCCATTGTAGAATCCGCATGTGCATACGACCCAATGGAATCACTATTACTGCAGCTCCCATCGTCCCCAACAATTTTAACACCTCTGAGGCTGGCACCTTGTCGCTGGATATGACATTCAGAATTTACTGACGAAGTACTAATATCCTTTCTGATAGAAGTTTCAAAGTGGTGGTGGTGGTGTCCAATTCTGCTCCGATAAAAATTATATGTTGCAATGGCAACAAGGCAGATTTTTTTTGAGTTTATGGTAATCCCCAGTTGATTGCAAAGAGTAAGTGCGGTATCTCTGGCTTGTATAAGTTGATGCCTGGTGGTGGCGGTGAGGAGCCAATCGCCTACGTATGGAAACACCTGGAATCCCAAACACCTCAGGTGAGCTGTGAGCATTGCCATACATTTGGTGAACACTCTGGGGGCTGTAGTGAGACCAAACGGCAGGGCTCGAAACTGGTAGTGATTGGCTCCCAGCCAGAAGGGCAGATGATCCCTGGATGGTCTGGTCATTTTTATGTGGTAGTATGCATCCTGGAGATCTATTGAGCACATCCAACTGTCTTTCCCTAAGAAGGCAAGTATCGACTGTAGCGTGACCATCCAGAACTTCTTCTTGACAGATCTGTTTAGTCTGCTGAGGTCCAAAATAGGTCTCCAGTCCCCTGTCTTTTTTGGAACTAAAAAGAATCTCGAGTAAGTTCTGGATCCTATCGGGTCTGCTGGGACTGGTTGGCTGACTCTTTTTTCTAGCAACCTTTGGACCTCTCTGTTGCTTGTTCCCTGTAACTGGGTGGAACGTCTGGGATTTTTGTTATCAAGGGGGGGAGGAGTGGAGAAGGGAATAAAATAGCCTCTTAAAATTATGCTTTGTACCCAGTTCTTGTTTATTTTTAGCCAGGCATCTGGATACAAAGATAAGCGACCCCCGACTGCCTCCAGAGTAGGGCAGTCGGGCCTCCTTTCAGGAGCGCTGATAGGGCTTCCCAAAGAACTGGTCTCTGTCACCTTGATTTTGCGAACCCCCTCTGCAGTGAGGGTGGTGTCTTCCATTACTGCCTCTTCCTCTGCCCCTGGTGGGGGGTTCGCCACGTGTGTCCAGAAAGGCTCCTTGGGCTTTTCAGAACCACATCTTTCCTCCCTTTTGAGCCTTGGGATAGGGTCGAGTAGGAGTGGAAAAACAGACTCCGATGGCAGACAGAGTCTTTCCTTCCTGCTCACACTTGGTCAGAGTTTCCTTAACTTTGAGCCCGAAAAGAGACGAGCCATCAAAAGGGGTACTGACAAAGGATGACTTAAAGGGCTCTGCAAAGAAACATAAGCGCATCCAGGAGTGTTTCCCAAGAGCAACTCCTGTATCCACTGCCCTACTCGTTCCATCAACTGCATATGAAATCAAAAGCATGGAAGAGTTCACTATGGAATTAAGAGTAGCAAGCTGGGATGCAACCTTGTCTGTAGCTTCCTCAGCTACTGTACCCCTGTAGAGTATCTCCAAGCTCTTTAGGAGGTCTCTTTGCAGTCTTGTGAAATGTGTGAGGTAGTTCAATCAACGCAAAGCAAAAGTTGCTGAACTAAACATGTGCTTCCCATACCTATCCATGATCCTACAGTCTCTATTAGGAGACTGGACAGAGGAAGAAGTTTCAGACATCTCATTTTTGGTGGCTGCTGCCACCACCATAGCATCAACAGGCACTCCCTTTGTGAGAAAGGTCTTCTTGTGAGGGGCAGAAATAAATTTATTGGGCCTCCTAGGGACAGGCTCCATGGTGACCGGAGACTCCCACACCCTTCATGAGACCAACTCCACATGCTCATCGAAAGGTGGAGACACCCAAGAGGTGGAAGGCTGAGACCCAAAAGCTTTCAGGAAGACCGACTCATCCTTGGTAGGGCTGGTGGGCTTCCACCCACCCCTCTGCTGTAGGATTTTCAAGATATCTGCAAATGAGAAATCTTCAGAAGGGGACCGTGGGGACGCTTCTGATTCATCCAAGCCGGTGTCAGATGTGATAGACTCCTGCAGGGAGTCTAGATGCTTCCTCTTGCAAATTCTCTTCCTGGGAAACTCATCAGTGGGAGCTTCTGGTGTGGTCTCGGTAGAGCAGGGACCACCCAGTGGGGTTTCCTGAGGCTCAGGGTCTCTACACTTCAAAGGGATCTGTGAGGCAGAAGTAGATACAGGCGCTTTTAGGGAAGAGGTAGTTGGCCCTGACGTTGTGGCTGTCCTGGGGGACATTACTCTCCTCATGACTTCAAAAGCACCTCTGCTTTGGTGGGAACGAACCCCTGGATCCGAAGAAAAAGATGATTCCCTTGGCACCAGAATAGTGGGCTCCGATCCAGAGGTAGGAGCCGAACTCATCCGAACAGAGGCCCAAAGAGGTAAAGTCGGAACTGAAAGATCTGTACGACTATCCTCCATGGACCTGATAGGTGAGTGACGGCTCCTAGACTCCTTGATGGGCTCCGAGGAGGTCCAAGTAATCAAAACCAATGGCACTGGAGCAGGCATGGGTTCCAAAGGCACCACAGTCATCAGCTCCAACTCCTCCGGCTCCGAAGGACCAGTATGGCTCGGAGGAGGAAAAGAAGAAGATGGAGAAACAGTTTTCGGTTCTGAAACCACTTGGGTCGGAGCCGATAAAAATTTTGCAAATGCTGGTGCCTGTAACAACTTCTGCACCACATGATCCACATCCAAATCAGATAGGCTTATCGAGGACCGAGATGAGTGGATCGAGGGTGCCACCGATTGTAAGATCGGTGACTTAGGTACTTCGGAGACCGGTTCCAGGACTGGGGACCAGCTCCGAAAAGTTAAGACACTCGGCTCCGAAGGCTGTGGAGTCGACGTCGATGTCTTTTTGGATGTTGTCTGATCCGAAACTCTATGCTCCAAAGAAGAAGACTTGGAGAACTCAGAAGATTTTGGAGATTTACCAGCTTTATCATGGTCACCCAAAGCTTCCCGAAAAGATGATTTTACAAGTCCTCTGTCAATTAGCTTCCTTTTTCTTCCATGCAGGACCCTGCTACTAAAATAATGACAGATGGAACAATTGTCTTTTAAGTGCATGGCACCCAAACAATAAACACAATTGAAGTGACTATCAGTCACAGACATTTTCTGTCCACACTTTGGATATTTTTTAAACCCAGACTTGGGTAGTTTTTCTTTCTCCTGATCAGTCATAAGAAGCAAATTTTAAATGCACACAAGAAAAAAACTACTAATAAAGATATTAAAGTCACACACAAGTGTTAAACAAGTCCAAACAACACACTAGTATTTTAAGCTATAAGCAGCTCTTAAAATAAACTGCCTCTATAACACTAATAGAATTTAACTATTAACTGTAACACACTCTAATCTACTAAACACTGTTATTAATACTTTTAAACTGTAAAAAGGCACACCAGAAAAAAGGGAAGGGAATTTCTAAAGCCTTAATAAACGAAGGCTATAAAATACTATAGAAAGTAAAGCTAAACACTAGTTTTGATAGTTCTAAACATATACTTTGAAAGGAAACTTAAGCTACATTGAAATATATATATATAAAGAAAGAAATTTTTCTCAAAGAAAAAAAACTATACTGGCCCCAGCTGTGAAGAAACCAATGACCTGTTGTATGGGCAAACTAGATCTGAGGTAACACAAGGTGCATCATGGGATAGGGTCTTGGCCTCGAGCTGTCTGAAGACCTCGAGCTTTGTAGTTGGCTGACTCAGAGCTGAGGACTGGCTCCGAACCAATCTGTAAGAATGGACGGCGAGATAGAACAACTTCACATCAGTCCTTTTCTTTTGGAAAGTCCCAGAGTTTTGCAACAGTGACAAAGAAATGAACAGAAAAAAATCCATGCACTGCATTTTTAATCACTTCAGTCATGTAGCAAAGGACCAAAAACAGTTTCACCACACACTGCAGTTTTATTTCAGTTTTGCCTGGCTACTGTTTCTATGGTGCATTCATTCATCCATATAAGGGTCAGAACAGAATCAGGATGACAAGAAGTGACATAATTCTCTCGGTCTAATTCTACATTAGGCCTCCTACACAGAAATAGAAAGTTTCTCACTTACAAAGCTAAAGTAACCCTGTCTCATTCCTATTTATTACGTAGTCTACTATACTGCTCTCAGATTCTCACAAACCTTAATACACTCCTAGAAAAACTTAACTCAACCTATAATAAGATAGCCAGATTCTCTGCCCAACACACCTTTACAACTCATCACTGTGTCTCACTTAAACACCTAAACTGGCTGGAACTACCAAAATTGCTTCTTCTCTCTCAGCTCCAGATCATTCATTACATACTATATCAGCCTTACCTACTGCCCTAGCCTATCCTCCTTTATATCTCACTACTCTCCCACTAGACTACTCCACAGCTCTGACCAAGACTTACTATGTATCCATAAACCTAGGACAAAAATGGTTGGCAACCTATATAGCTATCACCCTACCATAGCATGGAACAAGCTTCCACATCAAATTAGGTAAATAAATCAACCTAAACAATTCAAAGCAGCTGCCAAAGAACACTTAAAAACACTCTGGTTCTGCCTCTGTACTCATCCACCATAAACTGTATCCACCCATAAACTAATCATCTTTTAACCACTACCCTAAATTTTAACCTCTACTCCATTCTGCTTTAGCACATCTGTTCCTCCAGGCCATGTCTATCTCTCTTACAAACTATTATTTACGCCTCGGCTTAACTTCTCTCTCCCTATACCCCCCCCCCCAAATCATCTCTTAATAGTAACAAATGTCTACATAGTACTAATACTTTAATGACTGCAAGAATACTTCTATTTCAGTTTCTCACATAATATGTATTACTAAGGATTACGTATTAATATTTGAAACTTGCATAATGTTGTAAATATAAGCAATAAGCTATTGTATCTATAATTTTTGTTTTTAATGTATAATGTTTCCAGAGCTTTTCTCCTTGGGCCACTGCTGAAAAAGGGCCAATTGCTAGGTCAGACAGACTTTTCCGGGTCAACAAATGTAACATAAATAAATAATATAATATAACCCAATACCCCATGAAGGTATACGATGGCTCATGTTAGACATTACACATCCAGGTTCACCTGTCACAGACTGGACCATTAAAAGGATTCTACATCTTTTTCTCTTTTTATCTATCTATCTACTATCAATCTAGTTGACCAAGTTAATCCCACAAGACTAGTAGCCTCTTTCCAGGAGAGACCTGAGATGGCACTGCTAGGTGAAATTTGGTCATGGCATAGGGGAACTTCCCCTACTCTTTTTGTACAGGGACCCTGCTCACTGTTACGCTTCCTGTCTTCCGGTCTAGGCACATAGGCGGCTCGGAGAAGGAGGAAACTGAAAATCGAACATGGAAGAGGAAGAAGGCATTTTTCAAGTATTGGATATGAGTGAAACTGTTAATCGAACAGCAGGAAAGTAGAATATGTTACATAATGAATTAGAGGCTAAAGGGATAACCCCAGTGTTTAAAATTAGGATCAGAGTTAAGCGGACAGAAATCATGCCCACTTCGACATCACTTTCATTCCCACCCACAGTGTAATTTTACTTCTAAATATCCTGTAAATCCACAGTTCCAGTCTAGCTTCAGCTCCCAGGATAAACTAATATTTGGATTTGTGTTCCTCTCCGACTTGCATTGGATTGGGAAACTATGCCCCAACTCCTGGCTCATATTTAAAATAAAGAAAGCTATGCCAGGGAAAAGGGACATCAGTGATTACTAATTTTTAAATTTTGCATCATTTATGCTTCTACAGATGTACAAGCAGCCCGCTCATAAAAAAAAAAATAGTGCATTTGTCAAGTAGTATTCAGTAATCAGCACATAGCAAACTAGAAGCTGAAAAAGGAACAGAAGATTGTGTCTACTAATGCTCCAACTTTCTGTCACACACTTGCTTTCTACGGAATTACTAGCAGTTCAGAAAGCCACTACATCAGGCTAGTATTCAAACATCAGAATACAGTAAAACATGAAAGAAAGAGAAATACGGTTTCCACTACTGTTTGCCTGGCGCAGATGCTTTCTATGTGTAGAAGCCATGTCATAAAATTGTTCAGAAATCACCACAGAATAAAATATGAAATGAAAGAAACAAAAAAAAAAAACTCTTGTTTACTAATGTTTTAAAAGACTTGCATTACTGATGTGTTTTCTTGAGTAGCAGCAGCAGTCAGGTCACAAAATGTCTGAAAGGCTACTTTTCTCAATGGGTAAAATGCACAGCTTAAACTAATCAATGGTTCACAGGGAGACCTGTTGTCAGTACAACTACAATTTGAGATGGAACACCTTTGAAACTTCCTTCGGGCAGTCTTCCCCCACCCCCTCAGCCAAAGGTGAGCATGCTCAGAAAGGCAAACGAAGTGTAAACAAAGGCTGAATCAAAACAAAAAAAAAAAAACTGGGACTGTCCCTTTAAGTTGAGTGAAGAGAATGGAGAAGGTAGAAAAGAAAGTGAAGGAGAGCTAGTTAAAAGGCAAAAAGGAGGAGTAGAAGTAAGTTTTATGGGAATCAGAAAAGTTATTTCAACAAAATTTGCTTACAACAGATTCTGCAACACCTGAGTGTGTTGTTACAACCCTCCAGTTGTTGGGGGGTAGGGGGGTGCGGGATGTTTATTTTAAAGAACTAATTCAGCAGAGTGAACTGGAAAGTGAAAAGGAAGTGTTGTGGGTGAAATAATGGACAGAATATAAGAAGTTGTTCAAGAAATAGGAAGGAAGAAAAGAAATTTTATGCACAAATGGCAAGAGAAGGTGAAAAGATAGAAGAAAAACAGAAGTAAGAAGAAAACATCGAGTAAAAATAAATAAGAAGCACAATAGAAAAGGAACTTGACAGGTATGAGATATGGGACAGTATCATTTCACCACTGGGTACTGAACCCAGAAAGGTAAGAGCATTTACATGTATTACAGATACTTTTTGTGACATTTTTTTGAGGAAGCGCAGTATATGAAAAAATTCTTAGCATAATATAAAAAAAGAAAGAATGAAAATCCATGGAAATGTGTTGTGCAAGTATTTAATACAGAATAATTAAAAAAAAGAATATTCATACAATTTCATACTAAAGTTGAAAGTGACAATTTAAAAACGATGTGTGGAGATGTAATGGACATTACAAAGATTTATGGCAATAAAGATTTATGGACTGGGAATGGGAATGTGGTGTTATACTGTTCTTCTCTTTCAGCTGTTCCCATTAGGGGTCATCACACCGGATCATCTGTTTCCATTTCTTCCTGTCCTCTGCATATTGCTCTGTCACACCAGACACCTGCATGTCCTCTCTCACCACATCCATAAACCTTATCTTAGGCCTTCCTCTTTTCCTCTTACCTGGCAGCTCCATCCTTAGCATCCTTTTACCAATATACCCAGCATCCCTCCTCAGCACATATCCAAACCAATGCAATCTCGCCTCTCTGACTTTGTCTCCAAACCGTCCAACCTGAGCTGACCCTCTAATATACTGATTCCTAATCCTGTCCATCTTTGTCACACCAAGTGCAAATCTTGACATCTTTAACTCTGCCACTTCCAGCTCTGACTCCTGCCTTTTTGTCAATGCTACCGTCACCAACCCATACAACATAGCTGGTCTCACTACCCTCTTGTAGACCTTCCCTTTCACTCATACTGGTACCAGTCTGTCACAAATCACTCCTGACACTCTTCTCCACCCATTTCACCCTGCCTGTACTCTCTTCTTCACCTCTCTTCCACACTCACCATTACTCTGAACTGTTGATCCCAAGTACTTAAACTCATCCACCTTCGCCAACTCTACTCCCTGCATCCTCACCATTCCTCTATCCTCCCTCTCATTCACACACACATATTCTGTCTTGGTCCTGCTGACCTTCATTCCTCTCCTCTCTAGAGCATATCTCCATCTCCCCAGGGTCTCCTCAACCTGGTCCCTACTCTCACTAAAGATCACAATGTCATCTGCAAACATCATAGTCCATGGGGCCTCCTGTCTGATCTAGTCTGTCAACCTGTCCATCACCATTGCAAATAAGAAATGGTTCAGAGCTGATCCTTGATGTAATCCCACCTCCACCTTAAACGCATCTGTCACTCCCACTGCAGACTTCCCCACTGTCACACTACCCTCGTACATATCCTGTACCACTCTTACATGTATTACTACTCTTACTCTTAATGTGGTGTTAAATGCAAAATGACAAAAATAACACATTTGCCCAGTATAATTATTGTGGAGGGGAGCAATGGATTGGTTAAATACTAGGGTCAACCAAAGACTTTTTCATGGTAAAAAACATTTAATTAATAATTGTGACAAAATAAATGTTTAATTTGTGGTAAAGTTGGTCATGAAGCAAAAAAGTTGAGCAAAAATGTATAACGTGTGAAAAAATAGGACATTCATGGATGGGCTGTAATGTTCATAGGTGTGTACTAGGCTAATAGCCCTGGAGCCTTTACAAGCCTAGCCCAAAAAAAATTGCCCAGGCACCTTAAAGAGAATCATACACAGGAAATAAAGGTAGACCAAGGAGGAGATCGTTTTAGTAGATAACAGAGAAGAGACACAAAAAGAAAATAAAAATGAGGAAGATACAATGATGGAAATAAAAGAATATATGAGGAAAAAAAAAAGAAAACGAAGGACAGGTAGAAGAAGAATTAGTAATTCAAGTGATGAAGGGGAAGACAAATGGATAAGAGGTAAAAGTCAAAGAAATTATATTGGGAAGAGAGTAAAAGACAGAAAGTACAAATTAAAAAATACAGGGATAGCAAGAAACAAAAAAGAAAAAGTATAAAAGCAAAAGAAACTTTTCCACAAAGTGAAAATTCTAGCCATAAATGAGAATAGTATAAAGAATGTTCAGTGATGGCTAGGAGTGTTGGAATGGTGTAGATTGTTAGATATGGATATCATAATATTGACAGACATAAGAACAACAAAAGAGGAAGAAAAATACAAGTAAATTGGTTATGGGAAGGTAAGGTTACATGGAATATAGGAGAATAAAAATGCTCAGCATAGCAATTTTATGTAAAGAATGTATAGAAATTTCAAATCACACATTAGTAGTATTAAGAAGAATATTGATAGTAGATACAAGATGGAAGAACCATATATACACGGTGATAACACTTTAAGCATACACTTTTGAATATGCAAATTATAGTAGTGGAAGATAAGAGAAAAGAAGTGGCAGATGTAAAGGTTAATTCAGACTTGATTAAAAGTGGAAAAATATATTTATGGGAAAACAAACACTGGACATACAAAAGGGGTAATTTGAGAACTGAAACTGACTGTTTTATATTATCAGAGAGTTTAAAAATATTTAACAAAAGAGTGAAAAGTACGGGTTTCTCAGACCATGTAGCAATTTGGATAGAGATTTAAGAGAGAACAGGTTGCATAAAAATAGGTAGATGTAATTCTAAGGAATATAATACATCAATTATGGTTAGATCATACAGAAATGAGAAGATTTTATAAAGACTGGACAAGATGGTGGATTACTTTAAAAGAAAATTTTAAAAAAGTACTGGAAAGGCAATGGACAAAAAGAATTCAAGACCGTTGTAAATATGAGGAAATTAGTGACAAAGACATAGTAACAAAAAGTTTTTAAGAAAAAGAAAGAAGATTGTATGAAATGAATCAAGAAAAAAATTTAAAAAAGGTAATTTAAACGAAGATGTTTTATAAGGAAGAAAAGAAGTAGCACCATATCTATGTAAAATGGTTAAAGAAAATAATATGAGAAAAAAGGAATGATGAAAGAAATGTACTTAATGCACAAAAAGAGATAATGCAGATGATAAAAAGACATTCTGAATACTTTTTTTTCAAATTTGAATCTATAGGGAAACAAATGGCACATACAAAATTAACTAAGGGAGATAATAAGAGAATGGAAGAAAATACTACAATGATAGAAGTAGAAAAAGTTTTGAAAATAAGTAAATGTAGAAGCAACTACAGGTTTAGATGGAACTGAACACTTAATGTACAGATATATGCACGACTGGCAAAAATATTTTTTAGAGATGTTAAATGAGAACCGATTTGGCCTTGTATCAAGCTCGCGCCAGCCAAAAACTCTCGAGCTAAGCTTTTATCCATAGTACCCTTCTCCCTGTTACCTCAGATCAAGTTTGCCCTTTATCAGTAAAGCAGAGGTAGTTTCTGCACAAGTGCCCTAACTCAGCACATGGACTCAAAGTATCCCCCATGAGCCTCTGGAGGGGGAAGGAGAGGGGGACATGATAAATGAATGAAGATCAACAACACAGATGGAACGTTATGGTAAGACATAACTTCTTTATCTGATGTTGTTAATCTTCATTCCCTTCAGCACTGATAGGACAGAGTCCCCAGCTACCTTGTGTTCCTTGGGTGCCCTGTATGGAAGAATACTCCTGAGCACCATAGAGCCAAAGAACGCTCTTCCCCTGGAGACCAGAACCAGTTTGTAATAAGTAATAAAGATATGAGAAGAAGCCCATGTTGTTGCTGCTGCACAAATGTCATCCATGGAGGCTCTAGAATGGAAGGCTACAAAAGTTGCTATCGACCTGGTAGAGTGAGCTTTCTGTGGTATAGGCTTTTTCTCATGATGATAAATGTAAAGTATGCAATCTCTAAGCCATTTAGATAAGGTCACTTTAGAAACAGAATTTCCCATTTTAGGGCCATAAAAGGAAATGAATAGTTGGTCTGATTTATGCATTGTCTTAGTCCTGTCCATCCAATTAATGCAGACAGTGTTCCCCTTTGTTAGTAAAATTTGGAAAAATACTGGTAGGTCAACAGTTTGCCTAATGGAGAAATCCGAAATGACTTTGGGAAGAATGGTAGGGTTCATCCGGAGTGATACTCTGTCCTTATGAAAGATAAGATAGGGCTGGTTAATGCATAGAGCATTTAGCTCTGAAATATGTCCAGCTGACGTGATGGCGACCAGAAAAAGGGACTTCCATGATAAGAATTTGATGTCACATTTTGCTGCAGGCTCAAAGGGGGGCCGAGTCAAAGACTGAAGAACTAAAGTGAGGTTCCATGTTTCAATAGGCTGATTGGAGG
The DNA here is from genome assembly GCF_019279795.1 of Protopterus annectens. Lineage (NCBI taxonomy): Eukaryota > Metazoa > Chordata > Ceratodontiformes > Protopteridae > Protopterus > Protopterus annectens. The sequence continues at coordinate 690,480,996 of NC_056733.1, forward strand.
TCTGATCTGAGAAACTATTTTTAGAAAGATTTTGCATAACCAGTGAGTAATCAGGGGAAGAGTTTCCAAAACCATTATGAAAGTTTAAAATAGCAGCTAGATGTACTCGTATGGTAGAGGCTGCAGTTCCATTTTCGAAACATTTTGATAAATAGTGAAGGACTACAGTAACTTGAACCGAATATGGATCTAGTTTACTTTTCTTAGATCAAATAGAGAATCTCTTCCATTTGTCTAGATAGTTTTTTGGTGGATGGTTTGTGTGAGGCCAGAAAAATATCACGTACTGGAGAGGAAAGGTTATCCTACCTGGCGATTAGCGGAAGTGGAGAAACCAAGCTGTCAGCTTGAGACTGGTCAGGTTACGATGACTCGACCCTTGGGTGCGAGATATCAGGTCTGGAGATGGATCCAGAATCCAAGGTCAGCATAACAGGTGAGGCCGGAGGACCACACTTGTTGAGGCCATTAAGGGGCTATGAGAATCACTTTGCTTTTCAACCGAAGTGCTTTCTTCAAAAACTGGGGAATCAGAGGAATGGGGAGATAGGCGTACAGAAGTCCAGTGGGCCAATCGTGGATCAGAGTGTCCCTCGGGACAATTCTTGATTGACTTCTTGATTGAATGCCAATTCTTAGTTACCTTATTTACAGAGAGAGGATACCCAATTGACTTCATTACAGATATTTTTAATGAAGTTAGATCTAAAAGAGACAATTGCTTCATAGTACCAATTCTAGAAGTGAAAAATATTATTGATGATGATATAACAAGACTTCAAATAACAGAAGAGGAGAGACAATTTAACAGAAATTTGGAGAACAGTACTAATACTATTAATATTAAAAATATCAATAATAACAGTAATAATAATAAAAAATATCAACTTAGCTACATTACAACATATAACATGGAAAGTGATATTATTAAAAATATACTATATAAAAATTGGTTATTAATTCAACAAGACAGAAATATTAATCAAAATTTTTTTAATATCCAACAATTGTGTTTAGAAAAGGTCAAAATATTAAAAACATCCTTGAGTCTAGTAAAACTATTAGTTTCAGCTACCGTGTAGGAATGACTATTTGCAGTAGCTGTAATATGTGTAAACACATGCTTAGCGGCGAATATGTTACTATAAACAATAATAAATAGAAGATAAAACATAAACTTAATTGTAATTCAAAATTAATAGTTTATGTAGCAACGTGTACTTTATGTACAGCGTTCTACATAGGAAAAACAGAACGCTGCTTTAAAGATAGGGTTTACGAACATACATATGCGATAGCCAACACTAAGATGGAAAATGCATTGGCAAAACACACGATCGCTAATGTAGGACACAAGTTTAAATTTACAGCCATACACCAAGTTGTAACTGATATTAGAGGGGGACCAAGAATGTGAATTGTCCTGGCAATGGAGAACAAATTCTTTTTCTAAACCAGGACTGAATGAACAATGTAACATTTTATGTTTATTGAAGTTGAAAAGTTTACTTAGATAATCATTACTTGTAACACTTTTACCAATTTTTTATGATTTTCAATAATCTTTAGTAATAATTTTAACACAATTTTAACATATTTTTAACATATTTTGATGATTAATATAGCTGTCATTACTTTTATTAGCCATCACTTTAGTTAATTATGGTTCATTAAATTTTATATAATATATGCCGTTTCTTATATAAATTTATATATTTTAATTATTTTTATATATAAAAGGTGCATTCTTTTAGATTTGCAGCAGCACTTTACACCTGTTAAACAGGATCTTAACACATAGTTTTAATATTCCTTAACGTTATTATATTGTTAGTTTGTATTAATATGTGTATTACTTTAATTGATTCTATTAAGGAAATGTTGTTAAGCTATAAATGAAGAACTTATATGTTGTATCTTTGTCTGAAGAAGTTGCTCCAACAGAGGGCGACGAAAAGCACTTTACATTCATTAAAGAATTTATTCCTTGGTTCCTGCTGTTGGTTTGTGCCGGAGGAGCTTTTGTTTTTGTAGGAAAGGTTATCCTACCTGGCGATTAGCGGAAGTGGAGAAACCAAGCTGTCAGCTTGAGACTGGTCAGGTTAGGATGACTCGACCCTTGGGTGCGAGATATCAGGTCTGGAGATGGATCCAGAATCCAAGGTCAGCATAACAGGTGAGGCCGGAGGACCACACTTGTTGAGGCCATTAAGGGGCTATGAGAATCACTTGGCTTTTCAACCGAAGTGCTTTCTTCAAAAACTGGGGAATCAGAGGAATGGGGAGATAGGCGTATAGAAGTCTAGTGGGCCAATCGTGGATCAGAGTGTCCCACGGGGACTCCCCCTGAAGGGGAATTAGGGCAAAGTTGCTGCTGCATTTGTGGTTTGACGGAGAGGTGAATAGGTCGCAGCAAGGCTGGCCCCAGCGGCTGAAAATTTTTGCCGCTGTGCTGGGGTTGAGGGACTACTAGGGAGGCAAGAGAATACATCTGCTCATCTTGTCCGTAATCACGTTGGAATCCCCTGGGATAAGCGTTAACAGAAAGCGATTGGAAGCTATCGCCCACTGCCAAATTCTCATGGCCACTCGTCATAGGGGGTAAGACTTTGTTCCTCCTTGTTTGTTGATATACCAGACTACAGACATGTTGTCTGACTGAACTGCGATTATCCTAGAAGAAAGAACAGATTGGAATGCTTGCAACGCTAAAAGCACTGCCCTCAGTTCTAGAACACTGATATGCAAGTTGGCCTCTATTGTGGACCATGTGCCTTGGACTGTCATACCCTGAAAATGCCCCCCCATACCCTATCAGGGAAGCATCTGTGGTCACAGTGGCCTTGGGTTGAGAGGGGTGGAAAGGGTGGCTCCAAAGTTCTGTTTCTGGCCTCATCCAGCAAAGTAGATCCTGCTGCAATGAGTGGTTACTAGTACTTGAAAACAGAGGGGGGGGGTGACAATTTTGGAAACATTGAGATAACAGAAGCCATATGTGAAGTTTTGTGAGAGGCACTATTGGTATAGCAGCTGCTATGGATCCTAGGAGTTGAGGGACTTCCCATGCTGAGGCATTGTTTTGGCAGAGTATCACCCGGAGATGAAGTCTCAGTCTTTGTAATCTGTGATGTGGGAGAGATACTAAACAGGAGCGGGTGTCGAAAACTGCTCCTATGAACTCTATGGGCTGGGTCGGAGTAAGATTGGATTTCTCCCAATTTATTGTTATTCCTAATAGTCTTGCCAGGGAAAGAGTGTATTTCAAGGCTGTTACCAACTGATGCTTGGTGGGGGCAGTAAGGAGCCAATCATCCAAATATGGAAACACCGGGAATCCTTGCAGCTTCAAGTGAGCTGTGACTACTACCATGCACTTGGTGAACACTCTGGGGGCTGTGGAAAGTCCGACGGGCACAGAGCGAAATTGGTAGTGATTGGCTCCTAGCCAGAAGTGAAGTAGTCGCTGGGAGCATTTGTCCATTTTGATGTGGTAATACGTATCTTGGAGATCCATGGAGCACATTCAATCACCGTTTCCCAGGAATAGAAGAATGGACTGAACCATGACCATCCAGAATTTCGTTTGGTTGACAGATTTGTTTAAATTGCTGAGATCCAAAATTGGTCTCCAGTCCCCTGTCTTTTTTGGCACCAAAAAGAACCTCGAGTAGAATCCAGATCTGCATTGGTCTGGTGGATGACTCTTTTTTGACGCAGTTTTTTTATTTCTATAGCTGCTTCTTCCCTTTGACTGGGTAGAATGTCGGGAAGTCGTGTAGGAGGTTTTGAGTAAACATTGAGGGGAATAGTGTAGCCTCTGGTTATAATCTTCTGCACCCAACGGTCGGAGGTTATAGATTGCCATCAGCGTGGTGCAGAGAGAAACGTCCCCCCCGACTGCTTCAAGAGGAAAGCAATCGGGCCGCTCTTCAGGAGCGCTGATAGGACTGTCCAGAGAAAGAATCTCTGGATCCCTGGTTACACGGGCCTCTTCTGCTTCCGTAGGGGAGTCTTCCAGAAGAGTTATCCCCTCTGCCCCTGGGGATATACTCACCACGCACCACGTGTGTCATGAAAAGGACTCTTGAGACTTTTTGTGCCACAACTTGCCACTCCTCTGGTTCCTGGAAAAGGAATTCTGCGGAGTGAAGAAGCATACACCTACGGCAGACAGGGTCTTGCCATCCTTTTCACATCTGGCTAGAGTGTCCTTCACTTTAGGGCTGAACAGGGACGAAGTTTAAACTGGAGCATTCAGGAAGGAAGACTTAAAAGGGTCCACAAAATCACAAAGGCGCATCCAGGCATGCCGTCATATCACTATGCCTGAACCCGCAGCTCTGGCCGCCCATTTGGTTGCATACGATATTAACCTCATAGAAAAGTTAGAAATGAATTCCAGGGTTGCGAGCTGCGAGGCAACTTTGTCACTTACCTCGTCAGACACCTGTTCTGAGAGAGTTCCAGAGAGTTCAGAGATTAAGTTTCTTTGGAGCCTCGTAAAATGTGCCAAATAGTTCAAGGACCATATAGTGAAGATCAATGAAGCAAAGACTCACCTTCCTAATCTGTCCACTACCCGGGACTCTCTGTTGGGCGGATGGACAGTCTGACTCTCTTCGGCAAGTTCCTTTTTCGTGGCCACCGCCATAGCATCAACTGGTAAACCCTTAGACCAATGTGGGCTCTGCTTAGGAGGGGATAGGATTTTGTCTGGTCTCCTAGGGATCGGCCCCACAGAATCAGGATTCTTCCAAGCATGCTGCACCATGAGTTGAACTAACTTGTCTGCAGATGGGGTCACCCAAGAGGTAGATGGTTGGGCATGGAAAGCCTGCAGAAAGACGGACTCCTTGGAGGAAGGATTGGTGGACTTCCAGTCACTCATCAGTGATGAAGGGAATGAAGATTAACAACATCAGATTAATATTTTTTAGAGGTGTTAAATGAGTGGTTTGATAAAGGGGTAAATGATGAAAGGACATGTATGGGTGCAATGAAATTTGTATGGAAAAAAGGAGAAAGAGTATATATAAAAAAATTGGAGACTTACTGTTGAACAATGTTGACTATAAGATTTTTATAAATATAATAGAAAAAAGATTAGTAAGCAAAGCTAATAAGCTACTGTGTGAGACAGTTTTTGGAATAGAAGGAAAAGGGAGCCAATAGCTTTTAATGATTATAACAGAATTGGTAGATGACATGATAAATAGAAAAACAGATCAAAAATGTTAATAGGAGAGGTAAATAAAGTGCTCGATAAGGAACAGTATGAAGTACTATGGAAAATTTAAAATAATATAATAAGTAATAAAATAGTTACTATTTTGGTATCAGTGTATAAAAGAAATAAAGTCAAACTAGTAGTTAATGGCTGGTTAAGTGACACAATAGAAATTAAAAGTGGTATCAAATAAGGTTGTTCAGCAAGTAATATTTTATGTATCAAAGCAAGTAATATTTTATTTGCATTAATTATGAATGCAATTGTTAGTAAGATAAACTTAGCATTGGAGGAAGCTAAACATTTCACAAGAGAGGGAATTCAGATCCCAGTAATGTTTTTTTATGCAGATGACATAGTAATACTTGCAAAAAATAAAGAATGGATGACAATAGCTATTAAAACACTCAGTAAAGAATTAGGAGTATTAGGTCTGAGTATTAATGAGAAAGAGAGTAAATGACTGGGATTTTCAGGAAAAATAGGAGGTATTCCAGTTTATTAAAGAAGAAATAGAAATTTTGGGAATAACATTTGGAACGAGCAAGAGAGACTGACATAACAGAAGAACATGATACATAAAATAAGAAACATTTGTTTGTTTTGTAGAACATTTAAACTTGCACATAAGAAAAAGTATATTTATTCAGTTCGGTAATAGGTAAGATGGCACATCTAGCCAATGTATTTATGATACCAGTGGAATGTGAAAAAATATCTGTGTTATTTTCTTTTATATGGTGATCTAAATTGAACAGAGTTAAAACAGGAACTCTTTACGTTATGAAAAGGGAGGAGGTTTGGGTTTAATAAATCCACCTGTGCATATAGCTTCACTGAATGTATATAAAGTATTAACAAGAATAAAAGAAAAATGCTAATAAAAATAATATAAGTAAAATATAATCCAATTTGGGAAATGTTTTAAAGGATGTAAAGGAATTGTTTGTATGGAAATGAATATTTTACTATGGAGAATTGATTTAAGTAATATAGAAAAATAGAAAAAAATGATATGATAATGAAAAAAATTGTATTATATTTATCCTTGGAAGCATTTGCGAGAAATGAAAATAAAAGCTACAAACGCAAGAATAAAATGATGTGAAAAAATATGTGGAACGTATAGATTTCCTGTGGAGATTGTCTATAAACAGACTTCTAGTAAGGGCAAACATGCTACATTAGAAAATAAAAGTAAGAGTTTGTACATAAAAAACAAACCACTGTGACCAAAGCACTAAAAATAAACTGTATAAACAAAGAAAAGTGCTTTAAGAAATCCAAAGACCACTGTAGCAAAGTGCAAGTTTAGTGCTTTAATTTGTTTATTCACACAAACTTCCTCAGAACAGATGACAAAAAAACACAGTAACAAACTTAAATATACAAAGCTATTAATTAACTGACCAATAAACAATCATTCCCAACCATGTTATACAAAATAAAAATGAAAAAGTGTCAATAAAACCATTTCCAGAAAATACATATAAAAATAAATATTGTGGTGTGATGATAGGTGTCAAGATGGCACTGGCTTTTGCCATTTTGGTTTTAAGCTCGTGGGAAACATCAGTGTTGACTAGTTTGGATGGTTTCAAACATGTCTCCTTTTACAGGAGATACATAGATGATTTGTTTTTTTTTTTATTTAGAATGGTTCCAAGGAGAAAGTACAGTTGTGTGCACTTACCATAAATGTAGATGTTCGAGTGTATTCACTGTTGCAGTCATCACTTGTGGGTTATCCCTGCTGGGTAGCACTTGGCCGGCCCGAATACCAGGGTAAAGAGTATCCCTCCTGCATCGGCTGCAGGTCACCTGAGACTGACGTCAGGTCATCAGGGCTATTAAGGGAGGCAGCAGACACCATTACATCAGTTTTTCCTGCCCCCAACCTATAGAAGCCCTGCCCAGAAGGCCTAAGGAAGGCACACCTGAGGTAAGCTATTGGGTATTATTAGATATGAAGAAAACAAAAAGAGGGAAGCAGGGAGGGAAACAGGACTACAACAGTGAATACACTCAAACATCTACATTTACGGTAAGTGTACACAACTTTACTATGTTCTTCGTGTTTCACTACTGCAGTCATCACTTGTGGGAAGATTCCCAAAGCTGAAAAACAGGGTGGAAGGAAGGAAGGGAAGGAGTCTTAGAAAAGGCTTGCACTGCTCTAAGTGGAAGCCACTATGCCCTGCAGGACTACTGAAGCAAAAGCCTGCCCGGGATTTGGAATAAAGAGGCAGTTGGTAGTGTTTTGTGAAGGTGTGAACAGATGTCCAAGTGGCAGCTTGTAGAATATCCTTGGTAGGGACGCCTCTGATGAAGGTAGTGGAGGTTGATGCTGCCCTAGTGGAATGGCTTCGGACAAGACTGGGAGATATTTTCCCATGGCAGGAGTAGCAGAAATGGATGCAGTGAGAGATCCATTTAGAAATGGTCTGCTTGGATATAGGTTTCCCTTCTGCCCCTGGGGTGAAAATGACCAGCAGCTGGTCAGTCTTTCTGAAAGACTTGGTCCTATCCAGACAGTATCTAAGCTGTCTGTGCACATCTAAAGTATGTAGGATCCTTTCCTCCCTATTTTGTGGGTTTGGAAAGAAGGTAGGGAGATGAATAGCTTGATTAAGGGTCACATCAGATACCACCTTAGGCATAAATGAGGGATTGGGTCTAAGAGACATTCTGTATACATGGAAGATAATGAAAGGTTCAATGGCCATGAGGGCCTGCAGCTCTGAAACCCTCCTGGCTGAGGTTATGGACAGCAGGAAGGCAGTCTTCCAAGAGAGGTGCTTCATTTCTGCTGAAGCAGCTAGTTCAAAAGCAGGTAAAGTCAATTTTCCAGTACATAGTTCAGGTCCCACACAGGAGTGGTTGGTCTTCTAGGTGGTCTGATGTGTGACACCCCTCTAAGGAATTACTTTAATAGGGGGCGGGAGAACATAGGCAGTTCTGTAGGGGAATGAGCAGAGACAGCTGAGGCATAGGTTCATAGGTTAGTATGGCCCTAGGGCCTATACAAGCCTAGCTATAACAATTGCCTGGCTATTTCTTCCCACAATATTTATTTCCCTGGACACCTGTCTAGCAGGGCGACTGACATGATCCCTGGGGTGAATTTCCTATCTCCCATCCAATCGTCAAGGTTCCTTTTGAAGAGGGCCAAAGAGGTGCTCTGCTTGACATGTATGGGCAGTCTATTCCAGAGTCTGGGGAGTCTCTGAGTCAGGAACCTATCCCTCCAGCATGTTCTGTTCATTGTGATGAAAAGGTTTAGATCCCTGGAGTGTGTGGCTCTGAGGGATTGGGATTTCTTTAAGTGTAGCATGTCCAACAGCTCTGGGTTTGACATGGCCTTGTATGTTAAGCAAAGATCGCCTCTGAGTAGACGATATGCAATAAAGTATAGTTGGGAGTTTTTTTAGATGGTCAGCACAGGGCATCTGCTTTAGGCCTGTGATTCTTTTAGTGAGGTATTTCTGCGGCCTTTCCAGTTGTTGCAGATGTTTTGAGAGGTACATACCAAATGGGGCATTGTATTCTATAATGAGGGATGAGTACAGTGGGACAATGACCTCCTTTTTTCTGGATGAAGAGCCCTTAGTGATGAGGTGTGCCACATAGAAGGATTTCCTGAATGCTGTGACGATGTGGTTATCGAAGGTGAGACCACTGTCCACCTGTGTCCCTAAGTCTCTTGTCACACTTTTGGTGTTTAGTGTACTGCCACCTATGTGATAATTCACAGGTACATGTTTTTTTCCCAAATGGGATAACTATACATTTCTTGGCATTGAGCTTGAGACCATGGCTCTGGCACCAAGCATCTGTTTCTGTAAGGCCTTTTTGTAGACTATCCACATAATTTGGGGATTCAATAATGGCTCCCAGTTTGCAGTCATCTGTGAACTTTGCTAGCCAGAGTCCCTTAGTGTTGGCCTGTACTTCAGAGAAGTAAATGCCAAACAAGAGCAGTCCCAGGACTGAACCCAGAGGTACTCCACTTGTCTGGAGCTGGATTTGGAGTCGGCTACTTTTACAGTGTGGGTTCTGTCAGTAAGCCAGTTGGCAACCCATCTAGTGACGTAGGGATTAATCCCCAGCTTAGTAAGTTTATCTATGATTCCAGAGTGGTGGATGGTGTCGAAGGCCTTGGCGAGGTCCAGATAGGCTGTGTTTACCACCTTACCCTCGTCCACAGCTCTGGAGACTGGAGACTGATTCGAAGAAGTCAGTCAGGTTCAGGAAACAACATCGGCCCTTCATGAACCCAAACTGGGTGGGGTCCAGTATTTGAAGGTTGCCAATGTCTTTGTTTACAAGTTCCATGATAATACGTTCCATGGCCTTGCAGATCAGGCTCGTTAGACTGATGGGGCAGTAGTTCCTGGAATCCAAGGTGGATCCCCCTTTGTGCAGTGGGATAAATGTAGCTGTGCGCCACTCAGTGGGCACGAAGCCTGAGGTGAGGCTATGATTAAACATGACACTTAGGTGAGGTACCAGTTCATTTTGTAGTTCATGTAGTACACAGCCCAGGATGTTATCTGGTCCCATGGATGCTGTATTCTTAGCTTTGGAGAGTGCATTTTTTACCTGTGTGGCCATTATTACCAGAATTTGGCAATCTTTCGGTATTGAGATAGGCCCTTTAGGGGGTGAAGTTGGCACTGAATCGATCTGCCAGGATATTGGCAATATACCTGGGATCAGTATATTTAATGCTATTCTGTTGTAGCTCAGAGCAGATCTAAGCCATTGCCATTTAGATTCTTGACATAGCTATAGAATGCCTTGTGGTTGTCTTTGGAATCTTTGGCAATTTTATTTTTGTAAGTAGCTTATGAGGGATCTCAGCTTCTTACTGAGGCTGGTAAGGGAGGTTTTGCATCCTGGGATTTTCCTCTTTTCTGCAACAGTTTCTTCCTTTTGTTGTAAAGTTTGTTTATGGCAGGAAACCACCAGATTTGCTTCCTTTTTTTGGAGGAAAGCGTCTTGGTTCTATTTGGGATAGCATGATTCATGCACGAGTGGATGTGTTCGTACAGTGCCTTAGTGCAGGATTCAGCAGTCGAACTTTCAGCTCCTGTCTGCACGGGTGTCATGAAGTTTGTCATTTCTGACTTGAGTAGTATGAAGTTCTCTTTGGAGAAGTTTTTTACAGAGGTTTCCTTACTGGGGGGTGGGGGAGGGATGTGAATGTCAAGGGTGATTAGTTTATGGTCAGACCTGACCAACGAGGGGGTAACCATAGGTGTTGAGCATCGATTTCCCATGTTGGTAATGACCAGGTCTAGGATATTGGAGCCCCTGGTAGGACTATGGATTAGTTGATCCAAGGCACTGGAATTTATGAATTCCAAGAACCACTGGGCAAAGGTGTTGGTACATGAGTAGTTTTCCCACTTAATGGCAGGGTAGTTGAACTCACCCAGTATTAGGGTGTTTGGTTGTATCTTAATATTTTCCAGTATGTTTAGAAAGGTGTAGTGAGAATCTTGGGGCATGGTGGGGGATCTGTAACAAGCTACAATTTGGATTGCAGTCTTACCTAGTGTTAGTTGCACCTGGAGAATTTCAGACACATTGTGTTGGACAACTAGCCTGGTGGTATGAATATCCTTGGTGAATATGGACACTCCTCTACCTTGAGTTTCAGTCCTGGTTTGGTGGCCGAAAAGTGTGGTAAGAGTTGTAGCCTGGTATTACAGGGGTGCTCTCTGTAGCCTTGAACCAGGTCTCAGTTACTGCACAGATATCAATGTTCTCCATTTTTAGGAGTGCCTCGACAGAGTGCATTTTGAGGTTTAGACTTCTAGCATTGAGTAGCATTACCTTCAGATTTTGCATGTTTGTACCTGTTACGGTGGTGGTTTTGTCCTTTGAACTTTGCCTAAAAAAGGCACTATAGGGGTGGCAAGAGCCTTAACCAGCAACCTGAATCTCAGGGGCAACAGGTGCAGACCACCTCTGGCAAAGCATCGTGGTCTGTCGATCATGTCGTCCCAGGCAGACAGATACTGGATCCTCTTTAAATGACACCAGAAGCTTAGCCAATTGTTGAAGTCAATTATTTTGTCCTTATACTGTGGTATCATTCTGGGCGAAGGCAGGATGCTACTCAGGGCTAGGGTTATACCTGCCTAGGCCACATGGTCCAAGAGCTCGTCCACGTCTCTTTTCATGTAGTCCAGGGAGGTATGTCTCAAGTCATTCACTCCAACATGGACAATGACAGAGTCATACTTGTACTTGTTGTGGAGTGACTTGAGTGCATGCGTTATGTGGCGGATCCTGGAACCCGACAGGCAGCTGACTGTAATTTTCTCCTTGTTCAGCCTGGTGAGTGGGACATAGTGTGCCTGACTATAGAGTCACCAATGACTGAAGTGTTGGGGTAAGTTGTCTTGCCTTAGGGACTGTTGTTGGGTGGCACACTGGTGTTGTGAGCTATGTGACACTTTGGTTGTGATTAGTGTTTGTTTGCGTTTCAGCTTCAGAGGTTCTTGTTGCTTGGGCAGGTTACTGCTAAGGGCATCTGCATATGAGGGTTTAGTGTTGCTATGTGAGGATGTTGGTGGTATGGGTTTAGAAGGGTTATGTGTTGCTTGAGGTGTAGTGCGGGTGTTAACCTTCTCTTCTTGAATGTCTAGCACAATCTTAGGTGGAGAGAGCATTGCTTCCAGTTTGGCTATGTAAGCGCATCTCTCACAGGTTGCAGTGTTGGGTGGTAGGAGGAGAGGGTTGTCTGTGTACATGAGGCAATTGTTGCATTGCCCCAGTACGCCCAGATTCACCAGGAGGACAGGAGAAATCACCGGAAGCTGACCCTTGGACATGCCTGGTTTGGTGCTTTTTTTGTCACGTACAAGAGCTGTTTTCCCTTACCTTAACAAGGTACTTTGCAGTTATAGGCTGTTTACTGCCTACAATTAATTTCTCCTTATTAACAAAGAGAGTTGAGTGACTGTATCAGTTTAAGGCTTCCTAGTGCTTTCCAGCAGGTTTTAGAGCAAGTGCTAGTCACAAGGATGCTTAAAGGTAAGATGAAACAAATGGTTTATCCTAAACACTGCAGTGTGCACTAGAGGAGTTAGATGTGAACATAGGTAATTTAAGTTTTACCTAAGTTTTAGTGGAAAGTCACTATTTTTAAAACACCAAGATAGCTTGAAAGGGGGTGGCCACTTTTGTATTCTGGTAGTATGGAATACAGTAGGATGGCCAATAAATTTAAATAGTTGAATGGGAGTGATTTCACAAAATGATAACTTTGCCCTTACTCACACAAGCCAGTAAAAGCAGTGAGGAAATGAGATACATGGTCAAATTAACATAAGGGGCAGGCAACTAGAAAGACAGTGGTGTTTAAGAACTCAACATTAACTGGGTGGGAGGGCAGGGAAAAAATTTCTGCCCGACTCACAAGAGACAGAGCTGTGGTCTCTTTTCAAGTTTTAATATGCAGTTAAAAGCAGAATACAAGTAAAACACAAGGTAAAGAAAACAAATCGCAATATTCAAAATAAAAAGGCAATAAAGTAATGCACAATACAACAAATAAAAAACAAACTGCCATTTCCCTCACAGCAAAGTGTAGCAGAGTCTGGGTGAGCCTTTCTAGTAAAGCTCTGAAATGTTTTATTTTACCCCTTAAATAGAAGGTTTAGTTCCTAGCTCCACCCCCTCAGTTCACAGATGATTAACCTCAACTGACCTGTTCTATCTTATGTGCGAGTCCTTAATTGATCTGTTTTGATTTCTGCCTGACTCACAAGAGACAGAGCTGTGGTCTCTTTACAAGTTTTAATATGCAGTTAAAAGCAGAATACAAGTAAAACACTAGGTAAAGAAAACAAATCACAGTATTCAAAATAGAAAAAGGCAATAAAGTAATACAAAATACAAGAAAAAAAAAACTCTTTCCCTCTCAGCAAAGTGTAGCAGAATCTGGGTAAGCCTTTCTAGTAAAGCATTCATTTTGATTGAAGAGTATGATAATCCCTTTTACACGAGCTCCGCCAGGTAATCTAGAACCGAAGTGAGAGTGCATTTGAGCTGCCTGAACCCTTAGCTTGGCACCAGGCAGTAAATCTTTTCCATTTTGCGGAGTAGGATCTCTGGTTGCTGGGCCTCCTTAATGACATCCAGAACCTGCTTGCTCAAAGGTGGCCTGATATCCACCTCTGGGGTATAAGCCAAGCAGGTAGGGTGAGTGTTTGAAGATTTGGATGCAGTACTGACCCTTTTTCTTGGGTAAGCAGTTTTTCTGCGAGAGGCAGGCTCATGGGTACCTCCTTGGTCAGGCAGAGGAGCAAGGGGTAACAGTATTGCCTGGGCCAGTTCGGGGGAATGAGGATAGCTCTTGGCCCTCCTTCCCTGATCTTTAGAAGTACCCTGGGAATCACTGGCAAGGGAGGGAAGGCGTACACAAACATGTTTCCCCAGTGAAAGGAGAGAGCATCCACCTTCCAAGCTCGTGGGTGGAACTCCCTGGTGCAGAACTTGGTCAATTGTTTGTTTTGTATGGATGCAAAGAGGTCTACCTCTGGTGTCCCCCAGAAGCGAATGATTGTGAGGAAGGTTTCCTTTTGTAGCTGCCATTCATGGGGGGCAAGTACACTTCTGCTGAGATGGTCTGCTAGGGTGCTGTGCTCCCCTGGAATGTACTGAGCTATGAGATGTAGCCCCAACAATGAGGCTGCCTGCCAGATTAGCATGGCTAGATTACAAAGGGGGTAGGAGTTAGTTCCCCCTGCTTGCTGATGTACTACATGACCGTGGTGTTGTCTGTTTTGATCAAGAGCACTCTTGGTCTGAGGTGGGCCTTGAAAGCTGTTATAGCCCTGTGCACCGCCATTATTTCCTTCAGGGTGATGTGGAGGGCTAGATCCCTCTGATCCCATGTGCCCTGGGTTCACATGTTCCATAAGTGAGCTCCCCAGGCCGTGTCTGAGGAATCTGTGGCGATGGTCTGGCCTTGGGGAAGGTTCAGGGTACAGACTTCTGCCCACCATAGGAGTTCCTTCCTTAAACAGGGAAATCAGAGGTAGCTGTAGTGCCAGTGACTGAGAATGTTGGCACCATAGGTTTCATAGGTACCACTGCATCTTCCTCATGTGTAGCCTGGTCAAGGGCACCAACTGGATGCAGGATGCCATGTATCCTAGTGCTTGCAGGAACTTCCTGGCTGTGAGGTGTGACCTGTGAGCTAACTGGGAAAAGTAGAGGGGGAGAAAGATCTGCTTTTCTGGAGAGAGGAAGGCTCTTTGGGTGGATGTGTCCAAGACAGCTCTCAAGAAGGTTATCCGTCTTGTGGGCCAGCATCAGGATTTTTCCTTGTTGATGGTAAATCCCAGAGAGGTTAGAAGGGTTTGAACAAAAGTGAGATCCTGCAGGAGTTTCTCGCTGCTGTCCGCCTGGATGAGGCAGTCATCCAGATAGGGGTAAACTGTACATTCTTCTGTCTGCAAAATGCAATGACAGGAGCCAGGCATTTGGTGAAGACTCTAGGGGCAGTAGATAAGCCAAAGGGCGGAGCAGATAATTGAAATTGCTCTGAGCCTGCTGTGATGCGTAGGAAACTCCTGCAGGATTCCCTTACGGGGATATGGAGGTTGGCATCTTTTATATTTAGGGTCACTAGCCAAGCATTTGGAGTAAGCATTGGCAAGAGTTTTTGAAGTGTTAACATCTTGAATTTTGGCTCCAGGAGGGAAAGGTTTAATTTGGATATGTCTAGGATAGGGTGCCAGGTGCCCTCTTTTCTGGGTACTAGGAACAACCTTGAATAAAATCCTTTTCCCGCTCGTTCCTCTGGTACTGGCTCCACTGCCCCTTGAGCACAGAGTTTTTGAATTTGGCAGAGGGCCTCTGTCCTTTGATTTGCTGGTAACCTGATAAACTTGGGCTCTCTTTGAAAGAGAATCTGTACCCTTGGGAAATTATTCTTAGGACCCACTAATCTGCTATGATGGTTTGTCACATGCCTAAGAATAGAGATAATCTTCCTCCTAGGCTGAGGGTGAGGTGTGGGGGGCAGAGGGGGGAGTCCCTGAATCCTTGTGGAAGGGAGTGGACTTAGAACTCCCTTGCCTAGGAGTGGTGGATGTCCATTGTCTAGAACACTGCTTGTTGTGGTGCTGTTGCCTGTAGGGCCTATCTCTGTGTCCCTTTCTTTGCACAGTTTTGGTTTGGGCAGGAAAGGACCAGTGTTTGGTGGGAAAGTTCCTAGTAAATCTGGGGGGGGGGTTGCACCTTTAGGACGTCTAACTGTCTGCATGGACTTGGCCTTATCCTCCATTTTCTTGATTACCTCCTCTGCTTTAGGGCCGAATAACTGTTCCCTATCCAAAGGGGCATCCAGAAGTTTTGATTTTATGTGATCAGGCAAAGGTTGCTCTCTCAACCATGCACATCTCCTGATGACTGATCCAGAAACAGCAGCCCTGCTAGAGGCTTCTAGAGCATCAAATCCGCAATGCAGGGAATGTTTTGCCACTTCAGAGCTAGAGTGCATCGGATTTCCTAGTTCTCTGGTAGTAGCACTGTCTGGTAAAGATGAAATTTTCTGCTTTAATAAATTCAGCGTGTTCTGCTGATATTTTAGCATATAGAACTGGCAGTTGAGGGCTCTAATGGCTAAGGTAGCTGAATTGTATAGCCTTTTGCCACATCTGTCCAAGGGCCTGCTCTCCTTGTCAGAGGGTATTCGGTTTTTGGAGGAACTGGCCCTAGCCCCCTTGGGTCCCTGAGTGAAGACCTCTGGGTCGGCTGCAGGGTTCTTAAATACTTATGGGTATCTGGTACCCATAATATCTATCAGGCTTTCTGGGTGCAGGAGGGAGGGCATCAGGTGTTAGGCCAGACTCCAGCAAGACATTCTCCACCACATCCAGAATGGGAGGGATGGTTAAGGGTCTGTGCTGTGGTAAGTCCAGGAACTCTCAATCCCTTCTTTGACTGGGGGTAGTCCTGAGCTTCCCAATGGAAATGCTCTCCAAGGGTATTTAAGGTCTCCCCAAATGAGAGGTCCTCAGGAGTGGATGCTGAAGGAATGGATTCCTCAGCATCAGAATCCTCGAAGACTGTCATGGGCTGTTGTTCAATGTCTGAGACCAGAAATTCTGAGTCCACAGACTCTGGATCTGGAAGCACCTCTGGAGAAAGGTCCCTTTTTCTCTTGGCTGGAGAAGCCTGAGTAGACTGGTTTCCTTTGATGAGAGTGATTAAATCCTCGGCCATCCTAAGTAACTGCTGTGACTGAGCAGGTTGGGTGGGAGGTAGTGGCTGACTGAGCATAGAAGAATGAGTTTTCCTAGGAGTGGCCTTCCTTTTAGGCCTTAGAGATTCAATGGGCCTGGGTGTGGTTTCGGCTGGGGGCATGACTGTTGTTTTTTGTCTGGCGTTGTTCATCCAAAAAGCCTCCTCGGAAACTGGTGCCTGCAAAGCGGCTCCAGACCCAACCGTGGGGCTGGCGACCGACATTTCAGAAGGAGAAGCCTGATCCAATGGCTTACCGGATTCCAAAAGGGTCTCAGTAGAGGCCTGCGGTGGCTGTACAGCTGTCGTCAGGGGCTGTGTATATGCCTCACCAAGTTCCATTGTGCTAGTGGATGGTAGGCTGCCTGACTTCAGGTTTGTGTCATCTGTGGGGCCTAACCTTCTGTGTTCGATCCCTTTCCTTTTCTTTTCTCTTTTAAGAGATTTCCACCGTACACTGACCAATGGACACCATTTTGTGCTGGTAACTAGTCTCCCCGAAATGCCTGGCTACAAATTCAGCTCTTCTATGGATGGCCCTAGCATTAAATAAAGCACAGTACCGACATCGGGAATGTCGTGGTCTGGGCCTAAACAAGTCACACACAGATTATGGAAGTCTCAGTTTGGTATTTGTTTTCCACAGCAGAGACAATTATTTACTTTTTCAGACATTGGTTAAGTGCAAGAAAAATATCCCCAATGGGGCACTTAGCTTTAGTAGTTTTTCTTCCTCACTCTGGCAATGGCTGACCAATGCACTCGCAAACTGCTTCTGCTTTGGGCTCCATGGCAAGAAAGCCAGATGTAATGGCGTCGGCTCCCTCTCTTTATACCCCTGATGTCAGTCTCAGGCGACCTGCAGCTGACGCAAGAGGGATACTCTTTACTTTGGTATTCAGTCCAGCCGAGGGCTACCCAGCAGGGATAACCCACAAGTGATGACTGCAACAGTAAAACATGAAGAAAGTACAGTTTTGTACCTACCATAAATGTAGATGTCCGTTAGGCATGCATCTGCAGTCCTAACAAATGGGTTGTCCTGCCTCAGGCAGCCCTTCGGTTGGCCGGATTCCAAAGTCTGGGTCTGGCCTCGGCTGATGTCGCACTTCACCCGACGTCATAGCTGCTGGGGTATAAAGGCATCAGCCGACGCCATTTTCCTCAGTGTTTCTTGCCCCAGATGCCAGGTGCCCTCTAGGAAGGCTAAATTTGGATAAATGTAAATAATTCCAAACAGTAGAGAGCAAAAAATATACATATATATATATATATATATATATATATATATATATATACACATATATACAAACAAATACACCATAATAGATTCCCCCAGCTAGCTAAAACAGGGGTAAGTACCCTAGGAATACCACAGAGGGGAAGGAGGGTGGGTAATCCTGACTGCAGATGCATACCTATCGGACATCTACATTTATGGTAGGTACAAAACTGTACTATGTCCTTCAAGGATGCATCTGCAGTCCTAACAAATGGGTAGAATACCATAGCCAAACTGGGGGAGGAGGTACTAAGATAAAGATGGTGTAGTTAAGATCCCTTGCAAAACAGCAGTGGCAATACCTGCTCGGGATCTGGAGTTTAAAGGAAGATTATAATGCTTGGCAAATGTATGCACGGAGCTCCAAGTAGCAGCTTCTAAAATGTCTTTGGTAGCCACTCCTCATAGGAAAGCTGTAGTGGTGGCTGTAGCTCTTGTGGAGTGAGGCCTGATATTCTCTGGAGTTGTCTTTCCATGAAAAGAGAGCAAAATCTAATGCAATTTCCTATCCATTTTGAGATTGTCTGTTTTGAAATTGCTTTTCCTTGCATTCCTGTTGCATATGCTACCAGAAGCTGGTCAGTTTTTCTGTTGGTCTTAGTTCTGTCCAGATAGTAGCGTAATTGCCTGTGCACATCCAAGGTATGTAGTAGTCTTTCCCCCTGTTCTGTGGGTTGGGGAAGAATGTAGGTAAATGAATCGCTTGGTTCAATGATACTCTGGAGACCACTTTTGGCATAAAAGTAGGGTTAGTTCTCAGAGACACTCTATCCTGATGGAAGATAAGGAAGGGCTGTACTGCCATTAATGCCTGTAACTCAGATACCCTTCTTGCTGAAGTGATTGCAAGCAGGAAAGCAGTTTTCCAAGATAAGAACTGTAAGTCTGCTGTTGCTGCTGGTTCAAAAGGGGGAAGTGTTAATTTTTCCAGCACAAAGTTGAGATCCCATGTAGGCAAAGGTAGTTTCCTTGGAGGTTTTACATTTTTGATTCCTCTCAGGAACTGCCTGAGTAGAGGATGAGAGAAGACAGGGGGATCCATGTTGTATTCTGCTGAAATTGCTGATGCATGAATCTTAATGGAGGAGTAGGACAGGCCATTGTGGAACAGTTCTGCTAAGTATTCCAGGATGTTTGCTATGTTTGCCAATGAGACATTTTCCCCTTTTGCTGCACTCCAAATGAGGTATCTTTTCCATTTGGCTGAATAAGTCTTCCTTGTGGAGGGTCTGCGAGCCTCCAGGATAATGTCCTTAACCCTCTGAGATAAATCCGGGTTATTTTGTTTTATGCAATATTCCAAGCAGCTAGCTGTAGTGTTTTCAAGTTTGAATGTAGGATCTTGTACTTGTTCTGTGTTAGAAGTAAAGGACATAGAGGTAGAGGCCATGCGTGTGTCCGAGACATGCTTCTCAGTAGCGGGTACCAATGTTGCCTCGGCCAGTCTGGAGCTATCAGGATTATCCTTGGCTGATCCTCTTTGATCTTCAGTAGAACTTTGTACATCAAAGGAAGAGGTGGGAATGCATATGCTGTCAGGTTTTTCCAGCTGAAGGAAAGGGAGTCCACCCTCCAAGCAAGTGGGTGGTATGCTCTTGTGCAGAATTTCTTCAATTGGTGGTTGTGTGGGGAGGCGAACAGGTCTATCTCTGGTAGTCCCCATTTCTTTGTTATGGTTTTGAAGATATCTGGATGCAGCATCCATTCGTGAGCATCCGTGGTAGTTCTGCTTAAGGTGTCTGCTAGTGAATTTTCCTTTCCTGGTACAAATCTGGCCTGGAGTTGAATGTTGAGATTCAGGGCCACATTCCACAGGTCCATTGCCATCCGGCATAGAGGATATGAGTGTGTACCTCCCTGTTTGTTGATGTACCACATGACTGTGGTATTGTCCGTCCTTATCAGCAGGTGACCTTGTTGAAGAAATGGTCTGAATGCCTGGATTGCATGTTTCACTGCCAGCATCTCCTTTTGATTTATGTGTAGATTCAGCTGGTCTTGTGTCCATAGGCCTTGTATACACTTGTCCACCATGTGTGCCCCCCAGCCTAGGTCTGAGGCGTCCGTGGTGATGGTCTGGCTTGGATGAGGTTTGTGGAAAGGCAATCCTCTGTTCAACTGACAGGCCTGAGCCCACCACAGGAATTCTTGCTTCAGGCATGGAATTATTGGAATCTGGGCTTCTAGACTGTGCTTGTGTTGAGACCATACATTCCTTAGGTACCATTGCAACTTTCTCATATGCAGTCTGGCATGCGGAATTAGAAGTTATGTACCTACCATAACGTTCCATGTTAGTTGTCTTCTCTCGCCTTCTTTCTTGCTGGATGGGTTCGGAGCCGATCCTCGGCTCCGACTCGGCACTTGCTTTAGCTTGAGAACTCCTTTTACCAGCTCGAGGCAACCCTATATCCCATGATGCAAGGCGGAACTACCTCAGATCTCGTTTGGTAGCTAACATACCCTGCTAAGGACTAACCTAGTAGAACTAGGAACACAGAAATTCCTAACAAAGGACTCTTCTATTGAAGACTCAGGAGGGAACAACCTGAGAAGAGGAAACTCTTCAAGATCTGTCCAGGCCAGGGGGAAGGAGGGACGCAAGAAAGAAGGCGAGAGAAGACAACTAACATGGAACGTTATGGTAGGTACATAACTTCTAAATGTTGTCAATCTCGCCTTCATTCTTGCTGGATGGGACCGCGTCCCTAGCACCTGTATCCCGGGTGGCTCAATGGAACAGACTCTTGAGAACTGTGGAACCAAAACTGGCCCTATCTCTGGAGGCCAAGTCCAACTTGTAATGAGAGACAAAGGTATGAGGCGTGGCCCAAGTAGCTGCTGCACAAATAGTATCAATGGGTAGTCTATCCTGAAAGGCTGCAGAAGTGGATAGACTCCTGGTTGAGTGTGCTTTTGGTTTAGACGATAGCTGCTTGCCTCTGAGAGAGTACACAAAGGAAATGGTGGAAGTCAACCATCTGGATAAGGTCACTTTAGAAACTGGAAGACCTATCCTGTTTTCTGCATAGGAGACAAATAATTGGTCCGATTTTCTGAATTGTTTAGTTCTATGCAAATAGTACCTGAGCTGACGATGGACATCCAAAAAATGAAGCTTCTGTTCAGCTCTGTCGGAATACTTTGGGAAGAAGACTGGTAGATCTATAGATTGGTTAATATTGGTTTGAGACACAACTTTGGGGAGAAAGGAAGGGTTCGTTCTTAATGATACCCTGTCCTTATGAAAAACCAAGTAAGGGGAACGAATGCAGAGAGCTTGAATCTCGGAAACCCTTCTTGCTGAAGTGACAGCAAGTAAGAATATAGTTTTCCAGGTCAATAACTTCAAAGAACATGAAGCAGACGGTTCGAAGGGAGGTAGTATCAAGGATGCCAACATTAAGTTTAGATCCCATTGCGGAGGAGGATGCTTTATAGGCGGCTTTAGGAGAAAAACTCCTCTCAGAAAGGCCTTGCATAATCTATGAGACATAATGTTATTGTCATGCAAGCCAACATGATACTTGGAAATAGCAGCCAGTTGTACTTTAACTGTAGATGACGAGGATCCTGAATGAAAAACCTCCGCCAGGAAATCTAAAACAGAATGTACTGGAGCAGTAAATGGATCAATATTCTTGGAATTTGCCCAAATAGAAAAACGTCGCCACTTGCTAGCATAAACAGTCCTAGTGGAAGACTTTAAGGAAGACACTAAGATGTCTCTGACGGAGTCAGATATCATCGGAAGCCTGGCTAGGGAAGGAAGTGGAGCAACCAAGCAGTGAGGTTGAGAGAATGAATGGCCCGGTGCTGCTGACCCGACTGGTGGATCAAGAGATCCGGAACTGGGTCCAGATGCCAGGGCTGCACCAGAAGGTGACGATGTAGAGATGGAAACCAAATTTGTCGAGGCCAATAAGGGGCAATGAGAATCAACTTGGCTCTC
The DNA here is from genome assembly GCF_019279795.1 of Protopterus annectens. Classification (NCBI taxonomy): domain Eukaryota; kingdom Metazoa; phylum Chordata; order Ceratodontiformes; family Protopteridae; genus Protopterus; species Protopterus annectens. The sequence goes on from NC_056733.1 coordinate 690,502,725, forward strand.
AAAACGGTGGCTTTCTGAATGACTTGTGGAATCAAGGGAAAAGGAGGAAAGGCGTACAGAAGTCCCCGGGGCCAATCCTGGGTTAGAGAGTCTCTCATGGGTTGGCCTGGAAGGGGAAAGAGGGTGAAATAATCGGGGCACTTGTTGTTTTGAGGAGTAGCAAAAAGATCGCAACAAGGAGTGCCCCACTGCAGAAAAATCTGATCCACTACAGATTGATTGAGAGACCACTCGTGAGGCATCAGAATGGATCTGCTCAGCCTGTCCGCTAAGAGGTTGGACCTGCCGGGGATGTGCGTTGCTATCAGAAACCGATGAGAGGAGATTGCCCATTGCCAAAGTCTGAGAGCTTCTCGACACAATGGATAGGACCCGGTCCCACCCTGCTTGTTGATGTACCAGACCACGGACATGTTGTCCGTTTGTACTGCAATAGTCCCCGTGGGAAGAAAGTCGTTGAGGGCCTGCAACGTTAAAAGCACCGCTCTCATCTCCAGGACATTTATGTGCAGATGGTATTCTATGGGTTGCCACGTCCCGTGGACCATCCTGCCCTGATAATGCCCCCCCCACCCGATCAGAGAGGCATCCGTAGTGACTGTGGCAACTGGAGGAGGGGAAACAAAGGGTTGGCCCTGATGAAGAAGAGGGGAAGATATCCACCAATTCAGATGAGTTCTGCACGACTGTGTGACTAAGATTTCGTGCCTCATCGGGAGACTGTGGTACGACCACTGTGTGAATAGCATCCACTGTAGAAGACGCATGTGGAAGCGAGCCAGTGGTAGTAGAACAATGGCCGCAGCCATAAGACCTAGTACCTTCAGTATAAATCTGGCTTTGACCTTGTCGCTCTGCAATAAAATCCGAACAAATTTTTGGATGTCCAGAATTCTTTGATCTGTTAGTCTGGCTAACATTCTGACGGTGTTTAATTCTGCGCCTATAAAGGTGATAGATTGGCAAGGCAGCAGAGAAGATTTTTCGAAATTTACTGAAATTCCCAAACTCCTGCAAAGCTGTAGAGTGTAGTCTCTGGTCTGAAGAAGCTGACACCTGGTGGTGGCGGAGAGGAGCCAGTCGTCCAAATAAGGAAACACCTGGAATCCTTGACGTCTCAGATGAGCTGTGACCACTGCCATGCATTTGGTTAACACTCTGGGGGCTGAAGTGAGGCCAAAGGGCAGGGCTCTGAATTGGTAATGACTGGTCCCTAGCCGAAGCGGAAAACCTTCTGGAGCCTGTGAATCTTTATGTGATAGTACGCGTCCTGAAGGTCTATAGAGCACATCCAGTTGTCCTTGCCCAGAAAGGGCAGAATGGACTGAAGCGTGACCATCCGGAATCTTGCCTTCTTGACAAATCTGTTTAGACTGCTCAGGTCTAATATTGGTCTCCAATCTTGGGGACCAAAAAGAATCTCGAGTAGACGCCGGATCCTACCTGGTCTGCCGGCACAGTCTGGACGGCTCTTTTTCCTAGGAGCTTTGAAACCTCCTGTTCTGCCAAATCCCTTTGACCGGGTGAGATGTCTGGAAGGGATTGTTGAGGTAATGGATACCTTCGAAGGGGATTTTGTAACCCTCGGATATGATCGACTGTACCCACATATCTTGTGATAGGGATTGCCAGGCTACTGGGTACAGCGAAATCCTTCCCCCGACTGCCTCCAAGGGTGGACAGTCGGGCAACACCTCAGGGATGCTGAAAGGGCTTCTCAGGAAGAGACTCCCTGTTGCCCTGGTTCTGAGGACCCCCTGCCTCTAGGGCGTCTATTGTTGTTACCCCTCTGCCTCTGGGGTAAACTGACCACGTGTGTCCGTGTAGCTCCTTGGGCTTTGGAACCACATCTTCTCCCCTTCTGACCCTTGGGATATGGTCTAGAAGGAGTGGAAAATGGACTCCAACGGCAGAAAGAGTTTTACCGTCCTGCTCACACCTGGTCAAGGTATCCTTCACCTGAGGTCCGAACAAAGCCGAACCATCAAAGGGGGTATTGGTGAAGGATGCCTTAAAGGGGTCCGCAAAATTACAAAGCCGCATCCAGGCTTGGCGTCTAAGAGCAACTCCTGTGCCTGCGGCCCTGCTCGCTCCATCGGCCGCATAGGATATGAGCCGCATGGAGGAGTTGGATAGGGAATTCAGGATTGCTAGCTGTGAGGCAATCTTTTCTTGAGCCCCAGCAGCAGAAGGATCCTGGACCACTTCACCCAGTTCCTTGAGAATATCTCTTTGAAGCCTGGTAAAGTGACAAAGGTAGTTCAGTGAACGCATAGCAAAGGTCGCTGAAGAAAACATCCGCTTTCCATACCTGTCCATGGTCCTAGAATCCTTGTTAGGAGGATGGACAGGTACTGAAGGATCCGCCAGTTCCTTCTTAGTGGCCGCCACCACCATGGCATCCACAGAGACGCCCTTGGAAAGAAACTGTTTGTCCGTAGGGGCCGTGATAAATTTGGATGGTCTCCTGGGAACAGGTTCCACAGAACTGAGCACGCCTTCCGAGCCACTACCTGCATAAATGGGTCAAAAGGCGGAGACACCCAGGAGGTGGAGGGTCGGGATCCAAAAGCCTCCAGGTATACCGACTCATCCTCGGAGGGATCAATGGATGGCCAATTCCCCCTCTGTTTGAGGAGCTCAAGGATGTCTGAAAAGGAGACATCCTCAGAGGGGGATCGTGGGGAACCCTCCGACTCATCTAAGTCGGTATCCGATGTAGTAGACTCGGGGGAGTCTGTGTGTTTCCTCTTACACATCCTCTTCCGAGGGGGTTCACCTGCTGGATCAGGAGAAACTTCGGAAGAGGAGGAAATTCCCAATGGGGAAACCTGGGGCGATGGATCCCTGGGCCTGAGAGCAAGAGGCTGGCAAGAGGCGTCTACAGGCACTGAAGAGGGAGGAGCTAGAGGGATGGACCGTTGACCTGGCTCCGAGGCCAGGACACTCATCACCTCAAAAGCTCCCCTCCCCGGGAGGCCGGAATATCCCCGATCCGAGGATACAGGAATTCCCGGCTCCACTGAGAGGGAAGGCTCCGAGGCCGATGTCAGTGCCGAGCTTACCAAAGCCGAAGCCCCGAGGGAGAGCGGGTCGGACAAGGGTCCGATGCCACTAGCCCCTCGAGCCGACAAGGGAAACCCGACGACCGGATCCCTCCAAGGAAGGCCTCAAGGAGGAGATCGGAGCAGAGGACGACGGAGCCGAAGGATGTATTGGCTCCGATGCCGAAACGGTCGCTGTCCAGAGAAGCTCCGGCTCCGAACTCTGGTGTGGAGTCGGAGGAGGAAGTTCAAGGGGTGAGACAATAGCCGAAGTCTGTTGAGACGGGCTATGGAGCATTTGGGCCAGTGCCTGAGACTTCAACAGCCTGCTTACCACCCTCTCCAAATCGTGGTCAGACAGCCTGGAAGATCTCGAAGATCGGCTCCGATGGCTCCGCTCCGACAAAAGAGGAGACCCCGGAGCCGAGTGGATACTCTGCAACGAAGGGGACCGAGACCTTTTTCGGGACGAAGTCATCGGAGCCGAAGTCCCCTGAATTCCAGATGGAGCCGAAGGTTTCTCGACTCCGATGCTGGATAAGGTGTCGGCTCCAGCCGGAGCCGACAAGGCCACAGTAGACAGGGTGTCGGAACCAGTCAGTGCCGAACCCACTACTTTTGAAGTAGATAGATCAGTTCCAGCCGGAGCCGATCTCGGCTCCGACGGAGCCGGAGCCACCGGAGGAGGCTTGGATGCTGAAGCCTGAGCCTTCGGTGGCTTAGAAGGTTTCCCAGACCCTGTTTTAGAGGGAGAACCTTCTGGCTTAAGTAAGCCATGGAGGATAAGCTTATTCCTCCGTTCCTGCAGGACTCTCTGGCTAAAAGAGTGACACAAAGCACAGGAGTCCTGCAGGTGCAAAGGCCCCAGGCAGTAAACACAAGAAGTGTGACCGTCTGTCAGAGACATTTTCTGACAGCACGAGTCACACTTCTTGAAGCCTGAGACCTTGCCTTCTTTTGACATTATCCTAGAGGAAGTCACACACAAACCTCAACAAACACACACAATTAATCCCCTAATACACAACACACAGGAAGGGATTAACCAATGGGGTTTAGGCCTAACTAAACGTTTATACTAAAGGTAATAAAAAGTTTTGAAAAATAAGGGAATAGGGTGGGCTGTAACACACTACTAGACTATAAAAAAGGAAACAAGAGGGAAATAAACCCCTAACTAAGCTTTTCTCTTTTGACAAGAAAATTACTTACCTCAGCTGGCAAAGGAGACCTCTTTCGCTAAGCGGCAAACGAGATCTGGGGTAGTTCCGCCTTGCATCATGGGATATAGGGTTGCCTCGAGCTGGTAAAAGGAGTTCTCAAGCTAAAGCAAGTGCCGAGTCGGAGCCGAGGATCGGCTTCGAACCCATCCAGCAAGAATGAAGGCGAGATTGACAACTTAACATTCAATATTATGCAGGATGCCATGTAACCCAGGGCTTGCAGGACTTTCCTTGCAGTAAGCTGAGTCTGCGTTGTTAATGTCATGAAATAGACTGGTAGTTGCTTTTGTTTTTCTTCTGTGAGAAAGGCCATCTGAGTTGATGTGTCCAGTTCTGCACCCAAGAATGTTATCCTTTGGGATGGTACTAGTCTTGACTTCTGCATGTTGACTGTGTATCCCAAGGCTTGCAGCAGTTGTATGACCTTTTCCAAATCTTTTGTTAATTTTGTCTTGTTGTCCGCTTGTATTAGGCAGTCGTCCAGGTATGTGTAAATTTGAATTCCCTGAAGCCTGCAATGAGCAATTACTGATGCCAGGCATTTCGTGAATACTCTGGGCGCAGTAGATAAGCCAAAGGGCAATGCTGAGAATTGATAATGCTCTGATCCTGCAAGAAATCTGAGGTGTCTTCTGCAATCTGGTTGTATAGGGACATGCAGGTATGCCTCCTTGAGATCTAGAGTCACCAGCCAAGACTCCTTGCCCAGCATGGGAAGAAGTTGCTGTAGGGTCAGCATTTTGAATTTTGGGACAATGAGGTATGTGTTCAGAGCGGACAGGTCGAGAATAGGTCTCCATTGATTTTCTTTTCTTGGTACAAGGAAAAGTCTGGAGTAAAATCCTTGGCCTTGTTCCATAGGCGGTACCTTTTCAATAGCTCTCATCCTTAGTAGGTTGTTGATTTGTCTTAGAGCGTTTGTTTTTTGGCTTGGTGGTAGGTTTGGCATTCCTCTCTTTTTTGGTAGAGTGTGGAAGTGAAACCTGTAGCCTTTGTCTATTGTTTGTAAAGTCCATTTGTCTCCTGTAATGTAATGCCAGTTTACGGAAAATAAGGCTAGTTTTCCGCCCAAGGGTGCTTCCAGTTGTTCCCTGGTAGGCGGAATCAGAGTCAAATCATTGTGTCTGTCCTGTGGAAGTGGTTGTAGCTGAATCTGTGGCAGTACTTCTCTGGTTGTTAGGCTGCCACTGACGTCCCCTGTAGGCACCCCTGGATTGACCTCTGCCTCTTGGGCGTCTATTTCTGCCTCTCTGTGCTCTGGAGGTGTCTGGAAAGGACCAATTCTTCGAAGGCCAATTTCTGCTAAACCTCGGAGGTTGGACCTGTAAGAAATCCTTGACTGTTTGGACAGATTTTGCTTTTTCTTCCACCTTCTTTAGAACCTGCTATGCAGGGGAGCCAAACAAACTTTGTTTCTCCATAGGAGCATCTAGGAGTTTTGACTTAACATGGTCTGGTAAGGATTGCTCTTTTAACCAGGCATGCCTTCTAATCACTGTTCCAGTCATAGCTGATCTAAAGGAAGCCTCCAGTGCATCATAGCCACATTTTAAGAAATGGTTACTGACCTGCTGAGAGTTACGTACCAAATCCTGAAGGGACTTGCGGTCTATAGGTTCAGGAGAGGACAGTTTTTTATTTAGCTGGTCTAACAAAAATTCCTGGTACTGAATCATGTGAAATTGACAGTTTAAGGCCCTGGCCGAAAGAGTAGCAGAAGTATAAACCTTTTACCCCATCTCTAATGCTCTGGATTCCCTTTCAGAGGGGAGAGGGTTTTTGGCAGAGGCAGCTGCCACAGCTTTGGGGCCCTGGGAAATGGTTTCAGGATCTGCAACAGGAGCCTTATACAAATGGTAGTGTGTGTCCGGGACCCTGTAATATCTGTCAGGCTTGGCAGGGGCCGGAGGAAGAGAATCAGGGGCAGTACAGGCATCATTATATGCATCATCAACAACTGTTAGTACTGGAGGAATGGCTAAAGGCCTATGCTGTGGTAAATGTAAAAAAGTCCTTAGCCTTTTCCTTGAATCTGAGAAATCCTGGCCCTGCCATTGAAAGTGTTCCCTCATAGCATGTAAGGTTTCCCCAAAAGAAAATTCTTCAGGAGGAGAAGCAGAAGGAATGGAGTCTTCTGCATCAGAATCCTCATAAGGAGAATATGGGCCTTCCTGAGGGTCTGAAATATCTGAGTCATCCGAGGAATAGTCTGTAGAAACAGGTTCCGGGGGTTCAGTTCTAGGCCTCTTATCTGGAGGGGGTTGAGAGGCCCTGTCTGGGTGAGGTTGGGATCCCCTAATCAAAGAAATGAGATCCTCAGCCAGGCTGAGCATTTGGGAACTAGAGGTAGGCCTGTGTGAGGGAGTTTTAGCAGGTAAGGCCTTAGAAGATTTAGCTGCTTTAGCCCTGGAAAAAGCCTTGATAGACATAGATGCAGGGGGTCTAGCAGCCCCACGTGCAGGGGTAGATATGTCCAAAGGAATAGTATCTGATAAATCCTGGGAGCCTGCTTCAGCAGGGGTAATTTCAGTCGCAGATTCAGCCATGCTCTGTGAGGCCTCGGCTATCGGAGGCATGCTTTCGGCCGAAGGAAGAACCGAGGACTCTGTTTCAGCCAAAACCGAGACACTCGCGGTTGGCCTAACCGTGGTTTCAGCCGAAACCGCGAGTGTCGGTCCTTTTCCTTACGCTTTTTAGCTAATTGTGTAGTCAGAGTCTCCGACGGCATTTTGTATGCAAAAGCGGGACCAAAAAACTCCTCTGCAAACTCCGACCGACGTCTAAGCGTCCGTCGGTTGAAGGAAGCACAGGCTAGACAAGCTGATACGTCGTGGTCTGGGCCTAAACAAGGAAGGCAGTAAGAGTGGAAATCCTTATGAGGTATTTGTTTCCCACAAGTTAAACAATTATTTACTTTGTCTGACATCGGCGGAGGCAATAAAGAGTCCCCAACGGGGTACTTGGCTTTTTAGAAGTCTTCGGTAGTAGAAATCTCTGGATCTGACCGACCGGCACTTGCGAACAGCTTCTGCTTCGGCACCGCTGCAAGAAAGACTGAGGAAAATGGCGTCGGCTGATGCCTTTATACCCCAGCAGCTATGACGTCGGGTGAAGTGCGACATCAGCCGAGGCCAGACCCAGACTTTGGAATCCGGCCAACTGAAGGGCTGCCTGAGGCAGGACAACCCATTTGTTAGGACTGCAGATGCATCCTTGAAGGACATCATCCTACTGTTGTTCTTGGATGACATTAATTCTAATAGTTCAGGATTGAAATTTGTTTTAAACAGTACTGCTGTTAAAGTTAATTTTTTGGATGTTAGTATTTTTATGGACACTGTTAACAAAACTTTTTCTAGCAATATTTTTCAAAACGAAACTTATACAAACAACTTCCTGCACTTTAAAAGCATGCATCTTATATTCATGAAGGCGAATTTGGTTCGGGGATGAATTATTCGTTTGATTAGTCTCATAAGTGATGATGATGTGTTTAATGTAAAGACTGAAAAAATTAATCTCTATGTTTGTGCAAAGAGGGTATCCACTACTGAAATTATCAGACATTAAAGATGAAATCATGAAGGCAAGGTATACTAGATTTTCTCCCATTTTAACAAGTGGTTTACCCCTAAAAATGAACAAAAAGTTTCAGATCAACAAGCTGAGTTCTGCTTCTCCTGTCCCGATTTGTATTGATTCTCTGTAAATTAAAAAAAATTTTGGCTAATAATTGAAAGTCATTTTACATCCATCGTCCACTTACAAAAAGGTCACTAGTATTAAGTCTATATTGGAATTTAGTGAACCTTCACAAAGTACAGGGGTTAGGGGCATACCTCTCAACTGTCCAGATTTTCAAAGAATGTCCAGATTTTTGGCTCATATTTTTGGTTTGTTGCTCATAAAATTTGTGGTTTTCTAGCAAATCACTGGGATGATACGAGGACTGAAGTCACTAAATAATGACATAGATTTGAGTTTCAAACTTAAAATCCTTCAGAAAATATAAGTTAAAACAAACTCTGTTACTCTAGCAACTCCCTAAGTTTATAAGAGCAATATTTAAAATTTGTCCCTATTTTTGGGCCTTTGTTCCCACACGTTGTCGGGCTTTGTCCGGATTTCTTACACTAAGAGGTATGGTTAGGGGTCCCATGGAAAAGTACCCTTGTTATAACTGTAAGCAGTGTAGATTTATTAATGCTTCACAAAGTGTTTATTTTAAACACTTACAGAACTGTTTACAGCAAAAAAGATTTAGTTGTAAGAGTACTGGGATAGCTTATTTAGCATCTTGCAGAGATTGCGAAAGTTATTATGTAGGAAAAACTACTAGGGCCTTACATAAGAGGATATATGAGCATCGGTTAGCCATTAAAAAAAAGCAATTTTACTAATGCTCGAGCTAAACATGTCCATAAGTGTATAAATTATAGAAAATTCACTTTTTTTGTTTTGGATTTTGTAGACCCCTGTCTTTATGTGGCTGATTACAACACTGCTTTGGGGATTAAGGAGTTGAAATGGCAAGTGTTTTTTAATGCTGATTGTGCTCCAGGCTTAAATGCGACTACAAATATTAAATGTCTGTTAAAAATAGGGTTACTTATTAAATATAAAACGTAAAATTGTTAAGGTAATTATTCATTTTTATATGTATTTTCTGGAAATGTTTTTATTTAAATTTTTTCATTTTATTTTATATACCATGACTGGAAGAGATTGTTTATTGGTCAGCTAATTAATAGCTTTGTATATTTAAGTTTGTTACTGTGGCTTTTTGTCATCTGTTCTAAAGAAGTTTGTGTGAATAAACGAATGACAGCGCTAAACTTGCACTTTGCTACAGTGATCTTTGGAGTTCTTCAAGCACTTTTCTTTGTTTGTGGGAAATAGAGACTACTGAACATATTTTTCTGAACTGTAAGACAGTTTATCAATTATGGGAAGAGATATGTGGAAAAGGGTCTATATTAGAATACTGAACTTTCAAAATTTTGAGTGTTCTAATATCGACCCATTTTCAGCAAACGCTGAAAATATCGAAGAAACAGAAAAACAAATTTTTTCCTAGGCAAAGAATTCGATTGTCCGTTTCTGTTGCTTCGGTATTTTCAGCACTGTGGTGGAAAGTTACGGGTTGGGTTCAGGTAAGTGTGCGATTGTGTGGACGTGAGGGTTAGGGCGGGGTAGGTGAGTTAGGGTTAGAGCGCGGGTGAGGTGACTGTGCGATAGTGACGGACCTTAGGGTTAGGGTGGATAGTTAGTGGTGTATGTATAAGTTTAGTGTAGGATTAGGTGTAAGAGTTTAGGTGTATTGTGTGGATTGCTGTTTGTTTGGTGTGCTTGTGTTGTGTGTGCGTTTTGGAACAGCAATTTTTTTCCCTAGGAAAAAAAATCGCTGTTCTGTATGTTCGATGTTTTAAATTTTCGATTAATAGGGTTCGATATTAGAACACTCGAAATTTTGAAAGTTTGGTGTTCTAATATACACCCGTGGAAAAGACAATATAAAAGGATTGAAAAGTGTCAAAAGTATAAATATGGGCATGACAGAATATGGATATTATGCAAATATGAAACAAAATGATGTTGATAGAGTAGATGAAAAATTTTTCTGTATAATATGGATTGTCAGGAATGAAAGGATGAATGAATGAAATTTAATGGGAAATGGAAATTTTGAAGAAAAGGTTTTGGTTGTGGAAAAAGAAGTGGGGGGAATAAAAAGTTTAAAAGGAAAAAAAATGTTTTTTGTGTGAAAATATGTAAGTGAAGTGTAAATAATTGTAACTATGATGTTGGGCCTCAGTTTAATGCCTCATCCGAAGGATGACACTCAGGAGTGCACCAATCCCCCTTATGTGGCACTGCAGTGTCAGCAATCCACCTACCTAGTGTGGGAAAAGAACCCACAGCCTAAGGGCGAGTGTGCTACCTGTTGCGCCACTGACAAGTATCTTTCAAGTTTGTCTGGTTCACCTCCACACAGGGGCAGATGACCCCCTTCCCCATGCTATAAGAACTCGAGATCAATGAAAGACACTAATTTTCCTTCCCCCCACTGACCTTCGGGAACACAGGCTGTTACATGAACAACATCGGATACCTGCATTACAAATGAACACTCTATCTCTGCAGCAGTGGGTAGCACACTTCAAGAGATCACAGTATCATCTTATTTAACAATCCAAAGAAAATGGCTCCAAAAATACAAATAACAAAACTAAGCGAGTACCCAAATAAGAGCTGGAGTGGATGAACATAAAACCACATAGTTTATTCACAAGTTGCACAGAATCACAAAGAGTCACAGAATGAACGCTGCTACTGGGAAAATGCATTTGTATCAGTAGCAGCGTTCATTCTGTGACTCTTTGTGATTCTGTGCAACTTGTGAATAAACTACGTGGTTTTATGTTCATCATCTTATTTAAACTTCCTTTCTCCTTTTATGAAATAAACATATGAATAACCATGTTCGACTAGGTCTGTTTTAAAGACACATAATATAAACATGTAAGTTTCATGGAAGACAGCATGTGGATGCATTTTACTGAGTGAAAAGATTCTGAAATCAGAAAAAGCTGTTAAAGATGAAGCATGCTAAAGGTGCCAGCTTAGCAGTACTTCTTGTCAAGACTTTACTGGATGCATACAGCCAAAATAAGATTAGCTACTATTAAATGTCTGCAGCCTGTATCTTAAGATACTGTGTAACAGAACATGTATTCTATTCATACACATCTGTTACAGGTGTGGGTAACATACATAAAGAGGTGTGATGTCTGACACAGCCTTTACATGTGGGCATAAACCTATGTACATTATATGCTTAGCTGTCTTTCTGCTACACCACAGTGCACATCTTTGTCCTCTTACTGTCACTTCTGCTATATAGTGAGTTCTCCTACCTCCTCATAACAGACACTACTTTTAAACTGCAGTTGTGATATATCATATCTTGAACTGGGATCACAATATGGAAACTTTGCTCATCTGGTAATAATTTCCCTTTTATGCTGTCTGCAGCTGTGGTGTCACAATTATCCTGTCTCCCTCTCTTTTCTCAAATTAAAAGTTTTTTTACTACAGGAGCATACATGCCTTTTTTACAACCTTGGTAATTATCAGCTCTAGAAAAATACAAAACTTTCTTGGATCTCAACCAAACAAAAAATACAAAACATTTACAGATCTTTCGATTACTTCCCCCCATTTCTACATCATGGCAGTTTTATATCATCTTGTTTAATTTGCTTGGGATTTAGAGTGCTTACTAGTAAATAATCATCTTAAAATAGTCTGCACTACAAGTCTCACCTTTACTTTTGTGATTAAGGCTGAATTATAGGAAGGACTGGTCATACAAACTAGTCTTCTGCTTTGCATACAGTACTTCCTCAAAGATACCTTTGGCCCTTTCCCCTCCAATCAAGTCACAGCTTTTTGGTTTCAAACAGCTACTTTTCCTCCTGTTGACTGAGAGTGAGACAGTCCAATTGGGCAAACACATCCACTTCATAGCAAAGTATCACAGAGAAAAGCTCCAGAATAAGGCAGTGCTAATATTACATCTGAGTGAATGCAGTAAAAAATACATACAATGGTTAAAAAAACCATATTATTGGGTAACATTCTTATTCTTATAATACCACAGCATCACATGATTGCATTATGACCCTGCTATACCCTTCTTTTGGACTTGTGGCCCTTGGTATTTAAAATTCTTAGTCTTATCACCTTCATCTACTTTTTTTGTCAGAAAGCAGACACTGAATATTCAGCATCCGTTTCCAAACCTAAGAAGCAGAAGTATCACGTTTTGTTAAAATCTAGATCACTGCCATTAAATGTTCCCAAAGACATGTACTATACAGATCTGCTCAAATTACTCCTCAAAAGGACTCAGACATTGTCTACAAACTAACTTGATTCCCTTTCCTTTGTAACGGATACTTTGTGCTATACACAATTCTTCACATTAGCTCGCCTCTGGCTTGTCATACTGTCTGGCCATTTCTATGTCATCAGAAATGATGAAGGCAATACATTTTCTAATACTAATCAATACTGTTCTTGTCACAATTATGTATGCATGTGCAAAGTCTTGTTACGCATATGTGCCCTTATTCATGGGTGACATAGAAACATTGGTCTGCTAAATACGTTTGTTCACAGATGTAATACAATAGAAGCAGTGGGAAAGCATACCTACAGGGCACAGACATTTTACAGCTTACTGCCTTACCTTGATGCCCTCTACACTACAACTTGTACTTCAGTTAAAATACTTCAGCACTTCTCAGTACCAGAAGTTAGATTTTAGACTTAACTATAGAAGATGGCCAAGATCCTTTGCACCTGCTTTCTACATCACCTGGAATATATATGATACAGTGAGACTTACAACTTACTTTCTTTTAATCCTCTACAATATCTGTCGTGTGCTGCCTACCATACAGTTGCTAGTTCAGGTGCTGAATCCATTTTAACAGCTCTTTATGTCCATCACCCAACATGATTCTTACTAGGTTCACTTTCAGCATGTCTGGTCACGTCCAAGTAGAAGAATGCAAGTTTTAAGTACTCTTGCAAAGTCTGTTCTTGCTTTCATACAACCAAAGTTTTTTGGACTATTAAAGACATACTACTGCTTCCCCGTAGACAAGGGAGACACAAGTCCAGTCCTCCATGTATTCAGCAAGAAGAGGGAAATAAATAGTGAGGGCAGAAACTACTCAATATAGGTAGCATAAAGATTCCAAAACAAGGAGAGAAGCCAATAAAGAAATGAAATATCCGAGGCCACAGAACAGTGTTAGATGGTATACATATGGAGGTTTCCTTACCTTCGGTCAAGTGTAAAGTGGACGAGGTTTTCATTTATCAAGTACACCTTACATTGTTAAAGTCATCAACTGCTGTTCATCTTAGTTGGCGTAGTTTATGATTGTTTCTGCACTTCTAGACTGCAACAGCAGTGATTTAAAGTTTCTGGATTTTCTGTTTTTTCTGCAGATGTACAGCCATGGAGTTAAAAGTACAGTTTTGTACCTACCATAAATGTAGATGTTCGAGTGCTAATACAGCTGCAGTCAAAACAGATGGGCTCTCCTGCCATCAGGCGGGTCCTCGGTCGGCCGAATTCCAAAGTCTAGGTCCGGCGTCGGTTGTCGTCGCATCTTCCCTGACGTCAGTGCGACAGGGATATAAAGGAACCAGCCGATGCCATTTTCTTCAGTTTTTCTTGCCCCAGATGTCAGGTGCCCCCAGAAGGAAGGCAATACATAAATTTGTGTAATAAAGCAATGCAATATAATAAATATACAGTAGTTGCAAGCAAATACACCATAAATGAATACCCCAATCAGGTTGTATGAGGAGGTGTTAGCCAATAGGCCTGTCCCAAGAGGGGAAGGAGGGAGGGAAACCTGGACTGCAGCTGTATTAGCACTTGAACATCTACATTTATGGTAGGTACAAAACTGTACTATGTTCATCATGCATACAGCTGCAGTCATAACAGATGGGTAGAATCCCAAAGCTAAGAAAGGGGTGGTAGGCACTAGGTGGAACTAGGAGGAGCCAGGATGCCCTGCAAGACTGCAGTGGCAAAGCCTGCTCTAGTTTTGGACTATAATGGTAGGTGGTAGTGCTTGGAGAAGGTATGCACAGAACTCCAAGTGGCTGCTTCCAAAATATCTTTGGTAGGAACTCCTCTGAGGAAAGCTGCAGAGGTAGCCGTGGCCCTTGTGGAGTGAGATCTGATGCCTGTAGGTACAGTTTTGCCATGAAAAGAATAGCAAAAACGTATGCAGTGGGCTATCCATTTTGAGATTGTCTGTTTGGAAATAGGCTTTCCTTGAGCTCCTACAGCATAGGACACAAAGAGCTGTTCTGATTTTCTGAAAGGCTTTGTTCTGTCCAAATAATAACGCAGTTATCTGTGGATGTCCAAGGAATGTAGTAATCTCTCCCCTTTGTTTTGAGGATTAGGTAAGTGTATGGCCTGATTCAAAGCTACCCTGGATACCACTTTAGGCATAAAGGACGGGTTGGTTCGTAAGGAAACTCTGTCCTGATGGAAGATGGTAAAAGGCTGCACAGCCATGAGAGCTTGTAGTTCTGAAACTCTACGAGCTGAGGTAATAGCCAGAAGGAAAGCTGTTTTCCAGGACAAATATTGCAGATCTGATGAGACAGCTGGCTCAAAGGGAGGCAAGGTCAGTTCTTCCAGAATGAAGTTGAGATCCCAAGCAGGTATTGGTTGCTTCCTTGGGGGTCTTAGATTCTTAGCCCCTCTGAGGAACTGTCTTAAGAGAGGGTGAGAGAATAAGGGTAGATCAGTGTTGTATTCTGCAGAAATGGCTGAGGCATGGATTTTGATGGACGAGAATGAAAGTCCACTGCTTAGCAGCTCAGCTAGATACTGTAGTATTTGAGGTAAATTCAGTTTTCTAGGATCCTGGACCTTTTTCTCATTCCAAACACAAAACTGTTAACATTTTGCGGAGTAAGCTTTTCTAGTTGACGGCCTTCTGGCCTCCAAAATGACATCCTGCACCTCCTTAGAAAGTAGGGTCTGTTGTGATGCTAATGAATCTTCCATGCGGCTAGACTGAGTGTTTTTAGCTGGCTGTGAAGAGTTTTGAAGCTGTGCTGAGTCAGGAGAAGAGGCATTAGAGGCAGGGTCCATGGTGGGGAATGCATCAGGCTCCTCAGGAGTGGGTACCAGTGTTGTCTTGGCCAGTCTGAAGCAATGAGAATCAGCTTTGGTCTGTCAGCTCTGGTTTTCAGTAGTACTTTGGGCAGCAGAGGAAGAGGTGGGAAGGCATAAACTGCCATTGATGTTCAACTGAAAGAGAGAGCATCCACTCTCCATGCCTTTGGATGGAAAATCCTTGAGCAAAATTTTGTCAATTGGTGATTTTTGTGGGAGGCAAAGAGATCTATGTCTGGCCTTCCCCATGCTTGGATTATTTCTGTAAAAACTTTTGGATGCAACTTCCATTCGTGTGGATCTGTCATATTTCTGCTTAGGTTGTCTGCCAGCGTGTTTTCCTTGCCTGGCAGGTACTGTGCTTGTAGCTCAATTTGTAAGTCCATGGCCCTGTTCCAAAGTGACATGGCCAGTCTGCATAGGGGGTAGGAATGCATTCCTCCCTGCTTGTTTATGTACCACATAACTGTGGTGGTGTCCGTTCTTATCAATAGTTGACCTGGTTTCAGAAGGTCTTTGAAAGCTATAATAGCATTTATTACTGATAGCATTTCCTTTTGATTGATATGAAGGTGCTTTTCTTTTTGGGACCATTTGCCCTGAATGCACCAATCTGTCATGTGCGCCCCCCAGGCGTAGTCCGAGGCGTCTGTTGTGATTACTTGATTTGCTTGAGGCTTGCTGAATGGAAGACCTGTGTTTGTTTGGCATGCTTGAGCCCACCACAGAAATTCCTTTTGTAGACATGGAATTAGTGGTATTATTGTTTCCAAACTGTGGCTATGTTCAGACCATAGGTTTTTCAGGTACCATTGAAGTTTCCTCATATGCAGCTTTGCACATGGGATTAGTAAGATGCAAGATGCCATGAATCCCAGAGCCTGCAGGATTTTCCTTGCAGTCAGCCTGGTGCAATTTGCTAGTGCTCTGAAGTATTGAGTTAGTTGCCCCTGCTTCTCTGGCGTGAGGTAGGCCATCTGGGTGTTTGTGTCCAAGTTGGCACCCAGGAAAATTATCTTCCGAGAGGGTATTAGCCTTGATTTCTTTTTGTTGACGGTGTATCCCAGAGAGTTCAACAACATTATTACATAAGCCAGATGTTTCAGAAGAATGTGCTTGCTGTCCACTTGGATCAGGCAGCCGTCCAAATAAGGGTATATTTGTATCCCTTGAAGTCTGCAGTAGGCAATTACTGATGCCAGGCATTTCGTGAATACTCTGGGTGCAGTAGATAAGCCAAAGGGCAATGCAGAGAATTGATAATGGGTTGAACCTGCAAGAAATCTGAGGTATCTTCTGCAACTTTGTCTGATTGGGACATGCAGGTATGCCTCCTTGAGGTCCAATGTTACCAGCCAAGACTCCTTGCCCAGCATGGGAAGAAGCTGCTGTAGAGTGAGCATCTTGAATTTTGGTACGAGTAGAAATGTGTTTAGGATGGATAGGTCAAAAATAAGTCTCCAATCTTTTCCCTTCCTTGGTACCAGGAATAGTCTGGAATAAAAACCTTGACCTTGTTCGTGCGTAGGTACCTCTTGAATCGCTTTCATGTCTATGAGATCTGTAATTTGCTTTTGTGCCTCTGCCCTTTGATTGTGTGGCAGGTTTGGCATGCCTCTCATTTTTGGAAGGGTGTGAAAATGGAATATGTAGCCTCTGTTTATAATGTCCAGGATCCATTTGTCTTTTGTGACAATGTACCAATTTTTTGAAAATAATGCCAGTTTTCCTCCTAAGGGGGCTGCCATTTGAGTCTTGCTTGGCATGCAAAGGGGAAAGTCATTGGGTTTGCTTTCTGAATGATTGTGAGTTATCCTCACCACCTCTTTGTGTAGGAGCTTGCCATTGCCTGCCTCTAAATGATCCTGTATCTACCTCTTTGGCGTCTGTCCGTGGCTGGAAAAGACCAATTTTTGGAAGGCCAATTTCTACTGAAACGTGGGGGTTGTTCCTGTAGAAAATCTTTCACAGTTTGCATTGATTTAGCCTTTTCCTCCATTTTCCTTAATACCTCCTCAGCATTAGCACCAAATAATACATCCTTTTGTAGGGGGGCATCTAGTAATTTAGCTTTGACATGATCAGGCAAGGTATGTTCCTTGAGCCAGGCATGTCTACGTATGACCGATCCTGTAACAGCAGCTCTACATGAGGCCTCTAAAGCATCAAAACCACATTGTAAGGTATGCTTACCCACTTGTTCTGCACTATGCATCAAATCCTGCAACTCCTTCAAGTCTGGTTGTTCAGGTTGTGACATTTTACTTTTCAAATGTGATAACAAAAACTGTTGGTATTTTAGCATATGGAACTGACAGTTTAAGGCCCTCATGGTTAAGGTAGCCGAGGTATATACCTTCTTTCCCCACCTTTCTAAGGATCTGGAATCCCTCTCGGAAGGTAATGGATTTTTAGCAGTGGAGGCCTTAATTCCCTTGGGGCCCTGTGAGATGGTTTCTGGGTCAGCAGCATGGCTTTTGTATAGAAATTGGTGTGAGTCAGGAACCCTGTAGTACCTGTCAGGCTTGACTGGGGCTGGAGGCAGAGAATCCGGGTTAAGGCAGGCCTCAGAGTAAACATCATCTAAGATGTCCAAGACAGGAGGTATAGCCAGAGGCCTGTGCTGAGGTAGCAAGAGAAATTCCCTAAGCCTTTTCTTGGAATCTGAATAATCTTGGCCTTCCCAGTGGAAGTGTTCCCTTAAGGTATGCAAAGTTTCCCCAAATGAGTAATCCTCTGGGGGGGGATACAGAAGGAATAGACTCCTCTGCATCAGAGTCTTCAAAAGGGGAGTAAGAATTCTCCTGATCATCAGAATGCTCTGAAATAATGGAGCCCTGATCAGAGGAGGGGGATTCTTCCTCCACTCTGGGCCTTTTGTCCGGTGGGGGCTGAGAACCCCTGATAAGAGTAATTAAATCCTCAGCCATTTTAAGCATCTGTTTATTAGGCATGGGGCCTGGGGATGGGCCCTGTGTAGCTTGTCTCAGAGTGCATGGCTGCTTTAGACTTAGTGAAAGCCTTGATGGAAAAAGAAGAGGAAGGCCTGAAGACACCTTGAGTGGAGGTAGACCTGTCCACATTGTGAGGTTCAACGCCAAGAGTGGCTTTGGTATCTGTAGTCGGGGTGTGGGCCGAGGAGCCTGCGACCTCGGGCACAGGAGACACCGCCAATGAAGTGTCATCGGTAGTCAGGGGCTGCGTAGGCACCTTGCTGAGAACCGGACCACGTGTAGTCGGCTTTGGCATGGTGTCAGTAGAGGCCGCGGACCTCGTGTGTCGGTCCTTATCTTTGCGTTTTTTAGACAAAACTGGAGTCGGAGTATCCGACGACATAATATAGTTAAATGTTTTTAAAAATAATGCTGGGTGAACTCCGCCCGATGCTTAACAGTGCGTTTGTTAAATGTAGCACAAAAGCGACAGGCCGAGACGTCGTGGTCTGGGCCTAAACAAGGTATACAGAGGGAATGGAAATCCTTATGCGGTATTTGCTTCCCACATGAAATACAATTGTTAACTTTGTCTGACATCGGTCTGAGGCAAGAAAAGTTTCCCCAACGGGGTACTTAGCTTTCAAGAAGACTTCGGTTTCAAAATTTTCGTAATTTCAGGAGCTGGCCGACCAGCACTTGAGAAACTGCTTCTGCTTCGGGCACCGCGCGCCAAGAAAGACTGAAGAAAATGGCGTCGGCTGGTTCCTTTATACCCCTGTCGCACTGACGTCAGGGAAGATGCGACGACAACTGACGCCGGACCTAGACTTTGGAATTCGGCCGACCGAGGACCCACCTGAGGGCAGGAGAACCCATCTGTTATGACTGCAGCTGTATGCACGATGAACATCTAAGGGGGTGTGTTTTTGCCTCACATGGGGGAGTGGAGGGCACGCAGCTGTTGTCCTGCAAAATTATTTTTTATGTTAAGTTCACTAGTCAAGCTTTTACAGGTATAAATTGTAAATTCTGAGCCTCCTAAATACAAGTTCTGGAATAGCAATACTGAATGCATGAAAACTGGGACTTCCTTATGCTCAGTCTGAAATTGTGTCTAAGGAGTATTACCTTTTCATCTATGTATGGTCACGTTGGCGTTAGTATTAATTAAGAACTGGGGATGTGAAGGTGCATCCTCCCATATGCTCCCATGAAAAAAGAAACTTCAAAGGAAAAGAGCAATTGTCAGCAATCACTGTTCTCTAGACTAATTGCTGTTTTTTTCCTGATAATTCGGAGACCTGCAATTACAAATCTCAGAATTAGAACAGGGAGCACTTTTTAAAATAACTTTATTAAAGTCACAAAATTTTAGCAACAACATCGGTACACATACAGTTACAGAAAATCCACCATTGCAAACATCTTTCATTATCTTCCTGCATTATGCATATATCTTGCCTTTTAACAATTATCACTCACTCCATTACATAAATTGCTTCTCTGACATAATTTTTCTTCTCTTACATTTCACTCTTTCTCCTGATTATTTTCCATTTATTTTTATATAATTTGCTCATTTTCATTTCTAAAGATTCCACCTCTACCTGTATTACCCCCTTCACTATCAGTACTTCAGTTACAGTTTGTCTAGATTTTGATTTCCATTTTCTAATAATTGCTTTTCAACAGCTAATAGCATGAGCGGACAGTGATCCACTGTGGCGACCCCTAACCGGGAAAAGCCGAAAGAAGAAGCTTTTCAGCAGCCAATAGCATTAAACTTAGCAAGGCTTTAATATGCCAAGGCACTGTGGTTCCAATATTCCAGCTTAAAAGAATAATTTCTTTAATTACAATCATTTGTTCCCCAACATTTCTAACAAAGTTCTCAGTAGGGGATTTTTAAAGCCTTCTACCTAATTGCAGTCCAAAAACATGTTTCCAATTACCTTGCATTCCCATCACATCTCCAGCAACTGCTACTTACCTGAGAAAAAACATATCTAAAGTCTGCTTGGGGTATAAAAAGGGTCTATGTTATAAGAACGAAGTTTTAAATATTCAAACATATGGGCGACACCAAATGGTTGAATATTTAAAACCTCAGAAGTGTGAACGGAGATCGTCGTAGGGAATTCTTCCCTTTACTTCAACTTACTGTGATCTTTGAGTTGGTACATTTAAGTAGCAAGGGGTGTGGGGTGCCTGCTCAGAGCGATCAGATAGGTTTTTCTTTTATTTTTACATTTTTTATTTTGGTTTCGATGTTTTGCAACTTCGCTCATATGGTGTTTGAAGTTGTAAAACTTCGTTCTTATAACATAGACCTGTATAAAAATACCTATGCAAACACTTCCATGCAAAAAATCCAAACCATCTGAACATTGTATATAGCTGGAGCAAAACAGATGCCTTCCCACTACTCCTCTGTATACTGCCTTTCCAGTCTCTCTTCTCAGTCCTGTTCAGACCGATCCTTATTATCATGTAATCGTTACATGCCCTACTAATTACCCCTTTAACTGTAATAAGCTTCTTTTCTTCTTAAAGCTTCTTTTCTAGACTCAACTGAAAACTCAACCAGAGCTAGTCATTCAGTTAAATCACTCCTATCCCTATCTCTTTACCTGTACTACTCTGTTATCAATGTTGGGAGGGTGGCCTAATGGTTAAGGTGTTTGCCTTACAAACATAAGGTGCAAGGTTTGAGTCTCACAAGGGATAATTGGCTAGGCTTAAAATGGCTCGCAAGGGCAGTTAGCTTAGTATGAACCTTCAGTCCGAACTTATGCTTGGCCTCATCCCACTCCGTTAACTTTCTCTCCATAGTTATTTGCTAACAATACCTCAGTTCTTTTTGTTACTTTTCTCCAATACACTTGCAGTAACCCCTATTGGTAAACTTTCCTATCTCCATTCCCAGGCTGGCTTAGTTTTTACAATACTTTCTGCTATTTTATAGACATATTCTGTATGGTTGCTGTAATTCTTAATGACTTGCATCTAAAATCCTACTCTCTTCCTCATTTCGTGAACCCCTTCCCATTATAAAACCAAAGGAACTAGAAATGCTTTCACTCTGTCATCTTACTATCCATCTCCATAATAAAGAGCTTCCAAGTTCTCATTTTTTGTATTACCTTTTGTTTAATCTGTTGGTACATATCAGCAGCTGCCATTAACAGGATACTTATGTAACACATACACCTGAGCATTTTATCTTACTATGTCCCCATGGATAAGGATATAGCTGAACCAATATATATGTATGTGTATACTTTACTGTTACAGCCTTTGTTTCACCTTCATTTGTTTTATGTACAGTAAACTCTCAGTTAACCGGTACCCATGGGGATTGGTAGATGCTGGACAAAGTACAGTTGTGTACACTTACCATAAATGTAGATGTTCGAGTGTATTCGCTGTTGCAGTCATCACCGGTGGGTTATCCCTGCTGTGGTAGCCCATGACTGGCCCAAATGCCAGAGTCAATGTTTTTGTGCGCCGGCTGCTGTCACCTTTAGTCTGACGTCAGGTTGTCAGTACTATAAAGCAAGGCAGCTGACGTCATTACATCAGTTTTTTTTTTTGCCCTAACCCATCAGAAGCACAAGGGAAAAGAGAGAAGTGGTCCTGGTGTCTAAGAGCCACCTTGGGAAGCATGTGTCCCCCCCTAGGGTAAGATGTGAAATGGGGGCTGGAGGGAAACCAAAACTGCAACAGTGAACACATTCGAACATCTACATTTATGGTAAGCATACACAACTGTACTATGTTCTTTGTGTTTCACTGCTGCAGTCATCACCTGTGGGAGGATTCCCAAACCTGAGGTAAAGGGTGAAAGGATAGGTAGAGTCCTAGGTATGCATCAGGAGGCCCTGCAAAACTGCAAAGCAAACCCTGCCCTAGACCTAGAAAAGAGAGGTAGGTGGTAATGCTTTATAATGGTATGGACAGAGGTCCAGGTGGCCGCTTCCAATATGTCTCTGGTAGGTACTCCTCTGAGGAAGGCAGTGGAAGTGGAGGTAGCCCTAGTGGAGTGGGTACAGATTGACGTAGGGATGGGTTTCCAATGTAGTCTGTAGCAAAAAAGGATACAGTGTGAAATCCATTTGGAAATGGTTTGTTTGGAGATGGGCTTCCCCTCTGCTCCTGGGGCAAAGCTTACAAGAAGCTGGTCAGTTTTTCTGAATGGCTTAGTGTGGTCCAGATAATATCTGAGTTGTCTGCACATGTCTAGTGAGTGTAGAATTCTTTCTCCCTTGTTTTGAGGATTGGGAAAGAAGGTGGGAAGGTGTATGACCTGGTTAAGGGTCACATCAGATACCACCTTGGGCATAAAGGAGGTATTAGTCCTCAGGGAGACTGTCTGCATGGAAAGTTATGAAGGGCTCAACAGCCATGACAGCTTGAAGTTCTGAGACCCTTCTAGCTGAGGTGATAGCTACTAGGAAGGCAGTCTTCCAGGAGAGGTATTTCAATTATGTTGAAGCGGCAGGTTCGTAAGGAGGTAAGGTTAGTTTCTCTAACACATAATTCAAGTCCCAGGGTGGAGTATGAGGACTTCTGGGAGGCCTGACATTAGAAGCCCCTCTAAGGAATTGCTTAAACAAAGGAGGAGAGAAGAGGGGTGGGTCTGAATCATAATGGGCAGAGATGGCAGAGGCATGGATTTTAACAGACAAGAAGGAGAGGCCACTATTGAACAACTTTGCTAAGTAATCTAGGATGAGAGGGATGGGAGGTACTGCCCCCTTTTGATGGTTTCCAGGAGCAGAATCTTTTCCATTTTCCTGCATAAGATTTTCTTGTGTTTGGCCTTCTGGCCTCTGTGATGATGTCCAGGACCTGTTTGCTTAACAGTGGCTTCTTGATGTCCAGGACCTGTTTGCTTAACAGTGACTTTTTCTAAGTTTTTAGTGTATGAGCCATGCTGAAAGTTTGAGAGTCTGTAGGTCTGGGTGCAGTACCTTCTCCCTCTCCTGGGTCAACAGGTCTGACCTTAGGTGAAGCAACTTTGGGGGCTGTAAAGTCAGATTGCATAGTAAGGGGTACCAATGCTGTCTGGGCTAATCTGGAGCGATGAAGATGGCCTTCGGTCTTCTCCTCTCTTATTTTGATCAGAACCTTGGGAATAAGGGGCAGAGGAAGGTATGCATACACAAAGAGGGAGCTCCAGGGGAAGGTCAAGACATCCACCTTCCATGCTAGGAGGTGATACTCCCTGGTACAAAACTTGTGCTGCTTGTGGTTGAGGTGTGAAGCAAAGATGTCCACCTCTGGGGTCCCCCACTCCTGGGTGATTTGCAGAAAGATTTCTTCTGTGGAGCTGCCATTCGTGAATGTCCAGTAAGTTTCTGCTTACGTGGTCTGCCAGTGTGCTGTTGATCCCTGGTAAGTATTGGGCAATTAGGTATAGCCCCATGGATGTGGCTGTAAGCCATAGACTCCTGGCTAACCTGCACAGGGGGGTAAGATTGGGTGCCCCCCCTGCTTGTTGATGTACCACATTACTGTGGTGTTGTCTATTTTTATAAGGAGGACCCCTGCCCTGAGATGGGGTTGGAAGGAAGTCAGAGCGTTTTGCACTGCCATCATTTCTTTCTGGTTGATGGGAATTCCAGAGGCCTTGGGTACACCTGCCTGCTAGGTGAGTGCCCCCAAGCTATGTCTGAAGCGTCGGTGATTGTCTGGCTGGAAGGACGGAGCATGAAGGGAAGACCCTTGTTCATGGCACAGGCCTCTGCCCACCAGAGAAATTTGTCCCTTATTTAAGGGATCAGTGGGAGAGTGGTCTCTAGGGACTGAGAGTGCTGACACCAAAGATTCTTTAAGTACCACTGAAGCTTTCTCATGTGAAGCCTCGTGAGAGGGATGAGAAGGATGCAAAATGACATGTATCCCAGGGCTTGCAGGAACTTCCTTGCAGTGAGGTGACTTCTGGAAGCTAGCTGGGTGAAGTAGAGGCACAGGAACCCCTGCTTTTCTGGGGATAGGAAAGCCATTAGGGTTGCTGTGTCTAGCACAGCTCCCAGGAAAACAATTTTCCTGGTAGGATTCTGCTTTGATCTTGTTTTCTCATTGATGGTGAACCCTAGGGAAGTTAGGAGTTTTTTGACAAAGAGAAGATCCTGGAGAAACTTTTCTTTGTTGTTCGCCTGAATGAGGCAGTCGTCCAGGTAAGGTTAAATCTGTACACTTCTCTGTCTGCAGAATGCTACAGCCGGCGCCAAGCATTTGGTGAATACTCTGGGAGCAGTAGATATGCCAAAGGGCAGTGCAGAGAAATGAAAGTGCTGATTGCCTGCTCTGAAGCGCAGGAATTTTCTGCATGATTCCCTGATGGGGATGTGGAGGTAGGCATCTTTTAGTGTCACCAGCCAGGCATTTGTGTGAGCATAGGCAGGAACTGCTGCAAGGCTAGGATTTTGAATCTGGGGACCACCAAGGAGGTGTTCAGTTTGGATAGATCCAGGACAGGGTGCCAAGTACCCTCTTTCTGGGAACAAGGAATATTCTGGAGTAGAAACCTTTTCCGGTTTGATCCAGGGGACAGGTTCTACTGCCCCCTGGGATATTAGTGTTTTTACCTGTTTTAATGCCTCTGCCCACTGGTTTGGGGGAGGTCTGGGTACCCTCTTGGAATTGGGAGTTCGGTGAAGGAGAATCTGTATCCCTCAGATATGATTAATACCCATTGGTCCTTGGTTACAGATACTGCCCTTGAAGAGGGTGCACCTTCCTCCTAGTTTTAGATGAGTGAAAGGAGGGCAGAGGGGGGAGGGAGAGTCATTGTGAGTGCTTACCATAGAAGCCTGGCTTAGAACTCCCTGCCTTAGAGGCAGAAGTAGTCCACTGTTTGCTTCTTTGCTGGCCCTGGGATAGGGGCCTGGATGTCCTGTCCCTGGCGGGGGGCTTACTTTGGCCTGTCTGCTGGGTGCAGAGAAGGCCCAGTGCTTAGACGGGAAGTTCCTGCTGAATCTGGGTGGTTGAACTTGAAAGAAATATTTTACTGTTTGCATAGATTTTGCTTTGTCTTCCATCTTTTAAGCACCTCTTCTGCTTTTACCCCAAACAGGCCACTTGACAAGCAGAGTGTAGTAATTCTGCCAGCTCTTTGAGTTGGCACTGTCAGGAGAGGTAGCAATCTTCTGTTTTAATTGTTCCAAAGTGTGTTGTTGATATTTTAACATATGGAACTGACAATTGAGTGCTCTGATAGCTAAGGTTGCAGAGGTGTATACTTTCTTACCCCATCTGTCCAGAGCTCTGGAGTCTGTCAGAAGGAAGAGGATTCTTGGCAGAACTAGTCTTAGCTCCTTTAGGTCCCTGTGCAATGACCTCAGGGTCTGCAGCAGGGTTCCTGTACAGGTATTTGTGAGAATCCAGTCTTCTGCAGTACCTGTCAGCTTTAGCTGGAGCAGGAGGCAGGGCATCAGGGGCTAAACTGGATTCAAGGAAAACATCATCCACCACTTCTAAAATAGGTGGGATGGCCAGGGGTCTGTGCAGGGGCAGGTCCAGAAATTCTCTAAGTAATTTCTTTGACTGTGGGTAATCCTGAGATTCCCACTGAAAATGTTCCCTGAGGAAGTGAAGGGTTTCTACAAAGGAGAGGTCCCCTGGAGGGGAGGCAGAGGGGAAGGATTCCTCTGCATCTGAATCCTCAAACAGTTAAGGGCTGTTGTTCCTCTTCAAAGGCAGAATAATCAGATTCCTCAGACACTTAGTCTGTCATAATTTCTGGAGAAGGAAGCCTTTTCCTTTTTGGAGTGGAGGCTTGAGTACCTTGGATAAGGGAGATGAGATCTTTCGTCATTTTAAGCATTTGAGCTTGGGGTGGGGGAGCATTAGCAAGATGGTGGCTAGAAGCAGATTTCCTAACAGTGGCCTGGCTTTGAGGCCTGAGAGAATCTGTTGGTCTCTGAGCAACGGTAGTCAGAAGAGGAGACGTCGGCTTTTGTCTAGAATCGGTAGTGCGAATGGCCTCCTCAGAAGCCTGTGCCTGCATCACGGCTCCAGACCTAACCGAGGCAGAGACAGACAAAGGCTCGGAAGACGAAGTGAATTTCTGCAGCATAATGGACAGGGTCTTGGCAGAGGCCTGCATAGAAAGTGAGTCAGGTATCAGGGGCTGCGAACGCATCTCACTGAATTCTGGAGAGCTGATGACTTGCTTAGCGGTAGCATCGTCGGAAGACTTAGCCTTGTGTGGCCTGCCTCTATCTTTACATTTTTTCGGAATGTCGGTGGATTGTTGGCTGGCAGATGCCATATCGGAATTCAAAGACGGAATACGAAAATACTTGTCTATAAAAAGAGTTCTACAGCGAATGGTTCTCGCATTAAAGAGAGCACAGAACCGGCAATGAGGGACGTCATAGTCTGGGCCTAAACAAGTGATGCAGTAAGAATGGAAGTCTCGGTGTGGGATCTGCTTTCCACAGGCGAGACAATTGTTAACTTTTTTGGACATCGGTTAGAGCAAGAAAAAAGGGTCCCCAACAGGGTACTTAGCTTTAGACATTTTCTGCTGAAATTCGACTTCTGGTAACGACCGACTGGCACTCGTGTATACTGCTTCTGCTACGGGCTCCACGGCAAGAAAGACTGATGTAATGACGTCGGCTGCCTTGCTTTATAGCACTGACGACCTGATGTCAGACTACAGGCGACAGAAGCCGGCGCACAAAAACATTGACTCTGGTTTTCGGGCTGGCCGAGGGCTACCACAGCAGGGATAACCCACAGGTGATGACTGCAACAGTATAACACGAAGAACATCTGTAGTTTCTAATTGCTTCAGAGTTACTATTAAAAATAGGCCTGACTAGTACTGTACCCTGTACTATTTGTTTGGTTTGACTTGTTCGTAGGTTGAGGAGAGACGGAATTTATTCCTAGCTTCCTTTTTAAAACTCTAAAACTCTAAAAACATAAGGTATGTTTCTGCAGGGGGGACAGAAAGTACAACGCATGAAAATTGTTCTGTATTTCTTCGATTTTTTTCTGGTTGCCGGAGTTCTGGTTAACTGACAGTTTACTGTACATTAAAGAGACTCAAAATGTACCATAACACTGAAATGTCCTCTTCTGGATTAGTACAACATAATATCATCTGTAAATAAACAAATTTTTCTTGATTACCATATCAGTTATATCCTTGAATTTGTGAGTCCCTTACTTCCTTTGCCAGTGGCTCCAAGTATAAATTAAATAACGGGGAAAGAGGACATTGTTGCCTAGGTCTTCTGTCTCCAGCACAGCTTTTAAGGGAGGAAACCTCACACCTTATTTATTGTCTCTGACCCTTCATATGTCCTCTTAACTAACCCTATTATTCTATCATGTAATGCAAATGCTACCATTACCCTACTCATAATTCCCAACTGACTTAACTGAATGCCTCCTCTATATTAAGACCCATCAACAATAGCAGCATTTTCTTATATCCCACTTCCCTCTGGATTATCACTATTCTAGTAATGTTGTCAAATGTTTGCCTCCCTTCCACAAAACCACACTGATCAGCATCTATCAATTTCAGCAATACTGTTGCCATTTGCTTAGATATTACAGACATAACCATTGTTTAAAGCGGAACTTATTCTAAACAAAGCTGGGTCTGAAGGCTTTTTACCCTCCTTGGGTAATACAGCCACGACAGCTGTCTTCCAAGATGCTAGTACTTACAAGAAGACACTGGCTGGTTTACTTCAGAAGGAAGCTTCAACTGGATTACACTCAACAAGACATAGTGAAACTCCACATGGAGCTGTACCAAGGGAAATGTGAACACGGTTGCTAACATAACCCTTAAAATATGTAAGGAACAAAGAAACAGACCACTCTGTGCAATGCCATCAGGCAAATCAGACTCACATGCTCCTGGGTATTCACAGGAGGAAAAAGGGCATAGTTCTGGATAAAGTTCAGAATCTCCCTACTACACCAGGTGCAGGATGGACTTCTAACAGTTGATGGCAATCTCAAATGACTGCATCTGACTCAGTTCCAACCCTAATAATACAGAATGTGTTTGAGGTTATCTATCAACTCAAAAACACTTTTGCTGCTTCTGCAGGTTGGTGACATATACCCCAATTCTGAGCCTAAATATTCCCCTTCCACATAAACACATCCAAATCCTCCTACCCTAGTCACTCAACTTCCAAAAATACATCTTATTTTTAACTAATAAACTTTTAACATTCAAAGCCTTTACAATAAAATAACTGAAATCCATGAAAGGCTCAATGTCCATATCCTGACATCTTATCTCCAAGTCAAACACCACTAAAATCTCATATCTTTAATGAAGAGATTTTGCCCACAGGTTACAGCATACTAAGAGCCAACTGTGACATTAGAAAAGGAGGTGGTGTAGCCATTGTGTACTCCAAACACCTGCAATTTCAACCCTACAGTACAGAAATTCAACATTTCATCAAAGCCAAAATTCTCATCAGTGGGGCATCTAAACAAAAATAAGTCTCTCTGCAAAATAACACTGTCTATTTTCCTTAATAATAACAATGTCGCCACTACCACTCTAGAGAATACATTATCTTGGGTCTCATCCAATATCCCCTAAGAAGCTATCATACTTGAAGAAAGCAATATAAATTGGCCTTCCTATAACAGAAACAGCTCAGCTTACTTGTTAAACCTCTTTTTAAAATTATTCAACTAGTCAACTCCCCATCTAGATATAATAATAACAAAAACACACAAGCCATACTTGATTGGATACTTGCTACTAATCTTGACAATAGAACATTTTGTTGGAGTGATAGTCACTTACAATTTGGCAGAGTGCCATCGCCATTCAAAGGTGTACTAAAACTGTCCCTCTTTAATTTACTTCAAAATCTAACTAAATTCAACATACTTTCTCAACAACCCTACATTTTAACTGAAACTCCCAAAACCCCTTCCCTTTAGCAACCCTGACCTTTAACATTTTCTTAAACATAGTCAACACCTAAGCCCCTACTAGAAGAAAAAGACTTGAATCCAGCCTGGTTCACATAATCCACTAGGAAACTCACAGAGACAAACCATGGAGCAACAATAAAACTTTCCACAACCTTTTCATGTACCGACACCTATGCAAGCATGCAAAAACTTAATAAAAACACCCAAGAAAAATTGCTACACTAACTTATAAAATACCCATTACTCTAATACAAACAAAAACTACGGGCAGCCATAAACAACACCTTAAAGCCTGGCAAGGTTACTCAAAAAGTACAGTTTTGTACCTATCATAAATGTAGATGTCCGAGAGGTATGCATCTGCAGTCCTAACATATGGGTTGCCCTGCCTCAGGCAGCCCTTCGGTCGGCCGGATTCCAAAGTCTGGGTCCAGCCCCGGCTGATGTCGCACTTCACCCGACGTCAGAGCTGCTGTGTATTGGGTATAAAGGCATCAGCAGACGCCATTTTCCTCAGAGTTTCGTGCCCCAGATGCCAGGTGCCCTCTAGGAAGGCTAAATTTGGATAAATGCAAATGATTCCAAACAGTAGAGAGCAAACAATATAAGCATGTATATACATATATACAAACAAATACACCATAAAAAATTCCCCCAGCTAGCTACAAGATGGGCAAATACCCTAGGAGTACCACAGAGGGGAAGGAGGGTGGGTAATCCTGACTGCAGATGCATACCTCTCGGACATCTACATTTATGGTAGGTACAAAACTGTACTATGTCCTTCAAGGATGCATCTGCAGTCCTAACATATGGGTAGAATACCATAGCCAAACTGGGGGAGGAGGCACTAAGATAATGATGGTGTAGTAAAGATCCCTTGCAAAACAGCAGTTGCAAAACCTGCTCGGGATCTGGAGTATAAAGGAAGATTATAATGCTTGGCAAATGTATGCACGGAGCTCCAAGTAGCAGCTTCTAAAATGTCTTTGGTAGCCACTCCTCGTAGGAAAGCTGTAGTAGTGGCTGTAGCCCTTGTGGAGTGAGATCTGATGTTTTCTGGAGTTGTCTTTCCATGAAAAGAGTAACAAAATCTAATGCAATTTCCTATCCATTTTGAGATGGTCTGTTTTGAAATTGCTTTTCCTTCCATGCCTGTTGCATATGCTACCAGAAGCTGGTCAGTTTTTCTGTTGGTCTTAGTTCTGTCCAGATAGTAGCGTAATTGCCTGTGCACATCCAAGGTATGTAGTAGTCTTTCCCCCCTGTTCTGTGGGTTGGGGAAGAATGTTGGTAGGTGGATTGCTTGGTTCAATGATACTCTGGAGACCACTTTTGGCATAAAAGTAGGGTTAGTTCTCAAGGACACTCTATCCTGATGGAACATAAGGAAGGGCTGTACTGCCATTAATGCCTGTAATTCAGAAACCCTTCTTGCTGAAGTGATTGCAAGCAGGAAAGCAGTTTTCCAAGATAAGAACTGTAATTCTGCTGTTGCTGCTGGTTCAAAAGGGGAAGTGTTAACTTTTCCAGCACAAAGTTAAGGTCCCATGTAGGCAAAGGTGGCTTCCTTGGAGGCTTTACATTTTAATTCCTCTCAGAAACTGCCTGAGTAGAGGATGAGAGAAGACTGGAGGATCCATGTTGTATTCTGCTGAAATTGCTGATGCATGAATCTTAATGGAGGAGTAAGACAGGCCATTGTGGAAAAGTTCTGCTAAGTATTCCAGGATGTTAGCTATGTTTGCTAATGATACATTTTCTCCTTTTGCTGCACTCCAAATGAGGTATCTTTTCCATTTGGCTGAATAAGTCTTCCTTGTGGAGGGTCTGCGAGCCTCCAGGATAATGTCTTTAACCCTCTGAGATAAATCTGGGTTATTTTGTTTTATGTAATATTCCAAGCAGCTAGCTGTAGTGTTTTCAAGTTTGGATGTAGGATCTTGTAGTTGTTCTGTGTTAGAAGTAAAGGACATAGAGGTAGAGGCCATGCGTGTGTCCAAGACATACTCCTCAGTAGCGGGTACCAATGCTGCCTCGGCCAGTCTGGAGCTATCAGGATTATCCTTGGGTGATCTTCTTTGATCTTCAGTAGCACTTTGTGCATCAAAGGAAGAGGTGGGAATGCATATGCTGTCAGGTTTTCCCAACTGAAGGATAGGGAGTCCACCTTCCAAGCAAGTGGGTGGTATGTCCTTGTGCAGAATTTCCTCAACTGGTGGTTGTGTGGGGATGTGAACAGGTCTATTTCTGGTAGTCCCCATTTCTTTGTAATGGTTTTGAAGATGTCTGGATGCAGCATCCATTCGTGGGCATCCGTGGTAGTTCTGCTTAAGGTGTCTGCTAGTGAATTTTCTTTTCCTGGCACAAATTTGGCCTGGAGTTGAATGTTGAGGTTCAGGGCCACATTCCACAGGTCCATTGCCATCCGCATAGAGGATATGAGTGTGCCTCCCTGTTTGTTGATATACCACATGACTGTGGTGTTGTCCGTCCTTATCAGCAAGTGACCCTGTTGAAGAAAAGGTCTGAATGTCTGGATTGCCTGTTTCACTGCCAGCATCTCTTTGATTTATGTGTAGATTCAGCTGGTCTTGTGTCCATAGGCCTTGTATACACTTGTCCACCATGTGTGCTCCCCAGCCTAGGTCTGAGGCGTCCGTGGTGATAGTCTGGCTTGGATGAGGTTTGTGGAAAGGCAGTCCTCTGTTTAACTGACAGGCCTGAGCCCACCACAGGAATTCTTGTTTCAGGCATGGAATTATTGGAATCTGGGCTTCTAGACTGTGCTTGTGTTGAGACCATACATTCCTTAGGTACCATTGCAACTTTCTCATATGCAGCCTGGCATGCGGAATCAATATTATGCAGGATGCCATGTAACCCAGGGCTTGCAGGACTTTCCTTGCTGTAAGCTGGATCTGTGTTGTTAATGCCATGAAATAGAGTGGTAGTTGCTTTTGTTTTTCTGCTGTGAGAAATGCCATCTGATTTGATGTGTCCAGCTCTGCACCCAAGAATGTTATCCTTTGGGATGGTACCAGCCTTGACTTTTTCATGTTGACTGTGTATCCCAGGGCTTGCAGCAGTTGTATAACCTTTTCCAAATCTTTTGTTAATTTGGTCTTGTTGTCTGCTTGTATTAGGCAGTCGTCCAGGTATGGATAAATCTGAATTCCCTGAAGCCTGCAATGAGCAATTACTGATGCCAGGCATTTCGTGAATACTCTGGGTGCAGTAGATAAGCCAAAGGGCAATGCTGAGAATTGATAATGCTCTGATCCTGCAAGAAATCTGAGGTATCTTCTGCAATCTGGTTGTATAGGGACGTGCAGGTATGCCTCCTTGAGATCTAGAGTCACCAGCCAAGACTCCTTGCCCAGCATGGGAAGAAGTTGCTGTAGGGTCAGCATTTTGAATTTTGGAACAATGAGATATGTGTTCAGAGCGGACAGGTCGAGAATAGGCCTCCATTGATTTTCTTTCCTTGGTACCAGGAAAAGTCTGGAGTAAAATCCTTGCCCTTGTTCCATAGGCGGTACCTTTTCTATAGCTCTCATCCTTAGTAGGTGGTTGATTTGTCCTAGAGCGTTTGTTTTTTGGTTTGGTGGTAGGTTTGGCATTCCTCTCTTTTTTGGTACAGTGTGGAAGTGAAACCTGTAGCCTTTGTCTATTGTCTGTAAAATCCATTTGTCTCCTGTAATGTGATGCCAGTTTACGGAAAATAAGTCTAGCTTTCCGCCCAAGGGTGCTTCCAGTTGTTCCCTGGTAGGCGGTATCAGAGCCAAGTCATTGTGTCTATCCTGTGGAAGTGGTCGTAGCTGAATCTGTGGCAGTACTTCTCTGGTTGTTAGGCTGCCACTGACGTCCCCTGTAGGCACCTCTGGATTGACCTCTGCCTCTTGGGCGCCTATTTCTGCCTCTCTGTGCTCTGGAGGTGTCTGGAAAGGACCAATTCTTCGAAGGCCAATTTCTACTAAACCTCGGAGGTTGGATCTGTAAGAAATCCTTGACTGTTTGGACAGATTTTGCTTTTTCTTCCACCTTCTTTAGCACTTGCTGTGCAGGGGAGCCAAACAAACTTTGTTTCTCCATAGGAGCATCTAGGAGCTTTGACTTAACATGGTCTGGTAAGGACTGCTCTTTTAACCAGGCATGCCTTCTAATCACTGTTCCAGTCATAGCTGATCTAAAGGAAGCCTCCAGTGCATCATAGCCACATTTTAAGGAATGATTACTGACCTGCTGAGTGTTATGTACCAAATCCTGAAGGGACTTACGGTCTATAGGTTCAGGAGAGGACAGTTTTTTATTTAGCTGGTCTAACAAAAATTCCTGATACTGATTCATGTGGAATTGACAGTTTAAGGCCCTGGCCGAAAGAGTAGCTGAAGTATAAACTTTTTTACCCCATCTCTCTAATGCTCTAGATTCTCTTTCAGAGGGGAAGGGGTTTTTGGCAGAGGCAGTTGCTACAGCTTTGGGACCCTGTGAAATGGTTTCCGGATCTGCAATAGGAGCCTTATACAAGTGAAAGTGTGTGTCCGGGACCCTGTAATATCTGTCGGGCTTGGCAGGGGCCGGAGGAAGAGAGTCAGGGGCAGTACAGGCATCATTATATGCATCATCAACAACTGTTAGTACTGGAGGAATGGCTAAAGGCCTATGCTGTGGTAAATGTAAAAAGGTCCTTAGCCTTTTCCTTGAATCTGAAAAATCCTGGCCCTGCCATTGAAAATGCTCTCTCATAGCATGTAAGGTTTCCCCAAAAGAAAATTCTTCAGGAGGAGAGGCAGAAGGAATGGAGTCTTCTGCATCAGAATCCTCATAAGGAGAATATGGGCCTTCTGGAGGGTCTGAGTTTTCTGAATCATCCGAGGAATAGTCTGTAGAAACAGGATCCGGGGCTCAGTTCTAGGCCTCTTCTCTGGAGCGGGTTGAGAGGCCCTGTCTGGGTGAGGTTGGGATCCCCTGATCAAAGAAATGAGATCCTCAGCCAGGCTGAGCATTTGGGAACTAGAGGTAGGCCTGTGTGAGGGGGTTTTAGCAGGCAAGGCCTTAGAGGATTTAGCTGCTTTAGCCCTAGAAAAAGCCTTGATAGACATAGATACAGGGGGCCTAGCAGCTCCACGTGCAGGAGTAGATATGTCTAAAGGAATAGTATCTGATAAGTCCTGGGTGCCTGCTACAGCAGGGGAAATTTCAGTAGCAGATTCAGCCATGCTCTGTGAGGCCTCGGCTATCGGAGGCATGCTTTCGGCCGAAGGAAGAACCGAGGACTCGGTTTCAGCCGAAACCGAGACACTCGCGGTTGGCTTAACCGTGGTTTCAGCCAAAACCACGGACCGCGAGTGTCGGTCCTTTTCCTTACGCTTTTTAGCTAATTGTGAAGTCGGAGTCTCCGATGGCATTTTGTAAGCAAAAGCGGGACCAAAAAACTCCTCTGCAAACTCCGACCGTCTAAGTGTCCGTCGGTTGAAGGAAGCACAGGCTAGACAAGCTGATACGTCGTGGTCTGGGCCAAAGCAAGGAAGGCAGTAAGAGTGGAAATCCTTATGAGGTATTTGTTTCCCACAAGTTAAACAATTTACTTTTTCTGACATCGGCTGAGGCAAGAAAGAGTCCCCAACGGGATACTTAGCTTTTTAGAAGTCTTCGGTAGTAGAAATCTCTGGATCTGACCGACCGGCACTTGCGAACAGCTTCTGCTTCGGGCACCACGCGGCAAGAAAGACTGAGGAAAATGGCGTCGGCTGATGCCTTTATACCCAATACACAGCAGCTATGACGTCGGGTGAAGTGCGACATCAGCCTGGGCCGGACCCAGACTTTGGAATCCGGCCGACCAAAGGGCTGCCTGAGGCAGGACAACCCATGTTAGGACTGCAGATGCATCCTTGAAGGACATCAAGCCTATGCCCACTGACACTGACTACAACACAGTCAATGCTTTCAGCAACCAGTTTATTAATGCAGTGGGCTCCCTCAAAGAACTACAGAATGAAAAATCACAGATTCAATCTACTACTACTTCTAGCATCTCTTCTACCTTCTCCCTAAAGCCAGTCTTGATCTTTATTATCAGAAAACTCCTGATCAAGTTAAAACCTACCAGCTAAAAGCAAATAATCTGCCACCAGAACACATTAAAAAAGACTGCAAATGCCCTGGTCTACCCTGTATCAATCCTTATAAACAGCTCCATTCAAGAATGCCATGTTTCCTCCATTTAGAAGCAAACAATTGTCAGTCAAATCCATAAAGGTAGTAAATCAGTTAAACTGGGAAACTACTGACCCACTGCCATCTTCTTCCACCATCAACAAATCTGGAAAGATGTATCCACCTTCAAGTACTACAGTATCTCCTAGGTAATAACTCTCTTCCCTAGTCAACATGGATTTCGTCCAAGTTACAGCACAAACAGAATGCTTAATGACATAAACCTTAACAGAAATAACAGTAGCCTTGTCTCAGCTACCTTTCTTGAACTTTGTAAGGCACCTGACATGGTATCCCATTTAAAGTTGCTACACACTCTTGAAGAAGTAAATCTCTCTACAACCACCATTTGATAATATTTCCATAATTACCTAACAGGCCACAGTTTGTCATGTGGCAATATACTCTCTCTGCCTATCTTTCCATCAAGGTTGGAGTCCCATATGGATCCAAACTGGGTCCTCTACTATTTAATATTTCCAGTAGCAAACTCTACAAAGCATCAGGTCAGTCCACACAAATACGATATGCAGACGAATCCATCATTACCATATACTCTGCCTCTACCTTACTAAACTTCATTCTATCACCCCAAATTCCTACTTACCCATTACCACTGGTTAGATCAATCACAATTTACTAAACCCAAAAAAAGACAAAATTCACTGTTCACCCCAAAATATGTCAACACCAGCAACTTCACCATTACCTCATCACAAAACATCACTCTGGACCTAATCTCTTGCATCAAACTACTTTGAAGTAATTATTGACTCAAAGTTGAAATTTGACTTCCATATACAAAATTTTATGAAAAAAAATGACCATAAGTGTGGAACTTCTACTACATACAAGTCAAATTACTCCTCGCATACCAAGATCATGAATAGTCTCTGCCCATCTCCTACTTAACTTACTATACAAAGCAGCCACCTCCATTAATCTACACTCAAACTAGTTCAATAGGCTAGAACTGAGGTAAAAAATTAAGAAATGTCATGTTAGTCCACTTACAGAAAACACAGAGACTAGAACTTCATTCTGGAATAACTCCTGATGTAGGGCTCTTGCTAGCACAGGCGCTTAAATAATTGCAAAATCTATGCTGGCCCAATAAAAGCATATTGTGTCTGTGCCCCAATGTCTGTGTTTTTAGATTAGAACCAATGCTACAAAATGGCAAAATATGCTGCCAGTCTCACTAACAGTACTCATCACTGCACTGCATTAAAAAACCTTAAATGGACAAAAAATCCCTAACTATCTAGCTTACACTCTATTCAAAGTTGCACACAAAATCCTCTATAAGCCATCTAGCTGTTCTTTACTGAGATCACTTCTTTAATATACCTCTCCAAGAAGCTTTGCTCAGAGGATAAATTCCTAACATGCCATATCAAATCCCATAATTCACATGGGGATGCCTTATATGCCAATTAAATCTTCAGCATGAGGAAAGGCAGCCCCCTGCACCTCCAATAACTATAAAGTTTGTCTGCCTTCAAAGAAAAACTTAGATATCGCTACCTTTGCAATCCCTAACTTTGCCCGTGTTGCTCACCTCCTGGATGACCTTCCCCAATCTTACCTCCCACCTAAATTACAGTAACCTAACACAAATCATTTTCAATAATCAGTAACCCCCAACCTAAACTTGTACACTGTATAAAATCTGAATGTAAAAACAACTACTCTTTGGATATACATTGCACATATTATATGCAAACTCTCTTCTTGTATTACTTTTACACACTCCTTTCCTTTTTCCTCCCACTATGACCCCTGCATTTAACCTAGTCTTCATAGTCTTGACTACACACTACTTTCTAGCAACAAAACCATACATATCCCACTAAATCTTCTTTCACCTACTTGTTATTCTAATGTCTTATTTTTTACCTTATTCTAGTAATAAGCTTAATCAAGTGTATACTAAACCACATTTAGCCAATACCTTGTTGTGCAACACCTTGGTTGATCTATAATTAGTCATTGTTACACAACTTAACTCGAGCCTCTCCACAGAGCTATACTCTAGAGCAGGGGTTTTCAACAGGTGTGCCGCAAGAGGTCAAGAGGTGTGCCGCAAAAACATGACCGCTCTTGTTTAGAGAAATATGTCACTCAACTCACACATGTCAGTTTCTACTCTTTACAAAGCATACTTTCACCAAACATGCCTAAAATAACATCAGAGATGTGATTGGAGATTGCAGTCAGGTGATTTTTATTTTAATGGCATCCTCCTCCAACCGCATCTCTGCTGCATATTAGGAGTGTTGGTTAGAGTTGGATAGTTGTAACCACAAGCCATAAGGTGAACCTGTGAGCAGTGACCACTGAAATTGTACTACTGAGTACTCTACTAATGTAACATCTATTATCTTTTGACCGGACATCATCAGGACTGAGGGGCAGACTACTGTGATAATATAAATTGCACCAAGGTAAGTAGTAATTACTGATCTACCTCTCAACCTGTTATTTAAATTTTATATAATAAATAGTTGTATTTGCAAAAATTTTCAGTAGGATATGAAGTCTTACAGTAACATGTCACTGATTATTTCCAGTCAACATTCCTGCATGATTTGCCAGAAAACCACAATTTTATGAGAAACCATTAAAAAAATATATCCTGTAAAATCTGATCTTTCTTGGGTGCCTCACTGTATGGACCATAACAGATAATGATTTCTGTCATGCCTAACCCCTTTCTCAATGTGGTGGCAATATGGTCCTCATGGTGCCAAAATGAAATATTTGAGAGCTTACTTGTTTTGTGCACTGCAGCTGGTGTATGGGGAGCATCGGGAGGCCTACCATTGTAACAGTGTACGTGTTTTTAAGTCTGGTATTTTTATGTCTGCGTATCTGAGTGAATGTGTGTAGGAGTGCAGAAGAGAAAGTGTGTGTGTGAATGAATGTGTGTATGAATGCAGAAGAGACTGTGTGTGAGCAATCAAGAGAGAGTGAGAGCGATGTTGCGTGTGTGAATGTGTGCATGAATGCAGAAGAGAAAGTGTGTGTGAATGAATGTGTATGAATGCAGAACAGACAATGTGTGTGAATGAATGTATGTTAGAAGAATCAGTTCCACAGCTGCAGTAGTTGATTGATTGCTTTGCTTAAATCAGTTCTTTAAACCTTGCAAAGATACTTTTTTATCTGTACTCCATACCTATCCTGACTACAAGTCCCAGTATTTTGCATTTGTGTGATGTTTTCCTTCTAGTATTTACAGGACTTTAGCTTCTCCTGTTTTTACTGTATTTGTTGCATTTGCCTCATAACTGTCCACTGCCCTTCAGTACACCATGCATAGTCCATAGCACTGATAACAGTTTGGCTGTAAAGTTTCTTTACCCCCCCCCCCCTTCCAGCAGTGTTTATTTTTTTGTCACTAAAGGTAATTTTTATCTGCTAGTCAACAGATTTTTCTTTTCTGATACCTTTACTCTTGTTAAATGACCTTTGTTTCTAGCTCCCTTTTCATGATGGGGAGTATTTGGAATTCTTTCTTATTGTATACTCACTGCACAGGTCTTTCAAAAGGAAGGAGCAACAAATGTGCAACTGCTTACCATGTGTCATATGAAAATGAGTGGGCCCTTTGCTTTGGGTACCTTTTAGTTTTAGTTAGATGGTTATCTCGTGGTTGAGTTCTATCAAGATTTTATGAATTAAAGGAGGAAGCTCTAACTTTTTTGACAACTCAACAGTCTCAGCAAATTTTCTCAGTGATGAGCTTTGGTGCAACAAGGTTGCATTTCTTGCTGATTTATGTCAATGTTTGAACACACTTGATACAAGTATGCAAGGACAGCGAGAGAATATTCTTACTTCCACCAATAAAATGAATGCTTTCAAAGAAAAATTAATGCTTTGGGAATAAAGAATCAGAAGAGAGAATGCAGTAGAAATGTTTGAGCTAACAAAAAGGTGCAAACTGGATGGAAATCTTACAGATCTAATTTTACAAACTTTAAGCTTACTTAGTACAAATGCTAAAAAATATTTTCCCTCAGTTGACATGTCATCCTTGGATTGGATAAGAGATCCGTTTGTCTTAAGTGCGTGCAAATTGGCAAATTTAAATATTACAGAAGAGGACGTGCTAACACAGATAAGAAATGGCAGAGGATTAAAACTTAAAACATTCAACAGACACTACTTCATTTTGGCTCTCTCTTAAAAGTGAATTTCCCAATATTACAAAAAAAAGCAATAGAAGCACTTCTTCCTTTCTCCACGTCTTATTTGTGTGACTCAAGCTTTTCCGCAACTAATAATATTAAGAACAAGAACACTTAATAAAAGTATGCAAGGTGAGCATGAAAATATTCTTACTAACACCGATAAAATTAATGCTTTGCTTTGGGAAGATAGAATCAGAAGACAGAATGCAGCAGAAATGTTTGAGCTAACAAACACTTCTTTCTTTCTCCATGTCTTACTTGTGCGAATTAAGCTTTTCCACAGAGAACAAGAATACATTGCAGCTGGAAATCCTGGAAGATGACTTAAAGAGTATGCCTGTCCAAAATTCGACCTTGCACAAAACACGACAACCTCAAATATCTCATTAAACATTAAAGGCAAGTAAAACAAGAGGAAAAGACTTCTTAAAGCAATCAAAATTATACCTATTTTTTGTCACTTGGGCAAAAAATGTAACATATTTTTTGGTGTGCCATGAGATTTTTGTAATAGGAGTGTGTGCCATAAAATGAAAAAGGTTGAAAATCACTGCTCTAGAAGTACCTACAATTCTAACACTTTGCATTACACTCTGAAAGGTTTGTATTTCTACGTACTCCTATGAATACTCACCAAATATATTACTATACATGCATCTATATTACCACTGTAAATGTGTGTTAAACTACATTTAGTCAACTGACTGTTCTGTTTACATCCTATTTGTACTGTTATTGCTCACTAATGTACTGGAACTTTTCTCTCCAGAAGTCTACTAAAAAGGGATCTTGCATGGCCCAACTGGACTTTTTCCCAATAACCAAATGTAAATAAATAAAAGTGGTATCAAGAACTATGTACAGCTTCTGTTACTGTTATGGACGGTGGTCTCACTCATTACTAAGTCTACCAATAGGCAAAAGAAGCAAAGTAAGTCTAACACATAGTATATAAACAGGATAGGAAAACAGCGACTAACATGTTCATAGGTGTTCACCAACTAGAGAACTCAGCATTTTTTTTTAACTAAAACAATGCATCAGTTCTATGTTGCAATAGGATCAGTGACAATGTTGCAATACCAAACTGTGATAATATTAAAAGCATTCTTACCTGCCATCCTAACACATTAAACTGTGCCCTGAACAATGAAATATGCATAATCTAGCTATGCAATTTGAAAAATAAATGTAAATAACACAAATCAGTGCTTCTCAAACCTTTACGGGACTGCTACAAAACCTACCACCTCTTATCTCTACCAGAGACCTGACCAGTACAGCAGTTTAACATGCAGCATTCGCGATGAAACAAACAGTCCAGGTTTCTTAACATTAAGTGCGGCACTCCTATAACTTAAAACACATCATACCAGTTACAAATTATCAGGTAAAAAACCTTACCAGTACAGGCAACAACAGACTATGAAAACTTCAGGAGGATAGGATACCCAGTTATTTTCATTTGCTTATACACACCTCAAATCAGGCAACTAACTGTATTCTAAAAATGTTTTCATTTCAGAGTTGGACTCACCTTAAGGCAACCAGGGTGTACGATTTCATTACAAATGGAGCACTCCATTAACATTACGTTAAACTTGTCATCATCTGCCTCAATAGTGTCCTCTTTACCAGCCTCTCCACATTCCAGGCAGATAGCAGTATGAGGCAATACAGGCTGCAGAGAAAATGGTGAAAAATAATTACAGTCTTTGAATGAATGAGTGTAACTTCTGGTTTTGATATCACTTGTCGCATATTGTGACCACAGTTATCCACATTTTTGGAATGCTTTCTTCTCTATTCTCGGAGAAATTTTGCACATTTGTTTTCTTTTTGTTTGCAGCTCATTACCAATAACAGTGGTACACTCTACATCTTTGGAAAACAGTGTCATATCAATGCTGGTGAATTTTTATACAAGACTGTCTGCTGCTACAGACCCTACATTACTTCTTTACATTAATTTCTTACCTGTAAAGTAGACTTAAGAGAGTAACTGATTCACTGAAAGACCAAGTGCCATGTCAATGGTACTGACCAGCTGATAACTAGTCAACAGTAAAAGCAAAGAATGATAAACACTGGCTCCTTCTTCATTTCTACTGCAGAGAGGAAATGCATAGCAGGAAAAAAAGAAGAAGCCCAATAACAACAACTAGAATAAAATTCAAATAAAGTAACTGATATCAGCAAAGAATATTGAAGGAGGCCTATGGCTGCAAGAGCTCACTAAAGTGATAAAAATAAAACACAGGATAATTGCCAGCTATCTGTAGCTCAAGTCTTGCTTAATGGTAAAACAAAAATGAAGAAAGAGAAAGTGAGTGTTTAGTTTGATGGTTCTGCATTTATCCAAAATACTGCGGTGGTGGTGCTGCGGTAGCGTTGTCGTCTCACAGTAAGACATCCTGTTCGATTCTCAGCTAGAGCGTCTTCTGTGTGGAGACACACGTGAATGGGTGTACCTTCGTTGAAGGTTGTGCTTCAGGGCCGGCAACTCGGCAAGTAAAAATCTACTGCCAATCATTAGCAGACCGGAGTTCCGCTGTAGCGACCCCTAACCGGGAAAAGCCGAAAGACACAACAACTGTCAAGTAAAAGCACATTCCTATTTTTCTGCCATGATGGAAGATGCACTCTAGGGCACACGAGGAGAAGAATGCCCAATTGGGCTGCAGCATCAGTGACCCAGGTTGGAATGACTGCCTGAAGCAGTCTGGAATAAAGGTGCTACATCAGTGGCGAGCAAACACTAGCACCAATTGTTTCCAGGGCATGTAATTTCCTAGGAGGCAATTTAAAGCTGCAAATTTGTTTTGCTTTTAAATGCAAGGGAAAATGGCAGCTGTCAGAGCAGGACAAGCAGTAACAGTACAAAAGAGAAGACAAATTGCACTGAACTTTACCTCAAAGCTGTAAGAACAGCACTCAATGTCTATATCTAAGGTGGAAATTAGAAGTTATGTACCTACCATAACGTTCCATGTTAGTTGTCTTCTCTCGCCTTCTTTCTGGCTGGATGGGGTTCGGAGCCGATCCTCGGCTCCGACTCGGCACTTGCTAAGCTCGAGAGTCACTTTTACCAGCTCGAGGCAGCCCCATATATCCCATGATGCATGGCGGTAATTACCCAGATCTCATTTGGTATCCAGAGGAAAAACTGCCTATAAAAACTTTCCACTAAGGAAAGAGAAACAACTAACCTAAAAAGGCTGTAAGGGAAAACAGGTAA
The DNA here is from genome assembly GCF_019279795.1 of Protopterus annectens. NCBI lineage: Eukaryota > Metazoa > Chordata > Ceratodontiformes > Protopteridae > Protopterus > Protopterus annectens. The sequence goes on from NC_056733.1 coordinate 690,545,254, forward strand.
TCAAGGACAAGAACTATCTGGTGTCCAAGGAAGAAGAATATTCCAGAGAAAAGGGGAGATCAAGGTCTGTCCAGTCTAGGGGGACAGGAGGGAGGGACGCAAGAAAGAAGGCGAGAGAAGACAACTAACATGGAACGTTATGGTAGGTACATAACTTCTAAATGTTAAGTTGTCAATCTCGCCTTCATTCTTGCTGGATGGGACCGCGTCCCTAGCACCTCTATCCTGGGTGGCTCAATGGAACAGACTCTTGAGAACAGTGGAACCAAAGCTTGCCCTGTCCCTGGAGGCCAAATCCAATTTGTAATGAGAAACAAAGGTATGAGGAGTGGCCCAAGTGGCTGCTGCACAAATAGTATCTAAGAGTAGTCTAGCCTGAAAAGCTGTAGAAGTGGCTAGACCTCTTCTGGAATGAGCTTTAGGTTTTGAGTTCAGCTGTCTGCCCCTAAGCTGATAAATGTCAGAAATGGTGGAAAATAGCCATCTGAATAAGGTCACTTTAGAAACAGGGAGACCTTTTTTATTTTCAGCATAAGACAGGAAGAGCTGATCGGACTTCCTAAATTGCTTTGTTCTGTCCAAATAATATCTAAGTTGGCGATGAACATCTAGGTAATGCAATTTTTGTTCCGCCCTGTTAGAATAATTTGGAAAAAATACAGGGAGATCAATGGATTGGTTTAAATTTGTCTTAGAAGCAACCTTGGGCAAAAAGGATGGATTGGTTCTCAAGGATACTCTGTCTTTGTGGAAGACCAAATAAGGGGGACGAACACAGAGGGCATGAAGTTCAGACACTCTTCTAGCCGAGGTAATAGCGACTAGGAAAAAGTGTCTTCCAAGAAAGAAACTTTAATGAACATGAAGCAGCCGGTTCGAAAGGGGGAAGTATCAAGGATGTCAGCACTAAATTTAAGTCCCACTGTGGTGGAGGATCTCTAACAGGGGGTTTAAGAAGCAACACTCCTTTGAGAAAGGCTTTACAAAGTTTGTGGGACATAAAGTTGGGGTCTGCAAACCCGACATGGAAGTTTGAGATTGCAGCCAACTGAACTTTGACTGCGGAAGACAAAAAACCTGAGTGAAAAATTTCTGCAAGGAAATCCAAGACCGACTGAATAGGGGCAGTAAAGGGGTCTATGTTCTTAGATTTTGCCCAAAAAGAGAAGTGTTTCCACTTGCTAGAATAAATCCTCCTGGTAGAGGACTTAAGAGAAGCTACTATGATATCTCTAACGGGGTTAGAGATCATAGGAAGCCTGGCTAAGGAAGGAAGTGGAGCAACCAAGCTGTGAGGTTGAGGGAAGGAACGGACCGGTGCAGTTGACCCGACTGGTGGGTCAGAAGATCTGGAACTGGGTCCAGATGCCAAGGCTGCACCAAAAGATGGCGATGAAGGAACGGGAACCAAATTTGTCGAGGCCAGTAAGGGGCAATGAGAATCATTTTGGCTCTCAAGACGGTAGCTTTCTGGAGTACTTGTGGTATCAAAGGAAAGGGAGGAAAGGCATAAAGGAGTCCCCGGGGCCAATCTTGGGTAAGAGCGTCTCTGGGGGGATGGCCCAGAAGTGGGAAGAGAGAGAAGAAGTCTGGGCATTTGCTGTTTTGGGGTGTAGCAAAAAGATCGCAGCATGGGCGGCCCCACTTCTGAAAAATCTCCTCCACAATGGATTGCTTGAGAGACCACTCGTGAGGCATGAGAATAGCTCTGCTCAATCTGTCCGCTATTATGTTGGTTTTCCCGGGGATATGCGTTGCTACCAGAAACCGATGAGAGGTGATCTCCCATTGCCAAAGTCTGAGAGCTTCTCGACACAAGGGATAGGACTTGGTTCCGCCCTGCTTGTTGATGTACCACACGGACATGTTGTCCGTGTGAACTGCAATAGTCCCTAAAGGAAGAAAGTCGTTGAGGGCTTGCAACGTTAAAAGCACTGCTCTCATCTCTAGGACATTTATGTGCAGGTGGTATTCGAACGGTTGCCACGTGCCATGAACTATCCTGCCCTGATAATGCCCCCCCCACCCGATCAGGGAGGCATCCGAAGTGACCGTGGCTACCGGGGCCGGGGGAACAAATGGTCTGCCCTGATGAACTAGAGGAGAGGAAATCCACCAGGATAGATGGATGGTTCTTGCAGGTTTGTGTCACCAGAATCTTGTGATGCATGGGAAGCTGCTGGAAGGACCATTGGGTGAATAACATCCATTGTAGGAGACGCATGTAAAAGCGGGCCAGAGGAAGAAGTGTTATGGCAGCTGCCATGAGGCCCAACACTTTCAGGACCAACCTGGCTTGTGCCCTTTTGCTGGATAGGATGATCCAAACGTGGTTTTGGATATCTAGGATTCTCTGACTTGTTAGGTTTGCTGACATCCGAGTAGTGTCTAGATTTGCGCCTATAAAGGTAATAGATTGGCAGAGCGACAAAGAAGACTTTTCAAAGTTGACTGAAATTCCTAAGTGACCACAGAGACGTAGAGTGTAATCTCTGGCTTGGAGAAGTTGATGCCTGGTGGTGGCTGAGAGGAGCCAGTCGTCGAGATACGGAAACACCTGGAATCCTTGACGTCCTCAGTTGAGCCGTGAACACTGCCATGCATTTGGTGAACACTCTGGGGGCTGTAGTGAGGCCAAAGGGCAGGGCTCTGAATTGAAAATGACTGGTCCCCAGCCGAAAGCGGAGAAAACTTCTGGAGCGTCTGTGAATCTTTATATGATAGTACGCATCCTGAAGGTCTATGGAGCACATCCAGTTGTCTTTGCCCAGAAAGGGCAAAATCGATTGAAGTGTGACCATCCGAAATCTTGTCTTTGACAGACTTGTTGAGCCTGCTGAGGTCTAATATTGGTCTCCAGGTCTCCCCAGTCTCCCGTCTTTTTGGGACCAAAAAGAACCTTGAGTAGATTCCGGACTCTAAATGATCTTTTGGTACTGGCTGGATGGCCCTTTTCTTTAGAAGCTTTGACACCTCTAATTTTGCAATTTCCCTTAGACCAGATGGTACGTCTGGAAGGGAACCTCTTTGAGGGAAGGGGCTTTCCTCGAAAGGAATCTTGTAACCCTCGGATATGATCGACTGTACCCATTTGTCTTGAGAGAGGGAAAGCCAGGCTTCTGGGTACAGCGACAATCTTCCCCCGACTGCCTCCAAGGGTGGGCAGTCGGGCAACACCTCAGGGATGCTGGAAGGGCTTGTCAGAGAGAGGCTCTCTGAAGCCCTGGTTCTGCGGACCCCCTCTGCCACTAGGGCGGCGTCTGTTATTATTACCCCCTCTGCCTCTGGGGGCAAACTGACCACGTGCGTCAGGCGTGACTCCTTGTGATTTCTGGAACCACATTTTCCCTCCCTTCTGACCTTTGGGGTAAGGTCTAGAAGGAGTGGAGAAACGGACTCCTACGACAGAAAGAGTCTTGCCGTCCTGCTCGCACATGGTCAAAGTGTCCTTCACCTGAGGGCCAAACAACGTTGTCCCATCAAAGGGAGAGTTTGTGAAGGACGCCTTAAAGGGGTCTGCAAAATTACAGAGCCGCATCCAGGACTGACGTCTGAGGGCCACTCCTGTGCCTGCAGCTCTACTCGCCCCATCGGCTGCATAAGAAATGAGCCGCATGGAGGAGTTGGTTATGGAATTTAGGATTCCCAGCTGAGAGGCGATCTTTTCTTGAGCCCCTGCTGCTGACGGATCCTGTACTACTTCACCTATCTCTTTGAGGATGTCTCTCTGAAGTCTGGTGAAGTGACACAAATAATTCAGCGAACGCATAGCAAAGGTCGCTGAGGAAAACATCCGCTTGCCATACCTGTCCATGGTCCTAGACTCCTTGTTAGGAGGATGGACTGGCATGGAAGGATCTGCAAGTTCCTTCTTGGTGGCGGCCGCCACCACCATGGCATCAACCAGGACACCCTTAGTAAGAAACTGCTTTTCAGCGGGGGCCGTGATAAACTTTGAAGGTCTCCTGGGGACTGGTTCCACCGAATCAGGAGATGCCCACGCCTTTCGAGCTAGGACTTCCATAAGGGGGTCGAAAGGCGGAGACACCCAGGAGGTGGAGGGTCGAGATCCAAAAGCCTCCAGGTATACCGATTCATCCTCGGAGGGATTAATGGAGGGCCAGATCCCCCTCTGTTTCAGGAGATCAAGGATGTCTGAAAAGGAGACATCCTCAGAAGGAGATCTTGGGGACCCCTCCGACTCATCTAAATCGGTACCTGATGTTGTAGACTCAGGGGAGTCTAAATGCTTCCTCTTGCAGGTCCTCTTACGCGGGGGTTCACCTGAAGGATCAGGAGAAACCTCGGAAGAGGAAGTCCTTCTCAATGGGGAAACCTGGGGCGATGGATCTCTGGGTCCGGGAGCAAGAGAGCAGGAAGAGGCATCTACAGGCACCATAGAGGGAGGAGCTAAAGGAACAGACTGCTGGCTAAGCTCTGGGGCTAGCACACTCCTCATCACCTCGAAGGCTCCCCTTCCAGGGAGGGCCGAGAGATCCCGCTCCGAAGAAACAGGGATCCCTGGTCCCACTGAAAGGGAAGGCTCTGAAGCAGATGTCGGGGCCGAGCTCACCAAGGCCAAAGCTCCGAGAGGGAGAACGGGGTCGGACAAGGGTCCGATGCCACTCGCCCCCTTGGAACCGACCAGGGAAGCCCGACGCCCGGATCCCTCCAAAGAAGGTCTCAAGGAGGAGATAGGAGTTGAGGACGACGGAGCCGAAAGGTGTGGTATCGGCTCTGAAGCAGCAACAGTCACGGTACCAATAATCTCCGGCTCCGAACTCTGTAGGAGAGTCGAAGGAGGAATCTCAGGGGGGTGTAGAATAGCTGACGTCTGATGAGACTGGCTATGGAGCATCTGGGCTAGTGCCTGTGATTTTAATAGCCTACTCACCACTCTCTCTAAGTCGTGGTCTGAGAGCCTGGAAGACCTCGATGATCGGCTCCGATGGCTCCGCTCCGAAAGCAAGGGAGAGGCTGGAGCCGAGTGTATAGATTCCAAAGAAGGAGATCTAGACCTCTTCTTGAACGGAGCCATTGGAGCCAAAGAACTTTCGGCTCCAGGCGGAGCTGACAACTTGTCGGCTCCGAGAGGAGACAAAGATATCTTGGCTCCAGCCGGAGCCGAGACATGCTTCGACGCTAGGGTGTCGGCTCCAGACGGAGCCGACACAGGTGCCGAAGCCAGTACAGAAGCTTCCAACAAGGAAGGATCGGCTCCGGACGGAGCCGATGTCGACTCTGGCGGAGTCGGAACCAAGACCACAGACTTGGACACCGAAGCCTGGGTCTTGGGAGGCTTGGAGGGCTTCCCGGAGCCGACCTTAGCCGGGGAGCTCTCTGGTTTAAGAAGACCCCTGAGGATCAACTTATTTCTACGTTCCTGCAGGACTCTCTGGCTGAAAGAATGACATATAGCACAGGAGTCCTGCAGGTGTAGGGGTCCCAGGCAATAAATACAAGAAGTGTGACCGTCTGTCAGAGACATCTTCTGACAGCACGAGTCACACTTCTTGAAACCTGAGACCCTAGTATCTTTGGACATGTCTCAGTCCTAAAACACTCACACACACCAATCAGCCCAAACAAAGACACTAACAACTAAAATATTATTAATAACTAATAAATTAGTTATTATTATAACAGTGACACAACACACACACACCTGAGAGAAATCCTGACAGGAACTGTGAGGGTGGGAAAGGCCTAAGGCCCGAAACACTGAAACTAAGTGAACTAAGGGGAAATGGGTATGGAGCTAAGTGAATAAAGTACACTGAAGGATATAAAGACTAAAAGACTAAAAATTTAGAGTTTTGAGACACCTAAAACCTTACAAATGGCAAGAAAAGTATCACTTACCAGGAGCTGGTAAAAAGGATGACCTCATTAGTGAAGCGGCAAACGAGATCTGGGTAATTGCCGCCTTGCATCATGGGATATGGGGCTGCCTCGAGCTGGTAAAAGTGACTCTCGAGCTTAGCAAGTGCCGAGTCGGAGCCGGAACCGGAACCCCATCCAGCAAGAATGAAGGCGAGATTGACAACTTAACATCAGACATTTCCACCCTCTATGTTTTAGGCTAGGAGGCTGTGTAGTATGCTTTTTATGTATTTCCCTCTCTCTCTCTCTCTCTCAACTTAGAGAACAACAATAATACTACAAGCATACATTTACAAAATCAAAGATACCAGAACTAAATCAAGGAAGGAACACAGAAAATGTGCAATATATTTCAATGGAATTCAGTACAGAGTTGAGGCAAACTAAAAACGTAATGGGAATTTGACAAAGCAGGCAGACAGAAGACTTATTCCTGCATGGAGGTATACACTTCTTCTACGTCTCCTGTGCCAAGTCTTCACAATACATTAAAATTACATACTTGGTAAGAAGACAGTCTAAGGGTTCTGCTTATCATTTGATTGAGAGACTGGGAGGGAGGGGGAGAGACAGAAAGAGACCGGGGGGGGAACAAAGAGGGAGAGAGCGAGCAAGACCGGGAGGGAGAGTGCGAGACCGGGAGGGAGGAAGAGAGAGAGCGAGCAAGACCAGAAGGGAGGGACAGAGTGAGCTAGCGAGACCAGGAGGGAGGGTAAGAGTGAGCGAGAGATACCGGGAAGGAGGGAGGGGGGGGCTGAGAGAGACCAGGAAGGAGGGCGGGGTGAGAGAGACCGGGAGGGAGGGGGTGAGAGAGACCGGGAGGGAGGGAGGGGTGAGAGAGACCAGGAGGGAGGAGGGGGTGAGAGAGACCAGGAGGGAGGGAGGGTGACAGAGACCGGGAGGGAGGGTGAGAGAGACCGGGAGGGAGGGGGGCAATGAGAGAGACCGGGAGGGGGAGATTGAGAGAGAGACCGGGAGGGGGAGATTGAGAGAGAGACCGGGAGGGGGAGATTGAGAGAGAGACCGGGAGGGGGAGACTGAGAGAGACTGGAAGGGAGGGGAATGAGAGAAACCGGGAGGGGAATGAGAGAGACCAGGGAGTGAGAGAGACCGGGAGGGAGGGGGGGGAAGAGATCGAGTGGGACCGGGAGGGAGGGATCGAGTGAGACTGGGAGGGAGGGAGAGAACGTGTGAGACTGGGAGGGAGGGAGGGAGGAGGAGACTGGGAGGGAGAGAGAGTGAGACTGGGAGGGAGGGAGGGAGAGATCGAGTGAGACTGGGAGGGAGGGAGAGAGAGAGAGGGAGGGAGGGAGGGAGAGAGAGAGAGAGGGAGAGAGAGAGAGAGAGAGGGAGGGAGGGAGAGAGAGAGAGAGGGAGGGAGGAGAGAGAGAGAGGGAGGGAGAGAGAGAGAGGAGGGAGGGAGGGAGGGAGAGAGAGAGAGAGAGAGAGAGAGAGATCAGGAGGGAGACAGTGAGTAAGACCAGTAGGGAAAGAGCGAGACCAGGAGGGAGAGAGGGAAGGAGTGAGGAAGCGAGACCAGGAGGGAGGGAGAGAGCGAGCGAGACCGGGAGTGAGGGAGGGGGAGAGAGAGAAAGCGAGAGTGAGTGAGACCAGGAGGGAGGGAGGGAGAGAGTGAGCAAGAGAGACTGGGGGGGGTGGGCGAGAGGGTCTGGGAGGGAGGGAGAGAGTGGGGGGGGAGACCGTGAAGGGGAGGGAGGGTGAGAGAGACCAGGAGGAGGGAGAGGGACCAGGAGGAGGAGAGAGAGAGAGAGACCAGGAGGGAGGGAGGGGGGTCGAGTGAGAGAGAGAGAGAGAGAGAGAGAGATCGGGAGGGAGACAGTGAGTAAGACCAGTAGGGAAAGAGCGAGACCAGGAGGGAGGGAAGGAGTGAGGAAGCGAGACCGGGAGTGAGGGAGGGAGGGGGAGAGAGAGAAAGCGAGAGTGAGCGAGACCAGGAGGGAGGGAGACAGTGAGCAAGAGAGACTGGGGGGGGTGAGCGAGAGAGTCTAGGAGGCAGGGAGAGAGTGAGCAAGAGAGACCAGGACAGATGGAGGGAGAGAGACCAGGAGGGAGAAAGAGAGCGATCGAGTGAGACCGGGAGGGGGAGGGAGAGAAAGATTGATCGAGATCAGGAGGGAGAGAGGGAGTGAGTGAGACCAGGAAGGAGAGAGGGAGTGAGCGAGATCAGGAGAGAGGGAGTGAGTGAGATCAGGAGGGAGAGAGTGAGCGAGACTATAAGGGAGGGAGTGAACGAGACCAGGAGGGAGGGAGTGAACGAGACCAGGAGGAGGGAGTGAACGAGACCAGGAGGGAGGGAGGGAGAGAGAGAGAGTCAGACTGGGAGAAAGGGAAGAAGAGGAAAGAGAGAGAGTGAGACTGGGAGTGAGAGAATAAGGGGAAAGAGAGAGCGAGACTGGGAGTGAGGGAAGAAGGGGAAAGAGACAGCGAGACTGGGAGTGAGGGAAGAAGAGGAAAGAGAGAGCGAGACTGGGAGTGAGAGAGGGGGAGAGAGAGTGAGACTGGGAGTGAGGAAGGGGGAGAAACAGAGCGAATGAGACTGGGTGGGAGGGAGCGAGTGAGACCGGGAGGGAGGGAGAGAGCGAGCGAGACCGGGAGGGAGAGAGAGAGCGAGACCGGGAGGGAGAGAGCGAGCGAGACCGGGAGGGAGGGAGAGAGCGAGCGAGACCGAGGGAGGGAGAGAGCGAGCGAGACCGAGGGAGGGAGGGAGAGCGAGCGAGACCGAGGGAGGGAGGGAGGGAGAGCGAGCGAGACCGAGGGAGGGAGGGAGAGAGTGAGCAAGACCGGGAGGGAGGGAGAGAGTGAGCAAGACAGGAAGGAAGGGAGGGAGGGAGTGAGCGAGACCGGGAGGGAGAGAATGAGTGAGACCAGGAGGTAGGGAGAGAGTGAGCGAGACCAAGAGGTAGGGAGAGAGTGAGCAAGACCAGGAGGGACAGAAAGAGCGAGCGAGATCAGGGAGGGAAAGAGAGAGTGAGCGAGACCGGGAGGGAGAGAAATAGCGAGTGAGATCAGGGAGGGAGAGAGAGAGAGAGAGTGAGGGAGAGAGACCAGGAGGGAAAGAGAGAGACAGAGAGCAAGCGAGACCGGGAGGGAAAGAGACAGAGAGCGCGACTGGGTGGGAGGGAGAGAGAGAGACAGCGAGTAAGACTGGGAGGGAGGGACAGAGAGAGACCGCGAGCAAGACCGGGAGGGAGGGAGAGAGAGACAGCGAGTGAGACCGGGAGGGAGGGAGAGACAGCGAGCGAGATGGGGAAGGAGACAGCGAATGAGCCAGACGGGGAGGGATAGAGTGAATGAGCGAGACGAGGAGAGAGCGAATGAGTGAGACGGGGAGAGAGAGAGCAAATGAGCGAGACGGGGAGAGACAGAGCGAACGATCGAGACGGGGAGGGAGAGAGCAAACGAGTGAGATGGGGAGGGAGAGAGCGAATGAGCGAGACAGGGAGGGAGGGAGAGAACGAACAAGCGAGACAGGGAGGGAGGGAGAGAGCAAACGAGCGAGACAGGGAGGGAGGGAAAGAGCGAATGAGCGAGATGGGGAGGGAGAGAGCGAATGAGTGAGATGGGGAGGGAGAAAGCGAACGAGCGAGACAGGGAGGGAGAGAACAAATGAGCGAGATGGTGAGGGAAAGCGTGAATGAGCGAGACGGGGAGGGAGAGAACAAGCGAGTGAGACTAGGAAGGAGGGTGGCAGAGAGAGCAAGCGAGCGAGACTAGGAGGGAGACAGCGAGAGAGAGACTGAGAGGGAGAAAGCGAGCGAGACCGTGAGGGAGGGAGAGAGATGATGAGTGAGTGAGCGAGACAGGGAGAGAGAGAGCAAGTGAGACTGGGAGGGAGAGAACAAGCGAGACTGGAAGGGAGAGAACGAGCGAGACCGGGAGGAAGCGAAGGAGGGAGAAAGCGAGCGAGACCTGGAGGGAGTGAAGGAGGGAGACAGCGAGCGAGAGACCAGGAGAGAGCAAGGGAGAGACTGAGCGAGACAGGAAGAGAGAGAGCGAGAAAGACAGGGGGAGTGAGACAGTGTGTGCATGAATGAGACAGTACACAGTTGTGTACACTTACTATAAATGTAGATGCTGGAGTGTATTCACTGTTGCAGTCATCACATTTGGGTTATCCCTGCCAGGGTAGCCCTCGGGCGGCCAGAATACCAGAGGCTTAGTATTTCTGCGTCAGTTGCTGTCGCTTCAGGACCAACGTCAGCTCGTCAGTAGTGTAAAGTAAGGCAGCCAACGCCATTACATCAGTTATTCTTGCCCTAACTTGTCAGGAGCCTCCAAGTGGGAGCTAGGTTAGGGTGGAAGAACCCCACCAGTAGAAAGTAAACACCAAAATGTCCCTTGTAAGGAGAGAGAGAAAGAAAAGTGGGATGGAGGGAGGGAAAAGTACAGTTGTGTACACTTACCATAAATGTAGATGTTCGAGTGTATTCACTGTTGCAGTCATCAAACTTGGGTTATCTGCCTGCAGGTAGCCCTCAGTCAGCCCGAATACCAGAGCCTTGGGATTTCTGCATCGGATGCTGTCGCCTCTTCCATGACGTCAGGCCATCAGGGGTATAAAACATGCATCCGACACCATTACATCAGTTTTTCTTGCCCCAGATGTCAGGAGCCCCCAAAATAGGAAGCAATCGCATGGTGTGGAACACCTCCAGTAAAAAGTAAATACCATTTCCATAAGATATGGCCAAAAAAGAGGACAGGTAGAAGGTATAGAAAAGACATGGGGCTGGAGGGAGGGTAACCAGGACTGCAACAGTGAATACACTTGAACATCTACATTTATGGTAAGTGTACACAACTGTACTATGTTCCTTGTGTTTCACTGTTGCAGTCATCACATTTGGGTTGATTCCCAAAGCTGAGGAAGGGTGGAGGCAGACAAGAAGTATTAGGGCTGGCTAGCAGGCCTTGTAAGACTGCTGTGGCAAATCCAGCTCTGAATTTAGAATAGATAGGTAAGTGGTAATGCTTGGTGAAGGTGTGTACAGAACTCCAGATTGCAGCTTCCAGGATGTCCCTGGTAGGGACTCTTCTGAGAAATGCTGTAGAAGTTGAGGTAGCCCTAGTGGAATGAGGTCTGATCCCCTGTGGGGTACGTTTTCCATGGCATTTGTAGCAGAAATGGATGCAGTATGCCATCCATTTAGAAATGGTTTGCTTTGAAATGGCCTTGTCCTCTGCCCCTGTAGCAAAGTTGACTAGCAGCTGGTCAGATTTTCTGAAAGGTTTCGTCCTGTTAAGGTAGAACCTGAGCTGTCTGTGCACATCCAAGGAGTGCAGGATCCTTTCCCCTTTATTCTGATGATTAGGAAAAAAGGTTGGTAAATGGATGTATTGGTTTAAAGCCACACTGGATACCACCTTGGGCATAAATGATGGTTTACTCCTGAGGGAAACCCTGTCCGCATGGAAGATAATGAAGAGTCCTACAAGCCATAAGTGCCTGTAACTCAGACACTTTTCTTGCTGAAGTGATGGCTAGAAGTAAGGCTGTTTTCCAACAGAGGAATTTTAACTCTGCTGTAGCAGCAGGCTCAAAAGGGGGAGCATGAGCTTCTCTAGTACAAAGTTAAGGTCCCAGGGAGGAGTGGGAGCTCTCCTTGGGGGGGTCTTAAATTGTTAGCTCCTCTCAGGAAGTGTTTGATCTGAGGGTGAGAGAAGAGGGGTGGCTCAGTATTGTAATGAGCTGAGATCGCAGAAGCATGAATCTTAATCGATGAGAGGGATAGGCCTTTGTGGAGCAGCTCTGCTAGATAATCAAGGATTTGAGGTAAGGTGGGCAGGGCTGTGTCCTTTCCTTGAGACTAGCTCCAAGAACAGTATCTTTTCCACTTTTATGAACAGGATTTCCTAGTACTAGGCCTCCTGGCCTCGAGGATAACCACCAGCACCTGTTTGCTGAGGGTTGCTGGTGATGTATTCAAGGAATAAGCCAGGCTGCCAGGTCCAGGGTTTGCAGCTGAGGATGCAAAATCCATCCCTCCTGCTGGGACAGCAGAGAGGGGTCTGACGTAGGTGCCAGGGTGGCACTGCTGTTAGACTGCATAGGAGTGGGTACCAGTGCTGGTCTGGCCAGTCTGGTGCAATAAGGATTGTCCTTGGCTGTCCTGTTTGATCTTGAGTAGTACTTTTGAAAGGAGGGGCAGAGGGGGAAAGGCATAAATTGAGACGTTTCCCATGTAAAGAATAGGGCATCCACTTTCCATGCTTGGCTGTGGGGATTTCTGGTGTAAAATTTGCTCAGTTGATGGTTTTGGGGGGGGGGGGGAATGAGTCCAACCTCTGGTGTCCCCCACCTGTGTATTAGAGGTTTAAATGAGTTGGGTTCCAGTTTCCACTTGTGTGGGTCCATTAGATTTTTGCTTAAGTCGTCTGCCAGTGAATTTTGTTTGCCTGTCAGGAATTGAGCTTTTGAGCTTGCAGGTACACTTGATTGCTCAAGGCTGTGTTCCACAGAGCCATGGCTAACCTGCAGAGTGGGTAGAAATGTTTTCCCCCCTGCTTGTTTATGTACCACATAACTGTGGTGTTGTCTGTCTTTGTCAAGAGTTGTCCTGGAAGGATAAGGTATTTGAAGGCTGTCAGTGCATTCTGTACAGCTAACATTTCTTTTTGATTGATATGCAGGTGAATTTGTCCTGGGCTCCATTTGCCTTGAATGCATCTGTCTGCCATGTGAGCCCCCCATGCATAGTCTGATGCATCTGTTGTCAGGGTGTGGGTGGTGGTGGGGGGGGGTTGAGTGAAAGGGAGTGCCTTGTTGTGGTTGCAAGCCTCTGCCCACCAAAGGAACTCTGTCCTTAGGCAAGGAATGATGGGAATCACTGTTTCCAGGTCCTGAGAATGTTGACACCAGAGACTTTTTAAGTACCACTGAAGTTTCCTCATATGCAGTCTTGCATATGGAATTAGTAGAATGCATGAGACCATGAACCCTGGGGCTTGCAGTATTTTTCTTGCAGATAGCTGGGTTTGGGTGGCCAGTAGTTTGAAGTAATTTGTCAAATAAACCTGCTTTTCTGGAGTGAGGAATGCCATCTGGGAAGTTGCGTTCAAGCTTGCTCCCAGGAATACAATCTTTTGGCTGGGTACCAGATGTGATTTATTTTCGTTGATGGTATACCCCAGAGAAGTTAAGTCTCTTTACAAATGTCAGGTGCTGAAGTAGCAATTCCTCACTGTCCGCCTGAATCAGCCAAATGTCCCAAGTATGGGTAAATTTGAATATTTCTCTGCCTGCAGAATGCAATGGCTGGAGCCAGGCACTTTGTGAATACCTTGGGCGCAGTAGATAAGCCAAAGGGAAGTGCAGAGAAGTGATAATGCATAGACCCTGCCCTGAAACGTAGATATTTCCTGCAAGATTCCCTTATGGGGATGTGCAGATAAGCTTCTTTTAAGTCTAGGGTGACTAGCCAGGAGTCCTGGCTGGCATAGGAAGCAGCTGCTAGAGTGTAAGCATTTTGAGTTTTGGTACCACCAGGAAGGTGTTGAGAGTTGACAGATCCAGAATAGGGCACCAAGAGTTCTCTTTTCTGGGCACCAGGAACAGTCTGGAGTAGTAACCCTGTCCCCTTTGCTCTGTGGAACAGGTTGAATAGTCCTGATACTGAGAAGAGAAAGTACTTGCTTTTGGGTCTCTGCCCACTGGTTTGGAGGAAGGTCTGGCAATCCGCTTGTGGTTGGCAGTGAGTGGAAGTAGAACCTGTATCCCTGCAATACAATGTTTAAGACCCATCGGTCCTGGGTAATATACTCCCAGTTTTTTGCATGCAGGGCAAGTTTCCTCCTAGGGGTGCAAGTACTTGGGCATGGCTGGGAAGGATGAAGGACAAGTCAGTGTGAGATTTTTCCATAAGGGGGTGGCTTACCACTCCCTGTTTTTGAGGAGGGAGCACTCCATTGTTTAGATCTGTGCATACCCTGAGACTATAGTCTTTGTGGTCTGTTGCCCCTGGGTTTAGACTGAGAAGGTCTGGGAGGGACTGGAAAGGACCAGTTTTTTGAAGGCCAATGCCTACTGAATCCAGGTGGCTGTACCTGTAAGAAATCTTTAACAGTTTGCATAGATTTAGCTTCTTCCTCCATCTTTTTAAGAACAACTTCTGCTTTTGAGCCAAACAAACATTCTTGGTTTAACTCATTAACCCCGAGTAACTTCTCATGGCGCCTGTGTACTTAACACGGAGAGCGCCATGAGAAGATACTAATTTCAAGCTGTTACCCCCGAGTGCCTTCCTGAAGCGAAAGAAACTGTAGTGCACATTTGTAGTTGAACCTAATGTAAAACACAATGAAATCGTAACTGAACATGTAAATTACATTATACATCTACGATTCAGTGTGTTTTTGCATTAAGTTCACATTAAAGTTTTACTTCTAATTCCGTTGAAAAGGTTGTTGATAAAGCAAGTGGTGGCAGCCAGTCGGATTTGTGCAATCTGAGCCACCACTTGCGTACCAGCTCCACCTCCAACCTAATTTTCTTTTGTTGTATCAAAATAAATAGAGGATCCAGCAACAGGTATTTCTTTTCTTTTAGATAATATTTGGAGACTTTACCTGCTACTAGATCCCTCTATTTTATTCGTGCACTCACAGATCGCCAGAGATAGCCACTGACGCTCACCGGCATTTGCTGCAAGGAGTTCCTGGTTTGACTGCCTGAAAGAACTGCTTTTTTCCCCTTCAGGTAAGCTGTGCCATATGGCATTGTCATGTCACACGTGTAGTAGGCAAAGTTAATGTTCACTCATAATGATATCCTTTAGTAAGTGCTCTTTGTCATGTGTTTGTTCCTTAGTTACACTAATTCAAAAGACGTGATACTGAACCAGAAAGAGTGAGAGGTTACTCAGGCAATAAGTTATGACCTGGGCTTATGTTATCTTTGGGTAATCATTTGAGTCGTTAAAGTGACATAAACACTTGTGATTCCACGTATACCTTACTATCGCTGGTTTAGAATGTCGGTGTTGGTTCAGAATGTCACTGTTCTAAGATTGCTTTCTCATGTTAACAACATGTTGTTTATGTGAACATATTGCTGTCTCGTGACTTCTTAGCATATGCCCGTGCTGTATCTTTTATGTTCCTTTTTTTATTGTTTAGTGTGTGGAATGTGTTTTACTGAAAAGAGTTTCTTCTTTTAAGTGCATCTTGGAATTGTCTTCTGACAAATTTAGTTAAGAAAGAATTTTAGCCAACGCATTTTTTGTTACTCTGTTTCATCGCAAGTAATATTTTGCAAATATTACTATACAGAATGCTTAGATACAAACACTGACATTGAATGTTTAACTGGAGCTGTCTTTGTCTAACTGTAATTTTCTTGGGTAGCTTGATAGGTCTTATCTTGCCTTTGCTTATTTATCCTGCATGGTGTGACTGTGTGTAGTTCTTCACTTGCATTACAATTTAAACTTGTGCCGCTTTTATTTCAGTTGGTCAGCCCTGTTGTGTTGTATGCATTTGCTAACAGATGGCACATACTTGCTTAACTGGAGCACATTTATTAAACCCCTTTGTTCTGCTCAGCCTCTTTGATTTTATTATGATTACACCTTCATGTCCTCCCCGTGGCCGAGTGACGAGATATGCAGGTAGGTGTGTGCGTGAATGGGTGTGCCTCAGCACGGCAAAAATCCACTGCCAATCATTAGCGGACTGGAGTTCCACTGTGGCGACCCCTAACCGGGAAAAGCCTGAAGACATTAGTTTTATACTTTTATGAGACAGGCCCTCATTCCTTATTATAGTACAAGTGCTTCACTTTTTCTGTGATTACTGGACTGTTACCAGCTTGTATGTACAAATTGTGTATGCCGGCAAAACAAACAGGCTGTGTCTTCTCTCTGCCCCCCCCCCCCCGCTCACACACACACACACACACACACACACACACACACACACACACACACACATACTGCTTCTTTGAATTCCAAGTTACAGGTACCCTTGTAGTATGTCATATGCAGTGGATTTTATCTGCAGAAAGTTGCATGCACAAAATATAAGCTCTTTCCTATATTTACTGACTCCATGATCAAGTTTCTTGAAAAAACACGCTGCACATTTCTGTTTCAGTACAATAGTGCTGGCTTTGCTTGACTCTCTGGACATGCTCAGAATGACTGGCTCTTGCTAGTGTAATTGATGTAGCCTGCTCAAGTACAGGTAAACTGCTCTTATGAAGATCATTTTACAAGAAGTACAGCTGATTCACTGAATCTATGGAGAGCAGGTTAACAACTGTTAAGTAATAACATGAAAAGTAATCACAGGTGAAAACTAGGTTGATTGGAATGATTTTGATTAATTGTATGACTTTTAATAACTATGCATTATAACCTATGTATGATCATTGCATGACTTTTGGATAAACACACACACACACACACACACACACACACACACACACACACACACACACACACACACACACACACACACACACACTTCAGCTTCATACTTTAAGAAACTATCTGACAAAATAGTCAGAACAAAAGTTAAAACAATAAAGCAATAACATCTAAAAACAGTAAAGAAATACTAGCAATGATAAAAAATATATACATTATGTAGAATGTATATACCAAGTCAAGTAAGCCATAAAGTACAGTTTTGTACCTACCATAAATGTAGATGTTCGAGTGCTAATACAGCTGCAGTCATAACAGATGCGTTTTCCTGCCATCAGGCGGGTCTTCGGTTGGCCGAATTCCAAAGTCTAGGTCGGGTGTCAGTTGTCGTCGCTTCTTTGCTGACGTCAGTGCGACAGGGGTATAAAAGAACCAGCCGACGCCATTTTCTTCAGTTTTTCTTGCCCCAGATGTCAGGTGCCCCCAGAAGGAAGGCAATACATAAATTTATGTAATATAATCAAAAAACAGTAGTTGCAAGCAAATACACCATCAATGAATACCCCAATCAGGTTGTATGAGGAGGTGTTAGCGAATAGGCCTGTCCCAAGAGGGGAAGGGGGAGGGAAACCTGGACTGCAGCTGTATTAGCACTCGAACATCTACATTTATGGTAGGTACAAAACTGCACTATGTTCATCGTGCATACAGCTGCAGTCATAACAGATGGGTAGAATCCCAAAGCTAAAAAAGGGGTGGTAGGCACTAGGTGGAACTAGGAGGAGCCAGGATGTCCTGCAAGACTGCAGTGGCAAAGCCCGCTCTAGTTTTGGAGTATAACGGTAATTGATAGTGCTTGGAGAAGGTATGCACAGAACTCCAAGTGGCTGCTTCCAAAATATCTTTGGTAGGAACCCCTCTGAGGAAAGCTGCAGAGGTAGCTGTGGCCCTTGTGGAGTGAGATCTGATGCCTGCAGATACAGTTTTACCATGAAAAGAGTAACAAAAGCGTATGCAGTGGGCTATCCATTTTGAGATTGTCTGTTTGGAAATTGGCTTCCCTTGAGCTCCTGTAGCATAGGACACAAATTGTTGTTCTGATTTTCTGAAAGACTTTGTTCTGTCCAAATAATAACGCAGCTGTCTGTGGATGTCCAAGGAACGTAGTAGTCTCTCCCCTTTGTTTTGAGGATTAGGGTAAAAGGTAGGTAAGTGGATAGCCTGATTCAAAGCTACCCTGGATACCACCTTTGGCATAAAGGATGGATTGGTTCGTAAGGAAACTCTGTCCTGATGGAAAATGATGAAAGGCTGCACAGCCATGAGGGCTTGTAGTTCCGATACCCTGCGAGCTGAGGTGATAGCCAGAAGGAAGGCTGTTTTTCAGGACAAACATTGCAATTCTGTTGAGGCAGCTGGCTCAAAAGGAGGCAAGGTCAGTTTTTCTAGAATGAAATTGAGGTCCCAAGCAGGTATTGGTTGTTTCCTTGGGGGTTTTATATTCTTAGCCCCTCTGAGGAACTGTCTTAAGAGGGGGTGAGAGAATAAAGGAGGATCAGTGTTGTATTCCGCAGAAATGGCTGAGGCATGGATTTTGATGGAGGAGAATGAAAGTCCACTGCTTAGCATCTCAGCTAGATACTGTAATATTTGAGGTAAATTCAGTATTCCAGGATTCTGGCCCTTTTTCTCATTCCAGGCAGAAAACCGTTTCCATTTTGCGGAGTAAGCTTTTCTAGTAGAAGGCCTTCTGGCCTCCAAAATGACATCCTGCACCTCCTTGGAGAGTAGGGTCTGTTGTGAAGTTAAGGAATCTTCCATGCGGCCAGATTGAGTGTTTTCAGCTGACTGTGAAGAGTTTTGAAGCTGTGCTGAGTCAGAAGAAGAGGCATTAGAGGTAGGGTCCATGGTGGGGAATGCGTCAGGCTCCTCAGGAGTGGGTACCAGTGTTGTCTTGGCCAGTCTGGAGCAATGAGAATCATCTTTGGTCTGTCTGCTCTGGTTTTTAATAGAACCTTGGGCAGCAGAGGAAGAGGTGGAAAGGCATAAACTGTCATTGTTGTCCAACTGAAAGAAAGTGCATCCACTCTCCAGGCCTGTGGATGAAAAGTCCTTGAGCAGAATTTTGTCAATTGGTGATTTTTGTGGGAGGCAAAGAGATCTATGTCTGGCTTTCCCCATGCTTGAATTATCTCTGTAAAAACTTGAGGATGCAACTTCCATTCGTGTGGATCTGTCATATTTCTGCTTAGGTTGTCTGCCAGCATGTTTTCCTTGCCTGGCAAGTACTGTGCTTGAAGTTAGATTTGTAATTCCAGAGCCATGTTCCAAAGAGACATGGCCAGCCTGCATAGGGGGTATGAATGGGTTCCTCCCTGTTTGTTTATGTACCACATTACTGTGGTGTTGTCTGTCCTTATCAATAGTTGACCTGGATGCAGAAGGTCTTTGAAAGCTATAATAGCATTTATTACTGCTAGCATTTCCTTTTGATTGATGTGTAGGTGCTTTTCTTTTTGGGACCATTTGCCCTGAATGCACCGATCTGTCATGTGCGCCCCCCAGGCGTAGTCCGAGGCGTCTGTTGTGATGACTTGATTTGCTTGAGGCTTGCAGAATGGGAGACCTGCGTTTCTTTGGCATGCTTGAGCCCACCACAGAAATTCCTTTTGAAGACATGGAATCAGTGGTATTATTGTTTCCAAACTGTGGCTGTGTTGAGACCATAGGTTTTTCAGGTACCACTGAAGTTTCCTCATATGCAGCTTTGCGCATGGGATTAGTAGGATGCAAGATGCCATGAATCCCAGAGCCTGCAGGATTTTCCTTGCAGTCAGCCTGGTGAAATTTGCTAGTTTTCAAGTATTGAGTCAGTTGCCCCTGTTTCTCTGGCGTGAGGTAGGCCTTCTGGGTGTTTGTGTCCAAGTTGGCACCCAGGAAAATTACTGTTTGAGAGGGTATTAGCCTTGATTTCTTTTTGTTGACTGTGTATCCCAGAGAATTCAACAACATTATTACAAAAGCCAGATGTTTCAGAAGTATGTGCTTGCTGTCCGCTTGGATCAGGCAGTCGTCCAAATATGGGTATATTTGTATCCCTTGAAGTCTTCAGTAGGCAATTACTGATGCCAGGCATTTTGTGAATACTCTGGGCGCAGTAGATAAGCCAAAGGGCAATGCAGAGAATTGATAATGGGTTGAACCTGCAGAAAATCTGAGGTATCTTCTGCAATCTTGTCTGATTGGGACATGCAGGTATGCCTCCTTGAGGTCCAATGTTACCAGCCAAGACTCCTTGCCCAGCATGGGAAGAAGCTGCTGTAATGTGAGCATCTTGAATTTTGACACGAGTAAAAATGTGTTTAGGATGGATAGGTCCAAAATAGGTCTCCAATCGTTTCCCTTCCTTGGTACCAGGAATAGTCTGGAGTAAAAACCTTGACCTTGTTCTTGTGTAGGTACCTCTTGAATAGCTGTCATGTCCATGAGATCTGAAATTTGTTTTTGTGCCTCTTGCCCTTTGATTGTGTGGCAGGTTTGGCATGCCTCTCATTTTTGGAAGGGTGTGAAAATGGAATCTGTAGCCTCTGTTTATAATGTCCAGGATCCATTTGTCTTTTGTGACAATATGCCAATTTTTCGAAAATAATGCCAGTTTTCCACCTAAAGGTGCTGCCACTTGAGCCTTGCTTGGCATGCAAAGGGGAAAGTCATTGGGTCTGCTTTCTGAATGGCTGTGAACTATCCTCACCACCTCTTTGTGTAGGAGCTTGCCATTGTCTGCCTCTAGATCCTTGAGATTGCCCTCTGCCCCTCGGGCACCTGTATCTACCTCTTTAGGGCCTGTCTGTGGCTGGAAAGGACCAATTTTTGGAAGGCCAATTTCTACTGAAACGTGGAGGTTGTACCTGTAGGAAATCTTTCACTGTTTGCATTGATTTAGCCTTTTCCTCCATTTTCTTTAATACCTCCTCAACTTTAACACCAAATAATACATCTTTTTGCAGAGGGGCATCTAGTAGTTTAGCTTTGACATGATCTGGTAAGGTTTGCTCCTTGAGCCAGGCATGTCTACGTATGACTGATCCTGTAACAGCAGCTCTACATGAGGCCTCTAAAGCATCAAAACCACATTGCAAGGTATGTTTACCCACTTGTTCTGCACTATGCATCAAATCCTGCAACTCCTTCAAGTCTGGTTGTTCAGGTTGTGACATTTTGCTTCTCAACTGTGATAACAGAAACTGTTGGTACTTTAACATATGGAACTGGCAGTTTAATGCCCTCATGGTTAAGGTGGCCGAGGTGTATACCTTTTTCCCCCACCTTTCTAAAGCTCTGGAATCTCTCTCTGAAGGTAATGGATTTTTAGCAGTGGAGGCCTTAATTTCCTTGGGGCCCTGTGAGATAGTTTCTGGGTCAGCCACATGGCTTTTGAATAGGAATTGGTGTGAGTCAGGAACCCGGTAATACCTGTAAGGCTTGACTGGGGCTGGAGGTTAAGAGTCTGGATTAAGGCAGGCCTCCGAATACACATCATCTAGAATGTCTAAGACAGGAGGTATAGTCAGAGGCCTGTGCTGAGGGAGCAAGAGAAAATCCCTAAGCCTCTTCTTGGAGTCTGAGTACTCTTGGCCTTCCCAGTGGAAGTGTTCCCTCAAGGTATGCAAGGTTTCCCCAAAAGAGTAATCCTCAGGGGGGGAGACAGATGGAATGGACTCCTCTGCATCAGAATCTTCAAAAGGGGAGTATGAATGTTCCTGGTCATCAGAATGCTCTGAAATAATGGAGGCCTGGTCCGAGGAGGGGGATTCTTCCTCCACTCTGGGCCTTTTGTCGGGGGGGGGGGTTGAGAACCCCTGATAAGAGTAATCAAATCCTCAGCCATTTTGAGCATCTGCTATTTAGGCATGGGGCCTTGAGAAGGGCCCTGCGGAGCTTGTCTCTTAGTATGCATGGCTGCTTTAGACTTAGTGAAAGCCTTGATGGAAAAAGAAGAGGAAGGCCTGAAGACACCTTGAGAGGTGGCAGACCTGTCTAAACTCTGAGTTTCGCCACCAAGAGTGGCTTCAGTATCGGTAGTCGGGGTGTGGACCGAAGAGCCTGCGACCTCGGGTACAGTAGACACCGCCAATGAAGTGTCGTCAGTAGTCAGGGGCTGCGTAGGCGCCTCACTGAGAACCAGACCACCTGTAGTCGGCTTTGGCGTGGTGTCAGTAGAAGCCGGAGACCTCGTATGTCGGTCCTTATCTTTGCGTCTTTTATTCAAAACTGGAGTCGGAGTATCCGATGACATAATGTAATTAAATTTTTTGCCAAAATAGTGTTGGGCGAACTCCATCTGACACTTAATGGTGCGTCTGTTGAATGTAGCACAAAAATGACAGGCCGAGACATTGTGGTCTGGGCCTAAGCAAGGAGTGCAGAGGGAATGAAAATCCTTATGCGGTATTTGCTTCCCACATGAAATACAATTATTAACCTTGTCTGACATCGGTCTGAGGCAAGAAAAGTTTCCCCAACGGGGTACGTAGCTTTCAAGAAGACTTTGGTTGCAAAATATTCGTAATCTCAGGAGCTGGCCGACCGGCACTTGCGAACTGCTTCTGCTTCGGGCACCGCGCGGCAAGAAAGACTGAAGAAAATGGCATCGGCTGGTTCTTTTATACCCCTGTCGCACTGATGTCAGGGAAGAAGCAACGACAACCGATGCCGGACCTAGAGTTTGGAATTCGGCCGACCGAGGACCCGCCTGACGTCAGGAAAACCCATCTGTTATGACTGCAGCTGTATGCACGATGAACATCCAGCCAGCCTGGTAGTAATTGTATATCCTATTGCTTTATTCTCTTTCTGTTTTGAATATATACAATGTTTTACTTGTTCTTATTTCTCATCTGCTCATTTTTATAGCCATCATTTTTTTTTCTGCCATCTTATGTTTAAATACCCCCCAGCACCCCTAATTACCTATTAACTGCTTTACAGTCTGTGCTTATGCATAAGGTCTTGCCCATTTTCAGGCAAACATGGAATCAGTGTAGTGCCATTAACTAATCCTTTTACAAACCAAGTAAACTAAACATGGCCTGTATAGTAGTAGCTTTTTTATCACATGACAACACTCTATATTACTTGAGGGGCCTTGACGGAGCTCCAGATTCTGAGAAAGAGTGATCCCTCAACCCAAAAAAACAGTTTAACAGTAGGCTGCTGAAATGATCAGAATTAAGAAAGGTATCTATAAACACAGGGGTAAGTTACATTGTACTGTTATTATCCTACATAAAAACTGTAGTCATCCAAGTGTAAGCCACCATGCAGTCTCTGGCCAATTAGTGCTGTATCTTGTAAAAAATAGTATGTGCCCATGGTTGCTATTATGAGACAGCATACACACATAGGTTCATAATAGGTTACTAGGCTAATGGCCCTAGGAGCTTTACAAACCTAGCCATGTAAAAAACTGAGTACCCCATTGTTAGCTGGTTATTGTTAGCAGGCCACGTTGTCATTTTGTGTGTTCTACCATAATTCCTTGCCAGATATGGACAACAGCAAACAGTCAAGGGGCAGCGCACAAGGTCAGACGTTTACAGACTGGGTTCATGCATGGCTTGATGCACAGGGTCGGTGGATCTACAATCTGCCATGACAGCATCACTGCAGAAGATGTTCACCTGTTCAGAAGGGATGGCGTTCACCTTACTGATGAGGGCATTTCGTTGTTCTTGACTGACCTCCACAATGGCGTGAGAAGAGCTATGTAAGACTGGTAACACACAGCTGTGAGAAGAATGGAAAACATCCATGACCAAGTAGGACCAGTATGATAAGTAAAACTCTTATTATGAATTGTGTTGTGTAAAATGATATTTTTCTGAGTTTGGCAAATAACTGTGTGAAGGATTTGGTGAATATGCTGAGAAAGAACAACTGCTTCAGAAGAGTGCTAACATGTACAATAGAATACGTCATGATAGGGAGGGCTTAGTAATACAGAACTTGATCCCTTAGGTCCACTGCTGAATGGACACATGTAAAGAGAAAAGGCATAGGTAAGGAAGACAGCTGACACTGAAGGAGTTCATGATACTGTAGCGGTATCATCTGTCTGAGTGGGTTGCCAGCACAGCTATCGGACAGATCAGATGGCCTTGCATGCCACTAAAGTCCCATGCCTGTCCTGGGTTCATTAGTGGAGTGGCAGTCCTTACCTTACTTTTCTCTTTACATGTACCCATTCAGCAGTATGTTGGCTACACCAAGAATGTGTATATTTACAATGATATCTGTCTACATGGTTAAACAGAAAACAAGCTATCTAGTTTGACATTTCTGCTTGCTTCTTCTTCTTATTATTATTATGATTATACTCAGCAGTTGCCTGAGTTGAGATAAGTTATCACTAGGTGACTACTGACAGCATGGAGCTACCATATTTTTTTGTGCATTTCTCCTGGCTTTGTCAATCATGTGTGGAATTTAGGTGGGAGGAAGGGCTCAGTAATATGTAAGTGTTATACTATTTGACTGAATGA
Organism: Protopterus annectens; assembly: GCF_019279795.1. Lineage (NCBI taxonomy): Eukaryota > Metazoa > Chordata > Ceratodontiformes > Protopteridae > Protopterus > Protopterus annectens. The sequence goes on from NC_056733.1 coordinate 690,569,063, forward strand.
CTCAGATCTTCTCCTTACTGATGATACTGAGTCTGTGTTGCATAACAGCTGCACAATGTAACATGATGAATCCCTACTCAGGTTATGTGCAGAAATTATCACCTGTATCTCAGCATGCATACCTTTGCATGAAAGGAAGGTCATTATCACATTAGCAATACGTGCAGTTACAATATAGCAGTTAGTCATTATCACTTTTCTGGGAAAAGTCTCAGCTGCTGTCACTGTTATTCAAATAAGTGGAAGTCGTTATCACTTAGATGAATGTACAAGCCAGGTTGTGTTTTTTCTCTGGTTGGAGTCAGTACAAACAACCACCCTCATTCTTCATCAACTGCCTACCCTCCTAAACCCCGGATTTTTATTGTGATTGAGTGTATCTCAACATTTTCCTGAAGGGTCATTTGGGTGACTGTTTCATTTCATTTAGGGACATGTGTGTTACATGTAGTAATGAAGATGTTGGTAGGGGAAATACTTCATTTGTGTACCAGGGAAGTGCTTGTGCATACATGGTCAGACTGCTGAAGATCGTAATACAGATACAGTGTAACAAGTATAGGTTATTTATAGCTCAGGTGTCAGTGATGGTTATTATAATTTTTTGTTTATGTATCCAGCTTTTGAGAATAATTTAATTTTCTGTTAACAATATGCACATACTGCATTGAGGAAAACTGATGGATCTTATTGCAACCTGACTGATGGTCAGATGCGATAACTGGAATTATTACCTTTGTGACTAATTCTTACATGGATGAACCAGATAGGTTTGACATTTCTGCTTCTATTACTGTACTTCTGCTTATACTCAGTAGTTGGGCATGCTTCCACGCTTTGTCAGTCATGGGTGGAAATTAGGTGCTAGAAGGAAGGGCTCCAACATGGTAAAATAACTGTCCCTGTATGTTGTACACATGAACAACATTGAAAGTTTGTTTCAGATTTAGGATATGGAAATTATGGTTTTTTTTTCATATTTTGGTAAATAACTTTGCAGGGGAGCATCTGAATGTGCTAAGTAATAACTCATTTTGAAGACAGTACTGATAGTTCCAACATGGTAAAAGAAAGTACAGTTTTGTACCTACTATAAATGCAGATGTTCGAGTGTTCACACTGCTGCAGTCATTACACTTGGGTTATCCTGCCGTCAGGCAGTCCTGCAGTCGGCCAGAGTTCCAAAGTCTTGGTCCGGCATCGGTTGCTGTCGCTTCTTCCCTGACATCAGTGCACCAGGGGGTTATAAGATGCATCCAATGCCATTTTCTTCAGTTTTTCTTGCCCCAGATGTCAGGTGCCCCCAGGTCGGTAGGCAATACATATTGCTAATAAAAAATATACATAAAAAAAATAAAAACAATACCTTCAGTTACAAGCAAATACACCACAAAGGTTGTATAGGATAGAAAGGTATAGATAAGTCCAGCTAGTTCAGAGGGGATGGAGGGAGGGTAACCAGGACTGCAGCAGTGTGAATACTCGAACATCTACAGTTATGGTAGGTACAAAACTGTACTATGTTCGTCGTGTTACACTGCTGCAGTCATTACACTTGGGTAGAATCCCAAAGCTAAGGTTGGGTGGCTGGTCTACAAAGAGTTAGGATTGGCTATGAGGCCCTGCAGAACTGCAGTGGCAAATCCTGCTCTGGATTTAGAGTAAAGAGGCGGGTGGTAATGCTTGGTAAAGGTGTGCAGTTGCAGCCTCCAAAATTTCCTTGGTAGGTACTCCTCTGAGAAAGGCTGTTGAAGTGGCTGTTGCCCTGGTGGAATGTGGGTTAATGTTATTTGGGACTGATTTTCCATGCTGTGTGTAGCAGTAACGAATACAGTGTCCTATCCATTTGGATATAGTCTGCTTTGAGATAGCCTTGCCCTGTGATCCTGCAGCATATGCTACAAACAGTTGCTCAGTTTTCCGGAAAGCTTTTGTTTTGTCCAAGTAGAAGCGTAGCTGCCTGTGTATGTCCAAAGAATGCAGAAGTTTCTCCCCTTTATTCTGGGGGTTTGGATAAAAAGTTGGCAAATGGATGGTTTGGTTAAGAGCCACACTAGATACCACCTTTAGCATAAAGGTAGGGTTTGTCCTTAAAGAAAACCTGTCCTGATGAAAAATTATAAAAGGTTCCACTGCCATTAATGCCTGTAGCTCTGAGACTGTTCGTGCTGAAGTTACTGCCAGGAGCAGAGCTGTTTTCCTTGATAAAAATTTTAGATCAGCTGTATTGGCTGGCTCAAAAGGTGGCAGGGTCAGTTTTTCCAAAACGAAATTGAGGTCCCAAGTTGGTATTGGTGCTCTCCGGGGCGGTCTTATGTTTTTAGCCCCTCTGAGGTACTGCTTTAGCAAGGGATGAGAGAATAAAAGAGGATCAGTGTTGTAATGTGCTGAAATGGCAGAGGCGTGGATCTTAATTGATGAGAAGGATAGGCCTCTGTCCAGCATCTCAGTTAAGTATTGTAAAATCTGAGGAATGTTTGGAACAAGAGGGTCAAGGCTTTGAGCCTGGTTCCAGGTGTAGAATCTCTTCCATTTTTCTGAGTAAGCTTTCCTGGTGCTAGGCCTCCTGGCCTCCAAAATGACATCCATAACAGCTTTAGAGAGAGGTGTTGCCTGTTTGACTAATGAATCTGCCATACAGCCAGGTTTAGGGTTTTGAGCTGACCGTGCAGGATCCGATTGTTTTGTTGAGTCAGAAGGTGTGGAATTTGAGGCAAAATCCATGGTGAGCCTTGAGCTAAGTTCCTTAAGATAGGGTACCAGTGTTGGTGTGGCCAGTCTGGAGCAATCAGGATCATCTGTGGTTTTTCTTGTCTGGCTTTTAAGAGCACCTTTGAAAGGAGAGGCAGTGGCGGGAAGGCATAAACTTTTAGGTTTTTCCAGCTGAACAAAAGCGCATCCACTTTCCATGCTTGTTTGTGATAAGTCCTTGTGCAGAATTTTTGTAGTTGGCAATTCAGTGGGGAGGCAAAAAGATCTATGTCTGGGCATCCCCATTTTTGCGTTACCATGCTGAAGATTTGTGGATTCAATTTCCATTCGTGAGGGTCCATGATATTTCTGCTTAAATCGTCTGCCAGAGTATTTTTCTTTCCTGGCAGGAATTGTGCTTGCAGGTGAATTTGATACGTTAGAGCTGTGTTCCACAAGGTCATGGCTTGCCTGCATAGGGGATAAGAATTAGTGCCCCCTTGCTTATTTATGTACCACATTACTGTGGTGTTGTCTGTCTTTAATAATTGTCCTGGATGCAGAAGGTCCTAGAAAGCTGTTAGGGCATTCTGAACAGCCAACATCTCTTTTTGATTGATGTGAAGATGCATCTGGTCTGTGGTCCACTTGCCCTGAATGCATTTTCCTGCCATGTGTGCGCCCCAGGCGTAATCCGAGACATCTGTTGTTAGAGTCTGCTTGGCTGTGGGTAGGGTAAAAGGCTGACCCTTGTTTAGATGATATGCCTGTGCCCACCATCGAAACTCCTGTTGTAGGCAGGGAATCAGTGGTATTACTGCTTCTAAACTGTGAGAGTGTTGAGTCCAAACACTTTTTAGGTACCATTGTAATTTCCTCATATGCAGTCTGGCATATGGTATTAGTAGTATGCAGGATGCCATGAATCCCAGGGCCTGCAGAATTTTTCTTGCAGGGAGATGGGACTTTTTTGCCAGTAATTGAAAATATTGATTTAGTTGAACTTGTTTGCCTGGTGTGAGGTAAGCCATCTGGGCCGTTGTATTTAAGCTGGCACCCAGGAATATAATCTGTTGTGAGGGCACTAGTTTTGACTTCTTTACTGTGTACCCTAGAGAAATTAGCAACCTTTTTACAAACGCCAGATGCTGTAGAAGAATGTCCTTTTTCTCTGCTTGAATGAGACAGTCGTCCAGTTATGGATATATTTGAATTCCTTTTTGTCTGCAAAATGCAATTACTGGTGCCAGGCACTTTGTGAAGACCTTGGGCACAGTAGATAAGCCAAAGGGCAGTGCAGAGAATTGGTAGTGCATTGTACCAGCTTTGAATCTGAGGTATCTTCTGCAATTATGTCTGATAGGGACATGCAGGTATGCCTCTTTGAGGTCCAGAGTAACAAGCCAAGCCTTCTTGCCCAGCATGGGTAGAAACTGCTGTAATGTCAACATTTTGAATTTCGGACTATCCAGGTAAGTATTTAGAATTGAAAGGTCTAGTATGGGCCTCCAGGCCTTGCCCTTTCTGGGGACCAGGAAGAGTCTTGAGTAAAATCCTTGTTCCTGTTGTGGTACTTTTTGAATAGCTCTCATGTCCACGAAGGCTGAAATTTGTTTTTGTGCCTCTGCCCATTGATTTTGTGGCAGGTCTGGCATTCCTTTTAGCCTTGGTAAAGTATGAAAGTGGAACCTGCAACCTTGAGACACAATATTCAGAACCCATTTGTCTTGGGTGATTGTTTGCCAGTTTTGAGAAAAAAGTGTTAGTTTTCCCCCTAAGGGGGCTTCCAAAAGGGAAGTGCTTGGCGTACGAAGTGGAAAGTCATTGTGACTGTATCCTGTAAAGTTGAGACTTGTCCTCACCTCCTTTTGGGGTTGAGGTGCCCCCACTATCGTTGTCTGTTTGAGCCTTGGGGTTGAGATCTGCCTCTTGGGCGTCTCTGTGGCCTGTCTGACACTGGAAAGGACCAATTCTTTGTTGGCCAATTTCTGCTAAATCGAGGTGGCTGTACCTGTAAGAAATCCTTGACTGTTTGCATAGATTTAGCCTTATCCTCCATTTTCTTTAACACCTCTTCTGCCTTAACACCAAACAAGGTATCATGCTGTAAAGGAGCATCCAATAATTTTGCCTTAACATGATCAGGTAAACTCTGTTCTTTTAACCAAGCATGTTTTTGAATCACAGAACCTGTAACTGCGGCTCTATAAGAGGCCTCTAAGGAATCAAAACCACACTGCAGAGTATGTTTTCCCACCTGTTCAACTGCATGCAATAAATCCTGCATTTCTTTACAATCAGGAGCTTCTGAGCTTGTAAGCATTTTCTGTTTTAACTGAGCCATTAAATACTGTTGGTACTTAAGCAAGTGAAACTGGCAATTTAAAGCTCTTACTGCTAAAGTTGCCGAAGTGTATACTTTCTTCCCCCATCTATCCAAAGCTCTGGAATCTCTGTCAGAGGGTACTGGATTTTTTGCAATGGAAGCCTTAACCCCTTTTGGACCCTGGGAAATAGTTTCTGGATCTGCAGAAGGGTTTTTATAAAGAAACTTGTGAGAGTCAGGGACTTTGTAATACCTATCTGGCTTGGCTGGTGCAGGAGGCAAAGAATCAGGAGATAAGCTGGATTCAGAGAACACATCATCCACAATATCTAGCACAGGTGGAATAGCAGCCAGGGGCCTGTGCCGAGGTAATAAAAGGAAATCCCTGAGCCTTTTCTTGGATTCTGAGTAATCTTGACTTTCCCAATGGAAATGCTCCCTCATGGTATGTAAAGTTTCCCCAAAAGAATAATCCTCAGGAGGAGAGGCTGAAGGGTTAGATTCTTCAGCATCAGAGTCCTCATAGGGGGGAGAGAGTATCCTTGGTCTGAAGAGGAATCAGAGGAAATGGAAACCTGATCAGAGGAATCATAGTCTGTATCCTGCCTAGGCCTTTTCTCAGGAGGGGGATGGGAACCCCTGATTAGAGTAATGAGGTCTTCGGCCACTTTAAGCATCTGTTTCTTAGGCATGGAGGACTGTCCAGGAGAATGCTGTACTTGTTTCTTTGTCTTTAATGGTACTTTTGTCTTGGCTGTTGTTTTAATGGTAAGTTGTGAAGGTCTGAAAACACCCTCAGAAGCAGATGCCTGCTCAGCGGCTCCGGACCCATCTGAGGGATTAGTTTCCGTAGGCCCAATACCTTGAGTTTCCAGAGGCCAGGTTGTCTCCACGTGGGATTTGGAGGCGTCCTGTGGCTCTGAGGTAGCGGGTGTCAGGGGCTGCGAAAGCGCCTCACTGAGAACCGGCAACTGGCCTAGAAGAGGTTTCGTCATCGGTTTTGGACCTCGGATGCCTGTCTTTATCCTTGTCTTTGCGTTTTTTTCGGTACTGCGGTCGTCGGTTGATCCGACAGCATAGTATAATCGAACCTTCGGCCAAAGAAGTGCAAAGCAAAATCAAAACATCTTTTTATAGTGAGTTTGTTAAATCTAGCACAAAACCGACAACTAGTGACGTCATGATCAGGGCTTAGGAATGGAATACAGTAAGAGTGAAAGTCCTTATGAGGTATTTGCTTCCCACAAGAAATACAATTATTAACTTTTTCTGACACCAGTCTGGAGCAAGAAAAAAGTTTCCCCAACAGGATACTTAGCTTTAATGAAGACTTTGGATCTGAAATTCGAATTTGAAAATCTCAGGAGTCGGCCAACCAGCACTTGCGAACTGCTTTTGCTTCGGGCATCGCGCTGCAAGAAAGACTGAAGAAAATGGTGTCGGCTGCATCTTTTATACCCCTGGTGCACTGACGTCAGGGAAGAGGCGACAGCAACCAACACCGGACTAAAACTTTGGAATTCAGGCTGACTGCGGGTAGCCTGCCAGCAGGATAACCCAAGAGTAATGACTGCAACCGTGAAACACGATGAACATCTGTCCCTGTGTGTTGCACACATGTACAGATATCAAAGTTTGTTTCTAATGTTTGGAAATGCTCCACTTAAAGAAATCCCAATCCCTCCAAGCTACATGCTCTACGGACCTAAACCTTGTCACCACAATAAACGGAACATGCTGGAGGGATAGATTCCTGTCCCAGAGACTTCCCATACTCTGGAACAAACTACCTATCTATATCAAACAAAGCTCATTAGCACTCAAGAAAAATCTTGATGATTGGATAGGAGATTCACCCCAGGGATCACTTCTGTGGCTCTGCTCGACAGTGGCACAAGAAAATTATTTTCTTAGGTGGCGAAAGCCAGGGTACCTTTTGGCTAGGCTTATATAGGCCCTAGGGCCAATAGCCTAGTACTTATCTATGAATGTAGATTATGGAAATTATGATTTGTTTTCATATTTTGGTAAATAACTTTGCAAGGGAGCATCTAAATTTGCTAACTAAAACCTCATTTTGAAGACAGTACTGTTAGCTCCAACATGGTAAAAGAACTGTCCCTGTATGTTGTATACATGTACAGATATTAAAGTTTGTTTCGGACTTGGGTTATGGAAATTATGACTTTTTTCATATTTTGGTAAATAACTTTGCAAGGGAGCATCTGAATGTGCTAAGTAATACCTCATTTTGAAGACAGCATTGATAGTTCCAACATGGTAAAATAACTGCCCTTCTATGTTGTACACATGTAAAAATATCAAAGTTTGTTTTGGACTTGGCTTATGGAAATTGTTTTTTTTTCGCATTTTGGTACATAACTTCGCAAGGGAGAATCTGAATGTGCTGAGTAATACCTCATTTTGACGACATTTTTGCTGGTTCCAACATGGTAAAATAATTATGTTGTACACATACTCGGATATCAAAGTTTGTTTTACAGCTAGGTTATGGAAATTATGATTTTTTTCATATTTTGGTAAACAACTTTGCAAGAGAGCATGTCAGTGTGCCAAGTAACACCTCACTTTGAAGACAGTGTTACTCCTTACAATATGGTAAAAGAACTGTGTCTGTGCACAGTACACATGTACAGATATCACAGTTTATTTAGACTTGCAGGATTATGAAAATCAAACATTTCCAATACTTCTCATTATTAGGCCCATATCCTTGCAAGGGAGCATGGTGATGACATAAATGATGCATCATTTTGAAGCTGACATTGAGACACACAACTTCTACACTGATATGTAGGCTCTGTCTGTTACAGGTGATGAGACATTATGCTTTGTTTATTTATCAATTATGAGAAATATTATATTAATCATATTTCTGTGAATATCTCTGTAGAGGAGCATCACACAGTAATGGTTAGGTATAATTTTAAAGCTGACATTCATACTAACAAATTAAATACAAATTGCATGGGTCTACATGGTACATTGACCAAGATATTGTGCTTTGCTTTTCCAAAAAGGTAAAAAATATGCACAATATCAACATTCCTTGCCAAATATTTAATAATGAATTTGATATGCACTATCAACATTTACACTGTTGGAAAGGTCAGTGTCTGTTGAACAACTTTCTCGTTTACATTTTTAGTCTAGGTCTTATAGTTAAAAGAGTTATGAACATTTGTTTTCTGTATGGTATTACAAATGGATTTTCTAAAAATGAGCTCAGGCTGCACTACTGTTCCTATGGTGGAATTAAGCAAGGCAGCTTTTTCTGAGCTGCTCCAGAGTGAATGGGTTAATGGAGCATCTAGTAATTTTGATTTGACATGGTCTGGCAAGATTTGTTCCTTCAGCCAAGCATGCCTTCTCAGAACAGATCCAGTGACAGCAGCCCAACAAGATGCTTCTAAGGCATCAAAACCACACTGCAAAGTATGTTTACCAACTTGGTTTGCAGAGTGCATTAACTCTTTTAAGTCTTTATTTTCTGCACAATCAGGAATCAACCACATTTTTTGTTTAATTAGTTCCATAATATGCTGCTGGTACTTCAACATGTGAAACTGGCAATTTAAAGCTCTGATGGCAAGAGTTGCAGATGTATATACCTTCTTACCCCATCTGTCTAGAGCCATAGAATCCCTGTCTGAAGGGGTAGGGTTTTTGGCTGTACTAGCCTTAATACCTTTAGGTCCCTGGGAAATGGTCTCTGGATCCGAAGTGGGATTTTTAGAGAGAAATTTGTGAGAGTCAGGTACTCTGTAGTACCTGTCAGGCTTTCTATGAGCTGGTGGTAAAGTATCAGGGGTAATACTGTATTCCATGAAGACATCATCTACAATATCAAGGACAGGGGGTATAGCTAGAGGCCCATGCTGAGGCAAGTCTAAAAATTCCATCAGTCTCTTTTTGGAGTGTGGGTAGTCCTTGCATTCCCAGCGGAAATGCTCTCTTAGGATATGCAAAGTTTCACCAAAAGAAAAGTCCTCTGGGAGGGAGGCAGAGGGAATGGAATCCTCTGCATCTGAATCCTCATAGGTAGATAAGGATATGTCCTGGTAATCACAGGGGTCAGAGTCATCGGACCCATGGTCTGTAGAATCAAAAGGAAAATCAATTATTTGTCTTTTAGAGGGGAAAGCTGGCTTCCCTTAATTAAAATAATAAGGTCTTCAGCCATTCTAAGCATTTGTTTCTGTGGCATTTGAGCTTGAGAATGTGCTTTGGTCGTCGGTTTCCTAGGTGTAGTGCAAACTCTGGGACCGAGAAATTCGATAGTTTTAGTCATTAATAAAGTAGCCTGTTTAATACGAACATTGGAAGGTCTGAATACACCCTCAGAAGCAGATGCCTGCACAGCGGCTCCGGACCCATCAAAGGTAGAGACATCTGCAGGTTCCATACTCGAAGAAGCATCTCGCGGAATACCGGACTCTGAATGAGTCTCAGAAGAGGCCTGCGCATCTGTAGAAGTAGGTAACAGGGGCTGCGAAAGCGCCTCACTGAGTAACGGCACACTGGTGACTAGCTTAACAGAAGCGTTGGCAGTTTTGGACCCATGCAGTCTGTCTGTTTTTATCCTTACATTTTTTCAGAAGATCGGTACTCAGATGGCTTATCAAAGCCATTTCGGAATACGGAGAACAAGAGCGGAATAATTTAGAGACAAAAATAGACCAACGATGAATAGCTCGGGCATTGAACAAGGCACAAAACGGACGTTTTGGTTTGGCCTAAACAGGTGATGCAGTAAGAATGAAATTCTCTGAGAGGTATTTGCTTTCCACAGGCAAGACAATTGTTAACTTTTTCTGACATTGGTTAGAGCAAGATAAAAGGATACACAACAGTGTACTTAGCTTTAGAAGACTTCAGGTTTGAAACTCAATACCGCACGGCAAGAAAAGCTGATGTAATGGTGTCAGCTGCATGTTTTATACCCCTGATGACCTGACATTATGAAAGAGGCGACAGCATTCGATGCAGAAATCCCAAGACTCTGGTATTCGGGCTGACTGAGGGCTACCTGCAGGCAGATAACTCAAGTGTGATGACTGCAACAGTGAAACACGAAGAACATCCACGACTGCAACAGTGAATACACTCAAACATCTACATTTATGGTAAGTGTAAACAACTGTACTATGTTCTTCGTGTTTCACTGTTGCAGTCATCACATTTGGGTTGATTCCCAAAGCTGAGAAAAAGGGTGGAGACAGTCAAGGAGACTAGGGGCTGGCTAGGATGCCCTGCAAGACTGCAGTGGCAAAGCCTGCCATGGATTTGGAGAAGATAGGCAGGTGGTAATGCTTGGTGAAAGTGTGAACAGATGTCCAGGTGGCAGCCTCCAGGATGTCCCTGGTGGGGACTCCTCTGAGGAAAGTTGAAGAAGTGGAGGCTGCTCTGGTGGAGTGAGTCCTTACCTGATTAGGGGGAGGTTTTCCGTGTTGCTTGTAACAGAAATGGATGCAGTGTGCTATCCATTTGGAAACTGTTTGTTTGGAAATGGCTTTGCCTTTTGCCCCTGCAGCAAAGCTAACCAGTAATTGATCAGACTTTCTGAATGATTTGGTCCTGTCTAGACAGAATCTGAGCTGTCTGTGCACATCTAGAGAGTGCAGGATCTTTTACCCCTTGTTTTGTGGGTTAGGGAAAAGGTGGGAAATGAATGAATTGGTTGAGAGCCACACTGGACACCACTTTGGACATGAAGGATGGGTTAGTCCTGAGTGAAACCCTGTCAGCATGGAAGATGATGAAGGGCTCCACAGCCATGAGTGCTTGTAACTCGGAGACTCTTCTGGCCAGAAGAAAAGCTGTCTTCCCGGAGAGAAATTTTAACTCTGCTAAAGATGCTGGTTCAAAAGGGGGCAGGGTGAGCTTTTCCAACACAAAGTTAAGGTCCCAAGTTGGAGTAGGTGCTCTTCTGGGTGGCCTCAAGTTGCTAGCCCTTCTTAGGAATGGTTTGATCAGAGGGTGTGAGAAAAGGGGCTGCTCAGTATGGAAATGAGCAGAGATACCAGAGGCATGAATTTTAATAGAGGAACAGGAGAGACCACTGTATAGCAGGTCAGCTAGGTAATCCAGGATGAGAGGTAGGGAGGGCTGTGCCCTATCGGCTCCCTTAGCCTGACTCCAGGTGCAGAACCTTTTCCATTTGTCAGCATAAGACTTTCTAGTACTAGGATGTCTGGCCTCATGTATAACATCTAGACCTGTTTACTGAGGTTGGCAAACTGATCAATGGCCAGGGAATAAGCCAGGCTGCCAAATTGAGGGTCTGCAATTGGGGATGCATGAATTCTCCTTCCCTCTGGGTCAGGAGGGTTGGGGTCTGAGTGAGATGCCATGGTGGCAGTGGGGACAGGCTGCACAGTAGTGGGTACCAGTGCTGGCAAGGCCAATCTAGAGCAATAAGAATTGTCCTTGGTTTTTCCTCCCTTATTTTGAGCAGTACCCTGGTGATGAGAGGTAGTGGAGGAAAGGCACAGACGACCGATAGATTGACCCAGGGGAAGGACAGGGCATCCACTTTCCAAGCCATGCAGTGATGCTCCCTGGAGCAGAACTTGCTGAGCTGATGGTTGGTGTGGGAGGCAAAGACGTCGACCTTTGGGGTGCCCCATTTCTGAGTTATTAGGGTGAAGTTTTTTTTGTCTAGTTGCCACGCATGCAGGTCCAGAAGATTTGTGCTTAAGTGGTCTGCCAGAGAGTTTAAAGAACCTGGCAGGAATTGTGCTAACAAGTGGAGTTGCATGGCAGAGGCTGTGTGGCAAAGGTTCATGGCCAGCCTGCATAGAGGGTAGGAGTGAGTCCCCTCCCTGCTTGCTGATATACCACATCTCAATGGTGGTGTCTGTTTTGATCAGGACAGCCCCTGGAGAGAGAAGGGGCCTGGAAAGCTATCAATGCGGGCTGGACAGCTAACATCTCTTTTTGGTTGATGTGCAGATGGATTTTCTGTGGGCTCCATTGGCCCTAAATGTACCTGCCATCCAGGTGTGCACCCCAGGCATAGTCTGGTGCGTCTGTGGTGAGGGTCAGGGTGGAGGGCGGTGGTGAGAAAGGTAGCCCCTTGTTGTGGGAGCATGTTGCTTTCCACCAAAGAAAATCTTTCCTTAGGCAAGGTAAAATTGGTATAAGAGTTTCCAGGTCTTGAGAGTGTTGACACCAAAGGCTTTTTAGGTACCATTGAAGTTTCCTCATATGAAGTCTGGAATATGAAACGAGCAGAATGCAAGACAGCATGAACCCCATAGCTTGCAGGATTTTTCTTGCAGACAGGGTCTGGTGGCTAGTTGAGAGAAGTAGGCTATCAAGTAAGTTTGCCTTTCTGGTGTAAGGAATGCCATCTGGGATGCTGTGTCCAGGCTTGCTCCCAGGAATATAATTCTTTGGGTGGGTACTAACTTGCATTTCTTTTTGTTTATAGTGTACCCTAGGGAAGTCAATAGGGACTTTACAAAGGCCAGGTGCTGGAGCAGCTTCTCCTGTCTCCCTGAATTAGGCAGTCATCTAAGTATGGGTAAATTTGGATATTCCTTTGCCTGCAAAAGGCAATAGCGGGAGCCACACATTTTGTGAAAACTCTGGGAGCAGTAGATAAGCCAAAGGGAAGTGCAGAGAACTGAAAGTGCAGAGGTCCTGCCCTGAAACGTTGATATTTCCTGCAAGATTCCCTGATAGGAATGTGAAGGTAGGCCTCTTTTAGGTCTAAGGTGGCTAGCCAAGTATCCTTGAAGAGCATGGGTAGCAGTTGCTGGAGGGTGAGCATTTTGAATTTTGGTATCACCAGGAAGGTGTTTAGAATGGATAGATCGAGGATGGGGTGCCAGGTGCCCTCTTTTCTGGGTACCAGAAAAAGTCTGGAGTAGAAACCTTGGCCCTTCTGTTGTGCAGGAATGTACTCTATTGGCCTCACAGACAGCAGGGAAAGGACTTGTTTTTGCGCCTCTGCCTACTGGTTTGGAGGTAGATCTGGGAACCCTTTTGGGGGTTGGAAGAGTGTGGAAAGAACATTTGTATCCCTGGGACACTATGTTGAGGACCCAGCAGTCGCTGGTAATGATGGCCCTAATGGTGGCCCAGGTGCTTGCGTGAAAGGAGAGTTTTCCTCCCAGGGGTAATTGAAGGTGGGCAGAGGGAGGCGGTGGGGGAGGAGAGTCATTGTGAGTTCTTACCATGAGGGGGTGGCTTAGAACTCCCTGGTTTTGAAGTGGAGGAATTCCACTGTTTTGATCTCTGCATTCCCTGTGGCTGCTGTCTGGGGGGGGGGGGGGGGGGTCTGGGCTGAATTGACTTGGTGGGACCAGTGCTTGGAAGGGCAATGCCTGCTGAACATGGGAGGCTGGACCTGTACGAAATTCTTAACTGTCTGCATAGATTTAGCTTTTTCTTCCATCTTTTTTAATACCACCTCTGCCTTAGTGTCAAATAAGTTGTCATTGTGAAAGGGGGCATCCAATAATTTAGATTTAACATGGTCTGGCAAAGGCTGTTCCTTAAGCCATGCATGCCTTCTAAGGACAGAACCGACGACTGCTGCCCAGAAGGTTCTAAGTTGAGGACTATGTTGAGGACCCAGCAGTCGCTGGTAATGATGGCCCTAATGGTGGCCCAGGTGCTTGCATGAAAGGAGAGTTTTCCTCCCAGGGGTAATTGAAGGTGGGCAGAGGGAGGCAGTGGGGGAGGAGAGTCATTGTGAGTTCTTACCATGAGGGGGTGGCTTAGAACTCCCTGGTTTTGAAGTGGAGGAATTCCACTGTTTTGATCTCTGCATTCCCTGTGGCTGCTGTCTGGGGGGGGGGGGGGGTCTGCCTTCTCGGGGTCTGGGCTGAATTGACTTGGTGGGACCAGTGCTTGGAAGGGCAATGCCTGCTGAACCTGGGAGGCTGGACCTGTATGAATTCTTAACTGTCTGCATAGATTTAGCTTTTTCTTCCATCTTTTTTAATCCCACCTCTGCCTTAGTGTCAAATAAGTTGTCTTTGTGAAAGGGGGCATCCAATAATTTAGATTTAACATGGTCTGGCAAAGGCTGTTCCTTAAGCCATGCATGCCTTCTAAGGACAGAACCGACGACTGTTGCCCAGAAGCTTCTAAGTTGTCAAAACCACAGTGTAAGGTGTGCTTAGTCACTTGACTTGCAGAATGCATTAACTCTTGTAACTCTTTAGATACTGCACAAGCAGGAAAAGTCACTTTTTGTTTGAGGAGTTCCATGGTATGTTGCTGAAATTTTAGCATATGGAACTGGCAATTTAGTGTTCTGATAGCAAGAGTAGCAGAGGTGTATACTTTTTTACCCCATCAGGCTGCTAAGGACAGAATGTGAACCACGTTGCGCTGCCCAAGAAGCTTCTAAGTTGTCAAAACCACAGTGTAAGGTGTGCTTAGTCACTTGACTTGCAGAATGCATTAAGTGCTCGGGAATCCCTATCTGAGGGGGTGGGATTCTTAGCAGAGGTTGCTTTAATTCCTTTAGGCCTTTGAGAAATTACCTCAGGGTCAGCAGTAGGATTTTTGAAAAGACATTTGTGTGAGTCAGGGACTCTAATACCTGTCAGGTTTTCAGGTTTTCTGGGTGCAGGAGGGAGGGTGTCAGGAGTCAAACTAGATTCCAGGAAAACATCGTCCACAACATCCAGGACTGGGGGAATGGCCAGGGTTCTGTGCTGTGGAAAATCAAAGAATTCCCTGAGTATCTTTTTAGATTGAGGGTAGTCCTGACATTCCCATTTGAAATGCTCCCTTAAGGTATGAAGGGTTTACCCAAAGGAAAAGTCCTCGGGTGGAGAGGCTGAAGGAATGAAATCCTCTGCTTCAGAATCTTCATAAGCAGAGAGGGGTTGCATGTCTTCATATTCAGATGCATCAGAGTCATCAGACTCCCTTTCAGACAAAACTACTGGGGACAGAGCTCTTTTTCTTTTGGAAGGGGTAGCTTGGCTTCCCCTGATCAGCATGATAAGGTCTTCTGCCATTTTAAGCATTTGAGATTGAGGCAAGGAAGCAGGTGCCTGAGATTGGGTCGTCAGCTTCTTGGGTGTGGTTCGTACCCTGGGCCTTAGAAACTCAGTAGTTTTCGAAAGAATGGTAGACGCGAAAGAAGTCATCGGTTTGTGTCGAGAATCGTAGTGCAACGTACTTCCTCAGAATCCAGTGTCTGCTCAGCGGCTCCGGACCCATCTGAGGGAGTGACAACCACAGGATCCTTAGTTGAAGAAGAGGAGTTTTGCGGCAAACGAACTCCAAAAGAGTCTCGGTAGCGGCCTGCGAATCCACAGAAGTGGGCATCAGGGGCTGTGAAAGTGCCTCACTGAGGACCGGAGAACTGATGATTAGCTTAATGGAAGCATTGTCGGTAGGTTTGGACCTGTGCAGTGTGTCTCTGTCTTTATCCTTATGTTTTTTCGGAAGATCTGCTGTTGGATGGCTTACCGAAGCCATATTGGAATTCGAGCACTGTAAGCAAAAATATCTAGCTACAATAAGGGCCCGACAACATATAGTTCTGATGTTGAACAAAGCACAAAAGCGACAGCATGGGATGTCGTGGTCTGGGCCTAAGCAAGTGACACAGTAAGAATGAAAATCTCGGTGTGGTATTTGCTTTCTACAGGCAAGACAATTAACTTTTTCTGACATTAGTTAGTGCAATAGAAAAGGATCTCCAACGTTGTACTTAGCTTTAGAAGACTTCAGCTTCACTTCGGATGATGAAACTCAGGTAGCAGCTGACCGGCATTCGTGCAAACTGCTTCTGCATCAGGCTCCGCGGCAAGAAAGACTGATGTAATGGCATTGGCTGCCTTATTTTATACCACTGACGACCTGACATCAGTCCTGAAGCGACAGCAACTGACGCAGAAATACTAAGCCTCTGGTATTTGGGCCGGCTGAGGGCTACCCTGGCAGGGATAACCAAAATGTGATGACTGCAACAGTGAAACATGAAGAACATCGGGCGGGAGGGAAAGAGAGAGAGTGAGCAAGTGAGACCATGAGGGAGGGAGGGGGACAGAGAGAGAGAGAAAAAGAGTGAGACTAGGAGGGAGAGCAAGCAAGAGAGGGAGACGGCAAGTAAGACCAGGAGTGAGGAAGAGAGAGGGAGACTGGAATGGAGGGAGAGTGAGACCGAGAGGGAGGGAGAAGGAGATGGAGACTGAGGGAGACCAGAACGGAGGGAGGGGGAGAGATAGGCAGACCGGTAGGGAGGGAGGGGACAGAGAGGAAATGAGAGAGAAAGGGAGACCGGGAGGTAGCAAGGGAGGGAAACAGTGAGCAAGCAACCCGGAGGGAGTGAGGGAGAGACTGAGCCAGACCAGGAGAGGGGGAGAGAGCGAGCAACACCGGGAGGGGGAGGAAGAGAGAAAGAGAGACATTGCGTGCACGAGTGAGACCGTGAAGGAGGGAGAGAGAGAGAGAGAGTGCGAGTGAGACCACGAGGGAGGGAAGGAGAGGGAAAGAGAGAGAGAAACAGAGCGAGACCGGGAGGGAGGGAGAGCAAGCAAGACAGGAAGGGAGGCAGCAAGTAAGACCAGGAGGAAGAGGGAGAGAGAGGGAGACTGGGAGGGAAGGAGAAGGAGACGGAGACTGAGGGAGACCAGTAGGGAGGGAGGGGGAGAGATAGGGAGACTGGTAGAGAGGGAGATGGGGGGGGGGGTTGGAAAGAGAGAGAGACCGGAAGGAAGGGAGGAAGAGAGAGGGAGACTGGGAGAGAGAGAGAGAGAGAGACAATGAGACAGGGAGGGAGAGAGACAATGAGTCAGGGAGGGAGAGAGACAATGAGTCAGGGAGGGAGAGAGACAATGAGTCAGGGAGGGAGAGAGACAATGAGTCAGGGAGGGAGAGAGACAGCAAGACCGGGAGGGAGGGAAAGACACAGCGAGACTAGGAGGGAGGGAGGGAGGGAAAGAGAAAGTGAGACTGGGAAGGAGGGAGAGAGACAGAGACAGGGAGGGGGAGAGGGAGAAAGTGAGAGAGAGACAGGGAGGGGGAGAGGGAGAAAGTGAGAGAGAGACACGGAGGGAGGGAGACTGGGAGAGAGAGAGAATCAGGGAAGGACACAGAGAGAGAGAGAGAGAGACACAGACAGGTAAAAGTCAGCTCATCATTAAGGCAGGGCATACATATTATGCAGAGCTTAAGCTAACAAAAGGCAACATCACAGCACAGTAATATAATGTGAAATCCATACACATAGGAGAAATGGCTCATATAACAAGCTTTGCCTATGTTCTGATAATGGAAAACTGAGTCAAGATTAAAACATGAAGAACCCAATTTCTAATACCTGCACAGGTCATCTGTGAAAGCCAGAAACTGGTTGCACAAAGGTGCAGAGTATGGAGTTCCCTGTGCAATGCATGGCTTATGAAATTCCAACCTTAGTAGCAGCTTCAGTAACATGAAGTGACAATCCGTGACTACTACCCAGGTGACCAGAGTATCACTAGCAGCTTGGGCATCTACTGAAGCTGGCTTAGAATAGGAGAAGAATGATGAAGCTCAACTCTGCTCGTCTCTTCTCAGGGAGATGGTGGGGGAGGTATGAAATTTCAAGGGGCAGAGTCAACTGAAGATGTACTGAGGTATGGACATAGTTCACAAAGGCCCAATACATGGCTCATGACCTGCAAGGAGGAATGTGGAACCTAAAGTAAAAAGTCTCAAATTCCATCATATGGATGATGGCATCACACTTCAGGCTCACTCACATCTCATACTGGGAAATAAGTAGTTACACCCACCGGGAATGAAAAGGTCTATGGGGAAGATGGGAGGGAGTGTTTATTGATCAGCAGGAAGGAGAAGAAGCAACCAAAAAAGGGAAGAAAAAAAATTACAAAAAGAATTTCCACTAGGTGGAATTTTATCACCTATATGCAGGAGCAAATGGTGAACGGAAGAAAATTTGTCTGAATGTAATGTAATATGAAGTAAATATAACCCCCAATCAGTGGAGGTGACACAGTATGGCTTCTATTCTGTAAGCCGTGGAGGAGACTAAGTGATAAGCTGCAAGGGTACTTAGCCTTGGCAAGTGCTTATGTTACTAATGATCTAAATCAGACTGAAATGTCTCCAATAACATGTCCATGCCAGCAAAGACACCAGTCCTGCAAACCTGGCTGGCAAATTGCCAGAGCATTCCAAGCTGATGATATGAACTGTGTGTATGTGAAAAAAAAAATTACACTGTAGCCCATCTCCTAGGTCCAAATACTGTGAAAACCAAAGAAAAATCCTTCAGACTGCACAAGTATTCATTTCTTCCTAGACTGCCACTTATGCCGCCTTCCTCTCCCAACAGGTACAGATCGGAAATGCTACAGCTCTGCTGTACAAGAAAAGTACAGTTGTGTACACTTACCATAAATGTAGATGTTCACGTGCATTCACTGATTCACTGTTGCAGTCATCACATTTGGGTTATCTGCCTGCAGGTAGCCCTCAGCCGGCTAAGGTGAGCTCAGGGAATTAGCCAGGCTGCAAGGTTCAGGGTTTGAAGCTGAGGGTGCAGAATCTGACCCGCCTGCTGGGACGGCAGGTAGGGGGTCTGAGGCAGGTGCCAAGGTTGCAGCACTGTCAGACTGCACAAAAGGGGGTACTAGTGTTGGCGAGGCCAGTCTGGTGCAATCAGTAGTGCCTTTGGCCTGTCCTGTTTGATCTTTAGTAGAACCTTCGGGAGGAGAGGCAGAGGGGGAAAGGCATAAACTGAGAGGCTTTCCCAGGTAAAGGACAGGGCATCCACTTTCCATGCTTGACTATGGGGAGTTCTGGTGCAGAATTTGTTCAATTGGTAGTTCTGAGGGGAGGCAAACAGGTCTCCCTCTGGTGTCCCCCAATGTCCTTCAAGGATGCATCTGCAGTCCTAACATATGGGTTGTCCTGCCTCAGGCAGCCCTTCGGTCAGCCGGATTCCAAAGTCTGGGTCTGGCCTCGGCTGATGTCGCACTTCACCCGACGTCATAGCTGCTGTGTATTGGGTATAAAGGCATCAGCCAACGCCATTTTCCTCAGTCTTTCTTGCCGCGTGGTGCCCGAAGCAGAAGCTGTTCGCAAGTGCCGGTCGGTCAGATCCAGAGATTTCTACTACCAAAGACTTCTAAAAAGCTAAGTACCCCGTTGGGGACTCTTTCTTGCCTCAGCCGATGTCAGACAAAGTAAATAATTGTTTAACTTGTGGGAAACAAATACCTCATAAGGATTTCCACTCTTACTGCCTTCCTTGTTTAGGCCCAGACCACGACGTATCAGCTTGTCTAGCCTGTGCTTCCTTCAACCGATGGACGCTTAGACGTCGGTCGGAGTTTGCTGAGGAGTTTTTTGGTCCCGCTTTTGCATACAAAATGCCGAAGACTCCGACTACACAATTAGCGAAAAAGTGTAAGGAAAAGGACCGACACTCATGGTCCACGGTTTCGGCTGAAACCACGGTTAGGCCAACCGCGAGCGTCTCGGTTTCGGCTGAAACCGAGTCCTCGGTTCCTCCTTCGGCCGAAAGCATGCCTCCGATAGCCGAGGCCTCACAGAGCATGGCTGAATCTGCTACTGAAATTACCCCTGCTGAAGCAGGCAACCAGGATTTATCAGATACTATTCCTTTAGACATAACTACCCCTGCACGTGGAGCTGCTAGACCCCCTGCTTCTATGTCTATCAAGGCTTTTTCCAGGGCTAAAGCAGCTAAATCTTCTAAGGCCTTACCTGCTAAAACCCCCTCACACAGGCCTACCTCTAGTTCCCAAATGCTCAGCCTGGCTGAGGATCTCATTTCTTTGATCAGGGGATCCCAACCTCACCCAGACAGGGCCTCTCAACCCCCTCCAGATAAGAGGCCTAGAACTGAACCCCCAGAACCTGTTTCTTCAGACTACTCCTTGGATAATTCCGATATTTCAGACCGTCAGGAAGGTCCATATTCTCCCTATGAGGATTCTGATGCAGAAGACTCCATTCCTTCTGCTTCTCCTCCTGAAGAATTTTCTTTTGGGGAAACCTTGCATGCTATGAGGGAACATTTTCAATGGCAAGGCCAGGATTTTTCAGATTCAAGGAAAAGGCTAAGGACTTTTTTACATTTACCACAGCATAGGCCTTTAGCCATTCCTCCAGTACTAACAGTTGTAGATGATGCATATACTGATGCCTGTACTGCCCCTGATTCTCTCCCTCCGGCCCCTGCCAAGCCTGACAGATATTACAGGGTCCCGGACACACACTACCATTTGTATAAGGCTCCTGTTGCAGATCCTGAAACCATTTCACAGGGCCCCAAAGCTGTAGCAGCTGCCTCTGCCAAAAACCCTCTCCCCTCTGAAAGGGAATCTAGAGCATTAGAGAGATGGGGTAAAAAGGTTTATACTTCTGCTACTCTTTCGGCCAGGGCCTTAAACTGTCAATTTCACATGATTCAGTACCAGGAATTTTGTTAGACCAGCTAAATAAAAAACTGTCCTCTCCTGAACCTATAGACCGTAAGTCCCTTCAGGATTTGGTACATAATTCTCAGCAGGTCAGTAACCATTTCTTAAAATGTGGCTATGATGCACTGGAGGCTTCCTTTAGATCAGCTATGACTGGAACAGTGATTAGAAGGCATGCCTGGTTAAAAGAACAATCCTTACCAGACCATGTTAAGTCAAAGCTTCTAGATGCTCCTATGGAGAAACAAAGTTTGTTTGGCTCCCCTGCACAGCAGGTTCTAAAGAAGGTGGAAGAAAAAGCAAAATCTGTCCAAACAGTCAAGGATTTCTTACAGGTCCAACCTCCGAGGTTTAGCAGAAATTGGCCTTCGAAGAATTGGTCCTTTCCAGACACCTCCAGAGCACAAAGAGGCAGAAATAGACGCCCAAGAGGCAGAGGTCATTCCAGGGGTGCCTACAGGGGACGTCAGTGGCAGCCTAACAACCAGAGAAGTACTGCCACAGATTCAGCTACAACCCCTTCCACAGGACAGACACAATGACTTGGCTCTGATTCCGCCTACCAGGGAACAACTGGAAGCACCCTTGGGCGGAAAACTAGCCTTATTCTCCGTAAACTGGCATTACATTACAGGAGACAAATGGACTTTACAAACAATAGACAAAGGCTACAGGTTTCACTTCCACACTCTACCAAAAAAGAGAGGAATGCCAAACCTACCACCAAGCCAAAAAACAAACGCTCTAAGACAAATCAACAACCTACTAAGGATGAGAGCTATAGAAAAGGTACCGCTATGGAACAAGGACAAGGATTTTACTCCAGACTTTTCCTTGTACCAAGAAAAGAAAATCAATGGAGGCCTATTCTCGACCTGTCCGCTCTGAACACATACCTCATTGTTCCAAAATTCAAAATGCTGACCCTACAGCAACTTCTTCCCATGCTGGGCAAGGAGTCTTGGCTGGTGACTCTAGATCTCAAGGAGGCATACCTGCACGTCCCTATACAACCAGATTGCAGAAGACACCTCAGATTTCTTGCAGGATCAGAGCATTATCAATTCTCAGCATTGCCCTTTGGCTTATCTACTGCCCAGAGTATTCACGAAATGCCTGGCATCAGTAATTGCTCATTGCAGGCTTCAGGGAATTCAAATTTACCCATACCTGGACGACTGCCTAATACAAGCGGACAACAAGACAAAGTTAACAAAAGATTTAGAAAAGGTTATACAACTGCTGCAAGCCTTGGGATACACAGTCAACATGCAAAAGTCAAGACTGGAACCATCCCAAAGGATAACATTCTTGGGTGCAGAACTGGACACATCAACTCAGATGGCCTTTCTCACAGAAGAAAAACAAAAGCAACTACCACTCTATTTCATGACATTAACAACACAGACTCAGCTTACTGCAAGGAAAGTCCTGCAAGCCCTGGGTTACATGGCATCCTGCATAATATTGATTCCGCATGCCAGACTGCATATGAGAAAGTTGCAATGGTACCTAAGGAATGTATGGTCTCAACACAAGCACAGTCTAGAAGCCCAAATTCCAATAATTCCATGCCTGAAGCAAGAATTCCTGTGGTGGGCTCAGGCCTGTCAGCTGAACCAAGGATTGCCCTTCCACAAACCTCAGCCAAGCCAGACCATCACCACGGATGCCTCAGACCTAGGCTGGGGGGCGCACATGGTGGACAAGTGTATACAAGGCCTATGGACACAAGACCAGCTGAATCTACACATAAATCAAAAGGAGATGCTGGCAGTGAAACATGCAATCCAGGCATTCAGACCATTCCTTCAACAAGGTCACCTGCTGATAAGGACGGACAACACCACAGTCATGTGGTACATCAACAAACAGGGAGGTACACACTCATATCCTCTATGCCGGATGGCAATGGATCTGTGGAATGTGGCCCTGAACTTCAACATTCAACTCCAGGCCAGATTTGTACCAGGAAAAGAAAATACACTAGCAGACACCTTAAGCAGAACTACCACGGATGCTCACGAATGGATGCTACATCCAGATATCTTCAAAACCATAACAAAGAAATGGGGACTACCAGAGATAGACCTGTTCGCCTCCCCACACAACCACCAATTGAAGAAATTCTGCACAAGAGTATACCACCCACTTGCTTGGAGGGTGGACTCCCTTTCCTTCAGCTGGAAAAACCTGATAGCATATGCATTCCCACCTCTTCCTTTGATGTACAAAGTCCTACTGAAGATCAAAGAGGATCAGCCGAGGATAATCCTGATAGCTCCAGACTGGCCGAGGCAACACTGGTACCCGCTACTGAAGAGCATGTCTCGGACACATGCATGGCCTCTACCTCTATGTCCTTTACTTCTAACACAGAACAACTACAAGATCATACATCCAAACTTGAAAACACTACAGTTAGCTGCTTGGAATATTGCATAAAACAAAATAACCCAGTTTTATCTCAGAGGGTTAAGGACATTATCCTGGAGGCTCACAGAGCCTCCACAAGGAGGACTTACTCAGCCAAATGGAAAAGATACCTCATTTGGAGTGCAGCAAAAGGGGAGAATGTATCATTGGCAAACATAGCAAACATCCTGGAATACTTAGCAGAACTGTTCCACAATGGCCTGTCCTACTCCTCCATTAAGATTCATGCATCAGCAATTTCAGCAGAATACAACATGGATCCTCCAGTCTTCTCTCATCCTCTACTTAGGCAGTTCCTGAGAGGAATCAAAAATGTAAAGCCTCCAAGGAAACCACCTTTGCCTACATGGGATCTCAACTTTGTGCTGGAAAAGTTAACACTTCCCCTTTTGAACCAGCAGCAACAGCAGACTTACAGTTCTTATCTTGGAAAACTGCTTTCCTGCTTGCAATCACTTCAGCAAGAAGGGTATCTGAGTTACAGGCATTAATGGCAGTACAGCCCTTCCTTATCTTCCATCAGGATAGAGTGTCTCTGAGAACTAACCCTACTTTTATGCCAAAAGTGGTCTCCAGAGTATCATTGAACCAAGCGATTCATTTACCTACATTCTTCCCCAACCCACAGAACAGGGGGAAAGACTACTACATACCTTGGATGTACACAGACAATTACGCTACTATCTGGACAGAACTAAGACCAACAGGAAAACTGACCAGCTTCTGGTAGCATATGCAACAGGAATGCAAGGAAAAGCAATTTCAAAACAGACAATCTCAAAATGGATAGGAAATTGCATTAGATTTTGCTACTCTTTTCATGGAAAGACAACTCCAGAAAATATCTGGCCTCACTCCACAAGAGCTACAGCCACCACTACAGCTTTCCTACGAGGAGTGGCTACCAAAGACATTTTAGAAGCTGCTACTTGGAGCTCCGTGCATACATTTGCCAAGCATTATAATCTTCCCTTATACTCCGGATCCCGAGCAGGTTTTCAACTGCTGTTTTGCAAGGGATCTTAACTACACCATCTTTAGCTTAGTGCCTCCTCCCCCAGTTTGGCTATGGTATTCTACCCATATGTTAGGACTGCAGATGCATCCTTGAAGGACATAGTACAGTTTTGTACCTACCATAAATGTAGATGTCCGATAGGCATGCATCTGCAGTCAGGATTACCCACCCTCTTTCCCCTCTGTGGTATTCCTAGGGTATTTACCCCTCCTTTAGCTAGCTGGGGGAATCTATTATGGTGTATTTGTTTGTATATATGTATATATATTCTCTTATTGTTTGCTCTCTACTGTTTGGAATTATTTGCATTTATCCAAATTTACACTTCCTAGAAGGCACCTGGCATCTGGGGCAAGAAACACTGAGGAAAATGGCGTCGGCTGATGCCTTTATACCCAATACACAGCAGCTATGACGTCGGGTGAAGTGTGACATCAGCCGAGGCCAGACCCAGACTTTGGAATCCGGCCGACCGAAGGGCTGCCTGAGGCAGGACAACCCATATGTTAGGACTGCAGATGCATGCCTATCGGACATCTACATTTATGGTAGGTACAAAACTGTACTTTTGTTCCTCAAGAGCTTGAATAGTTTGGGTTCCAGTTTCCATTTGTGTGGGTCCATGAGATTTCTGCTTAAGTCGTCTGCCAGTGAATTTAGTTTGCCTGGCAGGAACCGAGCTTCTAGGTTCACTTGGTAGCTCAAGGCTGTGTTCCACAGAGCCATGGCTAGTCTGCAGAGTGGGTAGGAATGGGTTCCCCCCTGCTTGTTTATGTACCACATAACTGTAGTGTTGTCTGTCTTTACCAATAGTTGCCCTGGAAGAATAAGGTCTTTGAAGGCTGTCAGAGCAATCTGTACAGCTAACATTTCTTTTTGATTGATATGCAGGTGCATCTGTTTTGGGTTCCATTTGCCCTGAATGCACTGCCCTGCCATGTGAGCCCCCCATGCATAATCTGATGCAACTGGCAGATGACTTAAGTAGAAATCTCATGGACCCACACAAATGGAAACTGGAACCCAAACTATTCACGCTCTTGAGGAACAAATGGGGGACACCAGAGGGAGACCTGTTTGCCTCCCCTCAGAACTACCAATTGAACAAATTCTGCTCCAGAACTCCCCATAGTCAAGCATGGAAAGTTGTTAGGGTTTGGGCAGCAGGGGGTAGAGTGAAAGGGAGTCCCTTGTTGTGGTAGCAGGTCTCTGCCCACCAAAGGAACTCTGCCCTTAGACAAGGAATGACAGGAATCATTGTTTCCAAGTCCTGAGAATGTTGACACCATAGACTTTTTAGATACCATTGAAGTTTCCTCATATGTAGTCTTGCATATGGAATTAACAGAATGCAAGAGGCCATAAACCCCATTGCTTGCAGGATTTTCCTTGCAGATAACTGGGTTTATGTGGCCAGTAGCTTGAAGTAGGTTGTCAAATCAACTTGTTTCTCTGGAGTGAGGAATGCCATCTGGGAAGTTGTGTTCAAGCTTTCTCCCACGAATACAATCTGTTGGCAGGGTAACAGGTGTGATTTCTTCTCACTGATGGTGTACCCCAGTGAAGTTAGAAGTCTCCTTACAAATGCCAGGTATTGTAATAGCAAGTCCTGACTCTGCCTGAATCAGGCAATCATCCAAGTATGGGTAGATCTGAATATTTCTCTGCCTGTAAAATGTAATGGTTGGAGCTAGGCACTTTGTGAATACCTTGGGAGCAGTAGATAAGCCAAAAGGAAGTGCAGTGAACTGATAGTGCATGGAGCCTGCCCTGAAGCGTAGGTATTTTCTGCAGGATTCCCTTATTGGGATGTGCAGGTAAGCTTCTTTTAAGTCTAGAGTTGACAGCCAGGCATCCTAGGCTAGCATAGGAAGAAGCTGTTGAAGAGTTAGCATTTTGAATTTTGGAACCACCAGAAAGGTGTTGAGAATAGAAAGGTCCATGATAGGATGCCAGGAGTGTTCTTTTCTGGGAACCAGGAACAGTCTTGAATAAAAACCTTGTCCCCTTTGTTCTGCTGGGACAGGTTGAATAGCCCTGATACTGAGGAGAGAGAGCACTTGTTTTGGGGCCTCTGCCCACTGGTTTTGGGGGAGGTCTGGCCATCTACTTGGGGTTGGGAGTGAGTGGAAGTGGAATCTGTATCCTAGGGAAACTATGTGTAAAACTCATTTGTCCTGAGTAATGAGTTCCCAGTTTTTTGCATGCAGGACGAGCTTTCCTCCTAAGGGAGCAAGTAGCTGAGCAAGGCTTGGTAGAGTTAAGGATAAGTCATTGTGCCATTTTTCCATAGGGGGGTGGCTTACTACTCCCTGCTTTGGAAGTGGGGAGTCCCCACTGCTTAGATCTGTGCATAGCCTGAGACTGAAGTCTTGGTGGTCTGCTGCTCCTGGGTTTGGACTGAGAGGGTCTGGAAGGGACTGGAAAGGGCCAGTTCTTTGAAGGCCAATGCCTACAAAATCTAGGTGGCTGTACCTGCAAGAAATCTTTAACCATTTCCATAGATTTAGCTTTTTCTTGCATCCTTTTGAGGACTTCTTCTGCTTTGTTGCCAAAAGGTGCTCTTGGTTTAAGGGTACATCCAGTAATTTAGCTTTAACATGATCTGGCAAGTTTTGTTCCTTAAGCCAGTCATGCCTTCTAAGTACAGACCCAGTGACAGCAGCCCTGCAAGATGCTTCTAAAGCATCAAAACCACATTGCAAAGTATGTTTACCTACTTGGTCAGCAGAATGCATTAACCCTTGTAAATCCTTGTGTTCAGCACAATCAGGAATCAACATAATTTTCTGTTTAATTAATCCCATAATATGCTGCTGATACTTTAACATATGAAACTGGCAATTTAAAGCCCTAATGGCCAAAGTAGCAGAAGTATATACCTTCTTACCCCCATCTGTCTAAAGCTCTAGAATCCCTATCAGAAGGGGTAGGATTTTTGGCAGTAGTTTTTGGGAAATGGTCTCTGGAACCGCAGTAGGATTCTTGAAAAGGAATTTGTGAGAGTTAATACTCTGTAGTACCTGTTAGGTTTCCTGGGAGCTGGAGGCAAAGTGTCTGGGGTAAGGCTGGATTCCAAGAAAACATCATCTACAATCTCCAGAACAGGAGGGATAGCTACAGGCTTGTGTGGAGGCAGGTCTAAAAATTCCTCAAGTGTCTTTTTGGATTGAGAATAGTCCTGGCTTTCCAGCAGAAATGCTCCCTAAAGGTATGCAAGGTTTCACCAAAAGAAAAATCTTCTGGAGGGGAAGCAGAGGGAATGGAGTCCTCTGCATCAGAATCCTCATAAGTAGATAAGGGTAAATCCTGGTAGTCGGAAGGAACAGAGATATCAGACTCCTAATCAGAGGAATCAAAAAGAAAATCAGTTCTAGGTCTCTTAGAGGAGGATGGCTGGCTTCCCCTAATTAATGTAATAAGGTCTTCAGCCATTCTAATCATTTGTTTCTGTGACATGTGGGCCTGAGAATGTGCTTTGGTCATCAGTTTTCTGGATTTAGTGCGAGCTTTAGGCCTGAGGAATTCAGTATTTTTAGCTTGAAACGAAGTCATCGGTTTAAAATGAAAATCAGTAGGCCTGAATACACCCTCAGAAGCCGGTGCCTGCACAGCGGCTCAGGTCCCATCCAAGGTAGAGACATCCGCAGGTTCCATAGTTGAAGAAGCATCTCACAGCATACCGGACTCCGAATGGGTCTCAGTAGCGGCCTGCGAATCTGTAATAGCGGATATCAGGGGCTGCGAAAGCGCCTGAGTACTGGCGGACTGGTGACTAGCTTATCGGAAGTGTTGTCAGCAGTTTTGGACCTATGCAGTCTGTCTCTGGGTTTATCCTTACATTTTTTTGGAAGATCAGTAGTCGGGTGGCTTACCGAAGCCATTTCGGAGTACGGAGATCGAGAATGAAAGTATTTAGCTACAAAAATAGCCCAACAACAAATAGTTCTGGCGTTGAACAAGACGCAAAACTGACAGTGAGGGAAGTTGTGGTCTGGGCCTAAACAGGTGACACAGTAGAAATGAAAATCTCTATGAGGTATTTGCTTTCCACAAGCAAGACAATTGTTATTTTTTTCTGACATCGGTTAGAGCAAGAAAAAAGAATCCCAAACGGGGTACTTATCTTTTTGAAGACTTCAGGTCTGAAACTCGAAAACGAAAATTTCAGGAGTCGACCGGCCGGCACTTGCGAACTGCTTCTGCTTTGGGCATCGCACGGCAAGAAAGACTGATGTAATGGCATCGGCTGCATGTTTATACCCCTGTCGACCTGATGTCATGGAAGAAGCAACAGCATCCAACGCAGAAAACCGAAGACACTGGTATTCTGGCCGGCTGAGGGCTACCTGCAGGCAGATAACCCAAATGTGATGACTGCAACAGTGAAACACGAAGAACGTCTTATGGGGCACATGACAGCAAATCATTAGGTTTGAAAGAATCACATAGCTTTTGTGCTGTCTGAAGTCTCTGCATCAAAAACACACATCAAATTCAACAGACAATAACTCTGTGCAGATAATACTGTACTGGCAACAAAAGTTTCAGTGCAGCCATCCTCAAGTAATACAATTAAGAGCTAATTTTAAGTGCAGCTACAACAGCCACTAACTACGTCTATCCACAAAGAATGAGAACTAACTGGCATTTCTACAAATTATCCAAACACATTTCATAACAGAATACTGCCTCAAATTTGTGATACATCAGAGAAAGAAGATACCACACTACACACTCATTAAAGATGATTATATAGAGGGGCTCTTAGATAGCCTAGTATGAACCTATGAACCTATAACCTCAAAAAAGAGCATAGCAAAATTAATTTAAAATGGGTGGATAAAGCCAAACACACTCTGGCTAGGCTTATAAATGCCCTAGGGCAGATAGCCTAGTATGAACTTATGAACCTATGAACTGGAAACAGTTCTAAAGAGTAAACCTCTTTAGATGTCTATAAAGAGTGGTGACTTAACTACAAAACTGCCAAACCAGCCAGTAAGGATGTGCTTGGTAAGTTTATTTGATCAGACCGTTAATAGTGCCCCCTTATTCAAAATGTCCTTACATCAATATCTCTATTCTCAATGGCTCTGCCCATGTACCGTCTCCAATTCCTTGATAACCTGATTTTCCTACTTGTCCCCTTCTAAACCTATACTTATCACTTTCTCATAGGTGCGTACTAGGTTAATGGCCCTGGAGCCTTTACAAGCCTAGCCTATAGTAGTGCCCTGGCATTGTGCCGCTCAACGTTATTTCCCAGTGCCTCTATCAAGCAGAGCCACTGGAGTGATTCCCGGGGTGAATTAGAAGTTATGTACTCACCATAACGTTCCATCTGAGTAGGTGTATTCATTTGTCTGCAACCTGTGGGTTATGGATCCGATATCGGATCCGAACCGGCATGGTTTACCAGCTATGGATCCAAGCTCTCAGCTCCTCCCCTCACCCATAATGCCCTGCTCTACCCTCATGACCTCAGATCGAGTTTGCCAACAGCAAGAACACCCTGAAAAGGGTAACACAACATATGCAGGAAACTGAAAGGCCAGGGGGATAGGAGGGCGGGATGGTTGCAGACAAATGAATACACCTACTCAGATGGAACATTATGGTGAGTACATAACTTCTAAATCTGAAGTAGGAGATTCATTTGTCTGCAACCTGTGGGACAGAGTCCCCAGCTACCTGAATCTTGGGCCATCATGGAAGGATATTCCGGAGCACCGCGGAGCCAAAGGATGCTCTACCCCTAGATGCAAGATCCAACTTGTAGTGGGAAATAAAAGTATGAGATGAAGCCCATGTGGCTGCTGCACAAATATCATCTAGAGGAATCCTAGCCTTAAAGGCTGCCGAGGTAGAGACTGACCGGGTTGAATGGGCATGTACACCTTCCGGTGCGGGCCTTCCTGAAGCTTGATAAGCCAATAAGATACATTGTGAAATCCAGCGAGATAGTGAGACTTTAGAAATTGGTTTGCCCAAATTAAATTTAGCAAAGGAAATGAACAACTGGTCGGATTGCCTATGACCAGCCGTCCTGTTTAGATAAAATCTAAATTGCCTGTGAACATCTAAGGAGTGAAGCTTGTATTCACCTTTGTTTTCATATTTGGGAAAGAAGACAGGGAGGTTAATGGATTGATTAATGTTTGCTTCAGAAGCTACCTTAGGAAGAAAGGACGGGTTGGTCCTGAGGTAAACACGGTCCGGATGAAAGACCAAGTAAGGAGGTTTAGCTGATAATGCTTGAAGCTCTGAAACTCTCTTGGCCGAAGTAATGGCTACTAAGAAGGCGGTCTTGAAAGACAAGAATTTCAGATCTACCGTAGCCGCCGGTTCGAAGGGGGGGGCGGTCAAGGCCTGGAGAACTAAGGAAAGGTCTCAAGGAGGAACCGCTTGTTTTACAGGGGGCCTGAGAAGAAAAGTACCTTTAAGGAAAATCTTACACAACTTGGCTGACATCAGTGGATTGGAGTCATGACCAATGTGATAATGGGAAATTGCCGCAAGTTGTACTTTGACCGTGGAACTGCTGGCACCATCGTTAAAAAGAATGGTTAAGAAATCAAGCACCAAAGGGAGAGGAACTGTGAAGGGGTTTAGGCCTTGCCGCTCCGCCCACAACGAAAACCATTTCCACTTGCTGCGGTAGACTTTCCTAGTGGATGGCTTATGAGCTGCCACCAGGATCGCCTTAACAGGGGACGAAATACCGGGAGTCCTGATCAAGAGTGGAACTGGAGCAGCCAAGCAGTCAGCTTCAGGTTGTCCAGGTTCGGAGGAGATAAGCGGGATGGATGAGATATCAGATCCGGAATGGGATCTAGAATCCAAGGAGGATTCACAGAGTGAGACCTTAGGAAGGGGAACCAGATCTGTCGAGGCCAAAATGGAGCAATGAGAATCATTCTGCACCCCAACCGAGAGGCTTTCTGAAGAACTTGGAGCATCAGAGGCAAGGGGGGATACGCATAAAGAAGACCGGGTGGCCAAGCATGCACCAGAGCGTCTCTTGGGGAACCTCCGGGAGGAGGTATCAGAGGGAAAAAACTGTCGCACTTGGTGTTTGAGGGAGAGGCAAAAAGATCGCAACAAGGAGTTCCCCACCGTGCGAATATGCGTTCTGCTACTTGAGTATTGAGAGACCACTCGTAAGGGGTGAGAATGGTGCGACTGAGTTTGTCCGCCAGGATGTTGGACCGACCCGGAATGTGCGAGAAAGCGGTTGGTGGAGATTGCCCATTCCCAAACTCTCATGGCTTCTCGACAAAGAGGGTAAGACCTGGTTCCTCCCTGCTTGTTGATATACCAGACAACCGACATGTTGTCCGATTGAATCGCAATTGTTCCCAAGGGAAGAAAGGCCTGAAGTGCTAGCAACGCTAAGAGCACTGCTCTCATCTCTAGAACGTTGATATGCAGTAAGGTCTCTGAATCGCTCCACGTGCCTTGGACGGTCCGCCTGCAAAATGCCCCCACCCGAGGCGGGAGGCGTCCGTGGTCACCGTGGCGAGAGGGGAGAAGCACAAAATGGGCGGCCTCCGTGGAGATCTGGAGAGTGAAGCCACCACAGGAGGGACCGCTTGCAAGCCTTGCTGATCGCAATGGGATGATGCATAGGAAGAGCAAGATCGACCACTGTACTAGGAGTGTCCACTGGAGGATGCATATTGAACCTGGCGAGAGGAAGAAGTGCTATAGCAGCCGCCATGGACCCTAGAGCCCTCAGGACCAACTCCGCCGGAACTGAGCTTGAGTGGAGAATGGCCCGCACCTGGAGTTGCAGATTTTGAACTCTGTCTGCAGTGAGGAAGGCTTTTAAACTCCTTGTGTCTAACCTGGCACCTATAAAATCTATGAACTGCGTGGGTGCTAGGTTGGATTTTTTTGTGTTTATAGTGATGCCCAGATGGGGAGCAAGATGGAGAAAGGAGTCTCGCGCCAATAGTAGTAGATGCCTTGTTGGGGCGGTAAGGAGCCAGTCGTCCAGGTAGGGAAAGACCTGTACCCCCTGAAGCCTCAGGTGGGCCGCTACCACTGCTAATACTTTGGTGAACACCCTGGGGGCTGTGGTGAGACCAAAGGGAAGGACCCAGAACTGGTAGTGACTGGCTCCCAGCCGGAAGCGGAGAAACCTCCTGGAGCGCCTGTCCATTAGTATATGGTAGTACGCGTCCTTGAGGTCTATGGAGCACATCCAGTGACTTTCTCCCAGAAGGGGGAGAATAGACTGCAGAGTGACCATTCGGAACTTCTCCTTGGGAACTGCCAGGTTCAAGAGTGAAAGGTCTAAAATTGGTCTTAGATCCCCCGTCTTTTTTGGCACTAAAAAGAACCTGGAGTAGAACCCTGATCCGATCTGGTCTGGGGGGACGGGCTGGATGGCTCTTTTCTTTAGCAGATGGCCAATTTCTGCCAAAGCGGCCTCCCACTGACCGGGTGGAACGTCGGGGAGGGGCTTCAATTTTGGCAAGTGACGAAAGGGGATATGGTATCCTCTGGATATGATCTGGAGAACCCAGCGGTCTGATGTAATGGACTCCCATGCCGCTAGGTGCTCCGGAACGTCCCCGACTGCCTCCAGAGTGGAGCAGCCGGGCAACCCCTCAGGGTTGCTGCGCGGGCCGTTCAGAGAAGGGTTCTCTGGACCCGAAGTTCCTGGGAGCCCCTCTGCCTCTAGGGCGGCGTCCTCCCTGTCCTCCTCTGCCACGGAAGGACTGGTTGTCCGGAGCAGGCTGGGATTGCTACGACTTCCGGAACCACATCTTCTTCTGACCCTTTTGGTTCCTAGAATAGGGCCTCTGGGGTGCAGAGAAGCAGATTCTGACGGCAGACAGCGTCTTCCCGTCCTTCTCGCTCTGGGTCAAAGTGTCGCGAACAGTTTTGCCAAAGAGGGCAGAACCATCGAAGGGGGCGTTCGCAAATGACATTTTGAAGGGCTCTGAGAAATCGCAATGACGGAGCCAGGCCTGACGTCTAGTAACTAGACCTGCCCCTGCGGCTCTAGCGGCGCCTTCCGTAGCATGGGAGAGTAGCCGCATAGAGGTATTGGTAACGGACCTGAGAGTGGCCATGCGGGTGGAGTGCAGCACTTTGTCCTCCTCCGACATGGACTCTGGGGGGGGGGTGCAGCGTATTCTTTAATAAGATCGCGCTGCATCCTAATCACATGTGCCAGATAGTTCAGCGCCCTTACCGAGAAGGTCGCTGAACTAAACATCCGCTTCCCCAAACGGTCCATCATCCGAGACTCCTTGCTCGGGGGATGGACTGAGGGACTCTCATGAGCAAGTTCCCTCTTGGTGGCCGCCGCCGTCAACATGGCATCTACCGGAGGCCCCTTACTCCAATGGGCACGGTCAGCCGGGGGACTGAGAATACGGTTGGGCCTTTTAGGGATTGGCTCCACGGTGTCCGGTTCCTTCCACGCCCTGGTGGTAATGAGGTCCACCAGGGGGTCGGCAGGAGGGGACACCCAAGAGGTAGACGGGCCCGCTTCAAATGCCTCCAAGAACACGGACTCGTCCGAGGAAGACTTGGGGGCAGACCACCCCCCCCCTTATGCGGAGCATTTCCATGATGTCTCCAAATGAGACATCCTCGGGGTGACCGTGGGAGCCTTCCCTTCCTCCAAATCCGTGTCTTCCGTGAGAGACTCGGGGGAGTCAATGTGCCTCCTTTTGCACGTATGCTTGTGGGGAACATCCTCTGGGGGGCTGTCAGAGGACTCCTCGCAAACAGTAACCTGTTCCAGGGGAACAGCTTGGGGCACAGGAGCGGGCTGTCCCAAGGGCCGGATGGTGGAAGCCTGACCCAGTGCAGAGGGTGCGCGGGACGGAGCCGAAGCAAGTGCCGGGGGTCCGGAGACCCTCAACAGGGCCCTCTCCACTACATCAAAAGCCGAAGGGGAGCCGACCTCGACCAAAGGATCCGACAATCAGCTCCCCCTCGGATCCGAGTGGATCGAGCCGCGCCGGCGCCCGGATCCGAAGGGACAGTGCGCTCCGACACAGACGGCGCCGAAGGAGCACTGATCCCCCCGGATCCGAAGCTCGGATCCAGGCTCCGAGAGGTCGGATCCGAAGCACTCGAGGGCAGGGTCGGATCCGAAGTA
This sequence comes from Protopterus annectens, assembly GCF_019279795.1. Taxonomy (NCBI): domain Eukaryota; kingdom Metazoa; phylum Chordata; order Ceratodontiformes; family Protopteridae; genus Protopterus; species Protopterus annectens. The sequence continues at coordinate 690,603,115 of NC_056733.1, forward strand.
CCAAGTACTATTGGCGCCGACCCACCCCCGGCTCCGAAGCTGCTCGGCTCCAACTGCTCCGAACCCGGGTAGCGGGTCGGAGAAGGAGCAATTGGCTTGAAAAAGGGTGAACTCCCCAGAGGGGCAAGAGCACTCCCATCTGCATCTGGGCCTGGATGAACCTTCTCATCATCCGGTCCAGATCACCGTCTGACAGGCTATAGGTTGATCTCGACGAGGCTACCGAGGTAGGCCTTGAGTGCCTCCTCGATAGCCTCGACGAAGATCGGGTCTCCTCCTCCTCAGGTCCCGGTGAAAAACACACTGGAGACCAGAGCCGAGGAGGGGGAGAGCCAGCAGACAAGAAGGCCGGAGGAGAAGCCCGCTTGGCTGGCGGGGCCGAAACAGAGGTCTCGGCCCGCCGCTTATGGTGCTTCTCCCTCCGGTCCTTCTTCCTAGCTTCCCTCTCCTCCGAACCACTACAGGGAGGTTGAGTCCCAGGAGGAGGAGGGGAGGAGAGGGACAACCGTGAAACAGTTACCCCGAAGGAGCGGAGGGCGGAGCCGAGTCCGGTGGCAAAAGACCCACCAAGACAAGCTTGGACCTCCGCTCCTTCAATGCCCTGGGGTTGAACCCTGCACAAATGGAACATCCAGATGTGAGGTGTTCAACCCCCAGGCATCTAACACACCGAGTGTGGCCATCAGCTGGGGAAAGCTTATGGCCACACTCAGAGCACTTGGAAAATACAGCTTTGGGCTGCTCAGACATCCCAAAAGCAAAAACAAGGTTACTAAAACTAGTTAAAGTAAAGTAACACAACCACTCAACAGGCCCAAACACACACTACGCTACCAGCGAGGGGAGGGATAAGTAAAATTAAATTTTAAGACACTAAAAGTATAATAATATAAAAGGGAAACCTACACTTCCACACAACTTTCACACAAAACTTTCAAAAAAAAGCACTTTAATACTAAAAATTTCACTTAGCTGGAGAGCTTAGAAAAGCACAATCTGGTCACCATGCGCGGCAAACGAGATCCGAGGTCATGAGGGTAGAGCAGGGCATTATGGGTGAGGGGAGGAGCTGAGAGCTTGGATCCATACCTGGTAAACCATGCCGGTTCGGATCCGATATCGGATCCATAACCCACAGGTTGCAGACAAATGAATCTCCTACTTCAGATCTTTCTATTTCCCATCCACTCATCAAGATTTCTCTTGAAGAGGCCCAGTGAGGTGCTCTGCTTGACATGTATGGGAAGTCTATTCCAGAGCATGGGCAGTCTCTGGGTTTTGAACCTGTCCCTCCAGCACGTTCTGTAGATTGTGGTGATGAGGTTGAAGTCTCTGGAGTGCGTGCTGCAGAGGGAATGGGATTTCTTTAGATGCTGCATTTCTAACAGAGCTGGGTCAGACATGACTTTGTAAGTCAAGCAGAGATCGCCGCTTAGTAGATGATATGAGACAGAGAATAGCTGGAGTTTTTTGAGTCTGTCCATGCAGGACATGTTTAAGGCCTAGGATCCTCTTTGTGAGGTACTTTTGTGGCCTTTCCAGCTGTTGCATGTGTCTAGTGAGGTACATGCCAAATGGGGCATTATACGCGATGACTGGCCTAATGAGGGAAGAGTAGACAGAGATGATGACTTCTTTCTTCCTGGATGTAAAAACCCTTGGTAATGAGATGTGCCACATAGAAGGCCTTTCTGGCCACAGTGGCAATGTGGTGGTCGAAAGAGAGGTTGCTGTCAAACTGTGTCCCCAGACTTCTGAAAAACACCTTTAGTTAAGTGGGCTCCCATCGATGTGGTAATTAGTGGGAACTGAGTTTTTCCCAAAGGGGATGACGACGCATTTTTTGGCATTAAGCTTAAGGCCATGGTTTTGACACCAGTCATTGGTCTCGGTGAGGCTTTTCTGTAGGATGTCTACATCACTTGGGGAGTTAATAATGGCTCCCAGCTTGCAGTCGTCTGCGAACTTGTCAGCCAGAGTCTCTCTGTGTTGGCCTGGACTTCTGAGAAGTAGATGCCAAACAGGAGAGGATCCAGGACTGATCCCTGTGGGACTCCACTCGTGACTGGTAGGCAGTCTGACTTGGAGTCTGCTACTTTCACACTGTGGGTTCTATCTGTGATCCAATTTGCAATCCACCTAATGATACAGGGGTTGATGCCTAGTTTGGTGAGTTTATCAATAATTCCTGAGTGGGGAATGGTATCAAAGGCCTTGGCCAGAACGAGGTAGCCTGTATGAACTACCTTGCCCTCATCCACAGCTCTGGTGACCGACTCAAAGAAGTCAACCAGGTTGAGCAGGCATGATCTGCCTTTCAGAAAACCAAATTGAGTGGGATCTAGAGTTTGGAGATTCCCTATACCCTTGTTAATTAGGTCCATGATGATGTGCTCCATAGCCTTACATATCAGACTCGTCAAGTGAATGGAGCGATAATTCCCACGGTCTGCAGTCACTCCCACTTTTTTGGAGAGGGATGACTGTAGCAGTGCGCCATTCGGTAGGGACAAAGCCTGAGGTGAGGCTGTGATTGAACAGGGCACTCAGATATGGTGCCAGTTCACTTTGTAGTTCATGTAGAACACATCCAAGGATATTGTCGGGTCCCATGGAAGCTGTATTTATGGCCTTGGACAATGCAGCTTTAACCTGTGCTGCAGTAATGCTGGGTGCCTGGCATTCCTCTGATATTGTGATTTGTCCTTGGGGTGGGGGGGTAAAGTTGGCACTGAAACTGTCGGCCAGTATGTTGGCAATATCTGTTGGCTCAGGATAGGAGGTAGCATTGTGCAATAACTCAGAGCAAACCTGGGTATTGCCATGGAAATTCTTGATATAACTATAGAAGGCTTTGTGGTTGTTTTTAGTGTCTGCCACAATTCTGCCTTCATAGCTGGCTTTAGAGGTTTTGATGAGAGATCTCAACTTTTATTTAAAGCTAATAAGGGAGTTTTTCCAGTTTTGGGACTGCACCTTTTTCTGCAACAGTTTCTTTCTTCTATTGTAGAGTTTATTAAAGGCAGGGGACCACCAGACTGGCTTCCTTTTTTTTGGAGGAGAGTGTCTTGGTTCTGCTGGGTATGGCTAGTTCCATGCATTTATGTGCATGTTCGGACAGTGCACTGTTGTATGATTTGGCAGTCATGCATCTATTTTCCATTGACATGGGTGCCGTGAAGTTAGTCACCTCTGTTTTTAGAAGCTCAAAGTCAGCTTTGGAGAAGTTTTTCATAGTGGTTTCCTTTGCGGGGGTGTGGGCGAGATGTGGATTTTCATGGTGATTAGCTTATGGTTGGATCTAACCAGGGAGGAAATGACTATTGGTGTACAGCAATGGTTGCCCATGTTAGTAATAACCAGATCAACCCCTCTAGTGGGGGTGAGAATGAGCAGGTCCAAGGCATTGGACTTGATGAATTCCAGGAAGCATTGGGCCAGTGTATTGGTGCATGAGTAGTTTTCCCAGTTGATGGAGGGGTACTGAAGTCACCTAGTATGAGTGTTGGGTTGGACCCTAATAGTTTCCAGGGTGCTTAGGAACATGGAGTGAAAGTCTTAGGACATGGTTGGGGACCTATAGCAGGCTAAGACCTGAATCATCGTCTTACCCAATGTTAGTTGCACCTGAAGTATCTCAGATGCGTTATGTTGGGCTACTAGTCAGCCTGGTAGCTCCAGGGGTGCTTTCTGCTGCTTTAAACCAGGTCTCAGTTACAGCACAAATGTCAATGTTCTCCATTTTGAGGAATGCTTCGAGCAAATGCATCTTGAGATTTAGACTTCCAGCATTGAGCAGCATGACCCTCAGATTGCATTTATTTATAGCTGTTACGGTGGTAATTTGGTCTTTGGAACATCGCCTAAAAAGGCACTATAGGGTTGGCAACAGCCTTAACCAGTATCCAGATACCAGATGCAGGCCATCTCTAGCAAAGCATCGAGGTCTGTTAATCATGTCATCCCAAGCAGATACTGGATCCCCTTAAAATGACACCAGAACCTTAGCCAACTGTTGAAGTCAATTATTTTCTGCTTGTACTGTGGTATCATTCTGGGTGACGGTAGGATATTGCACAGGGCTAGGGTCATATCTGCCTGGGCCACATAATCCATGTCTCTTTTCATGTAGTCCAGGGAGGTGCATCTCAGGTCATTCACACCCTCATGGACAGTGACAGAGTCATACTTGCACTTGTTGTGGAGTGACCTGAAAGTGTGTGTTATGTGTCGGATTTTGGCACCTGATAGACAGCTGACTGTTACCTTCTACTTATTCAACCTAGTGAGTGGGACATCAATGTGCCTCACTATTGAGTCACCTATGATTAGTGTATTGGGCAAGCTGTTTTGCCTTAGGGGCTTAGGTTGAGGGGCACACTGTGTAGGTGAGCTGTGTGTCTTGTGGTTTGTGCTGTGTTGTTCTCACTTAGTGTCACCCTTGAAAATCTTTGTTTACCCTATTTGCCTCACTAGGTATATGAACAATAGTGTAGTTACCCATACTTGTTTATGCATACTATATAAGCTATTCTGCCCAAAATGTACTACATATTTGTATATGTGTATGGCTTATTTGTCCTCTCTGTTAAAGTCTTTATACACTGGATACCTTTGCCATGAATCAAAGTTGATTTCATAACTTCTACCCATATTATTGTACAACGTCTCAAGTAATTCTCCTGATTAATACTCTTTTCGTAACTCAGCTACACTTTGGAAACTCTTGTTTAACAAATTTATTTTATCTTGTATAATGCTATGGAACTTTTCTCCCCAGGCCTTCACTGAAAATGGGGTCATTTCAGCCCAGTGGAGCTTCCCGGTCAACAAAAGCAAATAAAATAAATAAATAAATTATACATTTGCACCATCTGTACAATGCATTAAATGTCTAAGTATTCTGGTTTAAACAGATCTGTGCAGCGCTCAGTTTTCAGTGTATAAAAGTGGGTGCAAAGCTTAAACGCGATAGTACTAACACGTAAATGTGTGATTCTTCAGTTTTGTATTTAGATCAAGACTCCTGTATCTTGGGGATTTCTGATTTCTCCAAAATACATAATCTTAAAGTAAGAAAAGTTTAAGGAGTACACATGTGGAGGGGGGCAACATTCTTCAGCCATTTTCTCCTTCTTTATTATTGATTTTGAAAATCAAATGCATGCTTTTGTGATGACAATTGTCTAGTAAAGAATAGTATTTTTGTCATGTTGCCACAAAATTCCTAATTCTCACAAGCACAACTAAAAATAGCATGCACTGTAAAACTATTTAATTCCCAGCTGCAGAAGAATACACACTTTTCTCTCACAAACAAGGAGGTATGTTTATTAGTTGAATATCGGGTGGGTATAAAAACATGAAAAAAGGTAATTAAAATACATCCAAATCTTTACTTTTTTGAGAGAAATACATTATAGAGTATAGAGTGCTGGCTGGTACAGCAGCAATATCTGAACCTGATGCACCATCCCATCACTCTTGAATCCATGAAAATTGCATTCAGTCAGATTTCAAGAGGATTCTGAGAATTCAGGTGATGCTGTTTTTCCCCTAGTTAGAAATGCAGACATGTTAGAAATGCAGATGCAAGAAACAGCAAAGAAGGTAAGACTTAGAACACGTGTGCACTATAAAACCCACAAGGTTAGAAGGTGCACAGAAATGAAACTATTCAGAAGCTTCATTTCAGTAACTGTCTTCCTGAGCCATGTTTGATGCCTTCTAAAAAGAAAGTACATTAAAAAAAAAAGTTAAGTTCAAAGACTAAAAGGGATGCTTGTGACCAATGACTGTTCCTGTCCTGTCCCAGGATGACAAATGCTTTATGCAAGCTTGAGTAGAACACCTGCAACAGCTGTTAAAAAAGATTTTGAAATGCATGTTCTCACCCATAACCTTTGGAAAGGAATACAAATATTACAGCACAAGAGACTGGCAAGCAATTGTTTATTTTTATAATTATTCTTTGTTGACAGGGTTAGTCCCATTTGGTCAGTGTCCTCTTTTCAGGGAGGGAGGTAGACTCAAAGTGGCATTTAAACTGACTAGGGAAGCTTTTCCTACGGCACTGGGGTACTTCACTTACTCTTTTGCTTGCGAGGATGCTGTTTTATGTTAGAACTTCCTACTTCTGGTCTAGGCCCAGAGGCTGCTTAGATAAGTAGGAAGGAGTATGGCAAATGTTGGTAGTCCAGAGGAAATGTCTGAAAAAGGAAGCTGAGCGAGAAATGGTTGAATTTGATTCAAATGCGAAGGAAGTCAATCCTTTGCAAAAAGAAGTGGTAGTAAGAGAAGAGGTATGTGAAGGAGTAAATAAACTGTTTGAGAAGGAAGAAGAGAAGCTGGAGAGAGATGAAAAGGTGATTTGGAGATCTTGTTCCATGAGAGATTATTTGAATGAGATAATCAGTTGCAGACAGGATGCGTTACTACAGCCCTCCAATCAGGAGGGTTATGGGATATGTATTTGAATGACTTAATGAATCAATGTGAACCAGAGAGTGAAAAAAACTGTGTTGTGGGGGGATACTATGGTTAGAATACAGAAAGAAGAGATGGAGGAAGTTAGAAGAGAGATGAAGAAGTCATATGTGTAGACCATGAAAGAAGAGAGGAAAGAAAAAAAGTGGATTTTGAAAGCAGAAAATTTTAGTAAGAATAAGCAGTAATAAAGAGAAAGACCTCGACAGGTATGATATTTGGGATAATATTATGTGACCCTTGGATATATCACCTAAAGACATAGCTTGTAATGCTCTGTTTGACTCGGGTCAGTATATGAAGAAATTTTTATAACAGTATGAAGTAAAACAGTAATCCATGGAACTCAAATGTTACACAAGCATTCAACAAAGACACAAAAAAGTGAATGAAACTGAAAAAGAAGTACAAAAGACTATTTTAAGGCTGTATGTAAAGATGTTATGGACATTACAAAAATGTACTTATAACAGAGGTTTATGGACTAGGGTTGGGAATGTGGCATACTAAAAATGGAAAATGAAAACAATAACGCATATTCCATGAGAAATGTAGAAGGAAATACAGGTACTGTGAAATACTGGGGGCAATAGAAGATGCGTTTCTTTTGTGGTAAGAATGATCATTTAATTAGCAATTGTGTCAAAAGGAAGCATTAAGTTTGTGGTAAAGTGGGGCATGAAGCTAAAAGGTGTTACATGAAATGTGTAAAATGTGTACAAATGGGGCATTTATGGAAGGATTGTAAGGAAAATACAGAACAAGAAGGGAGTGAAAAGTATGAGGAAGAACAAGGGACCACAAGAACAAAATATAGAAGCTGACCAAGAAAAGGAGCAGAAAGAACAGATAATGGTAGAGAAGAATGGAACAGGAGATGATGAAAAAATAAAACATGAAAGGAGAGAAAAAGAAGGGGAGGGAGAAATGGTATAATTTAGTGATGAAAAATATATTAATTGGAGTGTGATTAAGGGAAAGGAGAATTTTATTCAGAAAAGAGGAAATGATAGAAAATAGAAATTTAAGAGTGTAGGTATGAAAGAAAATAAAAAAGGTAAAGGATAGAAGAGAAATTAAAGGAAGAAGCTGAGAATTTTAGCAATAAATGTGAATAGTATAAAGAATACAAAAATAAGACTATATATATTGGAATGGTATAAAATACTTGTTATGGATATTATTATACTGGAAGATACACAAATTTTAACAGAATGGGAGAGATTACAAGCAGAACAATTATGGGAAGGTAAGATCATTTGAAACATGGGAAAAGAAACATACTCCGGTATGGGTATCTTATGTAGAAAGTCAATAGGAATTTTGGATTACACCTTAGTAATGTTGTGTAGAGTAACATTAGATGTGAGGTGGAAAAGCAGGTTTATAAAATTAATGCAGTTTATGCACGTTACAAAAAGAAAGAGAGGTTATATTTAAAAAAATCTAGACTATGGTAGTATGAACATGCAGATAACATTAGTGCAGAGCTTTAATTGTGGCCTAAGAAGAAGAAAAGAGGGAGCTGATATTAACATATTAGCAGAGATATTGAAAAGTGGAACATTATATATATGAGATAATTGGCATTGGCTCTATAAAAGGAGTAACTTAAGAATAGAGATAGATTATTTGATAATCTCAGAAAGTTTGAAAATTACACAAAAAGGAATAAGCGACAGGATTTTAGTTCATTTAGCAATTTGTATAGATATTCAAAAATAAGAGGGGTGTATATTTAGATGAGGAAGGTAGAGAAAGTGTTAAACAATTATGGAAAGATAACATAGGAATGAGAATGTTTTACAGAAACTGGACGAGTTGGTGGGTACATTTTAAAGAAAAATATAAGAAATGCTTCTTGGAATGGCAAAGTTTAAAAAGAAAGGAAGTGAAACAAAAATATCAGTAAGTTATAAGTGTTTGAAGAGGTAGTAAGAAACAAGAAAGAATATTTTTTGAAAGAGAGGAAGATATATGAAATGAATCAAGAGAAAATAAAAAGTTGTTTAAACAAATGTCTTTATTACAAGGGAAAAAAGAAGAGGTTGCACCATATCTGAATAATACGGTAAAAGAAAAGAGAAGAGAAAAAAAGAAATGAAAAGGAAAAAATGTCAAAAACAAGAAATAATGGATGTAATAAAAGAATAAACTGAAAAGAATAAGATAGCAGGAAAGCTAAAAAATTAACTAAAGAAGATAATGAATGATTAGAAAAGAATAACTGTGGAAGAAATTAATAATGTGTTAAAAAGACAGTAAATGTGCAATCAGCCACAGGATTGGATGGGATTGAATATTCTTTGTATAAAGACATACGAGATTGGCAAAAGTAGCATTTTGTGGAAGAATTAAATGAATGGTTAAAGAAAGGTGTGGAAGAAATAGAAATATGTGTTGGAGCTATGACATTTATATGGAAGAAAGGAGAAAAGGAAGACATAAGAAACTGGAGACTTTGTTGTTATTGTGTCTTTTGGCTTTTCCCGGTTAGGGGTCGCCACAGTGGAACTCCGGTCCGCTAATGACTGGCAGTAGATTTTTACGTGCCGAGTTGCCGGCCCTGATACACAGCCTTCAACGAAGGTATGCCCATTCACGCACGTCTCCACACAGAAGATGCTCTAGCTGAAAATTGAAAAGGACAACATCTTACTGTGAGGCGACAACCCTACCACAGCACCACCGCCACAGATAACGCAGACTATAAGATATTTATAAAAATAATAGAGAAGAGATTAGAAAATAAAGAGGAAACAATTTTTGCAAAAAAAGGAAAGGAAGTCAAGAACTATTGATGATAATAAGAAGAACTGTAGACGATACAATAAAAAGGAAGTCTGAATTTAAAATTATGGCAGGTGATTTGAGTAAAGCCTTTGATAAGATACAACATGAAACATTACGGGATATACTAAAAGATTACAATACAAGGGAAAAATAAAAATATTAGTTTCAGTGTATGAAAATAAAGTGAAAATAGTGGTGAATGGTTGGTTAAATCAAGAAATAGACACAAGAAGCAGTATAAGACAGGGTTGTCCAGTGAGTAGTATTTTATTTGTATTGTTTATGATTGCAGTTGTTAGCAAGAAAAATCTTGCTTTAAGAACAGCATGATACAGGACTAGGGAAGGCATTCAAGTAACAGTGATGTTTTGTTATGCATATGATACAGTTTTAATGACAAAAAATAAAGAATCGATGGAGGAAGTCATTAAGTAACTTAATATTTAAAAGGCAAATGGTATGAGTATAAATAAGGATAAAAGCAAAGGTATAGGAACAGTAGGTAAAAAGTACAGTTTTGTACCTACCATAAATGTAGATGTCCGAGAGGAATGCATCTGCAGTCCTAACAAATGGGTTGTCCTGCCTCAGGTAGCCCTTCGGTCGGCCGGATTCCAAAGTCTGGGTCTGGCCTCGGCTGATGTCGCACTTCACCCGACGTCACTGCTACTGTCGATTGGGTATAAAGGCATCAGCCGACGCCATTTTCCTCAGTCTTTCTTGCCCCAGATACCAGGTGCCCTCTAGGAAGGCTAAATTGGGATAAATGCAAATGATTCCAAATAGTAGAGAGCAAACAACAAATAAACATATATGTACATATATACAAACAAATACACCATAATAGATTCCCCCAGCTAGCTACAAGATGGGCAAATACCCTAGGAGTACCACAGAGGGGAAGGAGGGCGGGTAATCCTGACTGCAGATGCATTCCTCTCGGACATCAACATTTACGGTAGGTACAAAACTGTACTATGTCCTTCAAGGATGCATCTGCAGTCCTAACAAATGGGTAGAATACCATAGCCAAACTGGGGGAGGAGGCACTAAGAAGATTATGGTGTAGTTAAGATCCCTTGCAAAACAGCAGTGGCAAAACCTGCTCGGGATCTGGAGTATAAAGGCAGATTATAATGCTTGGCAAATGTATGCACGGAGCTCCAAGTAGCAGCCTCTAAAATGTCTTTGGTAGCCACTCCTCGTAAGAAAGCTGTAGTAGTGGCTGCAGCCCTTGTGGAGTGAGGTCTGATGTTTTCTGGAGTTGTCTTCCCATGAAAGGAGTAATAAAATCTAATGCAATTTCCTATCCATTTTGAGATTGTCTGTTTTGAAATTGCTTTTCCTTCCATTCCTGCTGCATATGCTACCAGAAGCTGGTCAGTTTTTCTATTGCTCTTGGTTCTGTCCAGGTAGTAGCGCAATTGTCTGTGAACATCCAAGGTGTGCAGCAGTCTTTCCCCCCTGTTCTGTGGGTTGGGGAAGAATGTTGGTAGGTGGATAGCTTGGTTCAATGATACCCTGGAGACCACCTTTGGCATAAAAGTAGGGTTAGTTCTCAAGGACACTCTATCCTGATGGAAGATAAGGAAGGGCTGTACTGCCATTAATGCCTGTAATTCAGAAACCCTTCTTGCTGAAGTGATTGCAAGCAGGAAAGCAGTTTTCCAAGATAAGAACTGTAATTCTGCTGTTGCTGCTGGTTCAAAAGGGGGAAGTGTTAACTTTTCCAGCACAAAGTTCAGGTCCCATGTAGGCAGAGGTGGCTTCCTTGGAGGCTTTACATTTTAATTCCTCTCAGAAACTGCCTGAGTAGAGGATGAGAGAAGACTGGAGGATCCATGTTGTATTCTGCTGAAATTGCTGATGCATGAATCTTGATGGAGGAGTAAGACAGGCCATTGTGGAAAATTTCTGCTAAATATTCCAGGATGTTAGCTATGTTTGCCAATGATACATTTTCTCCTTTGCTGCACTCCAAATGAGGTATCTTTTCCATTTTGCTGAATAAGTCTTCCTTGTGGAGGGTCTGCGAGCCTCCAGGATAATGTCTTTAACCCTCTGAGATAGTTCTGGGTTATTTTGTTTCATGTAAGATTCCAAGCAGCTAGCTGCAGTGTTTTCAAGTTTGGATGCAGGATCTTGAAGTTGTTCTGTGTTAGCAGCAGAGGAACTAGAGGTAGAGGCCATGCCTGTGTCCGAGACATACTTCTCAGAAGCGGGTACCAATGCTGCCTCGGCCAGTCTGGAGCTATCAGTATGATCCTTGGGTGCTCTTCTTTGATCTTCAGTAGCACTTTGTGCATCAAAGGTAGAGGTGGGAATGCATATGCTGTTAGGTTTTCCCAACTGAAGGATAGGGAGTCCACCTTCCACGCAAGTGGGTGGTATGTCCTTGTGCAGAATTTTCTCAATTGGTGGTTGTGTGGGGATGCGAACAGGTCTATTTCTGGTAGCCCCCATTTCTCTGTAATGGTTCTGAAGATGTCTGGATGCAGCATCCATTCGTGGGCATCCATGGTAGTTCTGCTTAATGTGTCTGCTAATATATTTTCTTTTCCTGGCACGAATAAGGCCTGGAGCTGAATGTTGAGGTTCAGGGCCACATTCCACAGGTCCATTGCCATCCGGCATAGAGGATATGAATGTGTGCCTCCCTGCTTGTTGATATACCACATAACTGTGGTGTTGTCCGTCCTTATCAGCAAATGACCCTGTTGAAGAAACGGTCTGAATGTCTGAATTGCCTGTTTCACTGCCAGCATCTCTTTTTGATTTATGTGTAGGTTCAGCTGGTCTTGTGTCCATAGGCCTTGTATGCACTTGTCTGCCATGTGTGCCCCCCAGCCGAGGTCCGAGGCGTCCGTGGTGATAGTCTGGCTTGGGTGAGGGCTGTGGAAAGGCAGTCCTTTGTTCAACTGACAGGCCTGAGCCCACCACAGGAATTCTTGTTTCAGGCATGGAATTATTGGGATTTGGGTTTCTAGGCTGTGCTTGTGCTGAAACCATGAATTCCTTAGGTACCATTGCAACTTCCTCATATGCAGTCTGGCATGTGGGATCAATATTATGCAGGATGCCATGTAACCCAGGGTTTGCAGGATTTTCCTTGCTGTAAGCTGGTTCTGCGTTGTTAATGCCATAAAATAGAGTGGTAGTTGCTTTTGCTTTTCTGCTGTGAGAAATGCCATTTGATTTGATGTGTCCAGTTCTGCACCCAAGAATGTGATCCTTTGGGATTGTACCAGCCTTGACTTTTTTATGTTGACTGTGTATCCCAAGGCCTGCAGTAGGTGAATAACCTTTTCCAAATCTTTTGTTAATTTGATCTTGTTGTCCGCTTGTAGCAGGCAGTCGTCCAGGTATGGATAAATTTGAATTCCCTGAAGCCTGCAATGAGCAATTACTGATGCCAGGCATTTCGTGAATACTCTGGGCGCAGTAGATAAGCCAAAGGGCAATGCTGAGAATTGATAATGCTCTGATCCTGCAAGAAATCTGAGGTATCTTCTGCAATCTGGTCGATTAGGGACGTGCAGGTATGCCTCCTTGAGATCTAGAGTCACCAGCCAAGCCTCCTTGCCCAGCATGGGAAGAAGGTGCTGTAGGGTCAGCATTTTGAATTTTGGAACAATGAGATATGTGTTGAGATCGGACAGGTCGAGAATAGGCCTTCATTGATTTTCTTTTCTTGGCACCAGGAAAAGTCTGGAATAAAATCCTTGCCCTTGGTCCATAGCCGGTACCTTTTCTATGGCTCTCATCCTTAGTAAGTGGTTGATTTGTCCTAGAGCGTTTGTCTTTTGGTTTGGTGGTAGGTTTAGCATTCCTCTCTTTCTTGGTAGAGTATGGAAGTGAAACCTGTAACCTTTGTCTATTGTCTGTAAAATCCATTTGTCTGCTGTAATGTAATGCCAGTTTACTGAAAATAAGGCTAGCTTTCCGCCTAAGGGTGCTTCCAGTTGTTCCCTGGTAGGCGGTATCAGAGCCAAGTCACTGTGACTGTCCTGTGGAAGTGGTAGTAGCCGGATCTGCGGGAGTACTTCTCTGGTTGTTAGGCTGCCACTGACGTCCCCTGTTGGAACCTCTGGATTGACCTCTGCCTCTTGAGCGCCTATTTCTGCCTCTCTGTGCTCTGGTGTCTGGAAAGGACCAATTCTTCGAAGGCCAATTTCTACTAAACCTAGGAGGCTGGACCTGGAAGAAGTCCTTCACTGTTTGGACAGATTTTGCTTTTTCCTCCACCTTCTTTAATACTTGCTGTGCAGGGGAACCAAACAAACTGTGCTTCTCCATGGGAGCATCTAGGAGCTTTGACTTTACATGGTCTGGTAAGGATTGCTCTTTTAACCATGCATGCCTTCTGATCACTGTACCAGTCATAGCTGATCTAAAGGAAGCCTCCAGTGCATCATAGCCGCATTTCAAGGAATGATTACTGACCTGCTGAGTGTTATGTACCAAATCCTGCAGGGACTTACGGTCTATAGGTTCAGGAGAGGATAGTTTTTTATTTAACTGATCTAACAAAAATTCCTGATACTGAATCATGTGGAATTGACAGTTTAAAGCCCTAGCCGAAAGAGTAGCAGAAGTATAAACTTTTTTACCCCATCTCTCTAATGCTCTAGATTCTCTTTCAGAGGGAGTGGGTTTTGGCAGTTGCTACAGCTTTGGGGCCCTGAGAAATAGTTTCTGGATCTGCAATAGGAGCCTTATACAGGTGATAATGTGTGTCCGGGACCCTGTAGTATCTGTCGGGCTTAGCAGGGGCCGGAGGAAGAGAGTCAGGGGCAGTACAAGCATCATTGAATGCATCATCCACAACTGTTAGTACTGGAGGAATGGCTAAAGGCCTATGCTGTGGCAAATGCAAAAAGGTCCTGAGCCGTTTCCTAGAATCTGAAAAATCCTGGCCCTGCCATTGAAATTGTTCCCTCATAGCATGCAAGGTTTCCCCAAAAGAAAATTCCTCAGGAGGAGAGGCAGAAGGAATGGAGTCTTCTGCATCAGAATCCTCATATGGAGAATAAGGGCCTTCTGGAGGATTAGAGTTGTCTGAATCATCCGAAGAATAATCTGTAGAAACTGGTTCAGGGGGCTCTGCTCTAGGCCTCTTCTCTGGAGGGGGATGAGAGGCCCTGTCAGGGTGAGGTTGGGATCCCCTGATCAAAGAAATGAGATCCTCTGCCAGGCTAAGCATTTGGGAACTAGAGCTAGGCCTGTGTGAGGGGGTTTTAGAAGGCAAGGCCTTAGAAGATTTAGCTGCTTTAGCCCTAGAGAAAGCCTTGATAGACATGGATGCAGGGGGCCTAGCAGCTCCACGTGCAGGAGTGGATATGTCTAAAGGAATAGTATCTGATAAATCCTGGGTGCCTGCTACAGCAGGAGAAATTTCAGTAGCAGATTCAGCCATGCTGTGTGAGGCCTCGGCTGCAGGAGGAATGCTTTCGGCCGAAGGAAGAACCGAGGACTCTGTTTCAGCCGAAACCGAGACACTCGCGGTTGGCTTAACCATGGTTTCGGCCGAAACCGCGGACTGCGAGTGTCGGTCCTTTTCCTTACGCTTTTTAGCTAATTGTGAAGTCGGAGTCTCCGACGGCATTTTGTAAGCAAAAGCAGGACCAAAAAACTCCTCTGCAAACTCCGACCAACGTCTAAGTGTTCGTTGGTTGAAGGAAGCACAGGCTAGACAAGCTGCTACGTCGTGGTTTGGGCCTAAGCAAGGAAGGCAGTAAGAGTGGAAATCCTTATGAGGTATTTGTTTCCCACAAGTTAAACAATTACTTACTTTTTCTGACATCGGCTGAGGCAAGAAAGAGTCCCCAACGGGGTAATTAGCTTTTTAGAAGTCTTCAGTAGTAGAAATCTCTGGATCTGACCGACCGGCACTTGCGAACAGCTTCTGCTTCGGGCACCGCGCGGCAAGAAAGACTGAGGAAAATGGCGTCGGCTGATGCCTTTATACCCAATCGACAGTAGCAGTGACGTCGGGTGAAGTGCGACATCAGCCGAGGCCAGACCCAGACTTTGGAATCCGGCCGACCGAAGGGCTGCCTGAGGCAGGACAACCCATTTGTTAGGACTGCAGATGCATCCTTGAAGGACATCAGAGGATATTTAGTTTAATAGATACGAGAGAGCTATATTAGGCAAAACATTTGGTATTGACCTACACAGAATATAGCAATGGGATGATGTAATACAAAATGTAAGGAATATATGTTTGTTTTATTGGCCATACAAGTTGACAAATAGGAAGAAAGCATACTTAATCAATTCTGTCTTATTAGGAAAACTGCTTATTTAGTGAGTGTGTTTATGGTGCCTGCAAAGTATGAAAAACAATTTACGTCAATTGTGTTCTCATTTATAAGGGGATCCAGATTAAACCCAGTGAAAGGATGGGTGTTATAAGTTATGGAAGATGAAGGAGGATTAGGTTTAGTTAGTCCTGCTGTCCATGCAGCATCACTGAATTTATATAAAGTGTTGACGTGGTTAAAAGAAAGTGATAAATCTTTGATAAGTGTACTAATGAAAGAAAAAATAAGGAAATATGGGAAAAGGTGAGTACATTGAAAAGATGGAAAGCTATTAGAATGACAAAATAGAGTATCAAGACAAAAAGATTTTATGGAAAATAAGTATAGGCAATGTAGAAAAAAATAGTAAATAATGACGTTTAAAGAAAAAGAAGTTATGTCCTTACCATAACGTTCCATGTGAGTTGTTCATCTCGCCTTTTTGTTCTTACACGTGGGTTGGAGCGGATCCCTTGGCTCCGAATTGGCCACTTTCAAGCTCAAACTCTCAGAGAAGCTCAAGATCTAGTGTATATCCTATGATGCTCTACTGTGAATCCCAGATCTAGTATGCTGTAACCAAGACAGCATACAGGAAGAAATGAATCTATAGTGTCTACGTATGAAGGTAGCTAAAAGATTGTAGAGAGGAAAAACAGAATATGCAATACAGACTGACAACTCGACCAAGGCAACCATCCTGCTCGACTGGAGGGGGAAGGTGGGCGGGAATGTAAGAACAAAAAGGTGAGATGAACAACTCACATGGAACGTTATGGTAAGGACATAACTTCTTTATGTGAAGTTGTTCTATCTCGCCGTTTTGTTCTTACACGTGGGTAGCATCCCAAGCAACCTGATCCTGGGTGGCTTATGGAAAAATATTCCTGAGCACAGTGGAACCAAAGGTAGCCCTGTCCCTGGAGGTCCTATCCACTTTGTAATGAGTGATAAACGTGTGAGGTTTTGACCACGTGGCAGCTGCACAGATGGTATCTAAGGGTAATCGAGCTGCATGAGCTAATGACGTAGAAACAGCCCATGTCGAGTGGGCCTTGACATTAGATTCTAATGGCTGACTAGTGGAGGCATAAATGGATTTGATGCAGTCAGAGAGCCACTTAGACAATGTGATTTTTGATACTGCAAAACCTTTCTTATTTTCTACGTAAGAGACGAAAAGTTGATCCGATTGTCTGAAATCTTTTTGTTCTATCTAGACAGAACCTCAGTTGTCTGTGTACATCAAGTTTGTGTAACATATATTCCAGTCTGTTGGTATGGTGCCTGAAGAAGGTTGGAAGCTCAATGGACTGATTTAAGTTAGCTTCTGAACAGACCTTGGGAAGAAAGGTAGGATTAGTCCTAAGGGAGAATCTGTCTGGGTGAAAAATCAAATATGGGGGTTTGGAGGACAAAGCTTGAAGTTCGGAGACCCTACGTGCAGATTGTAATGGTTATCAGGAATACAGTTTTCCAAGACAAGAACTTTAAGTGACAGGATAAAGCGGGTTCGAAGCGGGCGAGCATCAATTGGGATAAAACCAGATTCAAATTCCATGGAGAGACAGGATGTCTGATAGATGGTCTGAGATGGTGGGTTCCTTTTAAGAATGCTTTACATAGTCTATGCGACATGATGTTAGACCCATTAAACCCCACATGAAAACTAGAAATAGCTGCCAATTGGACTCTAATGGTGGCAGCTGCTGTGCCATTATGGAACAAGGAAGATAAGAACTCTAAGATGATATGAACAGGTGCTACATAAGGATCAATGTCATGTTGAGAAGCCCAGTGAACAAACCGTTTCTATTTGCTATTGTATAGCTTCCTGGTAGATAGTTTATGAGAGGAAACTATAATATGCTGGACCGCAAAAGACAAATCTTGAGACCTGGCTAATGTGGGAATTGGAGCAGCCAAGCTGTCAGTTTTAGGGAGGTGAGGGATGGATGAAGAACTCCCGACGAATGAGTCAGAAGATCCGGCACAGGGTCCAGGATCCATGGTTCTTCCACTTGATACTTCTGCAGGAAGGGGAACCAAATCTGTCGAGGCCAAGATGGGGCTATCAAGATCACAGTCCTTCCCAGACTTTTAGCTTTCTGCATGAATTTGGCAATTAGGGGTACTGGCGGAAAGGCATATAAGAGGCCCTGGGGCCACTAGTGTACGAGTGTGTCCCTCAGTTTGTTCCCCGGTGGGGGATAAAGGGCAAAGTAGCTGCTGCATTTGGCATTCACTGGAGATGCAAATAGGTCACAGCAAGGCTGGCCCCATCTGCAGAAAATGTCTTCCGCAACCTTCTGTTTGAGAGACCACTCGTGAGGCAACAGCATGGCTCTGCTTAGTTTGTCCGCTATCACGTTGGATGACCCCGGGATGTGCTTTGCTATCAGAAAGCGTCTGGTGGATACAGCCCACTGCCAAATTCTTAGGGCCTCCCGGCATAAGGGATATGATCTGGTTCCCCCTTGTTTGTTGACATACCAGACTACCGACATGTTGTCTGTCTGGATAGCAAATGTACCTAGAGGAAGAGAATCGTGAAAGTGTTGCAACGCTAGGAACACCACTCTCAACTCTAGGACATTTATATGCAAATGTGTTTCCGTGATTGACCAAGTGCCTTGGACAGTCTTTCCCTGAAATAGCCCCCCCACCCTATCAGGGAAGTATCTGTGGTCACTGTGGCTGTGGGTTGGAGAAGAACAAAGGGACGTCCGATTATCACTTGGTCGCTGTTCAACCACCAGTTGAGATCCTTCTTGCAAAGATTCATTAGTCGGATCTCATGTGACATGGGTAGACGTTGGTAAGACCATTGCGCGAAGAGTGGCCACTGGAGTATTCGCATGTGCATTCGACCTAATGGAACTGCTATCAGTGTGGCTGCCATTGTGCCTAAAAGCTGCAGTATTTGGGACGTAGGGAGCTTTGTTCCAGACCAATAGGCTGGATAGCTGATTTTTGAGAGATATGATTCTTGATTGGGGCAACATGATCCTTGCATTGACGGTGTCCAGTTCTGCCCCTATAAATGTAATATGCTGCGAGGGCGATAATGCAGATTTTTCAAAGTTTAGGGTTATACCCAAATGGGAACAAAGGTTTATGGTGTAGTCTCTTGCTTGTATTAGTTGATGACTGGAGTTGGCGGTGAGGAGCCAGTTGTCCAGATATGGAAACACCCGGAATCCCAATCGTCTCAGGTGAGCCGTGACCACTGCCATACATTTGGTGAACACCCTGGGGGCTGTGGTGAGACCAAATGGCAGGACTCTGAATTGGTAATGACTGGCCCCCAACCAGAAACGCAGGTGATCTCTGGATGCTCTGTCCATTTTGATGTGGTAGTAAGCATCCTTGAGATCTATAGAGCACATCCTATCGCCTGTTGCTAAGAACGGGAGAATTGATTGCAGCGTGACCATCCGGATCTTCTCCTTCTTGACGAAGGTGTTGAGCTTGCTGAGGTCTAGTATGGGCCTCCAGTCCACTGTTTTCTTTGGAACTAAAAAAAAAACTTGAATAAGTTCCGGATCCTATTTGGTCTGCCGGGACTGGCTGGATGACTCTTGTCTAGCAGGTTTTGAATTTCTATGGCTGCTAGTTCTCTCAGACTGGGTGGAATATCTGGGATCCTTGTACCCATAGGGGGGTTTTTTGTAAAGGGAATGTAGTAACCTCTGGCAATGATGCTTTTTACCCAAGAATCCGTTGTAATGCTTAGCCAGGCATTTGGATATAAAGCCAAGCGACCCCCAACTGCCTCCAGAGTAGGACAGCCGGGCTTTCCTTTCAGGAACGCTGATAGGGCTTCCCAGAGAACTGTTCCCTGTCACCCTGGTTTTGCGGACCGCCTCTGCGGTTTGGACGGCGTCTTCCGTTTTTGCCCCCTCCTCTGCCTCTAGAGGGGGTATCAGTAGGTGTGTTTTGGAAAGCTCCTTGGGGTTTCCGGAACCACATTTTCCCACTTTGTTGCCCTTTGGGGTACGGTCTAGTTGGAGTGGAAAAACGGACTCCAACGGCAGACAGAGTCTTTCCTTCTTGTTCACACCTAGTAAGTGTCTCCTTAACTTTGGGTCCGAACAAGGCGGATCCATCAAATGGGGTGTTGACGAAGGAAGATTTAAAGGCTTCCGCAAAGGAGCAAAGGCGCATCCAGGACTGTCTCCTAAGAGCTATCGCTGAGCCTGCCGCCCTACTCGATCCATCGGCAGCATAAGAAATGAGTCGCATGGATGAGTTTACTACGGAATTGAGGGTGTTGAGTTGTGCAGTCACCTTCTCAGAAACTGCATCAGCTGTGTTACCCTGGAGAGTATCTCCCAGCTCTTTGAGGAGATCTCGCTGAAGATGGGTAAAATGTGTCAGGTAGTTGAGCGATCTCATGGAAAATGCCGCAGAACTAAATATGCGTTTCCCATATCTGTCCATAGTCCTAGAATCTCTATTAGGAGGATGGACAGCAGAAGAGGTTTCTGACATCTCTTTCTTGGTGGCCGCCACCACCACCATGGCATCAATCGGGACTCCCTTTGTTAGAAAGGCCTTATCAGTAGGGGAAGTAATGATGAATTTGTTGAGCCTCTGAGGGACCGGTTCCACTGAATCAGGGGACTCCCACGCACTTCGAGCAACCAGCTCCATCAGTTCATCGAAGGGCGGAGTAACCCAGGAGGTGGATGGTTGAGATCCAAAGGCCTTCAGGAGGACAGACTCATCCTCAGTAGGGGCAAGGGACTGCCAATCACCTGTCTGCCATAAGATTTCCAATATGTCTGCAAATGAGACATCCTCTGAGGGGGATCGTGGGGACCCTTCTGATTCCTCCAAGTCAGTATCCAATGTCAGGGAATCCAAGTGCCTTCTCTTGCACAATCTCTTCCTAGGTACTTCATCGGTGGGAGCGTCCGGTGAAGTCCCTAGAGAGGAGGGGCCACCCAAATGGGGATACCTGAGGCCCTGGATCTCGACACTTGGTGGGGATCTGCGGGGAAGAGGTAGAACGAGGCCCTTTAGGGGGAGGGGAAGACAGATCCGAGAAGGTAGTGGTCTTAGCAGACATGACCTTCCTCATGGCATCGAAGGCACCAGAATCTCAGTCCAAGAAGTCTGTCAGCTCCGAAGAGGCCGGCAACTTTCCCCGAGCCGAGACTCCCCGCTCCAATCCAGAGGACGGAGCCGAGGCCACCTGCGCCGAAGCCCCGAGTGGAAGGGTCGGAACCGAGGTATCGGTTCGACTCTCCATCCTGGAGCCAGCGAGGGACTGTCGGCCCCGAGATTCCCCGGTCGGGACCGAGGAGATCAAGGTCGATGGAGCCGAGGGAGGTGGATCGAACCTCGGCTCTGAGGGCTCTACCAACATTGGTTCTGCCTGCCCCGGCTCCGAATGCTTGATTGGCTTTGGAGGAGGAGGAGGTGGAGAAGTTATGGCTGGGGTTTCAGGCTTCAAAGCCAAGTGACTCGAAGCAGACAGCATTTTGGCCAGGGCTGGGTTCTCTAAGAGCCTCTTGACCACTCGGTCTAGATCCACATTGGAAAGCCTCAAAGAATGCGTCGAGGGATGGGTTAAAGGAGCCGAAGATGGAACCGATTGAAGAATTGGAGACTGAGGAGTCTCCAATATCAGTTCCACAACTGGGCTCCGAGGTAGAGGATCGATACATGGCTCCAAGGCCTGTGGAGCCGATGCATGAACCATACCAGAGGAACTCGGAGCCGATGACATGGGCTCCGAGAATCCCTTGGAAGACTTCGACCCCTTCGAAGCCTTGGAAGAGAGGTCAGCCTTGTCTAAGGTAGCCTGAAAATCAGGCTTCAGGAGTCCTCTATCTACCAGCTTCCTCCGCCTTTCCAAGAGAACCCTGGCGCTAAAGGAGTGGCAGATAGAGCACACCTCTTGTAAGTATACAGAACCTAAACAGAAAACGCAGGTGGAGTGGTTCTCTGTAACAGACATCTTTTGACCACACTCACACCTTTTAAACCCTGACTTTTGTTTCTCTGACATTTTAAATAATTCAGGTCCCTGAATTTTTATTTGTTTAAGAAAATTAGTTACTTTTAACTACAACAACACACTAGTATTAACTAACTTCCTACAGAAATATATATATATATATATATATATATATATATATATATATATATATATATATATATATATATATATATATATATATACATTTATAAACACACTAAATATCTAATATTAACTACCACACTAGATATATGATGCACACAAGATTATATAAGAAGATAAACACACGCACACACAATAGCTGTCAGAGCCCTGTCACTCCAAAGAAAAAAGAGGCCTAAGCCCTGAAGAAAAACTTTTTAGAAAATCCTAAGCAAGTTATACTATCCTAATACAAAAAAATTTTTAAATCACTGGCCCAGGCTTCCTCCAACGAGCTGCTGATCCGTTGCAGTGGCAAACTAGATCTGGGGATTCACAGTAGAGCATCATGGGATATACACTAGGTCTCGAGCTTCTCTGAGAGTTTGAGCTTGAAAGCGGCCGATTCGGAGCCGAGGGATCGGCTTCGACCCACGTGTAAGAACAAAACGGCGAGATAGAACAACTTCACATTAAGTATTATGGTGTATTTCCATGGAAACAACTAGAGAATTAAAAAAGAAAGGCCCTAAAGGCGGGATTAGAGTGGTTTAAAAATTATTATGAATGTAAAGAGTTTTTGTGGAGATTAACAATAAAGAAATTGTCAGTAAAAGCCAATATGCCATACAAAAATAGAAGAAACAATATATAATTATTGTGGTGAAGCTGAAACTGCAGAACATATTTTTTTAAGATGTAAAAGGGTAAAGGAATTGTGGGAAAAATATGTGAAAATAAGATACTGGAAGGTATTAAAGGATCAGAGGATCATAAAAGTTTGCTAGGCTACTGGCCCAAGAGCCTTTACAAGCCTAGCTGTGTTACACCCATACTCCCTAAATAACCATGTTAGAAGGTCTATATTTCCAAGCCTAGCTGTGTTATACCTGTATTCCCTAAATAACTATGTTAGATGGTCTATATTTGCAACCCGAGTCTTTGATCAGCACCAACTGTCCCTGTCCATGAGGGACATAGGTGCCACACCCGGGTCGAATTTATGGTCTCCCATCCAATTGTCCAAGGTTCGCTTAAATAGGGTCATTGAGGAGTTTTATTCATGGGAATTGGGAGTTTACTCCAGAGGAGTGACAATTGCTGGTTGACATATCTGCCTCTCCAGCATGTCCTGTTAATGTTACAGGCTAGGTTAAGGTCCCTGGATTGAATGAACCTTGTTCCATTTGACTTGCAGATGTGTAGCACTTCCATTAAGGCAGGGTCAGAGATTGCTCTGCAGACGAGGCACAAGTAGCCTCTCAGCAGCCTATAAGATGCAGAGTACAGTGACAGGGCTTTCAGTCTATCCACGTAGGTTATGTTTTGAAGCCCTGTATCTTCTTGGTGAAAAACCTCTGTGGTCTCTCCAGCTGCTGCAGGTATCTGGTGAAGTACATATCTGATGAAGGTCGAGTACAGAGGAGTTACAGCATCGTATCCAGGACTAAAGATGTTCTTTTAGAAAATTATACAATAGAAGAAATAAAGAAGGTAATAAAAGAAGACAAGAATACCCCTGGACTGAATGTTAAAAGCTAGGAGTATTATAAGAAAATGAATAAAGATGAAAGAGAAGTTTTTTTTTAATATTAAATTAATCGACGAAGGAAGGTATAACAGAAAAAGACAAATGTGGTGCAGTGATAAAATTTATACGAAAAAAAATGATGAAAGAAAAGGCATAAAACATTGGAAGCCTATAACAGTAGGGAATACAGACTATAAAATGTTAATGAAAAAAAAAGGATGGAGAAAGTACTGGATGAGGTAGTAGGAAAAGGGATCGATGGTATAAAGGAAGAGTGGTGAAACAAATGTTAATTATAGTGAAAGTAGTAGTAGTAGAGAGTATATTGAAAGAAAATAAAGAAACAAGACTGATAGCATGTGACATACCTAAAGCCTTTATAGGTTCACAGGAATATACCAGGCTAACAGCCACCAATGCTTATAAACATAGCCTTGCAACCCAACCCAAATGCGTCCCCTTGTAGCGTGTCTATCTAAATTGGAAGGGTATGTTCGTTTGGGGGGTTGCTAAAAAGTTATACCGGGGATGTCAGTTAGGGAATATTTACTGTCAGCTTCTGTCTACAGGAGATGTGGTGCCAGCCTGTGAGTAAATGTATGATTTCCCATCCAATGGTCAAAGTTACATTTGAGTAGGGTTAGGGATGGAACCTGCTTCACATGGATGGGAACCTATTCCAGCGCATGAGGATTCTTTGAGGCACATATCTGCTTTGCCAGCATGTTCTGTTTATGCTGCAAACTAAGTTCAAACACCTGGATCTAGTGTTTATGTTGCTGTTCATTTAGTGGGTGTGAAAAAGCTCTAGTAGTGCTGGATCTAAGGATGTCCTGCATGCTAAGCACAGATCACCTCTCAGCAACCTGTACAAAGACAAGGCTCTAAGGTGATCTGTAAAGGACAATATGTTAATACCCTGGATTCTTTTTGTGAGGAACCTCTGTGGGTGTTCCAACTGCTGCATATGTCTAGTCAGGTACATGCTGAAGGGGGCGCTATACTCAATGATGAGTCTAATAAGGGCTGAGTAGAGTGGTACTATAACTTCCTTGGACCTGCATGACATACCCATACTTATAAGTTGGGTGAAATAGAACAGATTTTCTTAGTACCTTGGCTACATGTTGGTCAAAGGCCAGATTACTGCCTACATATTTTCCCAAATCTCTAACTACTGGGTCAGCTCTTAGGAGTGTCTTATCAATGGAGTAATTTGTCTGCATGGATATTTTTCCAAGAGGCACTATTATGTACTTCTTTGTACTAAGTTTTAAATCCATGGCGGCACTTGTCATTTGTGTGCATTAGATCTCTTGCAGGATGTTGGTGTCACAAAAGAAATTTATGACAGCTTCCAGTTTGCAGTCATTTGTGAACCTGGCCAGCCAGAAGCCACTGACATTAGCCTTGACCACTGGGAAGTAGATGACAAACAGGGGTGGTCCCAGCACAGAGCCCTGTTGAACTCAGCTGGTGGCCTGCCTCTTGGTGGAGTTGTTTCACCAATCCTGACTTCTAATCCTGACTTCCTGGATCCTATCTATTAGCCAACTGGCAAATCAGTGAGTTATGTAAGGATTTATGCCTAGTTTGGTGAGTTTTGTCCACAATACCTAACTGGGGTACTGCATCGAATGCCTTAACCAGATCTAACCAGGCAGTATGCACAGTTTTCCCTTCATCCATTGCTTTGGGTACCTTCTCAAAGAAGTCTACCCAGATAAAGGGGCATAAACTTCCCTTGACAAAACCAAACAAATATGAAGATCCAGTTTCCACCCGTGGGGATCCATGATTTGTCTGCTTAAACACATCTGCTAAGGAGTTCTGTGCTCCTGGCAGTCCCTGCTTGTTGATGTACCACATGACAGTTGTGTTGTCTGTTAGAATCAACACCTGCCCGAAGAACTCCTTGTCCTGCCATTAATGCAAACTGGGACTGTAACATCTCCCTTCATCATGTTGATATGTATGCTGTGTAGTCTGGCAGGCCACTGTCTTGTATCCACTTTCCTGGGATGGGTCCAGTCTCTAAGTTGTCAGTGTCTTTGCTGACCATACATGCATGTATGCATGTGTATATTATATATATGTATATGTAAATAAAATAATAGAATATTAGATGGGAAGTATGATAAAGTAAAGAAATGTGGTATACATAAATGGGATAAAGTGCTGTTTGTGACAATATGGGTGCTATGGAAAAAAGATGTGACAGTTGGTTATTTGCCAAGAAAACAGACAAGGAGGATCTATTAGCTGAAATACGATGGTTATAGAAGAAAAGTTGCGTGATTATCACATATCTTGAGAAATATTAGACTGTGGTTATGGAGAAAAACATGGAAGTGACTTACAAAAGATGAACATAAGCATGTCTGATTTTATGTGGGGGTTCTTTATATGGAAACAAACATATATGTAGATATGTAAATAGCGTTCACAACTGGTTGTTTTGTGTTTAAAGAAACCCTAATCTTTTTCCAAGAAGTGCCACGGAATCATTTACACTGACTTATGGTTATTAAACTTGCGGCTTAATTAAAAAAAATGTATAACCATGCCATTATCACTTTATCTACCATACAGTACTTGCTTAAGATACAATTTTACTGAAATCTGTCCAAGGCTTGTGATTATTTTGGTTTGCTATCAAAATTCCGAAACTCATTCGGTTGAGTAATGACTTACTCGAAAAAAAAATACCCAAATTAGAAACACTGTACACGCAAAATAACAAAAGCGGTAATGTCGACACATTGATATTCGACATTATCAACATTACCCAACATACCTTGCCATCCAGTGATTTCCAACTAATGTTTTGCACCCCCCACACCCCCTGCTAATTAAATATACAAACTCTGAGATCGCACTACAATGAGGAAAAGTGTAAATTTCCTAATCCCCACTATAGTGCAATCTCCAAGCAGAACGTCAGTCTCACAACAGTGAATGCACACTGCCATTCACTGTTGTGGAATCGAACATATTCGGTTTGGCGTTACATGAACTTGAAAACAGCCTTTCAACCATCCAAGTTTGCATGACTGTCATCCGAAATTTTGACAGCAAACCTATTACCTTAGAATCTGGATATTCTAGCCATTTTTATGAACATTTTTTTCCTTAGCCACTGACCATCCTTCTTCCTCAGTTCCTTAACTGTCCATTTTGTCCCTCCTATTCTGCATAACAATTTTAATACCCCAATCACCATTTGGGTTGGCTTCCATTTAAAGGGAGGAATTGCTTTTGGAGATGGTACTTCTTCCTCCCTTTTTGTGACTGATTGGTACTGGACAACAGGAGTTGAGCGCCTGGTGAACATTCATCTATGACAGAGTCCTGTTGGAATTTTGATGACTGCAATGGACAGCCTCACGACAGCAGGACAAGTGCAAAGGAGAAATAACAGTTAGTGCAGAGGACTAAAGCACAGAGCTGTTAATGAGCTGCTCCTTGCACTCATGGTACAGATTATTTTAACCTTCACTTGCCTACTGTATTACTTTAAAATTCTGTGCAAGCCAGTTAAACCAGACCATGCTTCCAGGTCACCCCTGAAAAGGCAGCATTTGTCCAGTGGGTTTACCTGTTCAACAGATACGTTAAAAATACTCACCATGTCCAAGTTTGTGGCATCCCAGACAGTTTTATGTATCCAAAAGTGCAGTGATTGCAAAGTTTATGCATTTATTTTTTTTTAATTTGTTTACTGGGATAGAACACCGATCAAACAATGATCAATTAAAGGTTCAGTCCAGGATTTAATATCTATAAATAACAGGGGTATGCGGGACACGGGACATAGCCCCCATTCATGAAGCCGAGGACCCCTGCAAAAATGCTTTAAAGATAAAACAGAAAGTTTCAAAATCTATCCCACCCTACCCACCACCTTTTTTTTTTTTTTTTTTTTTTTTTTTTAAAAGACCAAAAGTTTGTTTTTTGACATTTGAGATGTGCTACTTAGCTCAGTTTTCTGATGCTGGTCTCAATATCCTCTCTCAGTCAGCTAGCAGGCACTTAACAAGTGTTAATGGTCATCTTCACTGCTGGGGAGCCATTACCTAGCCTTACCCCAAAATAAAAGAACACACTGTAGTGGATCACCCTGCTTTGTCCACACAGCTTCAAAATAATCAGCTTAGCCTGAAGTGTCAGTGGCATAACTTATGACAAACAAAAACAGGAAGATCACACTCCTCACTCACACTGATGGCTTCCAGTGACCAGAGCCAGTATTTGAAATGGGATTAGCTGATGCACAGTAAGGGCATTATTTTTCTATGCCACAGAGGTGGCTAAAAGTACAGTTGTGTACACTTACCATAAATGTAGATGCTAGAGTGTATTCACTGTGGCAGTCATCACATCTGGGTTATCCCTACCAGGGTAGCCCTAGGGTGGCCCAAATACCAGAGGCTTAGTATTTCTGCGTCAGTTGCTGTCGCTTCAGGACTGACATCAGGTCGTCAGTAGTATAAAGTAAGGCAGCCGACGCCATTACATCAGTTTTTCTTGCCCTGTCATTACATCAGTTTTTCTTGCCCTGTCAGGAGTCCCCAAGTAGTAGCCAGGTTCTGGTGGAAGAACCCCTCCAGTAGAAAGTAAATACCAACATGTCCCTTGTAAGGAAAGGGAAGAAAGGGGGATGGAGGGAGGGAAACCAGGACTGTAACAGTGAATACACTCGAACATCTACATTTATGTAAGTGTACACAACTGTACTATGTTCTTTGTGTTTCACTGTTGCAGGCATCACATTTGGGTTGATTCCCAAAGCTGAGGAAATGGGTGGAGGCAGTCATGGAAACTAGTGGCTGGCTAGAATGCCCTGCAAGACTGCAGAGGCAAACCCTGCTTGGATTTGGAGAAGATAGGCAGGTGGTAACGTTTGGTAAAAGTGTGAACAGATGTCCAGGTGGCAGCCTCCAGGATGTCCCTGGTGGGGACTCCTCTGAGGAAAGCTGCAGAGGTGGAGGCTGCTCTGGTGGAGTGAGTCCTGACCTCCTTGAGGGGAGGGGCTTTCCATGAAATGGATGCAGTGTGCCATCCATTTGAAAATGGCTTTGCCTTCTGCCCCTGTAGCAATGCTAACCAGCAATTGATCAGACTTTCTGAAGGATTTAGTCATGTCTAGATAAAATCTGAGCTGTCTGTGCACATTTAGAGAGTGCATGATCCTTTCCCCCTTGTTCCGGGGATTAGGAAAAAAGGTGGGCAAATGAATGGATTGGTTGAGAAACACATTGGACACCACCTTGCGCATGAAGGATGGGTTAGTTCTGAGGGATACCCTGTCAGCATGGAAGATGATGAAGGGTTCCACAGCCATGAGCGCTTGCAGCTCGGAGACTCTTCTGTCTCAAGTGATGGCCAGAAGGAAACCGGTCTTCCAGGAGAGAAATGTTAGCTCTGCAGAAGAAGCTGATTCGAAAGGAGGCAGGGTGAGCTTTTCCAATACAAAGTTAAGGTCCCAAACTGGGGTTGGTGCTCTCCTGGGTGGCCTCAAGTTGCTAGCCCCTCTTAGGAACAGTTTGATCAAAAGGTGTGAGAAAAGGGGCTGCTCAGTGGGGAAATGAGCAGAGATAACAGATGCATGGATTTTTATAGAGGAGAAAGAGAAGCCACTGTGTAGTAGGTCAGCTAAGTAATCCAGGATGAGAGGGAGGGAGGGCTGTGCCGTATTGCCTCCCTTAGCCTGGATCCAGGTGGAGAACCTTTTCCATTTGTCAGCATATGACTTTCAAGTGCTAGGGCGTCTGATCTCACTTATAACATCTGGAACCTGTTTACTGAGGTTGCCAGATTGATCCAGGGTTAGGGAATAAGCCAAGCTGCCAAACTGAGTGTCTGCAATTGGGGATGCATGACTTCCCCTTCCCTCTGGGTCAGGAGGTTTGGAATCTGAGAAAGATGCCAAGGTGGCAATGCGGACAGGGTGCGCAGCAAGGGGTACCAGTGCTGGCGAGGCCAGTCTGGAGCTATAAGAATTGTCCTTGGTTTTTCCTCCTTTATTTTGAGCAGTACCCTGGGGGTGAGAGGTTGTGGAGGAAAGGCATAGACCGATAGAGTGACCCAGAGGAAGGACAGGGCATCCACTTTCCAAGCCATGCAGTGATCCCTGGTGCAGAATTTGCTGAGCTGATGGTTGGTGTGGGAGGCAAAGAGATCGACCTTCGGGGTGCCCCATTTCTGAGTCATTAAGGTGAAGGTTCTTCTGTTGAGGTGCCAGTCGTGTGGGTCCAGAAGATTTCTGCTTAATTGGTCTGCCAAAGAGTTGAGAGAACTTGGTAGGAATTGTGCTAACAGGTGCAGTTGCATGGCAGAGGCTGTGTGTCAAAGGGTCATGGCCAGTCTGCATAGAGGGTAGGAGTGAGTCGCTCTCTGCTTGTTGATATACCACATCACAGTGGTGGTGTTGTGTCTGTTTTGATCAGGAGAGCCCCTGGGGAGAAAAGAGGCTTGAAAGCTATCAAGACGTGCTGGACAGCCATCACCTCTTTTTCGCTGATGTGCAGAGGGATTTGCTGCAGTCTCCATTGGCCCTGTATGCACCTGCTGTCCAGGTGTGCACCCCAAGCATAGTCTTATGCATCTGTGGTGAGGGTCTTGGCGGTGGGGTGTGGTGAGAAAGGTAGTCCCTTGTTGTGGGAGCATGCTGTTGCCCACCAAAGAAAATCTTTTCTGAGGCAAGGAATTATAGGTAGAAGAGTCTCCAGGTCTTGAGAGTGTTGACACCAAAGGCTTTTTAGGTACCACTGAAGTTTCCTCATATGTAGTCTGGCATACTGAATGAGTAGAATGCAAGATGCCATGAACTCCAGAGCTTGCAGGATCTTCCTTGCAGATAAATGGGGTCTGGTGATTAGTTGACAGAAGTAGGGTGTCAGGAAAATTTGTTTTTCTAGTTTAAGGAATGCCATCTGGGATGACGTGTCCAGGCTTGCTCCCAGGTAGATAATCATTTGGGTGGGCACCTGTTTGGATTTTGTTTCATTGATTGTGCAGCCTACGGAGGTTAGTAGGGTCTTTACAAAGGCCAGGTGCTTGAGCAGCTTTTCCTGGCTGTCTGCCTGAATAAGGTAGTCGTCTAAGTATGGGCAAATCTGGATATTCCTTTGTCTGCAAAAGGCAATGGCCGGAGCCAGACATTTTGTGAAAACTCTGGGAGCAGTAGATAAGCCAAAGGGAAACGCAGAGAACTGAAAGTGTTGAGATCCTGGCCTGAAACAGAGATATTTCCTGCATGATTCCCTGATAAGAATGTGGAGGTAGGCCTCTTTTAGATCTACGGTAGCTAACCAAGCGTCCTTGGACAGCATGGGTAGCAGCTGCTGGAGGGTGAGCATTTTGAATTTTGGGATCACCAGGAAAATGTTTAGGATGGTTAGATCGAGGATGGGGAAACAGGTGCCCTCTTTTCTGGGCACCAGAAAAAGTCTGGAGTAGAAACCTTGACCTATCTGATCTGTAGGAACATGCTCTACTGCCCTCATAGAAAGCAGGGAAAGGATTTGCTTTTGAGCCTCTGTCCACTGGTTTGGATGTAGATCTGGGAACCCTTTTGGAGTTGGAAGGGTGTGGAAGGAAAATTTGTATCCCTGGGACACTATGTTGAGCACCCAATGGTCGTTTGTAATGGTGGCCCAGGTGCTTGCATGAATGGAGAGTCTTCCTCCTGGGGTAAGTGAAGGTGGGAAGAGGGAGGTGGTGGGGGAGGCGAGTCATTGTGAGATCTTACCATAAGGGGGTGGCTTAGAACTCCCTGGTTTTGAAGTGGAGGTAGTCCACTGCTTAGATCTCTGCATTCCCTGTGACTGCTGTCTGGGGGCTCTGGTTCCCTGGGGCCTGGGCTGGACTGGATTAGTGGGAGCAGGAAAGGACCAGTGCTTGGTGGGACAATGCTTGCTGAACCTGGGTGGCTGGACCTGTAAGAAATCCTTAACTTTCTGGATAGGTTTTGCTTTTTCTTCCATTATTTTTAAGACCTCTTCTGCCTTAGTGCCAAATAAGTTGTCTTTGTGCAAGGGGGCATCCAACAATTTAGATCTGGCATGGTCTGGCAGGGGCGGTTCCTTAAGCCATGCATGCCTTCTAATGACAGAACTAGTGACTGCTGCCCTGCAAGAAGCTTCTAGGGTGTCAAAACCATAGTACAAGGTGTGTTTAGTTACTTGACTTGCAGAATGCATTAACTCTCATAACTCTTTAGATTCTGCACAAGCAGGAAAGGAAGACATTTTTTGTTTGAGGAGATCCAGGGTATGTTGCTGAAATTGTAGCATATGGAACGGACAATTTAGTGCCCTGATAGCAAGAGTAGCTGAGGTGTACACTTTTTTACCCCATCTGTCTAGTGCTCGGGAATCGCTATCTGAGGGGGATGGGATTCTTAGCAGAGGTTGCTTTAATCCCTTTAGGCCCTTGAGAAATTACATCAGGGTCAGCAGTAGGATTTTTTAAAAATAAATTTATGTGAGTCAGGGACTTTGTAGTACCTGTCTGGTTTTCTAGGTGTGGGAGGAAGGGTGTCAGGAGTCAAGCTGGATTCCAGGAAAACATCTTCCACAACATCCAGGACTGGGGGGAATGGCCAAGGGTCTGTGCTGCGGAAGATCTAAGAATTCCCTGAGTCTTTTTTTAGACTGAGGGTAGTCTTGACTCTCCCACTGGAAAAGCTCCTGTAAGGTATGAAGGGTTTCCCCAAAGGAAAAATCCTCTGGGGGAGAGACTGAAGGGATGGAATCCTCTGCATCAGAATCCTCATAAGTAGAGAGGGGTTGCATGTCTTCATATTCAGATGCATCAGAGTCATCTGACTCTTGTTCAGACAAAACCGCAGGGGACAGATCTCTTTTCCTTTTGGAGGGGGTAGCTTGACTTCCCCTGATCAGCATGATAAGGTCTTCCGCCATTTTAAGCATTTGGGAAGCAGGTGTCTGAGATTGGGTCATCGGTTTCTTGGGTGTGGTTCGTATCCTGGGCCTAAGAAACTTGGTCATTTTCGAAAGAACGGTAGTCACGAAAGAAGACATTGGTTTGTGTCAAGAATCGGTAGTGCGAAGGACCCAGCCAAGGTAGAGACGACCGCAGAATCCTTAGTCGAAGAAGAGTTTTGCGGCATATCGGACTCCAAAAGGGTCTCGGTAGCTGCCTGCAAATCCACAGAAGTGGGCATCAGGGGCTGCAAAAGCACCTGAGGACCGGAGAACTGACGACTAGCTTAACGGAAGCGTCGTCAGTAGGTTTGGACCTGTGTGATCTGTCTCTGTCTTTATCTTTATGGTTTTTCGGAAGATCTCCTGTCA
The DNA here is from genome assembly GCF_019279795.1 of Protopterus annectens. Classification (NCBI taxonomy): domain Eukaryota; kingdom Metazoa; phylum Chordata; order Ceratodontiformes; family Protopteridae; genus Protopterus; species Protopterus annectens. Next base: position 690,635,680 of record NC_056733.1, read on the forward strand.
GACGGCTTACTGAAGCCATATTGGAATTTGAGGATTGTAAGTGAAAATATCTAGCTACAATAAGGGCCCAGTAACGGATAGTTCTGGCATTGAACAAAGCACAAAAGTGACAATGGGGGACGTCGTGGTCTGGGCCTAAACAAGTGACGCAGTAAGAATGAAAGTCTCGGTGTGGTATTTGCTTTCCCCAGGCGAGACAATTAACAACTTTTTCTGACATCGGTTAGTGCTAGAAAAAATGATCCCCAACGGGGTACTTAGCTTTAGAAGACTTCTACTTCAATTTGGTAGATGAAACTCAGGTAGCAGCCAACTGGCACTCGTGCAAACTGCTTCTGCTTCGGGCTCAACGGCAAGAAAGACTGATGTAATGGAGTCGGCTGCCTTACTTTATACTACTGATGACCTGACGTCAGTCCTGAAGTGACAGCAACCAACGCAGAAATACTAAGCCTCTGGTATTTGGGCCAGCCGAGGGCTACCCTGGCAGGGATACCCTTAAATGTGATGACTGCAACAGTAAAACACGAAGAACATCTCTGGCTAATAAGTTGAGAGATACTCCTTGGTTTCTCTAACAGCAAGTACATTATTTGACTTATGTTGTATAAGTAGGAAGCCTAGAAGATGCCAATCACTCAAAGGATTAGGAAGATGAGACCCAGCTGTACTGGTATGTTTGGTAGAAAACAAATAGTAGTGGCATTTGGAAATAAACATCTCCAACTGGTTGAAGCAGTTAAAAAATTACAGACAGCACGTAAAACAGTTTACAGCTCACTTCATTCATTGCAAGCTTTCTCAGAATGGTGGTACTAGTTTCTGCCAGCTACAGCTCTGCTGCAGTTATTTGCCAGTCTGGTAACCTAGGAATGAAAATCACCAAATGACAGACAACTCAGCAAAAATGAGGAAGCACAACCTCACACAAAAGGTGATAATTCCAATGGCTTTCTCAGGGTAGTAGCAGAAATAGTGAAGGAGGACTGAAAATTAGAGGAAGGGTATAGATGGATATTTACTACAGCCAGTCCCAGGATTACAGACATCTGACATAAGGACAACCCATAGATAAGAACGGGCTGCCTCAATGTCGTAAACAAAGTGAAAATAATAAAAATCCTTAAAGTTGCCCAAATCTTATCTTGAAAATGAAAAATTATGTTGTACATTCCTTTTTCCCCGTTCTTCCCATTTGTGAAGCTGCTTGAAAATCTTGTTAGAGCAGTTACTTCTACCTTCATGGAGAACAAGAGATCCGATTGATTAAGAGAACACTGTGTTGGTCATCTGATTGGTCAAGACCGCTGTCTTGTACAGTACAGTACTGAAGCAGTTACTGCATTCTACAGTAGAATGGGCAAATGACATTGCACTCACTAGGGTCTAGATGACAGAAAGAGGTCTGAAAGTTCAGGAAAGAGTGGAAAACATTCTTAGGTGATGCCTGTAGTACAGAAATGTGAACTAAAGCTTAAAAAGAGGTACTTTTTTGTATGGAAAATTCTGCTGTTCTTTAGTGTATGAACATAGTTACTGTACTGTTAATGCACTGTACTTACAGTATTATTACTACAGAATACGGTATTATGTTTAACATTTTTTTTTTATTTGGAAGTGGTTCTAAAGTGTTTTACATGCAAAGTAAAGTAAAATAAATACTAGACTGAGGCAAACATTTGACTAAGTGACAGTTAATAAGAAACATATATACCTGTTTCAGCTTACATACAAATTTGACTTAAGGCCAGACTAAAAACCGGATCTCGTCTTTAACCCGGGGACTGCCTGTATATGAAATGCAAATGACCTTGTAGTAAGAATGGCCAAAAACAAAGATGCTATTTTTCTTTGATCTGCATACAGTTTAAAAAGGCAGGCTAAATGAGCCAAAATCTCCTCCCGTACGTGCTACAGCCTTATTCACAGTTTACACTCTTTTGTTGTTGTTAGTACTAGTATTAATATTACAAAGTCTATGCTAGTAATTCAATTTTATTAGCCACAGCTTTATAGCAGCTGCCCACATCTTTGTTAACCCTAACATTAAGTTACCAACTTGCTGTCAACTCAGGGTGGACACGAGGAAGTATATCCTTACACAAATGGTGGAAGGGGTGCAGCACAACAGAATAGATTCAGACAAATTAGATACCCTTCACACTTGCAAAATTTTTGTCTTAGGTATCTAAACAGAATCCAACTTAAACAGTTTGCATTTAGTAATCAGCTAATAGTTATGTTACAGCAAAGTGGTCAGCTACAGTTCAGTATTGTCACTGACTTTCAAAGCTGAGGTTTTAATTGGGTTACCTAGTTTGTATATGCAACTGAATAACAATCTGTTTACATCAGTGAACAACAGCACCTGGCATTTTAATGGCTACTGAGTGTACAGTTTCTGCCACCCAATCGAATTTTCAAACCAGTTATGTCAGTCTTGGAAGTGCAGCTCATTTTCAGTGGTGACCATCAGGGGTTAGCTTTGAGGACAATGTTTAGCTTATCAGTGCTGTTTTTGTGAGCGCAGATAACACAGTCACTTCTGTTCAGCATGTCCTTCTCATATGAGATTACTGCTCTAGTCTTTCAAGTAGCGGTTTGAAATGCTCTTTTGAGCGTTTGAAAGGCTTAAAACCTGAGCTTTGGCCGGCTAAGATCTAGCTGTATTCAACTGGACGTATAAGAGAATTTAAGTACCTTTTATCTGCACTTTTTTCAAATAATACAGCATTTTAATTGATTTATTTGTGTTGCATTGAATATTAACTGAAATGGAAGTTTTGAGACTGTTTTTTCAGTTAGTGCTTGCTAGATTTTACTGCCTGTTAGAATTCCTGCATGGACAGTAATTGCAGTCGGGGGTAGTCTCATTCATTGATATTCTGTTACTGCCTATTTAAGTGGTACATTTTGGAATATTTTCTGCTTAAAACCTGAGCTTTGGCCAGCTAAGATCTAGCTGTATTCAACTGGATGTATAAGAGAATTTAAGTACCTTTTATCTGCACTTTTTTCAAATACAGCATTTTAATTGATTTATTTGTGTTGCATTGAATATTAACTGAACTGGAAGTTTTGACGCTGTTTTTTCAGTTAGTTTCCCATCCACCCACCCTGGTTTTGTTTTGGTGTTAATCTTGGTGGCTTTGAAACTGCCCGCCCCTCTTGTAAATTGTGTTTGGATACTCCTTCTGGGCCCATGTCATTTGCTCACTCAACTGAGTGCAGTGAGATCATATTCTGATTTCAGGCACTCCTACTGTGTATAAACAGAGCATCTGGGAAAGGGAAAAGAAAAAAATGTTAAGCTTGTTTCCTGCCTTTCCTGTAAGTGGTCTAGACTGTTTGTAGGCTTCTCAGCCCACAAGCCTTTCTGTGTTGGAGGGAAGCCTTCTAGCTTAATTTTGTTTCTTAGAACTAGACAGTTTTCTAGTTTCAGCACTCAAATCTGTTTCTTTGAACTCAACACTTGTTCAGAACTCGTTGTAAGCACTAAAGAAGCTGCAAATTACTACAACACTCAACTTTCCTCACTTGTCTAGAGGAAAGCAGTTTTTAGTACTTAATAAATAAGCACCTATCCAGGCATGTCTACAGGTTTCTCCTGTCTACCTGATGAATCTGGGCATCTTGGGGCAATGCAGCAATTGCCTCATGTACACAGACAACCCTCTCCTCCTACCATCCAACACTACAACCTGTGAGAGATGCACTTATATAGCCAAACTGGAAGCAAAGCTCTCTTCACCCAAGACTGAACTAGACAGTCAAGAGGAGAAGGTAAACACTTGCACCACACCACACTCATCACATAGTCCCTCAAAACCGACACCACCAAAACACACACATAGAAACACAAAATACACACCTACATTACTGTAGGCTCTCAATAAAAACCTGCCCAAGCATCAGGGACCTCCAAAGCAGAAATGCAAGCAAACTCCATCCCCCAACACAACCCAAATGACACATAGCCCCCACAGACTCAGTGTGCCACTCAACCACAGCCCATAATGCTACGTACCCAACACTCTAGTCATAGGTGACTCTATAGTCAGGCACACTGATGTTCCACTCACCACGCTAAACAAGGAGAAAGTTACTGTCAGCTGCCTGTCAGGTGCCAGGATCCACCACATAACGCACGCACTCAGATCACTCCACAAGAAGTACAATTATGACACTGTCATTGTGCATGTTGGTGTGAATAACCTGGGACGTACCTCCCTGGACTACATGAAAAGAGACATGGAGGAGCTCTCCGATCTTGTAGCCCAGGCAGGTATGACTCTAGCACTGAGCAGCATCCTGCCATCACCAAGAATGATACCACAGTTGATGTGTCTTTCGGCTTTTCCTGGTTAGGGGTCACCACAGCGGAACTCCAGTCCGCTAATGATTGGTAGTTGATTTTTACGTGCCGAGTTACCTGCCCTAAAGCACAACCTTCAATGAAGGTACGCCCATTCACGCATGTCTCCACGCAGAAGATGCTCTAGCTGAGAATCGAACCGGACAGCGTCTTACTGTGAGGCAACAACGCTACCGCAGCACCACCACCGCGGGTAGAATACCACCACAGTATAAGGACAAAATGATTGACCTTCAACAATTGTCTAAGCTTCTGGTGTCATTCTAAGGGGATCCAGTATTGGTCTGCCTGAGATGACATGGATCGACAGACCATGATGCTTTGCCAGAGATGGCCTGCACCTGTCGCCCTTGGGATTCCGGATACTGGCTAAGGCTCTTGCCACCCCTATAGTGCCTTTTTAGGCAAGCTTCAAATGACAAATTCACCACTGTAACAGGTACAAGCAAGCAAAATCTGAGGGTAATGCTACTCAATGCTAGAAGTCTAAACCTCAAAATGCACTCACTCGAGGCAGTCCTTAAAATGGAGAACATCGACATCTGTGCAGTGACAGAGACCTGGTTCAAAGCTCCAGAGAGCACCCCTGCATTACCAGGCTATAATTCATACCACAGCTTTCGGCCACCTAACCCGGAACGAAGCACTAAAGGTGCAGGGGTGTCCATATTCATTAAGGATATCCAAGTGCAACTAACTCTGGGCAGGACCGCAATCCAAATTGTAGCTTGCTACAGACCCCCCCCCACCATGCCCCAGGATTCCCACTCCTCATTTCTTGATACATTGGCTAGTATTAGGGTACAACCCAACACTCTAATAATGGGCAATTTCAACTACCCCACCATTAACTGGGAAAACTACTCATGTACCAAATCTTTTGCTCAACGTTTTCTGGAATTCATAAATTCCAACATCTTGGATTTTAACTTATTCACACCCCCACCAGGGGCAGCAATATCCTAGACCTGGTCATTACCAACATGGGCAACCTGTGTTCCACACCAGAGGTCAATTCCTTGTTGGTCAGATCCGACCACAAGCTAATCACCTTAGACTTCCACATCCCGCCCCCACCCCCAATTAGGGAAACCACCGTAAAAAACTTCTCCAAAGCCAACTTCACACTTCTTAACACAGAAGTGGCAAACTTCATGACACCCATGCAGATGGACAATAGAGGTACGACTGCTGAATCCTACACAAATGCACTTTATAAGCACTTACACGTGTGCATGGATCATGCTATCCCTAATAGAACCAAGATGCTATCCTCCAAAAAAGGAAGCCAATCTGGTGGTCCTCTGCCATAAACAAACTCTACAACAGAAGAAAGAAACTGTTGCAAAAGAGAGTAAAATCCCATGACTGGAGGAACTCTCTGGTCAACCTCAGTAAGAAGCTGAGATCCCTCAAAAAATCCTCCAAAGCTAGTTACGAAAACAAAATTGCCACTGACTCTAAAGACTACCACAAAGCATTCTATAGCTATGTCAAGAATCTCAATGGCAACACTCAGATCTGCTCTGAGTTGCAGCACAATGGCACTACATATACAGAACCAACTGATATTGCCAACATCCTGGCAGATAAGTTCAGTGCTTACTTTACCCCCCTCTGACCCCCTAGAGGGCCCATCTCTATACCGGAAGAATGCAAAGTTCATGTAATCGCGGCTGCACAGGTAAAAAAACACACTCTCCAAAGCCAAGAACACAGCATCCATGGGACCTAATAATATCCCAGGCTGCTTTCTACACAAACTACAGAATGAACTGGCACCCTACCCAAGTACCATGTTCAATTATAGCCTCACCTCAGGCTTTGTGCCCACTGAATTGCTTACCGCAACGGTTGTCCCACTTCACAAAGGGGGAGCCACGACGGACCCCGGGAACTACCGCCCCATTAGCCTGATGAGCCTGGTCTGCAAGGCCATGGAACGTATCATCATGGAACTCAAAAACAAAGACACTGGTAATCTCCAAACTCTGGACCCTACCCAGTTCGGGTTTGTAAAAGGCAGATAATATCTCCTAAACCTGACTGATGTCTTTGAAGCAGTCACCAAAGACATAGATGAGGGTAAGGTGGTTCACACAGCTTATCTAAATCTCGCCAAGACTTTTGACACCATCCCCCACTCTAGAATTATAGATAAGCTCACTAAACTAGGTATAAATCCTTATGTCACAAGATGGGTTGCCAAATGGCTCACAGACAGAACCCACACTGTGAAAGTAGCAGACTCCAAATCCGACTTGGGACACAGGTGGACAGTAGTCTCTCCTTTGATAATCACATCGCCACAGTGGTCAGGAAATCCTTCTACATGGCTCACTTCATCACAAAAGGTTTCTCATCCAGAAAAAGAGAGGTCATTGTTCCCCTCTACTCATCACTCATTAGACCCATTATAGAGTACAATGCCCCTTTTGGTATGTACCTCACAGGACTCCTTAGAGTTTTATCGCTAACCACTTACACATTTGTCACTTTTTTTCTATTTTACAGATTAAAAAGACATACAAAATAAACAAGCATGTTCTTACTAACAATGTACAAAGTAAAGCATGAGGGTTTAACTCCACATTATCTACACAAGACTCATACCAAGAAATGCACAGAACATTATAGTTCAATCATATCACAAAGTCTTAAACTTTTAGTGGTATACATCAAATTAAAAAAGTAAGTATTTAATTAAGTTATAAAACCATCAACCTTCAGCCAGTCTGAGATAAAGTTAAAGGCAGCAAGTACAGTTTCACTTTCCATAACATCCCCTTGCCCCTCACTGCTATGCTCGCCCATATTTTAAAAAGATGACTGCAAGCAAGAAGCCAGTTCTGACAGATTTAAATAGCCTAATACAGTGCCTCACATTTTAGCAAATATACAACTACAAGGGCTAAGACACTGGTGCTTTTCCATTTGCAAAGCCTATCATTTTCATGCTGTAAAGTAATGATTTTGCATACAGTATGCTTTTTTTTTTGCAGCTCTGCTTTTAATTTTAGGCCATGGCTGAACAGAGTACTTGAGTCATCAATCAAATTAAACACGAGAGATATATCAAATATATTAATACATTTTTTCACTGAGCCAGCCTAATCACCTACAGTCTTTTCTGGATGAAAATTAATATGTGATGTCACATTACATGAAGCAACAGGCATATCCAACTTGGTAATAATAAGATAATTGGTTTTGGATGAAGGCATTTCAAACAGGAGCTGTATGGAACATAAAAAGTTTGTTTTTCCTGTGCATCTGAAATCTTACGGCTAACTACTATAGGAAATATTTACAGTCAAAGCAGCACAGAACTGGCTTAAAACAAACCAAAAAAAAATCATTTAAGCAATACTGAGCACTTTGAAAATTATAACCACTTCACTGACCATAAATGCATATTTGCTTTGCATGGACCCAGTCAATTTTTAGTGAAGACAAAACTTCATAACTTTTTGGACCAAACCCTTACACACTGACAAGTCTGCTCAACCAATATTCTTTTCTCCAATACAACTGTTTTGGTCTCCCTCAAGATATTATTTTGTCAGGTGGCCACCAGTGCCCATGTCCATGCTGGATCTACCAACTTGGCTTCTATTCCCACGGATTGCTCTGATTGGTTATGGATCCAAAAGGGCATGCTGGGGGCTTGGCAATCTCTACATCTGTCCTAGGAGGGTGTTCTTTAAGTGCCCTAACATACTTCCCTGCCCTGCTTCCTACACTCACCACTTAAGTTTGAGGGCAACTCCTCTATTTGACCCACATCAGTGATGAACAACCATCTTTCCTGCCTCTCCGTCAGTTGCCTGAGCCACTAATCAAACCTGGGCTATAGTTAGGGCTTTATCCCGCTAAACCACTGGAGTGACTAACCTAACTTCTACTTATTTTTTTTTTTTGTAGGCAGTTTCAACTGGGGACAATAAGTTTACATCAATGCAAATCTCATGCATAGTTCACACCATTTTCACAAAGGCAACTGCGCTTTAATTATTTGTAAAGCATTGTATTTAAAAGATCTCCTTATTTATAGAACAAGAGTCAGTCCAGTACCTGGGGTTACAATTTTCTTTTGTTCATTTTTCATACACATCTTTATCACAGCAGTTGTTAAATCACCATTAGCAGAAAGCCCCCCCTGTGTTTCTAATTATCACTGTCCCTTCATGTTGGCATTTTCAATGGTTGCCAGTCTATCCTAACTCTCATCCTGTCTTGTTACTTTCAATACCCAATAACTCTACTTACAATATTAACTGTTCCCGTATCTTCCATTTTCTTCTTGTGAAATTTGCCTTTGCTGTCTTTTAATGACTTGGGTTCCAAAGTTCTAAGGTCTTCTATTAACTTTATAACTTTGTCTACTGTAGGCAAATTTTATGTTTGCCTCTTTTCTGCGATGGCTTTTTGTTACTAATAGTAGGAGAGAAAGAACTGCTTGAAAATGTGGAGATCTTGTTTAAAGATTACTCTTCCCTAGGAGACAGAAAGTAGCAGGTAGCACGAACCTCTATCAGACAATTTATTTATTAGCTCATTTAGTCCTGTCTTAGTTCAGCTAGTTTGTTGTATTACCCCCTAAAAATAGGTTTTCAGTCCCCGGTTGTATTAGACTTGCATCGCCAACAGTTTTTCGGGTGGAGGTGTACATATAATGTAGTCTGTCTGGGGTATAAAAATATTTATGTAAACATTTCCAGCCAAAGACCTGGAGTTTTGTTATATTTTTTAAGTCCTTGCCACAGACTTCCCCAATTTTTCTCAAACCCAGTTTTTTTAAGGAAGCTTCCCACCTCTAGATCCAGTTTTACTTGCTTTCTGGCCCCCATCATTCAATAAAGCTTTACATATCCTACTGACTGTTTCTTTTGAGCCTCATTTGTTTTCGTTACTGTTACCAGTTCAACAACCATAGGTTTACCTAGCTTTCTTTTTTGATTTCTCCAAGTCTTTTGGGTTTCTAATACCATGACGGGAATGGACCCCATTCCTAAGTCAGAGTATGATTAAAGTTCATGAAATTAGTATTATTTCATTCTTTGATGTTAGCCAAAAGTGCTCTTCGCAGTACCCGCAATGTGCCCAGCAATGACTCCTTTTGCAATTCATATGGTGTTACGTGAATTGGTAACATATCTAAATATGATTGTAAAGACCAGTTGCTCCTACTACTATTGGAACTGTCTGGGTATCTTTCTTCCACATGGCTCTCGTTTCTGCCTGCAGATCAAGGTATTTTATGACTTTGTGTCTCTCTGTATGCAAGACACTATAGTCACTAGGTGTGGCAATTTCGTCTTCTTTTCTAGGATCACTATGTCTGGTTTTCTAGCATCTATCTTTTGGACTGTTGGTATTGGGTGATCCCATGTGATGTAAACTTCATCATTTTCTATGATTCTCTGTGGCTCATGTTTCCAGCGTTTTTCAGCCACTTCGATAGGTTTGCACAATCTCCAGTGTAACAATCTTGCCACATTATTGTGCCTTTCAGTATACAGTCCCTCTGCAATTACAGCATCGCAACCAGCAATAAGGTGTATAACTGTTTCCAACTCATTTCCACAAAACCTACATATGTCTGTTTCTCCCACATGTTCAATGGACTTAGTAAACCAGCGTGTACGCAGCCCACTATCTTGGACTGCCAATATTAACCTTTCATTTCTTGATGTAACAACGTAAGAATGTCAGGAATTAAATATTCTCAAATCTTGTCTTCTAATACTATGCCTATGTCATTGAAAGGTTAAAAACCTGCATAATATTTAAAAACTATGTGTATTAAAACCTAATGTGTTAAAAACTAATAAAAGATTAAATAAAAAAGTTTTCTTACAAAAGAATTATATATATATATATGTATGCATGTTTTTTTCATTTATTACCTAAAATTTTTATACTTATAATACAAATCAAGCTACACCACGTGGCCCACATTACTTCAATGTCTTGCTCATTCGACACCAATGTGTGTCTACAAAACATATAGCAAGACATGAGTGAAATAAAGCGCTAAGATAAAGTACACACGCATATACTACTAAAATACTAGTGACGCTGTTATCAGTAGTAAGACTATTATTAGAGTACTGTAAGGGGCCACTTGGAAGTAAGTTTATCGTAGTATTGACAAGGACTGGTTTAGTCACTGTTGTAGCAATCAGTAGCTATAACTTCACTAGCATTTAAGTTCTATTAAGTGTCACTAGTATTTTAGTAGTGTACGCGTGTGTACTTTAGGTTAGCGCTTTTGGTGTCGAATGAGCAAGACATTGAAGTAATGTGGGCCACATGGTGTAGCTTGATTTGTATTATAAGTATAAAAATTTTAGGTAATAAATGAAAAAACATGGATACATATATATATATATATATATATATATATGGTTCTACCTGACATAATCGAAACTGCAGAACACTGACAACGTAATCACCGACACCACATAATCGACAATGCATAAACACGAAAACTCACATGCCCGACAACGAAATAACCGATGGTACACAAACACGAAACCTCATATACTGCACACACCACAATAACAACAATCAACAAACAAAACACATCCCCGTCCAAAAACCACACACACAACACAAGCACACCAAAATCCTTACAAACCCACACTAAACCTCACATACACAACTATCTACAACCCTAACCCAAACCCTAACCCTAAGGTCCGTCACTATCGCACACTCAGCTAACCCGCGCCCTAACCCTAACTCACTTAACCCGCCCCTAACCCAAAGACTTTCACTACCGCACACTTACCTAACCCGCGCCCTAACCCTAACTCACTTAACCCGCCCCTAACCCAAAGACTTTCACTACCGCACACTTACCTAACCCGCGCACTGACCCTAAGTCACTTAACCCACCCCTATTCCCCACAGACCGTCAATATCCACACTCACCTTACTCGCACCCTAACGTCCGTCACTACCGCATACTTACACAGCCTCTTCCCATGTCGGCATCCTCCGTGTTGGTGTTTTCATCCGTCGCGTCGATCTTCTGCATTGTCGATCTTCTGGCGCTCGCGATTCGCTTGTCGGTGTTCTCAGCTGTCGACTATCTCAGGTAGAACCATATATATATATATATATATATATATATATATATATATATATATATATATAAAATTGTTTTGTAAGAAAACTTTATTTAATCTTTTATTAGTTTTTAACACATTAACACATTAGGTTTTAATACACATAGTTTTTAAATATTATGCAGTTTTTTAACCTTTCAATGACATAGGCATAGTATTAGAAGACAAGATGTGAGAATATTTAATTCCTGACATTCTTACGTTGTTGTGATTACGCTGTTGTTTGCTAGAAAGTGAATGTGTTATACAAAGTTTGGGAGTGACAACACTGTTGGTAGACACAGTTGATGCAATGTACATCGAGTATCGGATGTACTGTTGATTTTTTTTAAATCTGGAGTTTTGACACATTACCCGACTACACATTGTACGATAACATGTTTGAGAGTTTACTACAAATTAGCGTAGTAAAGTAACATTCTTTAAATTACAAGTACATGTGTAGAATAGGAAAGCTTGGAGATTTAATGCATTCATAGTTAGAAACTCAACTGACAATATGTTTTAATTACAATATACCTGTCTACTGAATAATTTATTGGCTAGCCATGTGAGTAGAACCAATGGTTATATCTATTAAAGTCACATGGGAGGGGAGTTTTAAATTTAAACGACACATTGCTTTGATATGCTTTTAATTTGTGCACCTTTTTATATCTGAAGAAGTTGAGCAACGGTGTCCTGACGAAAAGTGGATGTTAAAGTGAACACTTAATAAAGTCAACAGTTTACAGGCTTTCATTGTATCCGGAGTTGGTTTCAGTGAGTTCTACTGAATTCCTTTGCTTCTGTGTGGCTAGCAGTTGGCGTTTTTCTTTAACAGTTGGTTTAGATTTATTCTCCTCATGTTTCAAAACTTTCACCACATTTGGATCGTGTGTGGTCAATAGATATGTGTGGAGTCCCACGATTGCAGATCTATACATGTAATCAACTTCAAGGAGGCCCATCCCTCCTTCAGAACGGGGGATATATAATCTCGGTATGCACTGATTTTTATAAATCATTTGGTGTGCATGAAGCATCCTTCTTGTTTTGATATCCAATCTAGCCAACACTTTTTGGGGCCGGTCATTCACTCCAAAACTATAAGTTAGGACAGGAAGAGCAAATTGATTTATAGCTTGGATCATGTTCCTAGGTGTCAATGCTGTTTTCAGGATTAATTTAAGTCTTCTAAAATACTTCTTGCTAAGCCTTATTCACATTTGTTCATGTTTTATTGCTGATCCTTCATCAATTCCCAAGTATTTATACACCCCCTCTTGCTCAAGTTCACATTCTTGTCCCAAACTGATGTTTTCCTGGTGCTGCAATTTTCCTTTTTTAAAGGTTGCTTTTGCACATTTATCAAGACCAAATGACATTCCGATATCACCTGAAAAAGTTTTGACAACCTGCATCTGTGCTTTCAGTTCCTCATCTGATGAGCTATACAATTTTAAATCATCAACAAAGAGTAGATGAGAAGTCATTAGACTTTGTTGTTTTCTAGAAGCCAAATTGTAGCCATGGCCTAGGCTGTTATGTAAGCAGCTTAATGGGTTAATGGCAAGGCAGAATAACAAGGATGACAGAGAGTCTTTCTTTGTGCATCCTGTCATGTTTTGTTAGAAGAAGAATCCCTCTATACAGTAGACAATTTGTCATTTACAAGTCATAGGCATTACTTAGTTGTTGCCAGATCGTTAGTCCTTGAGCACATCTGAGTTGCTCCCCGTAGTTTACTATTCTGTTTTCTAGCCACCATCTGTCTATACGGGTAGTATCTAATTCAATTTCTAGAAAGGCACACAACTCAAGTTCCCAGGATGTTTTCCCCTCAATTAAGGATTTCCTTGACTGTCACTTTAATAGTTTCAGCACATCTGGAGGTTTCCTGGCTTTTCGAAAATCCCAACACAACCCTATGTCACTTAGAATCATAGGAGGTTACTTGGCTAATAGCCCTGGGGCCCTTACTAGTCTAGCCAAGAGTTTATCCCCAGAAACCTCAATCAGCACCTGTCACCCCTGCCAATGATGGACACAGGTGAAACCCCTGGGATAAATTTGTGGTTTGCCATCTACTCATCAAGGCTGCGCCTGAAGAGGGCCAGCGATGTACTTTGTTTGACATGTATGGGGAGTCTATTTCAGAGACAAGCCAGCCTTTGGGAGAAAACATGTCGCTCCAGCAGGTTTTGTTAATGTCGCATATTAGATTAAGGCCTTTCGATCGGGTAATGGACGAGGAGTTAGACTTATGGATATGGAGCATCTCTAGTAGGGCAGGGTTTAAGACTGCCTTGTAGGTGAGACACATATCACCTCTGAGCAATCTGTATGATACTGAGTACAGTGATAGTGATTTGAGCTGTCCACATAGGACAGATGTTGGAAGTCAGATTCTCTTAATGAGGTATTTCTGTGACCTTTCCAGTTGGGGCAGGTGTTTGGAGAGGTATATACCAAACAGGGCATTGTACTAAATTATTGGCCTAATGAGGAGTACAGGGAGGTAATAACCTCCTTTTTTCTGGATGCAATCCCTTTACTTATGAGATGAATCAAGTAAAAGGATTTTCTGACCACTGTCACTACATGATGGTTGAATGCGAGTTTGTTGTCCACCTGTGCACCCAGGTCTCTCACCATAGGTTGGGTGATTACCACATCAATGGCAACCCCATAATCAGTAAGGGCCGTGTTTTTGCCAAATGGTATGATAATACATTTTTTTGTGTTTAACTTAAGGCCATGACTGGCACCAGTCATTTGTTGCTGTGAGACCATCTTGTACTATATGTTAACATCATTTGGGGAGTCAATGACAGCACTCAACTTACAGTGGTCCGTAAACTTGGTCAGCGACAGGCCTAGGATCATAGGAGGTTACTTGGCTAATGGCCCTGGGGCCCTTACTAGCCTAGCCAAGAGTTTATCTCCAAAAAATAAACCTCAATCAGCACTTGTCACCCCTGCCAATGATGGACACAGGTGTCCATATCTGGACCTCTGAGAAGTAGATGACAAATAGGAGGGGTCCTAAGACAGAGTCCTGGGGAACACCACTACTGACAGGTCTACAGTTGGAGGTGGAGGCACCCATTTTGACCTTGGGGGTCGTATCGGTGAGCCAGCTGGCCACCAACCTGATGAAACAGGGTTTTATGCCAAGTTGTGTAAGCTTTTCAATGATGCCCTAGTAAAGGATTGTGTCAACGGCTTTGACCAAGTCAAGGTAAGCACTATGTACTGACTTGCCCTCATCCAGGGCCTTGGTGACAGTCTCAAAAAAGTCATCCAGATTCAACAGGCAAGATCTGCCCTTGACAGATCTGAACTGGGTGGGGTCAAGTGCTTGGAGATTGCCTATGTCCTTGTTTATGAGGTCCATAATAATATGCTCCATGGCCTTCCAGATCAGACTTGTCAAGCTAATGGGGTGATAGTTTCCAGGGTCAGTAGTGGCACCACCTTTGTGCCAGGGGATGACAACGGCAGTTCTCCAACTCTGCTGGAATGAAGTCTGTACTTAGGCTATGGTTGAAAAGGGTGCTCAATGGAGAGGCTAGTTCTTGCTGGAGATGGTGCAGAATGCAGCCTGGGATATTATCAGGTCCCATGGAAGATGTGTTCTTTGCCTTGGATAGGGCCTTTAACACGTGACCTACAGAAATGTGAGGTGCAGGACAAGTATTGGGGATGTCGAATGGGTCTTTTGGGAGGGACAGGGGGGTGAAGTTTGTGCTAAACCTATCTGCTAGCAGGTTGGCTATGTCAATAGGATCAGTGTAAGTGGTACCATTAAGAACTAATTCAGAACAACCTGGGCTTTGCCATGGAGGTTCCTGACGTAAATGAAAAAGGCTTTGTGGTTACCCTTTGTTTCAGAGGCTAGTTTTGATTCACAGTTGGCTTTGGAGGTTTTCACTACTGATCTAATTTGCTTACTGAGGCTAAGGAGGGAGTTCTCCCAATTGGGAATTTGTGCCTGTTTACCCTTGGACAACAGTTTCTTCCTTTTGTTGTAAAGCTTGTTGATAGAGCATGTCCACCAGATAGGGTTGTGTTTCCTTCAAGAGCAGGTTTTAGTTCTGTTGGATATGGCTGAGTCTATGCAGCTGTACAGGTGCCTGTATACTGCACTGGCGTATTGTTCAGCGTAGTTGTCGGCATCATCTGATGGGGAGGTGGTGTGAAGCTACTAGTACCCTCCCTTAAAAGGTTGTAGTCAGCTTTTGAGATGTTTTTTAGCCTGGTTACGGCTGGGGGGGGGGGGGGTGGACGGGATGGAAACTTTGAATGAGATAGACAGATTGTCTAATCTCACCAGGGAAGGGCTTACTATGGGGGTGGTGCAGTGGTCACCCATGTTGATGAGAGCCAAGTCTAGAATGTTATCTCCCCTTGTGAGGAATGAGAGAAGTTTGTCTAGTGTGTTAGAACTGATGAAGTCAAGGAATCGTTGGGTGAGTGCATTAGAGCAGGAATAGTTCACCCAGTCTATGGTGAGGTAGTTGAAGTCACCAAGGATCAGGGTGTGAAGGGGTACCTTGATGGAGTCAAGTACGTCCAGTTAGGAGGAGTGGGTGTCCTGAGTCATAGAGGCAGGGTCTATAGCTGGCTATAACTTTGATGGGTGTCTTGCCAATTGCCAGTTGCACCTGGAGCAGTTCTAGTGCATCATGCTGACAAACTAGTCTGGAAGTGTGCTTGTCTTTAATGAAAATAGAGACTCCACCACCCTTAGTCTTCCCGACCTCATTTTGGGGTCAGAATGTGTGGAATGAGGTATAGCCTGGTAAGGCAGGGGTGCTCTCCACACCCTCGAACAAAGTTTCCATGACTGCACAGATGTTGGCATCGTCCAGTGCTAGGAGAGCCTCCAGTGAGTGCATTTTCAGGTTAAGGCTCCTAGTGTTAAGCAGCATGACCTTCAATTTGCTTTTTGACAGATCTTTTATGCTGGAAGATTTATCTTTGGGACATTGCTTAAAATAGGCACAATGGTGGAGGCAAGAGCCTTGGCCAGAATCCTGAATCCCAGGGGTGACAAGTGGAGGCCATCTCTGGCAAAGTATCATGGCCTGTCAGCCATGTCATCCAAGGCAGACAGATACTGGATCCCCTTTGAATGACACCAGAAACTAAGCAAATTGTTGAAGTCAATTATTTTTTGTTGGTTTTGTGGTATCATTCTTGGTGAAGGTAGGATACTGCTTAGGGCTAGGGTCACACCTGCCTGGGACACATACTCAGAGCTCAATCATGTCTCTCTTCATATAGTCCAGGGAGGTATGTCTCAAGTCATTCACATCAACATGGACAATGACAGAGTCATACTTGCACCTGTTGTGGAGAGACTTAAGTGCATGGGTGATGTGGTGAATTCTGGCACCTGACAGACAACTGACCGTGATATTCTTTGTCCAGCCTGGTAATGGGGACATTGGTGTGTCTCACAATTGAGTTGCCAATGACTAGTATGTTTGGTTTATTGTTATGCCTTATGGGCTGTGTGAGTTTACTGTTATTCCTTATGGGCTGTGTTTGTGAGACACTGGTGTGTTGTCTCCTGTCTGTGATGTGTTGGGTGTTGTGTGTGGAATGTTTGTCATTGTGCTTTTGGAGGTCTCTGCTGTTTAGATAAGTTGTTATTGAGGACCTCTGCATTGCTGAGTGTGTGTTGTGATGTTTGTGCTGGCAATCTCCTTTTTGTCAGGAGTACTGACTGTGACGTGAGAGAGCATGGATTCCAGGTTACTCATACAGATGCATTTCTTGCAAGTAGAAGAAACACGTGCTAGGAGAAGAGGATTGTCAGTGAAGAAGAGGCAGTTGCTACACTGTTTCAGTATGCCCATTTCGACCAGGCTGGCAGGAGAAACTGATGGGAATAGTCCAGACATAGTGTTCTAAAACTGGACTTATTGAGAGAGGGTTTTGAGAAGGGTTTTTCACAAAACTACAGACCACAAAAACCTTCTTAAATGTAAAATAACTGGCCTGAAGCCCAAGTGCTTAAGCCAAAACTAAGAGGCTTAGAATAACTGGCAAATGTAATGAGGCTACTAACAAGTAGTAATAAATACAGCAGAATAAAAGCACTTCAACACTTAAAAGCAAGCAACAAGGCAATAAAGAAGGAATAACATGATTACAGTAAAAGCAGCTGAATAAAGTGAATTTTTTTTTCTTTTAGTGGAGAGGGAAGAAACAGAAAATAATTCAAGATTAAGAGACTAAGGGGGTTGGCCTTCCCAAATGCTCTCTCTGTACACAGTAAAATGAGCTGATGAGATGGGACTGGGAGGAGTGTCCAAAATCAAAGAAGCAAGGGGGTAGCCTTTCCCAAATGATCACACTGTACTCCGCAGAGTGAGCAAATGAGATGGGACTGGGAGGAGTGTCCAAAATCAAATTTACAGCAGGGGTGGGCAATTCCAAAACCACCAATTTTAAGAATACAATACTTGGGTGAGAAGGTGGGGGGGGGGACAAAATACAGACACAGTGACCAGCGATATCAAAGAAATAAATAAATCCAGCACAGTTTTAACTATCACTGAAACAGATAAGTGCACAAAAGTATACTTATATAAGCTTTGTGTATCCAGATGGCTATAGAATCAGTCACAGCCAGGCCACATGGAGCAGCTACCCCTATCCCTGGCTGCTACTGCCTTTCTGTTGAAACTAGCACTCTACATTCCTAAGCACCCTGGAGAATATTAGGGTCCAACCTAACACTCTCTTACTAGGCGACTTCAACTACCTGTCCATTAACTGGGTAAACTACTTGTGTATCAATACACTTGCCCAATGTTTCTTGGAGTTCATTAATTCCAATGCCCTGTCACCCGCACTAGAAGTAGCAACATCCTTGACCTGGTCATTACTAACATGGGAGATTGTTGCTCTACAGCAATAGTCAGCTCCTCCCTGGTTAGATCCGACTACAAACTAATCTTGGAAATCCACATCCCTCACACGCCCCCAGCAAAGGTAACCACCATGAAAAACTTCTCCAAAGCTAACTTTGGGGTTCTAAAAACAGAGGTGGCTAACTTCATGGCACCCATGCAAATGGAGAATAATTGCATGACCGCAGAATCTTACACCAATGCACAGTACAAACACATACACAAATGCATGGATCTCGCCATACCCAATACAACCAAGACACTCTCCACCAAAAAAAGGAAGCCAATCGGGTGGTCCCCTGCCATAAACAAACTCTACAACAGAAGGAGGAAACTGATGTGGAATAAGGTGAAGTCCCAAGACTGGTAAAACTTCCTTATCTGCCTCAACAAAAAGTTGAGATCCCTCATCAAATCCTCTAAAGCTAGGTATGAAAACAGAATTGCAGCAGATAGTAAAGACAACCACAAGGCCTTCTATAGTTATGTAAAGAATCTCCATGGGAATACCCAGATTTGCTCTGAGCTACTGCGCAATGGTACCTCCTATACCGAGCCAACAGATATTGCCAGTATACTGGCTGACAGAGTCAGTGCCAACTTTACTCCCCCCCCCCCCCCAAAGGACCAATCACAATACCAGTAAATTGCCAGGCACCCAGTATTACTGCTGCACAGGTTAAAACAGCACTGTCCAAGACCAAGAATACAACTTCTATGGGACCTGACAATATCGCTGGTTGTGTTCTACATGAACTAGAGTGAACTGGCACCTCACCTGTGTGCCCTGTTCAATCCCAGCCTCACCTCAGGCTTTGTCCCTACCAAATGGCGCACTGCTACAGTCATCCCTTTCCACAAAGGAGGTGCAACTACAGACCCTGGGAACTATCGCCCCATTAGCCTGTCAAGTCTGATATGCAAAGCTATGGAATGCATCATCATGGACCTAATAAACAAGGATATAGGGAATCTCCAAACTCTGGATCCCACACAGTTTGGTTTTGTAAAGGGTAGATCATGCCTGCTCAACTTGGTCTACTTCTTTGAAGTCAGTCACCAGAGCTGTGGATGAAGGCAAGGTGGTTCATACAGCCTACCTTGATCTGGCCAAGGCTTTTGATACCATTCCCCATTCAGGAATCATAGAAAAACTCATTAAGCTTGGCATCAACTCCTACATCACTAGGTGGGTTGCAAACTGGCTCATGTTCAGAACCCATAGTGTGAAAGTAGCTGACTCCAAGTCAGACTACTGATTAGTCACAAGTGGAGTCCCACAGGGTTCGGTCCTGGGTCCTTTCCTGTTTGGTAAAAGGGATCACTGGCTGACAAAGGGCCAACACAAAGGATTCTGGCTGACAAAACTAGTTGGCGCCAGATTTTGCCCTGGAGTACTTTGACATCTAACAGAATGTGATCACCTACAGAATGGCCTCTGTGTGCTCCATACCTGTGTGTGGAACCATGGGCCTGCTCAAAACTTAAAAAATATTGAACCACCCCCATGAATTGGACACCCCATGATGACACACCACACAAGAGTACTGAACACAGACACACAGAACACAGGTTGACAGCAACCTTCCTTTTGATCACCACATTGTCACTGTGGTCATAAGTCTGTGTTCCCACAGCACAAAGTCTATACTTTTTTCATCATTACTAGAAAGAGGTCACTGTCTCCCTCCTACCTCCCTTCATTAGGGCCAATCCTCCCTTCATTAGGCCAATCATTTGGCATGTACCCCATTTGTGATGGCAACAACTGACTCACACCAGCAAACCTCTGGAGAGGGATCCTAGGCTCAACCAAAGAGGATCCTATGGACAGAACACAAATCCTATATGGACAGACTAAAAAAATATCACCGCTTAGTCTTTTATCCCCTGCTGCCGATCTCATCCCTGCCCTGACCATGTCTGCCATGAATGATACATCTAAAAGAAATCCCATCTCCCACACCCATGCCCCAGAGACCTCAAACTCATTACCATGCTTAGGTTCAGGGACACATCCCATACATGATGTCAAGCAGAGGTTTCCTTTTCACTCTCAAAGAGAATCTTGGAGAGGATGTGGATGGGAAAAAAATGGATGACAAATAACTCCAGGCTCTTCACCCCAGAGAAAGTGGCAGTGGCTCTACTAAGGCGGTGGCTCTGTGCCTATTAATCCCATGGCTAGGCTTATAAAGGCCCCATAATACTAAAAGTAAGAACGTTTTTACAGCTAATATCCTATGATCTACATTAGTCTCTAGCATTTCCACCCACACAACAGAAGTCTAGTTCAACTCATCATAACCTGCCAGGTTTCTTTAGGAGAGCCCTCTGTCCTCTTTGGCAGGCATACCCCTAAATATTTAAACCTATACTGTGCCCCAAAATTCGGATAAGTTTGCAGCATTCTATGTCGGCACGTCATTGACACATAGTATTCTTGTTTTGTCCTCATTTGTCTTGTAACCTGCTAATTTGGTGTTGTCTCTTAAATGTTCAAACAGTGTGGAATATCTTGCTCAGGTTTGGTTAAAACACAATTACATCGTCCATAAAAAGTGATAATTTTTGCTCTTTGCTGTGCCACATCCAATCAGATAACTTAGTTTGTTTTATCTTCCAGGCCTGGGGTTCAAGATACATAGCAAATAGCTGTGGGGATACGGGGCAGCCCAGTTTGATACCTCTGCTGAGTTTCATCTCTGGGGAAAGCATAAAAAGAAATTATGTACTCGCCATGATGTTCCATTTGTGTTGTCCATTTTCATTCTTCCTCAACAAATGGGTTTGGATCCGATCCTTGGATCTGTCTCGGCCACTTTCTAAAGACTCTAGGATCAGACTCTCGAGCTCCTCCCTTACCCATAATGCCTCTCATTACTACAATAATAAATATTACAATCATAAAATACAATAACCAAGCTACTACAGAAAGGTGATAGCTGAAAGATCAGGAGCTCAAACAGGAACTATGGTTCCCAAGAACAACAATTCCGTTAGGTCGCTCCCACAATAATGGATGGGTGGGGAGGGGTTGAGGAAGAAAGAAAATGGACAACACAGATGAAACGTTAGGGTGAGTACATAACTCCTTTATCTGATTTTATGATTTTCATTTGTTCCTCAACAAATGGGATAGAGTACCCAGCTATGGAAACCTTGGGTGGCCCTCATGAAGGACATTCTGAAAACCATAGAACCCAAAGCAGCTCTATTTCTGGAAATGATGTCCAATTTGTAATGCTCAATAAAAGTATGAGTATTATCTCAAGTGGCAGCTGCATAAATATCAATAGAAGTTCTACACCAAAAAGGAGCCGATGTAGACAGTGACCTGGTTGAATGTGCTTTTGGTTGTCTTGGTAAGGTTATGTCTCCCAAAGAATAGATATAAGAGATACAATTGGTTATCCATTTAGCCAGTGTAGTTTTTGAAACTGATTTTGCCAATTTTTTACTAGTGAAGGAAACAAATTGATCAGTTTTTCAAAAGCCCTTGATTCCCCGAAGATAAAAACGAAGCTGTTTATGTACATCAAAGAGAAGGGTGCACCTCTCCTTTATTTTCAAGATTTGGGAAGAAAAATAGCAAATTAATGACCTGATTGATATTAGTTTCAGAGGCAACTTTTGGTAAGAAAGAATGATTTGTGCATAAAATAACCCTGTCTTTGTGAAATATCAAATGTGGTGGTATGGAAGATGATGCTTGGAGTACATACACTCATCTTGCAGAAGTTACAGCCACCAGAAAGGAAGTTTCCAAGACAAAAACTTGAGATCTATTTCAGCTGATGGTTCAAATGGGGAAAATACTAAAGTTTGCAAAACCATAGTGAGGTCCCAAGGTGAAGTAAGGTCCTTTATTGGCGGTCTAAGTAAAAAAGTATCTTTAAGAAAGGCCTTACATATTGCTTTCCCTTTAGCATCATCTAAATTATCTCCTATGTGATAGTTCAAGATGACTGTTAACTGAACTTTAACAGTGGGAAAAATTTTCCCTTCCTTGAAAAATCGAGACAAGGAAATCTAGAACAGCTGAAAGTGGGGTGGTAAAGGGATCTAACTGTCTCTGATGAACCCAAAAGGAAAACCTTTTCCATTTACTTTTGTAAATTCTCCTAGTCAAAGGTGTATGAGCAGGGAGTAGAACAATTTTCAACTGGAGAGGAAAGCCTGGAATGTCTCGTCATCATCGGAATTGGAGAAACCACGTGGTCAGCTTGAGGCCTGTAATGTCCAGGTAAATCTGTCTTGACAGGTGAGATAGGAAGTCTGGACTGGGGTCCAGCATCCAAGGAGGCTATACTAGGTGAGACCAAAGGAAGGGGAACCAAACCTGTCGAGGCCAAAAAAGGGCAATGAGGATTACTATGCCCTTCAACCAAAGTGCTTTCTGAAGAAACTTGGGGATGAGAGGCAGTTTCCTTTAGAAGAGCCCTCTGTCTAATACAATCAGAGCGACTTCATGCCCTTCTAAAGGAGTGTCCAATTATGAAAATTAAATAACAAAATAAATGACAGCTATGACCATAAGCAACCAGACCTTCTCGGTGACTTTGTGAGTATCAAAAGTACAGTTTTGTACCTACCATAAATGTAGATGTTCGAGTGTATTCACTGCTGCAGTCATTAAACTTGGGTTATACTGCCGTCAGGCGGTCCCGCAGTCGGCCAGAGTTCCAAAGTCTTGGTCCGGCGTCGGTTGTTGTCGCTTCTTCCCTGATGTCAGTGCGCAAGGGGTATATATGATGCAACCAATGCCATTTTCTTCAGTTGTTCTTGCCCCAGATGTCAGGTGCCCCCAAATAGGTAGGCAATACATTTTGGTAATAAAACATACATAAAAAATAAAAACAATACCTTCAGCTACAAGCAAATACACCACATAGGTTGTATAGGGTAGAAAGGTATAGATAAGTCCCAGCTAAGAAAGAGGGGATGGAGGGAGGGTAACCTGGACTGCAGCAGTGAATACACTCTAACATCTACATTTATGGTAGGTATAAAACTGTACTATGTTCATCGTGTTTCACTTCTGCAGTCATTACACTTGGGTTGAATCCCAGAGCTGACTTTGGGTGGCTGGATCTATAAAGGATTCAGTGTGGCTATGAGACCCTGCAGCACTGCAGTGGCAAAGCCAGCTCTGGATTTAGAGTAAAGAGGCAAGTGGTAATGCTTGGTAAAGGTGTGCACTGAACTCCAAGTTGCAGCTTTCAAAATATCCTTGGTAGGTACTCCTTTAAGGTAGGCAGTTGAAGTGGCTGCTGCCCTGGTGGAATATGGCCTAATGTTGCTAGGTACAGTTTTTCCATGCTGTGTGTAGTAGAAACGGATACAGTGTCCTATCCACTTTGAAATGGTCTGCTTTGAAATAGCCTTTCCCTGTGATCCTGTAGCATATGCTACAAACAATTGCTCAGTTTTCCTGAAAGCTTTTGTTTTGTCCAAGTAGAAGCGTAACTGCCTGTGTATGTCCAATGAGTGCAGAAGTCTCTCCCCTTTATTCTGGGGATTTGGATAAAATGTTGGCAAGTGAATAGTTTGGTTAAGAGCCACACTGGATACCACCTTTGGCATAAATGTAGGGTTTGTTCTTAAAGAAACCCTGTCCTGATGAAAAATGATGAAAGGTTCCACTGCCATTAGTGCCTGTAACTCTGAGACTCTTCGTGCTGAGGTTATTGCCAGAAGCAGAGCAGTTTTCCATGACACATATTTTAATTCTGCTGAATTGGCTGGCTCAAAAGGAGGTAAAGTTAGTTTTTCCAAGACAAAGTTGAGGTCCCAAGTTGGTGTTGGTGCTCTGCGGGGCAGTCTTATGTTTTTAGCCCCTCTGAGGTACTGTTTTAATAATGGATAAGAGAAATAGGAGGATCCGTGTTGTAATGAGCTGAGATGGCAGAGGCATGGATCTTAATGGATGATAGGCCTTTGTCCAGCATCTCAGTTAAGTATGGTAATATCTGAGGAATATTTGGAACAAGAGGATCAAAGCTTTGAGCCTGGTTCCAGGCGCAGAATCTCTTCCACTTTTCTGAATAGGATTTCCTGGTGCTGGGCCTCCTGGACTCCAAAATGACATCCATAACAGCTTTAGAGAGAGGTGTTGGTTGCTTGGCTAAGTAATCTGCCATGCAGCCAGGTTTAAGGTTTTGAGCTGGCTGTGCAGGATCTGATTGTTTTGCTGCATCAGAAGATGAGGAATTTGAGGTAAAATCCATACTGGGCCTTAAGCCAAGTTCTTTAAGATTGGGTACCAGTGCTGGTGTGGCCAGTCTGGGACAATCAGGATCATTTTTGGCCTTTCTTGTCTGGCTTTTAGGAGTACCTTTGATAGGGGAGGCAGTGGTGGGAAGGCATAAACTTTTAGAGTTTTCCAGCTGAACAAGAGAGCATCCACTTTCCATGCTTGTGTGTGGTAAGTCATTGTGCAGAATTTCTGTAGTTGGCAGTTCAGAGGGGAAGCAAAAAGATCTATGTCTGGGCACCCCCATTTTTGTGTTATCATGCTGAATACGTGTGGATTTAATTTCCACTCGTGAGGATCCATGATGTTTCTGCTTAAGTCGCCTGCCAGAGTATTTTTCTTTCCTGGCAGGAATTGTGCTTGCAGATGAACTTGATAGGTCAGTGCTGTGTTCCACAAAGTCATGGCTTGTCTGTAGAGGGGATAGGAATGAGTGCCCCCTTGCTGGTTTATGTACCACATAACTGTGGTGTTGTCCGTCTTTAGCAATAGTTGTCCTGGATGCAGAAGGTCCTTGAAAGCTGTTAGGGCAGTTTGTACAGCTAGCATCTCTTTTTGATTGATGTGAAGACGCATTTGTTCTGCGGCCCGCTTGCCCTGAAAACATTTCCTGCCATGTGCGCTCCCCAGGCATAATCCGAAGCATCTGTTGTTAGTGTCTGCCTGGCTGTGGGTAAAGTGAAAGCTGTCCCTTGTTGTGGTGACATGCCTGTGCCCACCATTGAAACTCCTGCTGTAGGCAGGGAATAAGTGGTATTACTGTTTCCAAACTGTGACAGTGCTGAGTCCAAATACTTTTTGGGTACCACTGTAATTTCCTCATATGCAGTCTGGCATATGGTATTAGTAGTATGCAGGACGCCATGAACCCCAAGGCCTGCAGAATTTTTCTTGCAGGGAGTTGGGTTTTTGTTGCCATCAATTGAAAGTACTGAGTCAATTGTCTTTGCTTGTCTGGCGTGAGATAAGCCATCTGGGCCATTGTATTTAAGCTGGCACCCAGGAATATTAACTCTTGCGAGGGCACTAGTTTTGACTTCTTTTCGTTTACTGTGTACCCTAGGCAAATTAGCAATCTTTTTACAAACACTAGATGCTTTAGAAGAATGTCCTTGCTCTCTGCTTGAATAAGGCAGTCGTCCAAGTAGGGATATATTTGAATTCCTTTTTGTCTGCAAAATGCAATTACTGGTGCCAGGCATTTTGTGAAGACCCTGGGCACAGTAGATAAGCCAAAGGGCAGTGAAGACAATTGGTAATGCATTGTGCCAGCTATGAATCTGAGGTATCTCCTGCAATTTTGTCTGATTGGGACATGCAGGTATGCCTCTTTGAAGTCCAATGTAACTAGCCAAGCCTTCTTGCCCAGCATGGGAAGAAGTTGCTGTAGTGTCAACATTTTGAATTTCGGAACATCCAGGTAAGCATTTAGAGTAGAGAGGTCCAGTATGGGTCTCCAGGCTTTGTCCTTTCTGGGGACCAAGAAAAGACTTGAGTAAAATCCTTGTCCTTATTCCTGTTATGGCACTTTTTGAATAGCTCTCATGTCCATGAGGGCTGTAATTTGGTTTTGTGCCTCTGCCCATTGATTTTGTGGCAGGTCTGGCATTCCTTTTGGCCTTGGTAGAGCGTGAAAGTAGAACCTGTAACCTTGAGACACAATATCCAGAACCCATTTGTCTTGGGTGATTATATGCCAATTTTGTGAAAAAAGAGCTAGTTTTCCCCCTAAGGGAGCTGCCAAAAGGTAAGTGCTTGGCATGTGGAGGGGGAAGTTATTGGGACTGTTTCCTATAAGGTTGTGACTTGTCTTCTCCTCCTTTTGGGGTTGAAGCACCCCACTGTCGTGGTCTGTAAGAGCCTTGGGGCTGAGATCTGCCTCTTGGGCGTCTGTATCTGCCTCTTTGTGGTCTGTCTGACACTGGAAAGGACCAATTTTTAGAAGGCCAATTTCTGCTGAATCGAGGTGGCTGTACCTGTAAGAAATCCTTCACTGTTTGCATAGATTTTGCCTTATCCTCCATTTTCTTTAATACCTCTTCTGCCTTAACACCAAACAAGATATCATGCTGTAAAGGAGCATCCAATAATTTTGCCTTAACATGATCAGGTAAACCTTGTTCTTTTAACCAAGAATGCCTTCGGATCACAGATCCAACTGCGGCTCTACAAGAAGCCTCTAATGAATCAAAACCACATTGCAGAGTATGTTTTCCCACTTGTTCAGCTGCATGCAATAAATCCTGCATTTCCTTATAGTCAGGACTGTCTGAGCTTGTAAGCATTTTCTGTTTTAACAAAGACATTAAATATTGTTGGTATTTAAGCATGTGGAACTGGCAATTTAAAGCCCTTACTGCTAAAGTTGTAGAAGTGTAAACTTTCTTCCCCCATCTATCCAATGCTCTAGAATCCCTGTCAAAGGGAACTGGATTTTTAGCAGTGGAAGCCTTTACCCCTTTGGGACCCTGGGAAATAGTTTCTGGGTCAGCAGCAGGGTTTTTATAAAGAAATTTGTGAGAGTCAAGGACTCTGTAGTACCCATCTGGCTTGACTGGTGCTGGGGGCAAAGAATCAGGCGTTAAACTGGATTCAGAGAACACATCATCCACAATATCTAACACAGGCGGAATAGCAAGGGGTCTATGCTGAGGCAATAAAAGAAAATCTCTGGGCCTTTTCTTGGATTCTGAATAATCCTGGCTCTCCCAATGGAAATGCTCCCTCATGGTATGTAAAGTTTCCCCAAAAGAGTAATCCTCAGGAGGAGAGGCTGAAGGGATTGATTCTTCAGCATCAGAGTCCTCATAGGGGGGGGTAAAGAGTATCCCTGGTCTGAAGAGGAATCAGAAGAAATGGAAACCTGGTCAGAAGAATCATAGTCTGTATCCTGCCTAGGCCTTTTATCAGGAGGGGGATGGGAACCCCTGATCAGAGTAATTACGTCTTCGGCCATTTTGAGCATCTGTTTTTTAGGCATGGAGGCCTGTCCAGGTGAATGTTGTACTTGTTTCTTTGTCTTTAATGAAGTTTTAGGCTTGGTTGTTGTTTTGATGGTAAGCTGTGAAGGTCTGAAAACACCCACAGAAGCCGATGCCTGCTCAGCGGCTCTGGACCCATCTGAGGGGTTAATTTCCGTAGGCCCAATACCTTGAGTTTCCAGAGGCCTAGTGATCTCCACGTGGGAGTCGGAGGCGGCCTGTGGCTCCGAGGTAGCGGGTGTCAGGGGCTGCGAAAGCGCCTCACTGAGAACAGGTGACTGGCCTAGAAGAGGCTTCATCGTTAGTTTTGGACCTTGGATGCCTGTCCTTATCTTTGTCTTTGCGTTTTTTGTGTATTCCGGTCGTCGGTTGTTCTGATGGCATGGTATAATTCAACCTTCGGCCAAAATAATGGCGTGCAAAATCAAACCGACGTTTAATAGTGCGCTTGTTAAATCTAGCATAAAACCGACAACTAGTGACGTCGTGGTCTGGGCCTAGGCATGGAATACAGTAAGAATGAAAATCCTTATGAGGTATTTGCTTCCCACAAGAAATGCAATTATTAACTTTTACTGACATTGGTCTGAGGCAAGAAAAAGTTTCCCCAACGGGGTACTTAGCTTTACTGAAGACTTTGGTTTTGAAATTTGAATTCGAAAATCTCAGGAGTCGGCTGACTGGCACTTGCGAACTGCTTTTGCTTCGGGCACCGTGCGGCAAGAAAGACTGAAGAAAATGGCGTTGGTTGCATCATATATACCCCTGGCGCACTGACGTCAGGGAAGAAGTGACAGCAACTGACGCTGGACCAAGACTTTGGAACTCTGGCCGACTGCGGGACCGCCTGACAGCAGGATAACCCAAGACAAAGACAGGCCAGACCAAAAGGCTTCTAAGAACACCAATTCCTCTTGGGAAGGGGTTTGGGAAGACCAATCACCTTTTGGTGAAGGATCTCTACGATGTCTCCAAACAAGACATCCTCAGGTAGAGTTCTACGGGACCCTTCCCCTTCATCAAAGTTGATGTCTTCTGTGTCCTGTAGCGAATCTAAGTGCGTCCTCTTCCGAGAGACCTCATCAGTGGGATGTTCTGGGGATGTATCAAAAGAGACATGGAGTTCCCTGGTGGGGCTGGCTGTCCCTGAGGTGTAGGATGCGAAGATTTAAACATAGAATCTAAAGACGGAACACAGCATGGATCCTAAGAAGAGACAGTCAAAACTACTCTGGATTGAGAGAATGCCCTCTCCACCACCTCAAATGCAGAGGGACCTGGAGAAGCAGAGGACAATCCTACTAGAGCTGAAGCTCCCGAAGCAGACATCCCTTGAGCCTCTCCAATTCTCCACTCCAAGGGAGGAGTCTGAGCTGAGCTACCCATTACTGAAGCTCTGATAGGAAGTCACAGCTCTGAAAACTTCAGAGTCAAAGTCAACCCCTCGGATCAGACATCAGTGCTTGGCTTTGAGAGTAGTCATGCTCCAACACTGTCAGAGCCGATTGGGTCAGGGAAGTAGCCAGAGTCAAAGATGAAATAACCTTCACATCAGATGGATTGACTCTTGAGACTCTTGAATCCAAGGAGTCCTAAACTTCTGGTTGGATCGGA
Source organism: Protopterus annectens (assembly GCF_019279795.1). Lineage (NCBI taxonomy): Eukaryota > Metazoa > Chordata > Ceratodontiformes > Protopteridae > Protopterus > Protopterus annectens. The sequence goes on from NC_056733.1 coordinate 690,664,950, forward strand.
GAAGGAGCAATTACAGGCTGGAAAGAATGTTGGTGGCTAACGGATCTGATGGGAGATAGAGCTGGCAAAACCCCCATCTGGATCTGTGTTCTGAGGAATTTCCGCATCATCCTACCCACTTCCGACTCGGACTACAGGAAGACCTAGCTGAAAAGGATGTGGAAGGTGGCCTTGATGACTTCTTGGGAGTCTTTTGTAAAAAAACGGAGACCTTAATCTTGGGGATACTGCCTCTGGAGAAAACCTAGGAGCACAGGGCCAAGGAGATGAAGCAGTAAATGGTGTCGGAGCCAAAAGGTTCGGATCCAAGGTCTTAGAAACCTTCTTTGGTGGTTCTAAAAAGTGCAGTTGTGTACACTTACCATAAGTGTATTCACTGTTGCAGTCATCACATTTGGGGTTATCTGCCTGCAGGTAGCCCTCAGCCAGCCAGAATACCAGTGTCTTGGATTTCTGTGTCAGATGCTGTCTCTTCTTCCATGACGTCAGGTCATCAGGTGTATAAAACATGCAGCCGATACCATTACATCAGTTTTTCTTGCCCCGGATGTCTGATGCCCCCACAATGGGAAGCAATTTTATATTATGGTACCCCTCCAACAAAAAGCAAATACACCAGAAAGCTTAGCTACACCAAACAAGAAGGAAGGTAGAGTCAAGAGAAGTCAGGGGGCTGGAGGTAGGGTAACCAGGACTGCAACAGTGAATACACTCGAACATCTACATTTATGGTAAGTGTACACAACTGTACTATGTTCTTCATGTTTCACTGTTGCAGTCATCACATTTGGGTTGATTCCCAAAGCTAAGGAAGGGAGGAGGAAGTTAGAGAGCATTAGGGCCAGCTATTAAGCCCTGCAAGACTGCAGTGGCGAAACCAGCTCTGGATTTAGAAAAAATAGGCATGTGGTAATGCTTGGTGAAGGTATGTACAGAGCTCCAGGTAGCAGCTTCTAGGATGTCCCTAGTAGGAACACCTCTAAGAAAGGCTGTAGAGGTAGATGCAGCCCTGGTGGAATGTGATCTTATCCCCTGTGGGGTAGGTTTTCCATGGTGCTTATAGCAGACATGAATGCAATGGACTATCCACTCAGAAATGGTTTGCTTTGAAATGGCCTTCCCCTCTGCCCCTGCAGCAAAGCCAACTAGCAGCTGCTCAGATTTTTTGAGAGGCTTAGTCCTGTCCAAATAAAATCTAAGTTGTCTTTGCACGTCCAAAGAGTGCAGTATTCATTCTTCTTTGTTTTGAGGATTCTGGAAAAAGGTAGGCAAATGAATGGATTGATTAAGGGTCACACTAGACACCACCTTGGGCATAAAGGAAGGATTGGTCCTGATGGAAACCTTGTCTGCATGGAAAATAATGAAGGATTCCACTGTCATAAGGGCATGTAATTCAGACACTCTTCTTGCTGAGGTGATGGCTAGAAGGAAGACTGTTTTCCAAGAAAGGAATTTCAACTCAGCAATTGCAGCTTGCTCAAAAAGAGGGAGAGTGAGCTTTTCCAATACAAAGTTAAGGTCCCAGGCTGGAGTAGGGGCTCTCCTGGGGGGGGGGGGGGTTACATTTTTGGCCCCTCTGAGGAACTGCTTTATCAGGGGGTGGGAGAACAGGGGTGGTCCAGTATGGCAGAGGCATGAATGTTAATTGATGAGAAGGATAGGTCCTTGTGGAGCATCTCAGTTAAGTATTGAAGAATCTGAGGTAAATTGGGCGCTGCTGTGCCTATCCCTTGAGTTTGGTTCCAGGAACAGAATCTTTTCCATTTTTCAGCATAAGATTTTCTAGTGCTAGGCCTCCTTGCCTCTAAAATGACATCCAACACTTGTTTACTGAGGGATGGTAACGGAGAGATCAGGTAATTAGCCAGGCTGCCAGGTTCAGGGTTTGAAGCTGAGGATGCAGAATCTGGCCCTCCTGCTGGGACAGCAGGGTAGGGGTCTGAGGCAGGTGTCATGGAGCCAGTAGTGACACACTGCGCAAGAGGGGGTACCCAGTGTTGGTGTGGTCACTCTGGTGCAATCCGTATTGTTCTTGGTTTGTCCTGTTTGATCTTTAGTAGTACTTTGGAGAGGCAGAGGAGGGAAGGCATAAACTGATAGATTTTTCCAGTTGAAGGACAGGGCATCCACATTCCAAGCTTGTTTGTGGGGAGTCCTTGTGCAGAATTTGTCCAATTGGTAGTTCTGCGGGGAGGCAAACAGGACTATATGTGGGCTCCCCCATTTGTTTATCAACATGTTGAAAATTTTTGGTTCCAGTTTCCAGTCGTGTAGGTCCATGAGATTTCTGCTTAGCTCATCTGCCAGTATATTTAGCTTTCCTGGCAGGAACTGAGCCTGTAGATGCACTTGGTAGCTCAAGGCTGTGTTCCACAGAGCCATGGCTAGTCTGCAGAGGGGGGTACAAATGGGACCCCCCTGCTTGCTTATGTACCACATATAACACTGGTGTTGGTGTTGTCCATCTTTACCATTAATTGTCCTGGAAGAATGTGGTCCTTGAAGGCTGTCAGAGCATTCTGTACAGCTAACATTTCTTTTTGATTGATATGCAGGTGCATTTGACTTGAGTTCCATTTGCCCTGAATGCACTTCCCTGCCAGATGAGCCCCCATGCATAGTCTGATACGTCTGTTGTTAGGGTTTGGGCGGCAGGGGGTAGAGTGAATGGTAGTCCTTTGTTTTGGTGGCAGGCCTCTGCCCACCAAAGGAAAGTACAGTTGTGTACAATTACCATAAATGTAGATGTTCGAGTGTATTCACTGTTGCAGTCATTACATTTGGGTAATCTGCTGGCAGGTTGCCCTCAGTCGGCCTGAATAACAAAGTCTTGGGTCATGCGTCGGTTGCTGTCTCCTCTTCCATGACATCAGGTTGTCAGGGGTATAAAACATGCAGCAGATGCCATTTTATTCAGTTTTTCTTGCCCCAGATGTCAAATGCCCCCCAAATGGGGAGAAACAAATTTTATATATATATATATATATATATATATATATATAAAAATAGAAATATATAAAAATGTACTTTTAGCAACAAAAACTTTACCTTCATCTAAAAGCAAATACGCCACAAAGGCTTTAGTGTATAGTGAAGGAAAGAAAATGTATAGAAAGGGGGATGGAAGGTGGGTAACCCGGACTGCAACAGTGAATAAACTCGAACATCTACATTTATGGTAAGTGTACACAACTGTACTATGTTCTTCGTGTTTCACTGTTGCAGTCATTACATTTGGATAGAATCCCAAAGCTATGGATGAGAGGATGGACTAAACAGTATTAGGAGTTTCTATAAGGCCCTGCAGAACCGCAGTGTCAAAGCCTGTCCTGGATTTGGAGAAGAGAGGCAAATGATAATGCTTTGTGAAGGTATGAACAGAGCTCCAAGTAGCAGCTTCTAGAATGTCTTTGGTTGAAACCCCTCTGAGAAAAGCTGCTGAAGTAGAGGCAGCCCTGGTGGAATGTTATCTGATCCCCTTGGGCACAAGTTTACCATGGTGCAAGTAGCAGAAACGAATGCAGTGGCTTATCCACTTAGAAATAGTCTGCTTTGACGTAGCCTTCCCCTCTGACCCTGCAGCAAATGCTGCCAGTAGTTGCTCAGACTTTCTTAGAGATTTGGTCCTGTTTAAGTAGAATCTTAGTTGTCTGTGTACGTCCAATGAATGCAGAATCCGCTCCCCCTTGTTCTGCGAATTTGGGTAAAATGTTGGCAGGTGAATGGTCTGGTTAAGAGCCACACTGGATACCACCTTAGGCATAAAAGAAAGATTGGTCCTGAGGGATACCCTGTCCTGGTAAAATATAACAAACAGCTCCACTACCATGAGAGCCTGCAGTTCTGAAACCCTTCTTACTGAAGTGACTGCCAAGAGAAAAGCTGTTTTCCAAGATAGAAATTTTATATCCACAGTAGCTGCTGGTTCAAAAGGAGGCAGGGTGAGTTTTTCCAGCACAAAATTGAGGTCCCATGTAGGAGTTGGTGATCTTCTGGGAGGCCTTACATTTTTGGCCCCTCTAAGATACTGTTTAAGCAGAGGATGAGAAAAGAGGGGAGGCTCTGTGTTGTAATGAGCCGAGATGGCAGAGGCATGGATTTTTATTGAGGAAAAAGATAGGCCCTTGTCAAGCATCTCAGTCAAATATTATAAAATCTGAGGAATATTGGGCTTTGCTGTGTCTGTTCCTTGTGCTTGGTTCCAAGCACAGAATCTCTTCCATTTATCAGCATAAGATTTTCTAGTACTAGGTCTTCAGGCTTCCAAAATGACATCCATCACAGATTTACTGAGAGGTGTTGTTTGAATAATTAATTGATCAACCATGCTGCAAGATTCAGAGTTTGGAGCCGAGTGTGCAGAATTTGATTGTTCTGCTGAGACAGTAGATGAGGTTATTTGAGGCAAGTACCATGGAGGAAGTTAAGACATAGTCTTTAGAAGTGGGTACCAGTGCTGGCGAGGCCAGTCCAGAGCAACTAGGATCATTTTTGGTTTTTCCTGTCTGACTTTTACTTAGCAAGACCTTGGAGAGTAGAGCCAGAGGGGGAAAGGCATGGACTGATAGGTTTTCCCGGCTGAAGGATAGGGCATCCACTTTCCATGCTTTTTTGTGATGAGTTCTTGTGCAGAATTTGTCCAACTGACAATTTTGAGGAGAGGCAAATAGATCTATGTCTGGGCTCCCCCACTTCTGTGTTAACATGCTGAAGATTTGTGGATCCAGTTTCCATTCATGTGGGTCCATACAATTTCTGCTTGGGTCGCCTGCCAGAGTATTTTGTTTTCCTGGCAGGAATTGAGCTTGAAGATGTATTTGGGTAAGTCAAGGCTGTGTTCCACAAGGCCATGGCTAGTCTGCAAAGGGGGTAGGAATGTGTACCCTCTTGCTTGTTTTTCCATCTTTATCAGTAGTTGTAATGGATGAAGTAAGTCCTTGAAGGCTGTCAGAGCATTCTGAATAGCTAGCATCTCTTTCTGGTTGATATGCAGATGCATTTGGTTTGGGCTCCATTTGCCCTGAATGCATCTCCCCACCAGGTGGGCCCCCCAAGCATAGTCTGATGCGTCTGTAGTTAGGATTTGGGTGGCAAGGGGTAGAGTGAATGACAGTCCCTTGTTTTGGGGATATGTCTCTGCCCACCAAAGAAACTCCTGTTGTAGGTAGGGAATGAGAGGAATCATTGTTTCCAGACTGTGAGAATGTTGACTCAAACTTTTTAGGTACCACTGAAGTTTACTCATATGCAGTCTTGCATATGGAATTAGTAGAATGCAGGATGCCATGAACCCCAAAGCCTGCAGAATTTGTCTTGCAGATAAAGTACAGTTTTGTACCTACCATAAATGCAGATGTTCGAGTGGTTATGCTGCTGCAGTCATCACACTTGGGTTATCTGCCGTCAGGCGGTCCCGCAGTTGGCCTGAATTCCAAAGCCTTGGTCCGGCGTCGGTTGTCGTCACTTCTTCCCTGACGTCAGTGCGGCAGGGGTATAAAAGAGGCAGCCAACGCCATTTTCTTCGGTTTTTCTTGCCCCAGATGTCAGGTGCCCCCAAACTAAGGAGGCAAAATAAGAAGCTTGCAAAACATACCTTAGTGCAAAACAATGGTACTAGTTGTAAGCAAATACACCATATAGACATGCATCCCAAACTTTGAAGTACATGGAGGTATAAGAAAAAGCCTTGTTAGAAAATGGAGGTATAAGAAAAGGTCTTGTTAGAAAGAGGGGATGGAGGGAGGGTAACCTGGACTGCAGCAGCATAACCACTCGAACATCTACATTTATGGTAGGTACAAAACTGTACTATGTTCATTGTGCTATGCTGCTGCAGTCATCACACTTGGATAGAGTCCCAAAGCTATGGTTGGGTGGTAGGAGCTAAACTGGGTTAGGTGCAGCTAAGATGCCCTGCAGAACTGCAGTGGTAAACCCAGCTCTGGTTTTTGAGTACAGAGGAAGGTGGTAATGCTTGGTGAAGGTGTGCACTGAACTCCAGGTAGCTGCCTCCAGAATGTCCTTGGTTGGGACTCCTCGGAGGAAGGCTGCTGAGGTTGCTGTAACCCTGGTAGAGTGAGACCTAATACTAGCAGGCACTGCTTTCCCGTGGTGTGAGTAGCAAAAGCAGATGCAATGTGCTATCCATTTGGAGATGGTCTGCTTTGAAATAGCCTTTCCTTCTGAGCCTGGTGCATAGGATACAAGGAGTTGGTCAGATTTTCTGAAGGCCTTTGTCCTGTCCAAATAGTAACGTAGCTGTCTGTGAATGTCCAAAGAGTGAAGGAGTCTTTCTCCTTTATTCTGTGGGTTTGGATAAAAGGTGGGCAAGTGTATGGTCTGATTGAGAGCAACACTGGATACTACCTTTGGCATGAAAGAAGGGTTGGTGCGTAAAGATACTCTGTCCTGATGGAAAATGGTGAAAGGTTCCACTGCCATAAGGGCCTGCAGTTCTGAGACTCTGCATGCTGAGGTGATAGCTAGCAGCAGAGCTGTCTTCCATGACAAGTATTGAAGCTCTGTTGAAAAGGCGGGTTCGAAAGGAGGAAGTGTTAACTTTTCCAGAACAAAAATTAGATCCCAAGTTGGAGTAGGTGGTTTTCTGGGGGGGGGGGGTCTTATATTTTTTGCCCCTCTGAGAAACTGCTTTAGCAAAGGATGAGAGAAAATGGGTGGAACCGTATCATATTGAGCTGAAATGGCCGAAGCATGGATGTTTATGGATGAAAAGAAAAGGTCTTTGTGTAGCAGCTCAGTTAGATATTGGAGTATGTGCGGAATATTTGGTATATCAGGATTTAGGCTTCTGGCCTGGTTCCATACACAAAATCTTTTCCATTTGTCTGAGTAAGTTTTTCTGGTGCTGGGCCTCCTGGCCTCCAAAATGACATTCTGGACGTCTTTTGAGAGAAGTGTTGTTTGATAATTTAAGGTATTTTCCATGCAGCTAGATTTAAGGTCCTTAGCTGACTGTGAAGTATCTGAGAGTTCTGTTGGGTTAACAGCAGAGGGAATTGAGGTAAGATCCATGTAGGGCTGTGAGACAAGTTTCATAGTAGTGGGTACCAGTGTTGACGTGGCCAGTCCGGGGCAATGAGGATCATCTGTGGTCTCTCCGATCTGGTTTTCAGTAATACCTGGGAGAGTAGAGGCAGAGGAGGGAAGGCGTAGACTGACAATGCTGTCCAACTGAATGATAGGGCATCCACTTTCCAGGCCAGGGGATGGTAAGTCCTTGTGCAAAAGTTTTGTAGCTGGCAGTTGTTGGTTGAGGCAAACAGATCTATGTCTGGCGGTCCCCACCTTTGAGTTATCATTGAGAATACTTGTGGGTGTAGTCTCCACTCGTGAGGGTCTGTCAAATTTCTGCTTAATTTGTCTGCCAAAATGTTTTCTTTTCCTGGCAGGAATTGTGCTTGCAGTTGTACTTGGTAAGTTAATGCTGTGTTCCACAAGTCCATTGCCTGTCTGCAGGAGTGCGTCCCTCCTTGTTTGTTTATGTAGCACATAACTGTGGTGTTGTCCGTCCTTATTAGAAGTTGTCCTGGATGCAAAAGGTCCTTGAAGGCTGTTAGTGCATTTTTTACAGCTAGCATCTCCTTTTGATTGATGTGTAGCTGCCTTTGGTTTGCAGACCATTTGCCCTGTATGCATTGTCCTGCCATGTGTGCACCCAGGTGTAGTCTGATGAATCTGTTGTCAAGGTTTGGTTTGGTGGAGGTGAGACAAAAGGAAGGCCCTTGTTTGCTTGGCATGCTTGAGCCCACCACAGAAACTCTTTTTGAAGGCAGGGAATGAGAGTTATAGTTGCTTCGAGGATGTGTCGGTGCTGGGACCATACACTTTTTAGGTACCATTGTAGTTTTCTCATATGCAGCCTTGCATATGCAATTAGTTGAATGCAGGATGCCATCTACCCCAATGCCTGCAGGAATTTCCTTGCAGTGAGCTGGGTAGAAGTTGCCATGTTTTTGAAGTACTGAGCCAGTTGTTTTTGCTTGTCTGGCGTGAGGTAAGCCATCTGGGTCGTTGTATTCAAGCTGGCACCCAGGAAAATTATTTCTTGTGAGGGTATTAGTTTTGACTTCTTTTTGTTTACTGTGTACCCTAGGCAACTTAGCAACTTTGTCATAAATACCAGATGCTGTAGTAGGATGTCTTTGCTGTCCGAATGGATCAGGCAGTCGTCCAGATATGGATAAATTTGTATTCCTTGCTGTCTGCAGTATGCAATTACTGATGCCAGGCATTTCGTGAATACTCTGGGCGCAGTAGATAAGCCAAAGGGCAATGCAGAGAATTGATAATGCGTTGTGCCTGCCAAAAATCTGAGGTATCTTCTGCAATCTTGTCTGACAGGGACATGCAGGTATGCCTCTTGGAGGTCCAACGTTACCAGCCAAGACTCCTTGCACAGCATGGGAAGAAGCTGCTGTAGTGTGAGCATTTTGAATTTGGGAATGTCCAGGTAAGTGTTTAGAATTGAAAGGTCTAAGATGGGTCTGCAGGCTTTGTCCTTTCTTGGTACTAGAAATAGTCTTGAGTAAAAGACTTGACCTTGCTCTTTTGCAGGTACCTTTTGAATTGCTTTCATGTTCATGAGAGCTGAAATTTGTTTTTGTGCCTCTGCCCATTGGTTTGTTGGCAGATTTGGCATGCCTCTCATCCGTGGTAAAGTATGAAAATGAAATCTGTAGCCTCGGGTAATAATATCCAGAACCCATTTGTCCTTTGTTATGATGTGCCAGTTTTGTGGGAAAAGAGCCAGTTTTCCTCCTAGAGGTGCTGCCTGAGCAATTATGCTTGGCAGGCGAAGAGGAAAGTCATTGAGTTTGTTTTCTGAAAGGTTGAGATCTGTCGTCTCCCTCTCTGAGTTGTTGTTTGCCATTGTCTAGGCCTGAAAGTACCCTGTGCCTGGCCTCTGCCCCTAGGGTGTCTGTACCTGCCCCTTTGGGGTCTGTCTGAAGTAGGAAAGGACCAGTTTTTTGATGGCCAGTTTCTGCTGAAGTGAGGAGGTTGTACCTGTAAAAAATCTTTAACTGCTTGCATTGATTTTGCCTTTTCTTCCATCTTCTTTAAAACTTCCTCTGCTTTGACACCAAATAACGCATCCTTTTGCAGTGGAGCATCCAGTAACTTTGCTTTGACATGTTCTGGTAAGGTCTGCTCTTTTAGCCAAGCATGTCTACGTATTACAGACCCTGTGACTGGTGCTCTACATGAGGCCTCCAAAGAATCAAAACCACACTGCAAGGTATGTTTTCCCGCTTGTTCTGCTGCATGCAACAAATCTTGCATCCCTTTGAAATCTAGCTGATCTGTTTGTGGGATCATTTTCTGTTTTAACTGATTAAGCAAGTACTGCTGGTATTTAATCATGTGGGATTGGCAGTTTAATGCCCTCATGGCCAAAGTGGCAGAGGTATACACTTTTTTCCCCCATATTTCTAATGCCCTGGAATCTCTTTCCGCAGGTAGTGGATTCTTAGCAGTAGAGGTCTTAACCCCTTTGGGACCCTGGGAAATGGTTTCTGGGTCTGCAGCAGGGCTTTTATATAAAAACTTGTGAGAGTCAGGGACTCAATAGTATCTGTCAGGTGTAGGTGGTGCTGGAGGTAAGGAATCTGGATTTAGACTGGATTCAGTGTAGACATCATCCAGAATGTCCAAAACAGGTGGAATGGCTAGGGGTCTGTGCTGAGGCAAAAAAAGAAACTCACGGAGTCTTTTCTTGGAGTCAGAGTAATCTTGTCCTTCCCAGTGGAAATGCTCTCTCATGGTGTGCAGGGTTTCCCCAAAAGAGAAGTCTTCGGGGGGGGGGGGGGGGAACAGAGGGAATAGACTCCTCAGCATCTGAGTCTTCATAGAGAGGGAAGGGGTAATCCTGTTCTTCAGAGTCTGCTGAGGAAATGGATTCCTGGTAAGAAGGAGGTAAATCTTCCTCCTGCCTAGGCCTTTTATCAGGAGGGGGCTGAGAACCTCTGATAAGGGTAATCAGGTCCTCCGCCATTTTGAGCATTTGTTTTGTAGGCATAGGGGCCTGTATGGGAGTCTGTGGACTCGGTTTCTTAACCTTTGGAAGCTTAGCGTACGGCTTAACGGAAAGAGTAGTTGGTTTAAAAACGCCTTCTGAAACCGAAGGCCTGTCCATAGTCTCCAGATCGCCGCCAGGGCTGGCGTCCGCGAGTTGAGGAGGAACCGGCTCCAGTGGCCCGGTAGATTCTGACTGAGAGGTAGTTGTATTTTCTAAATCTGCGGTAGTCAGTAGCTGCCTCACTGAGTACTGAAGATCCGGCGGCAGGCCTAACCGAGACTTCGGTTTCTGGTCCAGGTCTAGGCTGCCGGTCTTTGTCCTTGCGCTTTTTAAACACAGCGGTAGTCGGAGGTTCCGACGACATAATGTAGTTGAATTTTCTGCCAAAATAATGTCAGGCGGTATCAGCCCGACGCTTAACAGTGCGTTTATTGAACCTAGCACAAAACCGTCAACCAGAAAAGTACAGTTTTGTACCTACCATAAATGTAGATGTCCGATAGGTATGCATCTGCAGTCATAACATATGGGTTGTCCTGCCTCAGGCAGCCCTTCGGTCGGCCGGATTCCAAAAGTCTGGGTCTGGCCTCGGCTGATGTCGCACTTTCCCCGACGTCAGAGCGTCTGGGGTATAAAAGCATCAGCCAACGCCATTTTCCTCAGTTTTTCTTGCCCCAGATGCCAGGTGCCCTCTAGGAAGGCTAAATTTGGATAAATGCTAAAAAGTTCCAAACATTTGCAAATTATATACATGTATAAACAAACAAATACACCATAACAGATTCCCCCAGCTAGCTGAAAGAGGGGTAAGTACCCTAGGAATACCACAGAGGGGAAGGAGGGTGGGTAATCCTGACTGCAGATGCATACCTATCGGACATCTACATTTATGGTAGGTACAAAACTGTACTATGTCCTTCAAGGATGCATCTGCAGTTATAACATATGGGTAGAATACCATAACCAATCTGGGGGAGGAGGTACTAAGAAAAAGATGGTGTAGTCAAGATCCCCTGCAGCACTGCAGTTGCAAACCCTGCTCGGGATCTGGAGTATAAAGGTAGATTGTAATGCTTGGCAAATGTATGCACGGAGCTCCCAGTAGCAGCTTCTAAAATGTCCTTGGTAGCCACCCCCCGTAGGAAAGCTGTAGTGGTGGCTGTGGCCCTTGTGGAGTGAGGCCTGATATTTTCAGGAACTGTCTTTCCATGAAAGGAGTAACAAAAGCGAATGCAATTCCCTATCCATTTTGAAATTGTCTGGAAATTGCTCTTCCTTGCACCCCAGTTGCATATGCCACAAAAAGTTGGTCAGTTTTTCTGCTAGATTTCGTTCTGTCCAAATAGTAGCGTAGTTGTCTGTGTATATCCAGGGTGTGCAGAAGTTTTTCCCCTTTGTTCTGTGGGTTAGGGAAGAACGTAGGCAAGTGAATAGCTTGGTTCAAGGATACCCTAAATACCACCTTTGGCATGAAAGTAGGATTGGTTCTTAGTGACACTCTATCCTGGTGGAAAATAAGGAAAGGCTGCACTGCCATTAATGCTTGTAGCTTAGATACTCTTCTTGCTGAAGTGATTGCCAGAAGGAATGCAGTTTTCCAAGATAAATACTGTAGGTCTGTTGATGCTGCTGGCTCAAAAGGAGGTAGTGTCAGTTTTCCAGCACAAAATTGAGATCCCATGCAGGTAGAGGGGGTCTTCTTGGAGGTTTAACATTTTTGATCCCTCTCAAAAATTGCCTGAGTAGAGGGTGTGAGAAGATAGGTGGATCCATATTGTATTCTGCTGAAATTGCTGAAGCATGAATCTTAATGGAAGAATAAGACAGGCCATTGTGAAACAATTCTTGCTAAGTATTCTAGGATGTGTGCTAGGTTTGCCACTGTGACATCTGTGCCCTTTGATGTGCTCCAAATGAGAAATCTCTTCCATTTAGCTGGGTATGTCTTCCTTGTGGAAGGTCTGCGAGCCTCTAGCATGATGTCCTTCACCCTCTGAGATAAAACAGTTTGGTTGGGATTTAAGGAATTTTCCAGGCAGTTAGATGCAATGTTTTCAAGTTGGGATGCAGGGTCTTGAAATTGTTCTGCGTTAGAAGAAGAGGCCATAGGAGAAGAGGCCATGAATTTGCCTGAGACATGCTTCTCAATAGTGGGTAACCAGTGTTGTCTTGGCCAGTCTGGAGCTATTAGTATCACTTTTGGCTGTTCCTCCCTGATCTTCAGTAGAACCTTGTACATCAATGGGAGAGGTGGAAAGGCATATACTGTTAGGGCATTCCAGCTGAAAGAGAGAGAGTCCATCCTCCATGCTTGTGGGTGGTATGTCCTTGAACAGAATGTCTTCAGTTGGTGATTGAGTGGGGAGGTGAACAGATCTATCTCTGGCATTCCCCATGTCTTTGTTATGAGTTTGAAGATGTCTGGATGCAACATCCATTCGTGTGCATCCATGGTAGTTCTGCTTAAGCTGTCTGCTAGTGCATTTTCTTTTCCTGGTACGAATTTGGCCTGCAGCTGGATATTGAGATTCAGGCATAGATTCCACAGATTCATAGCCATCCGGCATAAAGGGTAGGAATGTGTGCCTCCCTGCTTGTTTATGTACCACATGACCGTGGTGTTGTCTGTCCTTATTAACAGATGTCCTTGTTGGAGGAAGGGCCTGAATGCCTCGATTGCATGCCTCACTGCCAGCATTTCCTTTTGGTTTATGTGCATGCTTAGCTGCCCTTGAGGCCATAGGCCTTGGATACGTTTGTCCTCCATGTGTGCTCCCCATCCTCGGTCTGAGGCTTCCGTGGTGATGGTCTGCCTTGTTTTTGGTTTGTTGAAAGGCAACCCTCTGTTGGACTGGCAGGCCCGAGCCCACCACAGGAATTCCTTTTGAAGGCAAGGAATGATTGGTATCATGGTTTCTAGACTGTGACTGTGTTGAGACCATACACTCCTTAGGTACCATTGTAATTTCCTCATATGCAGCCTGGCATGTGGAATTAAAATTATGCAGGATGCCATGTAACCCAGGGCCTGCAGGACTTTCCTTGCCGTAAGCTGAGTTTGTCTTGTCAGAGTCATGAAGTAATCTGGAAGTTGTTTTTGTTTTTCTTCTGTGAGAAAAGCCATCTGTGTGAGTGTGTCCAGATCCGCACCCAAAAAAGTTATCCTTTGGGATGGCACTAGTCTTGACTTTTGGATGTTGACTGTGTATCCCAAGGTCTGTAGCAGGTGTATGGCATAGGCCAAGTCCTTTAACAATTTCTTCTTGTTGTCCGCTTGTATCAGGCAGTCGTCCAGGTATGGATAAATTTGAATTCCCTAAAGTCTGCAATGTGCAATTACTGATGCCAGGCATTTCGTGAATACTCTGAGCGCAGTAGATAAGCCAAAGGGCAATGCTGAGAATTGATAATGCTCTGATCCTGCAAGAAATCTGAGGTGTCTTCTGCAATCTGGTTGGTTAGGGATATGCAGGTATGCCTCCTTGAGATCTAGAGTTACCAGCCAAGACTCCTTGCCCAACATGGGAAGAAGTTGCTGTAGGGTCAGCATTTTGAATTTTGGCACAATGAGATACGTGTTCAGTGCGGACAGGTCGAGAATAGGCCTCCATTGGTTTTCTTTTCTTGGTACAAGGAATAGTCTGGAGTAAAATCCTTGGCCTTGTTCTGTACATGGTACCTTTTCTATAGCTTTCATCTGAAGTAAATTGCTGATTTGTCTGAAAGCCTCTGCCTTCTGGTTTGGTGGAAGGTTTGGCATTCCTTCTTTTGGCAAAGTGTGGAAGTGAAACCTGTATCCTTTGTCTATTATTTGCAATGTCCATGTATCCCTTGTAATGCAATGCCAGTTTTTTGAGAATAAAGCCAGCTTTCCGCCCAAGGGTGCTTCCAGTTGATCCCTGGTAGGCGGAATCAGAGTCAAGTCATTGGGTCTGTCCTGTAGTAGTGGTTGTAGTTGTAGCTGTTGCACTACTCCTCTGGTTGGCAGGCTGCCACTGACGGCCTCTGTAGGGGCCCTTCGATTGACCTCTGCCTCTAGGGCACCTGTTCCTGCCTCTCTGTGCTCTGGACGAGTCTGGAAAGGACCAATTCTTTGTAGGCCAGTTTCTGCTGAACCTCGGTGGTTGAACTTGCAGGAAATCTTTAACTGTTTGCACAGATTTTGCTTTTTTTTCAACCTTTTTTACAATCTCCTGTGCAGGGGAGCCAAATAAATGTTGTTTCTCCATTGGAGCATTGAGGAGTTTAGCTTTGACATGGTCTGGCAAAGATTGCTCCTTCAGCCAGGCATGCCTACGAATAACTGCCCCAGTCATAGCTGATCTAAATGAAGCCTCCAGTGCATCATAGCCACATTTTAAAAAATGATTACTAACCTGTTGTGAGTTATGTACCAAATCCTGAAGGGATTTACGGTCTAAGGGTTCAGGAGAAGAAAGTTTCTTATTCAGTTGATCTAACAAAAATTCTTGGTACTGTATCATATGGAATTGACAGTTTAATGCCCTGGCAGAAAGAGTAGCAGATGTATAAACCTTTTTTCCCCATCTCTCTAAAGCTCTAGACTCTCTTTCAGAGGGTAGGGGATTTTTGGCAGTAGCGGCTGCAACCCCTTTAGGGCCCTGAGAAATAGTTTCTGGGTTTGCAGCATGGGCTTTATACAGATGGAAATGAGAATCCGGGATCCTGTAATATCTGTCAGGTTTGGAAGGGGCCGGAGGAAGAGAATCAAGGGCTGTACTGACATCATTGTACACATCATCAATTACATTTAGAACAGGAGGTATAGCTAAGGGCCTATGCTGAGGCAGATGCAAAAATGTCCTTAATCTTTTTCTAGAATCAGAGAAATCCTGACCTTGCCATTGAAAGTGCTCTCTCATGGACTGTAAGGTCTCCCCAAAGGAAAATTCTTCAGGAGGGGAGGATGGGATAGATTCCTCTGCATCTGAATCCTCGTAAGGCGAGTAGGCCCCTTCCTGGTGGTCTGACAAATCAGCTCCATCCGTGGAGTAATCTGAGGAGTGAGGTTCAGAGGGGTCAGTCCTGGGCCTTTTGTCTGGAGGAGGTTGAGAGGCCCTGTCTGGGTGAGGTTGTGAACCCCTTATTAAGGAGATAAGGTACTCAGCAAGGCTGAGGATCTGTGAACTAGAGGAAGGCCTCTGGGATGTAGATTTGGCAGGCAAAGCTTTTGAAAGTTTGGCAGCTTTAGCCCTGGAGAAGGCCTTAATAGACATAGAAGCTGGGGGCCTAGCTGCCCCACGTGCAGGGGTAGAAATGTCCAATGGTATGGTGTCGGACAATTCCTGAACACTAGCTTCTGTAGGGAGTTCTGAAGCCGACTCAGCCGGGGCCTCTCTGGCCTCGGTGGTCGGTAGTATGGTTTCGGTAGTAGGAATCGCCGTGGACTTGGTTTCGGCTGAAACCGAGACACTCGCGGTAGGCCTAGCCGTGGTTTCAGCCGAAACCGCGGGCCGCGAGTGTCGGTCCTTTTCCTTGCGTTTTTTGACCATATGCGAAGTCAGAGTCTCCGACGGCATTTTATAAGCAAAAGCGGCTCCAAAAAATTCCTCTACAAACTCCGACCGACGTCTAAGAGTCCGTCGGTTGAAGGAGGCACAGGCTATACAAGCTGATACATCGTGGTCTGGGCCTAAGCAAGGAAGGCAGTAAGAATGGAAATCCTTATGAGGTATTTGTTTCCCACAAGTTAAACAATTATTTACATTGTCTGACATCGGCTGAGGCAAGAAAGAGTCCCCAACGGGGTACTTAGCTTTTTTCGAAGTCTTCGGTAGCTGAAATCTCTGTATCTGACCGACCGGCACTTCCGAACAGCTTCTGCTTCGGGCACCACTCGACAAGAAAGACCGAGGAAAATGGCGTCGGCTGATGCTTTTATACCCCAGACGCTCTGACGTCGGGGAAAGTGCAACATCAGCCGAGGCCAGACCCAGACTTTGGAATCCGGCCGACCAAAGGGCTGCCTGAGGCAGGACAACCCATATGTTATGACTGCAGATGCATCCTTGAAGGACATCAGTGAAACACGAAGAACATCAAACGGATGACCCTGAAGGAGGACCTGGGATTGACACCACCAAAGAAGGGAGTCCTTGCAAACACGGGCCAGTCGACCAGGATGTAACAAGGGAAGGTCTAGCCAGGACCACTGAACTGCTAAGGTCCACTGAAGAACTCTCATATGAAGATGTGCAGCTAGAATGCGAGTGATCCTGGTCACCATGGACCCCATCGCCCAAAGAACTGAACCTGATGGGGGGAGTTTGGCTTGAAAAATGTAACTCTCATGATGTTGGAGTGATAATAGTCTGTCCAGAGGTAGAAACACCTTGCCCTGGGTAGCATCTACCACAGCACCTATGAAACCAAGAACCTGCACTGGTACCAGCTGAGATTTGTTTAGATTTATGGCTATACCCAGGTATTGAGCAGTCTGAAGAAGATAATCCCTAGCTTGAATTAGTCGATGCCTGCAGGAAGTGGAAAGGAGCCAATCGTCCAGGTGAGGGAAGACCTGAAATGCCTGCAGCTGCAGGTGAGCCACCACTACCACCATCACTTTGGTGAACACCCAGCAGGTGGTGATGAGCCCAAAGGGGAATGCGCCAAACTGAAAATGACTGACTCCCAACCAGAAGTGGAGGAACCTCTGAGAGCACCTGCTCATCTTGATATGATAGTACGCATCTTGGAGGTCCAATGAGCACATCCAGTCATTTATCTGCAGGAACGGCAGAATGGATTGAAGGGTGACCATTCAGAATTTTGTCTTGGCAACAACAGGTTCAGGGATGAAATATCCAGAATAGGTCTTAAGTCCCCAGTTTTCTTTGGCACTAAAAAAAACCTGGAATAAATGCCTGATCCAGATTCATCTGGGGGGACAAGCTGGATGACTCATTTTTTGAGCAGCCTGGAAATTTCTATGGCTGCCTGCTCCCATTGCACAGGTGGAACATCAGGAAGTGTTTGGGAGGGTCGGGAGGATGAAGAAAGGGGATCAAGTATCCTCTGGACATTCTCTGCAAAACCCAACAATCGTCGGTGAAGGACTCCCAGGCTGTTAGGTGCAGATAGGCATCCCCTAACTGCCTCCAGAGATAAGCAGTCGGGCAACCCTTCAGGGCTGCTAAGAGAGTCTGTCCGGGAAGGGATCTCAAGACCCTTGGCTCCTCAGGCCCCCTCTGCCATGAGGGTGGCATCTGTCATATCTCCCCCTGCCTCTGGGAGATGGCGAATCCTAAGCATCCTGGGAAGAGCCTTGAGATTTCTGGAACCACGTCTTCACCCCATGCCGATTCCTAGAGAAGGATCGTTGTGGGGTGGAAAAGCAGATCCTGATGACAAAGTCTTCTTACTCTGGACTAAGGTATTCCAAACCGTTTTGCCAAACAGGGTGGAACCATTATAAGGGGCAATCGTGAATAACGCCTTGAAGGGCTCCAAGAAAGCAGAAATCCAGAGCCAGGCGTGATGCTTGATGGCTATGCCCGTCCCGGCAGCCCTAGAGGCACCTTCCGTAGCGTGTGATAGCAGCCTCATAGAAGCATTCTAGACAGATATAAGGGTGGCCATACAGGGGGAGAAAAAAGAAGTTATGTACTTA
The DNA here is from genome assembly GCF_019279795.1 of Protopterus annectens. Classification (NCBI taxonomy): domain Eukaryota; kingdom Metazoa; phylum Chordata; order Ceratodontiformes; family Protopteridae; genus Protopterus; species Protopterus annectens. Next base: position 690,682,619 of record NC_056733.1, read on the forward strand.
CCATAACGTTCCATGTGAGTTGTTCATTTCGGGTCTATATATTAAATGAACGAAAGTTCATCTTAGCGCACGCTCACATGAGCGAATATCCAGGTACTTGAAACTGCAACTGTGGGGGGCTGTGCCCCCCACACCTCCCCTAAATATATATTCCAACTCTGAGATTGCACTTCAGTGAGGAAAGGGCAAATATTCCCATCTTCACTGTACCGTGATCTCACAATTGCGGTTTCGAGTTCCGCAATATTCGCTCTTGTGAGCGTTCACTAAGATGAACTTTCGTTCATCTAATATAGACCTGTTAATTTCACCTTCATTCTTTACTGATGGGCTCGGAGCCGATCCCTTGGCTCCGATACGGCCAGTTGCAAAGCTTGAGGTCTTCAAATAGCCAGGCTAAGTCCCTATCCCATGATGCACCTGGAATTACCTCAGATCTGGTTTGCTGCGTATAATAATACCATATGTCATTCTTTCAGTCCAAAGAGAAAGGTATAGAAGGATTGAGTAACCAGGATGGATCCAGAATCTCAATCATCTAACAGCCCGGGGTAGGAGGGAGGGACGTAAGAATGAATGCGAGATGAACTGACATGGAATGTTATGGTAAGTACATAACTTCTTTATGTGAACCTGTTCAATCTCGCAGTTCATTCTTTACTGGTGGGTAGTGTCCCAAGCACCATCAACCTCGGGTGGCTCACAGGAGTATATTTTTCAGGACCGTGGATCCAACGGAGGCCCTGTCCCTGGAGGCCTTGTCAACTTTGTAATGAGTGATAAAGGTATGACGTTTAGACCAAGTGGCTGCTGCACAAATGTTATCAATGGGAAGTCTGGAAGAAAAAGCAGATGATGTAGAAACTGCTCTGATTGAGTGAGCTTTAATCTTATGTTGCAAAGGCATATTGGCAGCAGAATAGGCAAAGGTGATATAATCAGATAACCATTTAGACAGAGTTGTTTTAGCCACTGGTCTACCCCTCCTGGAGTCAGAGAATGAAACAAAAAGCTGGTCCGATTTTCCGAAATCTTTTGTTCTATCCAAATAAAATCTGAGCTGTCTGTGAACATCAAGTTTGTGCAGCATATACTCTAAATTGTTTGAATGGTTGGGGAAGAAGACTGGCAAATCATTAAGCTGGTTGAGATTGGTTTCAGTGCAAACTTTGGGCAAAAATGAGGGATTTAAATGAGGGATTTGTTCTAAGTGAGACTCTGTCACCATGGAATATCAAATATGGAGGCTTGATTGATAAAGCCTGAAATTCTGACACTGCGGGCAGAAGTAATAGCTACCAGAAAGATGGTCTTCCACGGCAAAAATGTGAGGTCACAAGAGGAAGCTGGTTCAAATGGTGGAAGAATTACCTGGGAAAGCATAAAATTTAGACTCCATGTAGAATAGGCAGATTTCACAGGTGGTCTAGTATGAAAAGTCCCTTTGAGAAAAGCTTTGGATAACTTGTGAGACATGATATTCAACCCTTCAAATCCAAGATGAAAATTAGAAATAGCAGCCAATTGAACACGAACTGTTGCTGCTGCAGCTCCTTTGTTAAAAATCATAGTCAAGAACTCTAAAATGGAGGCCATAGGGGCTTGGTAAGGATTAATATTATTTTTAGAAGCCCATACAGAATTTTTTTTCCATTTGCTAAGATATAGCTTCCTAGTAGAAGATTTATGAGAAGATAAAGGGATCTGTTTTGTTTCATTGGAGAGGTTATGGAACTTGGCTCTGATGGGAATTGGAGCAGCCAAGCTGTCAGCTTCAGGGACTGCAGAGAGGGATGAAGATCCCCCGTAGTATGCATCAGACGGTCTGGAACTGGGTCCAGAATCCAAGGGTCCTCCAAAAGAAGACGTCAAAGGAAGGGGAACCAAATCTGACAAGGCCAATGAGTGGCTATTAGAATGATGGTCCTTCCCAGAGTTTCTGCTTTCTGTAGAACCTTGGGTATCAACGGGAGTGGTGGAAATGCGTAGAGGAGACCCGGAGGTCAATCGTGTACGAATGCATCCTTTGGGGCTTCTCCCAGAGGGGGAATCAGGGCAAAGTAGCTTCTGCATTTCGTGTTCACGTGACTGGCAAAAAAGTCACAGCAAGGCTGTCCCCACCTGCAGAATATCCTGTCCGCTATTTCTTTCTTGAGGGACCACTCGTGGGGCAACAAGATAGCCCTGCTGAGCTTATCTGCTATCACGTTGGATTTCCTCAGGATGTGCATTGCCTACAGAAAGCGCTGGGTGGAAACAGCCCATTGCCATACTCTGAGCGCCTTGTGACAAAGGGGGTAAGACCTGGTTCCTCCTTGTTTGTTCAAATACCAGACCACCGACATGTGTCTGTCTGAATTGCAATCATACCCAGAGGAAGAGAGTCCTGAAAGTACTGCAATTCCAGAAGTACTGCTCTCATCTCCAGGACATTGATATGCAGATGTGTCTCTTGATCGGTCCATGTGCCTTGGGCTGTCTTTCCCTGAAAATGCCCCCCACCCCCACCCTATAAGGGAAGCATCCGTGGTCACTGTGACCGCTGGAGGGGGTAGCAGAAATGGGCATCCTATCGTGACATAAAGTGAGGTCAACCACCACTGACGGTTCTTTTTGCAGGAATTTATGATCATTATAGTGTGAGACATGGGAAGCTCTTGGTAAGACCATTGAGTGAGCAACAGCCATTGTAGTATCCACATGTGCATACGATCTAGTGGTATGGCTAGAATTGCTGCTACCATCATGCTTAACTTCTAATGCTGGTGCTCTGTCTTTTGATATCAGAACGCTGACATGCTGACGAAGAAGAAAGACTCTTTCTACTGGAAGCTTTAGTGTGGTGGTGGTGGTGGTGGTGTCCAACTCTACCCCGATAAAAACGACATGCTGCGATGGTGACAAGGCAGATTTTTCTGAGTTGACTGTAATGCCCAGATAATTGCAGAGTGACACAGTGGACTCCCTGGCCTGAATGAGTTTGATGCCTGGTGGTGGTGGTAAGGAGCCAATCGTCTAGGTACGGAAACACCTGGAATCCTAGACGCCTCAGGTGAGCCGTGACCACTGCCATGCATTTGATGAACACTCTGGGGGCTGCAGGGAGGCCACAGGACAGGGCTCGAAACTGGGAATGATTGGCTCCCAGCCAGAAGCACAGATGATCCCTGGATGGCCTGGCCATTTTTATGTGGTAGTACGCATCCTTGAGATCTATCGAGCACATCCAATTGTCTTTCCCTAAGAAGGGAAGTATAGACTGAAGCATGACCATCTGGAACTTCTCTTTCTTTACATATTGGTTCAGTCTGCTGAGGTCCAGTAGGGGTCTCCAGTCCCCCATCTTCTTTGGAACCAAAAAGAATCTGGATTAAATTCTGGATCCTGTCTGGTCTGCTGGGACTGGTTGGATGACTCTTTCTTAGCAACGCTTGGACCTCTATTGTTGCCTGTTCCCTGTAACTGGGTGGAACGTCCGGGATTTTTCTTATGGGTGGAGAGGTTGTGGCGAATGGGATGAAATATCCTCTGGAAATGATACTTTGTACCCTGCTGTCTTTTGTTATTTTGAGCCAGGCATCTGGATACAAAGACAAGCGACCCACGACTGCCTCCAGAGCAGGACAGTCGGGCCTCCTCTCAGGAGCGCTGGTAGGGCTTCCCAGAGACGTGATCTCTGTTGCCCTGGTGTTGCGGACCCCCTGAGGGCAGCGTCTTCCATTATTACCCCTTCCTCTGCCTATGGAGGTTCACCACATGTGTCCTGAAAGGCTCCTTGGGCTTTTCTGAACCATATTTTTCCTCCCCTTTGACCTTTAGGGTAGGGTCGGGTAGGGGTGGAAAAATGGACCCCGATGGCAGACTGAGTTCTTTCCTTCCTATTTACACCTGGTTACGGTTTCCTTCACTTTAGTCCCGAAGAGGGACGAGCCATCAAAGGGAGTGTTCACGAAGGATGACTTAAAGGGCTCCACCAAGGAACACAAGTGCATCCAGGCGTGTCTCTTAAGAGCAACTCCTGTACCCACTGCCCTACTCATTCCATCAGCTGCATAAGAGATGAGGCGCATGGATAAGCTGACACTAGAATTGAGGGTAGCAAGCTGAGCGGCAAATTTGTCGGATGCTCCTGCAGCTACTGTACCCCGAAGAGCATCTCCTAGCTCCTTAAGGAGATCTCTTTGTAACCTGGTAAAATGGGTTAAATAGTTGAGTGAACGGAGAGCAAAGATCGCTGAACTAAACATGCGCTTCCCATATCTATCCATAATCCTGGAATCTCTGTTAGGAGGATGGATAGATGAGGAAGTCTCAGACATTTCCTTTTTGGTGGCTGATGCCACCACCATGGCATCAACTGGAACACCTTTTGTTAAAAATGGTTTGTCAAGGGGGGCAGAAATTAATTTATTAAGCCTCCTAGGAACAGGCTCCATAGTATCCGGAGACTCCCACGCCCTTCATGAGACCAGCTGCATCAGCTCATCGAAGGGCGGAGACACCCAAGAGGTGGACGGCTGAGACCCGAAAGCCTTCAGGAGAATGGAGTCATCCTCAGTAGGGATTTTGGACTGCCAGTCACCCCTCTGCCTAAGGATTTCAAGTATCTTAGCAAATGAGATATCCTCAGAGTGGGACTGTGGGGCCCCTTCTGACTCATCTAAGTCAGTATCTGATGTTAGAGATGCCTGAGGGGAGTCTAGAGGTTTCCTCTTACACAATCTCTTCTTGGAAACCTCATCAGTGGGAACTTCTGGTGAGGTCTCGGAAGAGCAGGGGCCTCCCAATGGGGCTTCCTGAGGCTCTGGGTTTCTACGCTTAGTAAGGATGTGTGAGGCAGAAGCAAACACAGGTGCTTCAGGGGAGGAGGAAGGCAGACATGAGATCGAGGATGTCTTAGGAGACATGACTCCCCATATGGCATCGAAAGCAGCTCTGCTCTGATGTGAGGGAACCGACGGATCCGAAGACACCGTCGACACCCCAACACTAGGACAGTGGACTCCGAACATGAGGTAGGAGCCGAGATCATCTGAGCTGAAGCTCTGTGAGGGAGAGTCGGAACTGACAAGTTGGTCCGACTATCCTCCATGGACTCTACTAGACAGTGTCGGCCCCTAGAGTCCTCGATCAGCACCGAGGGCATCAGAGTGTACGGAGCTGAAGACACTGGAGCAGGCGTCGGCTCCGAGGGTTCCACTAGCATCAGGTCTGACTCCTCCGGCTCTGAAGGACCAGCATGGCCCAGAGGAGGAATAGTTTAAGCTGGTGCAAGGGTCTTTGGCTCCGAAGCCATTTGGGCCAAAGCAGATAACATTTTTGACAAGCCAGGTGCCAATATCAGCTTCTGCACTACGCGATCCATATCCAGATCTGACAGGCTGATAGAGGACCGCATTGAAGGTGGTGCTGACTGAAGTAATGGACTCTTTGGAGCTTCGGACACCGGTTCCAAGACTGGGGACTGGCTCCGAAAGGAAAAGTCTGTCGGTTCCGATGGCAGTGGAGCTGAAGTCAAAGATTTTTTTGTTTTCTTAGAGTCAGAAGTCTTGGAAGCCTTTGAGGACTTGCTATATCCATCTTGGTCACTCAAAGCTTCTTGAAACGAAGGTTTCAACAACCCTCTGTCAATACATTTTCTCTTCCTTTCCTGAAGGACCCTTGAGGAGAAGGAATGACAAATAGCACAGCTGTCTTGCAAATGCAGGGCTCCTAGACAGTATACACAATTCACATGACTGTCTGTTACAGAGATCTTTTGGCCACACTTTGGGCACTTCTTAAACCCAGACTTGGGATGCTTGTCTTGGTCAGCCATTGGAAAACTTGGAGAAGAATTACTGTCACACAAATCAATTCTACAGTAATCAGCTGCCAAAAGCCTTAAAAAATATCAGACTAAATCACACACATACGCCAAAATGAAATGCAAATATAAATGTCACAGGAAAAGCCTTTACTGTCACCATAACTTTTTAAACACACAATAATAGCAGACTATACAGAAAAAAGGAGATAGCTGCTAACATATAATATCCTGTCTAAATATCCAGTCAGACAAAATTACTGTTAATAAAACTCTTAACAGTAATATAAATGTAAACCTTTCCTAAACAAACTGAAGGCTAAATACACTACACAGAAAAACTACAGACTAAAAAGTTTTTAGCAAAATAGTGACAAACGTCACTGACTAAGCACACTCTACTGACTAGCAAAGAGTTTAAACAGACTAACGGAAGGGACTAAGGTACAGTAACACACAGTATCAAGCTGTAAGAGCTTTAATAAACTACCTAGGCTATTTAAACTACCTAACTATGCAAATATAAGTAAGAAATAAGTAGAAAAACAATTTTACTGGCCTGAGCTAATGCAGAACCTCCAATCTATTGCCGTGGCAAACTAGATCTGAGGTAATTCAAAGTGCATCATGGGATATGGACTTGGCCTCGAGCTATTTGAAGACCTCAAGCTTTGCAATTGGCCGTATCGGAACAGAGGGATCGGCTCCGAACCCATCAGTAAAAATTGAATGGTGAGATGGAACAACTTCACATGTACAGTTGTGTACACTTACCATAAATGTAGATGTTTGAGTGTATTCACTGTTGCAGTCATCACATTTGGGTTATCCCTGTCAGGGTAGCCCTCGGACTGCCTGAATACCAGAGACTTAGTATTTCTGCATCAGTTGCTGTCTTTTGAGGACTGACGTCAGGTCGTCAGTAGTATAAAGTAAAGCAGCCGACGCCATTACATCAGTTTTTCTTGCCCTAACCTGTCAGGAGCCCCCAAGTAGGACTCTGTAGGAGGCCAGGTTCGGATGGAAGAACCCCACCAGTGGAAAATAAATACCAATACGTCTCTTGTAAGGTAAGGAGAACAATAAGTTAAAATGGTAATAAAAGGAGAAAGAGAAGAAAGGGGGATGGAGGGAGGGAAACCAGGACTGCAACAGTGAATACACTCGAACATCTACATTTATGTAAGTGTACACAACTGTAAAATGTTCTTCTTGTTTCACTGTTGCAGTCATTACATTTAGTTCAATTCCCAAAGCTGAGGAAAAGGGGGGAGGAAGTCAAGGAAACTAGGGGCTGGCTAGGATGCCCTGAAAGACTGCAGAGGCAAACCCTGCCCTGGATATGGAGAAGAGAGGTAGGTGGTAATGCTTGGTAAAAGTGTGAACAGATGTCCAGGTGGCAGCCTCCAGGATGTCCCTGGTGGGGACTCCTCTGAGGAAAGCTTCAGTGGTTGAGGTTGCTCTGGTGGAGTGTGTCCTGACCCCCTTGGGGGGAGGCTTTTCATGCTGTTTGTAACAGAAATGGATGCAATGTGCTATCCATTTGGAAATGGTTTGTTTGGAGATGGCTTTGGCTTCGGCCCCTGTAGCAAAGCTAACCAGCAATTGATAAGATTTTCTGAAGGATTTAGTCCTTCTAGATAGAATCTGAGCTGCCTGTGCACATCTAGAGAGTAAATAATCTTTCCCTCTTGTTCTGGGGATTAGGAAAAAAGGTGTGCAAATGAATGGATTGGTTGAGAGATACACTGGACACCACCCTGGGCATGAAGGATGGGTTAGTTCTGAGGGATACCCTGTCTGCATGGAAGATGATGAAGGGTTCCACAGCCAGGAGTGCTTGCAGCAGAGACTCTTCTGGCTGAAGTGGCCAGAAGGAATGCTGTCTTCCAGGAGAGAAATGTTAGCTCTGCAGAAGCAGCTGGTTCGAAAGGGGGAAGGGTTAGCTTTTCCAATACAAAGTTAAGGTCTCAAGCTGGTGTTGGTGCCCTTCTGGCTGGCCTCAAGTTGCTAGCCCTTCTTAGGAAAGTACAGTTGTGTACACTTACCATAAATGTAGATGTTTGAGTGTATTCACTGTTGCAGTCATCACATTTGGGTTATCTGCGTGCAGTAGCCCTCAGTCGGCCTGATTAACAAAGTCTTGGGTCCTGTGTCAGTTGCTGTTCCATCTTCCATGACGTCAGGTAGTCAGGGGTATAAAGCATGCAGCCGATGCCATTACATCAGTTTTTCTTGCCCCAGATGTCATGTGCCCCCATAATGGGAAGCAATTATATATATATATATATATATATATATATATATATATATATATATATATATATATATATATAAGGTTACACCTCCAACAAAAAAGCAAGTACACCAAAAAGCTTTAAACACGGTAAGCAAGAATAGAGGTATAGGCAATAGAAGTCAGGGGGTTGGAGGGAGGATAACTAGGACTGCAACAGTGAATACACTCGAACATCTACATTTATGGTAAGTGTACACAATTGTACTATGTTCTTTGTGTTTCACTGTTGCAGTCATCACATTTGGGTAGATTCCCAAAGCTAAGGATGGGAGGAGAAAATTAGATAGCATTAGACCAGCTATAAGGCCCTGCAAGACTGCAGTGGCAAAGCCAGCTCTGGATTTAGAGAAAATTGGCAAATGGTAATGCTTGGTGAAGGTATGCACAGAACTCCAGGTAGCAGCTTCATGGATGTCCCTGGTAGGCACACATCTGAGATAGGCTGTAGAGGTAGATGCAGCTTTGGTTGAATGTGGTCTAATCCCTTGTGGGGGTAGGCTTTCCATGGTGCTTATAGCAGAAATGAAAGCAATGGCCTATCCATTTAGAAATGGTTTGCTTTGAAATGGCCTTTCCCTCTGCCGCTGCAGCAAATGCAACCAGCAGTTGTTCAGATTTCCTGAGAGGTTTAGTCCTGTCCAAATAAAATCTAAGTTTTCTGTGCACATTTAAGGAGTGCAGAATTCGCCCCCTACCCCTTTGTTCTGTGGATTAGAAAAGAAGGTTGCTAAATGAATGGACTGATTAAGGGCCACACTGGATACTACTTTGGGCATGAAGGAGGGATTGGTCCTGAGGGACACCCTATCCGCATGAAAAATGATGAAAGGCTCCACTGCCATGAGGGCCTGTAATTCAGACACCCTTCTAGCTGAAGTGATGGCTAAAAGGAAGGCTGTTTTCCAAGAAAGGAATTTCAACTCTGCACTTGCAGCTGGCTCAAAAGGAGGCAGAGTTAGTTTTTCCAATACAAAGTTGAGGTCCCAGGCTGGAGTAGAGGCTATCCTGGGTGGTCTTAAGTTTTTGGCCCCTCTGAGGAACTGCTTCAGCAGTGGATGAGAGAAGAGGGGTGGGTCTGTGTTGTAATGAGCTGAAATGGCTGAGGCATGAATTTTGATGGAGGAAAAAGAAAGGCCGTTGTGCAGCATCTCAGTAAGTATTGAAGAATCTGAGGTAAATTGGGCGCTACTGTGCCCATCCCCTGAGTTTGGTTCCAGGAACAGAATCTTTTCCTTTTTTCAGCATAGGATTTTCTAGTACTAGGCCTCCTTGCCTCCAGAATGAAATCCAACACTTGCTTATTGAGGGATGGTAACAGAGATATCAGGTAATCAGCCAGGCTGCCAGGTTCAAGGTTTGAAGCTGTGGGTGCAGAATCTGGCCCTCCTGCTGTGACAGCAGGACAGGGGTCTGAGGCAGATGCCATAATGCCAGCATTACACACTGCACAAAAGGGGGTACCAGTGTTGGCGTGACCAGTCTGGTGCAATCAGTATCGTCCTTGGTTTGTCCTGTTTGATCTTTAGTAGTACCTTGGAGAGGACAGGTGGAAGGGGAAAGGCATAAACAGGTAAAGGACAGGGCATCAACTTTCCAAGCTCGTTTGTGGGGAGTCCTTGTGCAGCATTTTTTCAACTGGTTGTTCTGGGGGGAGGCAAACAGGTCTATATCTGGGCTCCCCTATTTGTTTCTCAACATGTTGAATATCTTTGGTTCCAGTTTCCACTCGTGTGGGTCCATGAGATTTCTACTTAGGTCATCTGGCCAGTGTGTTTAGCTTTCTGGGCAGGAACTGAGCCTGTAGGTACACTTGGTAGCTCAAAGCTGTGTTCCACAAAGCCATGGCTAGTCTGCAGAGAGGGTATGAGCGGGTTCCCCCCTGCTTGTTTATGTACCACATAACAATGGTGTTGTCCGTCTTTACCATTAATTGTCTTGGAAGGATGTGGTCTTGAAGGCTGTCAGAGCAATTCTGTACAGCTAAAGTACAGTTGTGTACACTTACATGTAGATGTAGATGTTCGAGTGTATTCACTGTTGCAGTCATTACATTTTGGTAATCTGCTGGCAGGTTGCCCTCAGTCGGCCTGAATTCCAAAGGCTTGGGTCCTGCGTTGGTTGCTGTCTTCTCTTCCATGATGGCAGGTCGACAGGGGTATAAAACATGCAGATGACGCCATTTTCTTTAGTTTTTCTTGCCCCTGATGTTAAGTGCCCCCAAAAAGGTAGCAATATTTTAAATATATATATATATATATATATATATATATATATATGCATACACATGCATCAATATAAACTTTACCTTCATCAACAAGCAAATACACCACATAGGTTGTAGAAGATAGATAAGGAAAGATAAACTGTAGAATGACAGGAGGATGGCGGGAGGGTAACCTGGACTGCAACAGTGAATACACTCGAACATCTACATTTATGGTAAGTGTACTATGTTCTTCGTGTTTCACTCTTGCAGTCATTACATTTGGGTAGAATCCCAAAGCTATGGTTGGGAGGCTGGAGCTAAACAGCATTAGGTGAGGCTATAATGCCCTGCAGCACTGCAGTGGCAAAGCCTTCCCTGGACTTAGAGTAGAGAGGCAAATGGTAATGCTTTATAAAGGTGTGAACAGAACTCCAAGTAGCAGCCTCTAGAATGTCCTTGGTTGGTGCTCCTCTGAGAAAGGCTGCTGAAGTAGCTGCAGCCCTGGTGGAGTGAGACCTAATGCCCTTGGGCACAGGTTTGTCATGGTGCAAGTAGCAGAAAAGGATGCAATGGCTTATCCACTTTGAAAGTGTCTGCATTGAAATAGCCTTTCCTTCTGATCCTGCAGCATATGACACTAGTAATTGCTCAATTTTTCTTAGAGCTTTAGTCCTGCTCAAGTAGAATCTTAGCTGTCTGTGTACGTCCAAGGAATGCAGAATTCTCTCCCCTTTGTTCTGTGGATTTGGATAAAAAGTTGGCAGATGAATTGTTTGGTTAAGAGCCACACTGGAAACGACCTTAGGCATAAAAGTAGGATTTGTCCTCCGAGACACCCTGTCTGGGTAAAATATGATAAAAGGCTCTACAGCCATGAGGGCCTGTAGCTCTGAAACTCATCTTGCTGAAGTAATTGCTAGTAACAGAGCTGTATTCCATGACAAGAACTTTATATCAGCGGTAGCAGCTGGTTCAGATGGAGGCAGGGTGAGCTTTTCCAACACATAATTGAGGTCCCATGCAGGTAATGGTGATCTTCTAGGAGGCCTTAAATTTTTGGCTCCTCTAAGATACTGCTTTAGTAAAGGATGAGAAAAGATTGGTGGCTCAGTACTGTAATGAGATGAAATGGCAGAGGCATGGATTTTGATTGATGAGAAAGATAGGCCTTTGGCAAGCATCTCAGTTAAGTATTGTAATATCTGAGGAATATGTGGTTCTGCTGTATCAGTTCCTTGTGCTCGATTCCAAGCACAGAATGTCTTCCATTTGTCAGCATAAGATTTTCTAGTACTAGGCCTTCTGGCTTCCAAAATGACATCCATCACAGCTTTACTGAGACGTGTCGTCTGTATGATTACATGATTAGCCATGCTGCCAGGTTCGGAGTCTGTAGTTGACTGTGCAGGATCTGACTGTTTTGCTGGGACAGTAGTTGTGGTTTTTGAGGCAAGGTCCAAGCTGGGTATTGAGACAAGCTCCTTAGGATTGGGTACCAGTATTGGCAGGGCCAGTCTGGGGCAATTAATATCATCTTTGGCTTCTCTTGTCTGACTTTTTAGGAGGACCTTTGGTAGAAGAGGCAGAGGAGGAAAGGCATAAACTGATAGAACTGATGGAACTGATTTTTCCAACTGAAGGACAGGGCGTCCACTTTCCATGCTTGTCTGTGATAAGTCCTTGTGCAGAATCTTTTCAGTTGATAATTTTGAGGAGAGGCAAATAGATCTATGTCTGGGCTCCCCCATTTCTCTGCTATCATGCTGAAGACTTGTGGATTTAGTTTCCACTCATGAGGATCCATAAGGTTTCTGCTTAAATCGTCTGCCAGAGTGTTTTGTTTTCCTTGCAGGAATTGAGCTTGAAGAGTTATTTGGTAGTTCAAAGCTGTGTCCTACAGTGCCATGGCTAATCTGTAAAGGGGGTATGAGTGTGTGCCCCCTTGCTTGTTTATATACCACATGACTGTGGTGTTGTCCGTCTTTATCAGTAGTTATCCTGGATGAAGTACGTCCTTGAAGGCTGTTAGGGCATTTTGAACATCTAGCATCTCTTTCTGGTTGATATGTAGATACATTTGATTTGGTGCCCATATGCCCTGAATGCATCTTCCTGCCATGTGGGCCCCACCAGGCATAATCTGATGCATCTGTTGTTAAGGTTTGGCTGGCAGGGGGTAGAGTGAAGGGCCATCCCATGTTTTGGTGACAGGCCTTTGCCCACCATAGAAACTCCTGTTGCAGGCAGGGGATGAGAGGAATCATTGTTTCCAGACTGTGTGAATGTTGACTCCATAAACTTTTTAGGTACCATTGAAGTTTCCTCATATGCACAAGTCTTCAGTCAGTTGCCTTTGTTTGTCTGGCGTGAGGTAAGCCATCTGGGCAGTTGTATTCAAGCTTGCACCCAGGAATGTTATCTTTTGAGAGGGTACCAGTTGTGATTTCTTTTCGTTTATTGTGTACCCTAGGCATGTTAGAAGCCTTTTCACAAACACCAGGTGTCGTAGAAGAGTGTCCTTGTTCTCTGCTTGAATGAGACAGTCATTCAAGTAAGGATATATTTGAATACGTCTTTGTTTGCAAAATGCCATTACTGGTGCCAGGCACTTTGTAAAGACCATGGGTGCAGTAGATAAGCCAAAAGGCAGTGCAGAGAATTGGTACTGCATTAAGCCAGCCTTGAATCTGAGGTATCTTCTGCACGACTGTCTTACTGGGACATGCAGGTATGCCTCTTTTAGGTCTAAAGTCACCAGCCAAACATTCTTGCCCAGCATGGGCAGAAGCTGTTGCAAAGTGAGCATTTTGGATTTTGGAATGTCCAGGTATGTGTTCAAAATCGATAAATCCAGTATTGGCCGCCAGGCCTTGTCCTTTCTGGGTACCAAGAACAGTTGAGTAAAAACCTTGTCCTTTTTCCTGTTCTAGTACTATTTGAATGGCCCCCATATCAATGAGGGATGTAACCTGTTTCTGTGCCTCTGCTCATTGTTTTTTTGGCAGATCTGGCCAACCACTTGTCATTGGCAGAGTGTGGAAATGGAATCTGTATCCCTGTGATACGATGTTTAGTACCCACTTGTCCTGGGTTATTAACTGCCAATCTTGAGCAAAAAGTGCTAATTTTCCCACTATGGGTGCTGCCAAAAGATAACTGCTTGGTGTAGGCAGAGGGAAGTCATTGGGATTGCTTTCTGTAGGTTTGCACTTTATCTCCTCCAGATTTGGAGGTGGATGTGCCCCATTGCTTTGACCTGTATGAGCCTTGAGCATGGTAACTGGAACCCTCACGGCGTCTGGATTTGCCCCTTTGAGCTCTGTCTGACACAGGAAAGGACCAATTTTTTGTAGGCCAGTGTCTACTGAATCTAGGTGGCTGCACTTGTAAGAAATCTTTAACAGTTTGCATAGACTTAGCTTTGTCTTCCATTTTCTTTAAAACCTTCTGCCTTAATACCAAAAGTACAGTTCTGTACCTACCATAAATGTAGATGTCCGATAGATATGCAACTGCAGTCATAACATATGGGTTGTCCTGCCTCAGGCAGCCCTCGGTTGGCCGGATTCCAAAGTCTGGGTCCGACGTTGGCTGATGTCGCATTTCTCTCCGACGTCAGAGCGGCTGGAGTACATAAGCATCAGCCGACGCCATTTTCTTCAGTGTTTCTTGCCCCAGATGCCAGGTGCCCTCCAAGGAAGGCTGTAATCAAATTGGAAGACAAAAACAGGATTCCAGGCAAATAAGTAAGCAATAAACAGATACACCATAACAGATATCCCCAGCTAAGAGAAACAGGGATAGGAGTGGACCCAAGGCATAGAGGGGTATGGAGGGAGGGAAAATCGACTGCAGTTGCATATCTATCGGACATCTACATTTATGGTAGGTACAAAACTGTACTATGTCCTTCAAGAATGCAACTGCAGTCATAACATATGGGTTGAATACCATAGCTTAGCTGGGGGAGGAGGAATGCTCTAGGAAAGAGATGGTGTGGCAATCAAACCCTGCAGGACTGCCGAAGCAAAGCCTGCTCTGGATCTGGAGTATAAAGGGAGATTGTAGTGTTTGGAGAATGTATGAACGGAGCTCCATGTAGCAGCTTCTAGAATGTCTTTTGTAGGCACCCCTCTTAAGAATGCTGTAGAGGTGGCTGTAGCTCTGGTGGAGTGTAGTCTGACATTGGCTGGAACATTCTTTCCATGGAAGGAATAACAAAATCTGATGCAATGTCCAATCCATTTTGAAATAGTCTGTTTGGAAATTGCTTTTCCTTGTACACCAGGGGCATAAGCTACAAAAAGCTGATCAGACTTCCTACTGGTCTTGGTTCTGTCCAGGTAGTAGCGAAGTTGTCTGTGAATGTCCAAGGTATGCAACAGTCTTTCCCCTTTGCTCTCAGGATTGGGGAAGAAAGTAGGCAGGTGAATAGCTTGATTTAAAGAAACCCTAGATACCACCTTTGGCATAAAAGTAGGGTTGGTTCTTAAGGAGACCCTGTCTCTGTGAAAGATTATGAACGGTGGTATTGCCATTAGGGCCTGTAGTTCCGAAACCCTTCTTGCTGAGGTAATTGCCAACAGGAAATCTGTCTTCCATGATAGAAATTGTAAGTCCATTGAAGCTGCTGGCTCAAAGGGAGGTAGAGTCAGTTTTTCTAGGACAAAGTTGAGGTCCCAAGCTGGCACTGGAGGCTTTCTTGGTGGCTTAATGTTCTTGATTCCCCTGAGGAATTGCCTTAACAAAGGATGTGAAAACACAGGCGGATCAGTGTTGTATCTAGCTGAGATAGCTGAAGCATGTATCTTTATGGAAGAATATGAGAGTCCATTCTGTAGCATATTTGCCAAATATTCCAGGATGAGTGGGATGTTCAATAATGATGCATCATGTCCCTTGCTGGTATTCCAAATGCTGAATCTCTTCCATTTTGCTAAGTAAACCTTTCTGGTGGATGGTCTTCGAGCTTCTGTTAATATCCGCTGAACTTCCTTGGAGAGATAGATTGAGGTTATTCATGGGATCTCCCAGGCTGTTAGCTGCAGTGTCTGAAGGTTTGGATGTACTGTTTTGAAGTTGTGTTGAGTCAAAAGTAGGGGCCATTGGGGAAGGGCCCACTTTTTGTTGTGACATATGCTCCGTAGTAGTGGGTACCAGTGTTGTCTTGGCCAGTCTGGAGCTATTAGGATCCCCTTGGGCCTCTCTGCTTTGATCTTTAGTAATACTGTGGTCATCAGTGGCAGAGGTGGGAATGCATAGATTTTAGAAAGTTCCAGTTGAATGAAAGAGCATCTATTTTCCAAGCTTGTGGATGGTATGTCCTTGAACAGAATTTTTGTAGATGATGGTTGAGGTGGGAGGCAAATAGGTCTACTTCTGGCCTGCCCCATGTCGAGGTGAGTTGTGTGAAGATTTTCGGATGTAATCTCCACTCATGTGGATCTATGAAATTCCTGCTTAGGCTGTCCGCCAGCACATTGTCTTTGCCTGGAACAAACTGGGATTGCAACTGTATGTTTAGGCTCAGTGATTTTTCCCAAAGATTCATTGTCAGTCTGCAAAGGGGGTAAGAATGGGTGCCCCCTTGCTTGTTTATGTACCACATCACAGTGGTGTTGTCTGTCCGTATCAGTAGATGGCCTTGCTGAAGTTGTTGTCGAAAGGCCTCGATGGCATGCATTACTGCCAGCATTTCCTTTTGGTTTATATGCAGATGTGTTTCCTTTGGAGACCATTGTCCTTGTATACATCTGCCCTCCATATGCGCCCCCCATCCAAGGTCGGAGGCGTCTGTGGTCATGGTCTGTGTTATCTGAGGTTTTTTGAATGACATACCTGTGTTTGCCTGGCTTACCGAGGCCCACCATAGGAATTCCTTTTGTAGGCATGGAATGAGCGGTATGGTTGTCTCTAGGTAGTTGCTGTGCTGAGACCATAGGCTTTTTAGGTACCATTGAAGCTTTCTCATGTGTAGTCTTGCTAATGGAACCAGGAGAATGCAGGATGCCATGTAACCCAGGGCCTGTAGGAATCCCCTTGCAGTCATCTGGGTGAGTTTTGCCAAACCTTTGAAATAATGAGTTAACTTCTCTTGCTCGTCTTCTGTCAGGTAAGCCATTTGAGAGGCTGTGTCTAGATTGGCTCCTAAAAAGGTTATTTGCTGGGATGGCTGAAGTCTTGACTTTTGGAAGTTGACTGTGTATCCCAGAGCCTGTAGTAATTGTATGACATAGTTCAAGTTTTTTGTCAAAATCAATTTGTCGTCCGCTTGTATGAGGCAGTCGTCGAGGTATGGGTAAATTTGGATCCCCTGGAGCCTGCAATGAGCAATTACTGAAGCCAGGCATTTTGTAAATACTCTGGGCGCAGTAGATAAACCAAATGGCAATGCTGAGAATTGATAATGCTCTGGCCCTGCAAGAAATCGGAGGTATCTTCTGCAGCTGTGTCTGATAGGGACATGCAGGTATGCCTCCTTGAGGTCCAGAGTAATCAGCCAAGACCCCTTGCCCAGCGTGGGAAGGAGTTGCTGTAGAGTCAGCATTTTGAACTTTGGTACTATGAGAAAAGTGTTTAATGCAGACAAATCCAGTATTGGTCTCCATTGAGTTTCTTTTCTTGGAACAAGGAACAGTCTTGAGTAAAACCCCTGGCCTTGTTCTTGTTGTGGAACTCTTTCTATTGCTTTGATCTGAGCAAGCAGAGAAATTTGCTTGATAGCCTCTGCCCTCTGGTTTTGTGGTAGGTTTGGCATGCCTTGTTTTCTTGGTAAGGTATGAAAGTGGAACCTGTAACCTTGGTCTATAAGGTCCAAAATCCATTTGTCATTTGTCAATCTGTGCCAATTGTCTGAAAACAGAGATAATTTTCCACCCAAGGGAGCTTCTATTTGCTCCTTGGTCAGCGGAAGTAGAGGAAAGTCATTGAGATTGTCCCTGTGGGGCAGGGGAGACCCCTGTGTCACTTCTTTGGTTTGCTGGTTGCCATTGTCGTCCCCTGGAAGAACCTCTGTATTGTCCTCTTCCTCAGCCACGCCTGTTTTTACCCCTTTGAAATCTTTCAGGATTAGGAAAGGACCAGTTTTTAGCAGGCCAATTCCTGCTGAATCTGGGTGGCTGAACCTGGAGGAAATCTTTGACCGTTTGAACTGATTTTGCTTTTTCCTCGATGGACTTTAACACATCTTTAGCATTAGTACCAAAAAGCTTGTTCTTTTCCAAAGGTGCATCAAGAAGTTTTGCCTTAACATGATCTGGTAGAGGTTGTTCTTTTAACCATGCATGTCTACGAATGACCGCCCCTGTCATAGCTGCCCTACATGAAGCTTCCATTGCATCATATCCACACTGCAGAAAGTGATTGCTGACTTGCTGAGAATTATGTACAGCTTCCTGCAAAGACTTCCTGTCTAAAGGTTCAGGAGAGGCCAATGTTTTCTGTAAATCATCTAACAGGCAATCCTAATATTGAAACATATGAAAGAGGCAATTCAGAGCTCTCATAGATAAAGTAGTGGAGGGTGTAGACCTTTTTCCCCCATCTCTCTAATGACCTAGCTTCCCTGTTGGAAGGCAAGGGATTTTTGGAGGTGGATGCTGAAACCCCTTTAGGTCCCTGAGAAATAGTTTCTAAATCAACAGCATGGGCCCTAAAGAAATGAGAATGTGTTTCTGGGACCCTATAATATCTGTCTGGCTTGGCTGGGGCAGGAGGAAGAGTATACGGGGTAACACTGGAGTCAGAGTATAGGTCATCCAAAACATCAAGCACAGGAGGTATAGCCAGGGGCCTGTGTTGGGGCTTTTTAAGGAAGGTTCAAGGCGCTTTCTGGAATCAGAATATTCCTGGCCTTGCCACTTAAAATGTTCCCTCATGGTATGCAGAACTTCCCCAAAAGAAATATCCTCAGGAGGGGAGGCCGAGGGGATGGAATCCTCTGCATCCGAGTCCTCATAGGTCTGGAAGAGCTCTTCCTGGGCATCGGAGTGAACAGAGTCCTCAGAATCTTCATCTGAAGGGATAGGGTCAGAGGGTTCAACCCGGGGCCTCTTATCAGGAGGAGGCTGGGATCCTCTCTCAGGATGGGCCTGTGAACCTCTAATCATGGAAATTAAGTCTGCGGCCATAGTCATGATTTGTGTTTCAGGAGTAGGCTGAGGTAAGGCCTTAGCAGTAAGGTGCTTGGTCTTGCTGGCTGCCTTAGCACGTGTGTAGGCCTTAATAGACATGGCCATAGGAGGCTTAGCAGCTCCACGTGCAGGAGTGACCTTATAGTACAGTTTTGTACCTACCATAAATGTAGATGTCCGAGAGGAATACATCTGCAGTCATAACAAATGGGTTGTCCTGTCATCAGGCAGCCCTTCGGTCGGCCGGATTCCAAAGTCTGGGTCTGGCTTCGGCTGGAGTCGCACTTCACCCGACGTCATTGCGGCAGTTTTCGGGTATAAAGGCATCAGCCGACGCCATTTTCCTCAGTGTTTCTTGCCCCAGGTGCCCTCTTGGTAGGCTAAATTTGGATAAATGTCAAAGTTTCCAAATAGTAGAGAGCAAACACACAAAATAAACATGTAAGTACATATATACAAACAAATACACCATAATAGATCCCCCCCAAGCTAGCTGTAGATTGGTAAGTACCCTAGGAGTACCTCAGAGGGGAAGGAGGGTGGGTAATCCCGACTGCAGATGCATTCCTCTCGGACATCTACATTTATGGTAGGTACAAAACTGTACTATGTCCTTCAAGGATGCATCTGCAGTCATAACAAATGGGTAGAATACCATAGCTAAACTAGAGGAGGAGGAGGAAATGAGAAAACATTATGGTGTAGTCAGGATCCCTTGCAAAACAGCAGTGGCAAAGCCAGCACGGGATCTAGAATATAGAGGTAAGTTATAATGCTTGGCAAATGTATGCACGGAGGTCCAAGTAGCAGCCTCTATAATGTCCTTGGTAGCCACTCCTCGTAGAAAAGCTGTGGTAGTGGCTGTGGCCCTTGTGGAGTGAGGCCTGATGTTCTCTGGAGTTTTCTTTCCATGGTAGGAGTAACAAAGTCTAATGCAATTTCCTATCCATTTGGAGATTGTCTGTTTAGAAATTGGTTTTCCTTCTTTTCCTGTTGCATAAGCTACCAGAAGCTGGTCAGTTTTTCTATTGTTTTTAGTCCTGTCCAGGTAGTAGCGTAATTGCCTGTAAGTCTTCTGTTAATTTGTTTTTGTTGTCCGCTTGTATCAGGCAGTCGTCCAGGTAGGGATAGATTTGAATTCCCTGAAGTCTGCAATGAGCGATTACTGATGCCACGCATTTCATGAACACTCTGGACGCAGTAGATAAGCCAAAGGGCAATGCTGAGAATTGATAATGCTCTGATCTTGCAAGAAATCTGAGGTATCTTCTGCAAATTGGTCTTATGGGGACGTGCAGGTATGCCTCCTTGAGATCTAGAGTTACCAGCCAAGACTCCTTGCCCAGCATGGGAAGAAGCTGCTGTAGAGTCAGCATTTTGAATTTTGGAACAATGAGGAATGTGTTTAGAGCGGACAGATCTAGAATAGGCCTCCATTTGTTTTCTTTTCTTGGTACCAGGAAGAGCCTGGAGTAAAATCCCTTCCCTTGCTCCATAGATGGTACCTTTTACACAGCTCTCATTCTTAATAATTGAGATATTTGTTTTAGAGCTTCTGCCCTTTGAGTAGGTGGTAGGTTCGGCATTCCTCTCTTCCCTGGTAGAGTATGGAAATGGAACCTGTAACCTTGGTCTATAGTTTGTAAAATCCATTTTTCTCTTGTAATGCAGTGCCAGTTTTTTGAAAATAAGGTTAGCTTTCGCCTAAAGGTGCTTCCATTTGTTCCCTGGTAGGCGGTGCCACCGCCAAGTCACTGTGATTGAGTTGTTGTAGTGGTGGTGGCTGTGTCCGTGCCTCGCTGGTTGTTACCCTGCCACTGGCAACCCCTGTAGGCACCTCTGGATTGGTTTCTGCCTCTAGAGCGCCTATACCTGCCTCTTTGTGCCTTAGAGGACTCCGGAAAGGACCAATTCTTGCAGGGCCAATTCCTGCTAAACCTTGGAGGTTGAACTTGTAAGAAATCTTTTACTGTTTGCACAGATTTTGCTTTCTCTTCCATCTTTTTCAAAACTTGCTGTGGGGCACCAAATAAATTGGCCTTGTCCATAGGTGCATCCAAAAGCTTAGATTTGATATGGTCTGATAATGCCTGTTCTTTCAACCATGCATGCCTCCTGATAACTGTGCCCGTCATGGCTGATCTAAAGGAAGCCTCCAGTGCATCATAGCCACATTTTAAAGAATGGTTACTAACCTGCTGAATGTTATGTAACATTTCTTGAACATACTTTTTATCTAAAGATTCTTCAGAGGACAGCTTTTTAGTTAACTGGTCAAGCATAAACTCTTGATATTGAATCATATGAAATTGGCAGTTCAAAGCTCTAGCTGACAAGGTAGCAGAGGTGTAAACTTTTTTACCCCATCTCTCTAAGGACCTGGAATCCCTTTCAGAGGGGAGGGGGTTTTTAGAAGAAGTAGCTGCTACAGCTTTAGGGCCCTGGGAGATAGTCTCAGGATCTGCAAAAGGGGCCTTATATAAGTGGTGATGAGTGTCTGTGACCCTGTAGTACCTATCTGGTTTAGCAGGGGCCGGAGGTAACGTATCAGGAGAAGTGCAAGCATCATTAAATGCATCATCAACAACAGATAGAACTGGAGGAATAGCTAAAGGCCTATGCTGTGGTAAGTGTAGAAAGGTCCTAAGCCTTTTCCTTGAGTCTGAGAAATCTTGGCCCTGCCACTGGAATTGTTCCCTCATAGCATGCAAGGTTTCCCCACAGGAAAATTCCTCAGTAGGAGAGGCTGAAGGGATGGACTCCTCAGCATCGGAGTCTTCGTAAGGAGAATAAGAAGCCTCAGGAGGATCTGAGTGTTCTGAGTCATCCGAAGAATCATCTGTGGCTACAGGCTCAGGGGGCTCTGCTCTGGGTCTCTTTTCTGGAGGAGGGAGAGAGGCCCTATCTGGATGAGGCTGGGATCCACGGATTAAAGTGATGAGATCCTGTGCCAAAGAAAGCATATGGGAGCTGGTGCTGGGCCTGTGAGAGGGGGGCTTTGTAGCCACAGGCCTGGAAGTTTTGGCTGCTTTCGCCCTGGCAAAGGCCTAAATAGACATAGCTGGAGGAGGCCTAGCAGCTCCACGTGCAGGAGCAGAAATATCTAGAGGGATGGTGTCTGATAAATCCTGTGAAATCGCAACAGAAGGCTGGATTTCAGAAGCCGTTTCTACCAGAGATGAAGAGGCCTCGGTAGAAGGCAAGTTATCGGCTGAAGAAAGAACCGCTTGCTCGGTTTCGGCCGAAACCGAGACACTCGCGGTTTGCTTGGCCGTGGTTTCAGCCGAAACTGCGGACCGCGAGTGTCGGTCCTTTTCTTTGCTTTTAGTTATCTGCGTAGTCGGAGGATCCGACGGCATAATGTAGGCAAATTCGAGCCAAAATCTGTTCAGCAAAGTCCGAGCGACGCCTAAGCGTCCGCCGTTAAAAGAAGCACAGGCTAGACAAGCTGCTACGTCGTGGTCTGGGCCTAAACAATGTATGCAATAGGAGTGGAAATCCTTATGAGGTATTTGTTTCCCACAAGTTAAACAGTTATTAACTTTCTGACATCGCTGAGGCAAGAAAGAGTCCCCAACGGGTACTTAGCTTTATAGAAGTCTTCGAAGTAGTATTCGGTAGTAGTAATCTCTGGATCTGACCGACCGGCACTTGTGAACAGCTTCTGATTCGGGCGCCACGCGGCAAGAAAGACTGAGGAAAATGGCGTCGGCTGATGCCTTTATACCCGAAAACTGCCGCAATGATGTCGGGTGAAGTGCGACTCCAGCCGAAGCCAGACCCAGACTTTGGAATCCGGCTGACCGAAGGGCTGCCTGATGACAGGACAACCCATTTGTTATGACTGCAGATGCATCCTTGAAGGACATCCACAGCAATGGTCTCAGGCATTTCCTCGGTTTCAGTATCCGGAGGAAAATCTATAACTGGCGTCGGTGTTGCCTCCGGTATCGGAGGTGTCGGTAATGCAGTGTCTTCAGTTCGGAGCGGTGAAATAACAGTCTCAGGGGGAACCGGAGCACTCGCGGTAGGTTTTGGCGTGGAGTCGGTGGTAGACGCGGGCTGAGGATGTCAGTCCCGGTCTTTTCGTTTCTTAGAGTTCATGGCGTCGGAAGTTCCGACGGCATTGTATAAGCAAATTTATCGCCGAAAAAGTTTTCAGCGAACTCCGCCCGGCGCCTAAGAGTGCGCTTATTGAAGCGAGCACAGGCGACACAGGCCGAGACGTCGTGGTCTGGGCCAAGGCAAGGAAGACAGTAAGAGTGGAAATCCTTATGAGGTATTTGTTTACCACAAGACAGACAATTGTTAACTTTTTCAGGTAATTTCTGACATCGGCTGAGGCAAGAAAAGGTCCCCAACGGGGTACTTAGCTTTTTTGATGACTTCGGATTCGAAGAATACATGAGCTGACCGACCGGCACTTGCGAACTGCTTCTGCTCGGGCACCGCGGCAAGAAAGACTGAAGAAAATGGCGTCGGCTGATGCTTATGTACTCCAGCCGCTCTGACGTCGGAGAGAAATGCGACATCAGCCAATGTCGGACCCAGACTTTGGAATCCGGCCGACCGAGGGCTGCCTGAGGCAGGACAACCCATATGTTATGACTGCAGTTGCATTCTTGAAGGACATCAGAGAATTATGCTGTAAAGGTGCATCTAGCAATTTAGCTTTAACATGATTAGGCAAATGTTGTTCCTTTAACCAGGCATGCCTCCTAATCACAGATCCAGTAACTGCGGCCCTGCAGGAGGCCTCTAAAGAATCAAAACCACATTGCAAAGTATCCTTTCCAACTTGTTCAGCTGCATGCAATAATTCCTGCAATTCCTTATTTTCTGCATATTCTGAAATCAACATCATTTTCTGTTTCAGCAATCCCATAACGTGTTGTTGGTACTTAAGCATATGAAATTGACAGTTTAAGGCCCTGACTGCCAAGGTTACAGATGTATAAACCTTTTTTCCCCATCTGTCCAGTGCCCTTGAATCTCTGTCGGAGGGGGTAGGTTTTTTGCTGTTGAGGCCTTAACTCCCTTTGGACCCTGTGAAATAGTTTCAGGATCAGCAGCAGGGTTTCTAAATAAAAATTTATGAGAGTCAGGGAAAGTACAGTTTTGTACCTACCATAAATGTAGATGTCCGATAGGTATGCATCTGCAGTCCTTACACATATGGGTTGTCCTGCCTCAGGCAGCCCTTCGGTCGGCCGGATTCCAAAGTCTGGGTCCGGCGTCGGCTGATGTCGCCCTCTCCCCAACGTCAGAGCGCCTGGGGTATAAAAGCGTCAGCCGACGCCATCTTCCTCAGTTTTTCTTGCCCCAGATGCCAGGTGCCCTCTAAGGAAGGCTAAATTTGGAGAGATGCAAAAAATTCCAAACATGCACAGTAATATAAAACAAATGCACCATAATAGATAACCCCAGCTAGCTATGAGAGGGATAAGTACCCAGGAAATACCACAGAGGGGAAGGAGGGAGGGTAAACCTGACTGCAGATGCATACCTATCGGACATCTACATTTATGGTAGGTACAAAACTGTACTATGTCCTTCAAGGATGCATCTGCAGTCCTTACATATGGGTAGAATACCATAGCCAAGCTGGGGGTGGTAGGATCTAAGAAAAGGATGGTGTAGCTAAAATGCCCTGCAGGACTGCCGTAGCAAAGCCTGCTCTGGATCTGGAATATAAGGGTAAGTTGTAATGCTTGGAAAATGTATGCACGGAGCTCCATGTAGCAGCTTCTAAAACGTCCTTGGTAGCCACCCCTCTTAAGAAGGCTGTAGAGGTGGCTGTGGCTCTGGTGGAATGAGGTCTAATGTTAGCTGGCACAGTTTTGCCATGAAAAGAGTAACAGAATTGAATGCAATTCCCAATCCATTTTGAAATTGTCTGTTTGGAAATTGCTTTTCCTTGTACACCAGCAGCATATGCTACAAATAGCTGGTCAGTTTTTTCTGTAAGTCTTAGTTCTGTCCAAGTAGTAGCGCAACTGTCTGTGAATGTCCAGGGTATGCAGAAGTTTCTCCCCTTTGTTTTGTGGATTAGGAAAGAAGGTAGGCAGGTGAATAGCTTGGTTCAGTGAGACCCTGGATACCACCTTTGGCATGAATGAAGGATTGGTTCTCAATGAGACTCTGTCCTGATGAAAAATAAGAAATGGTTGTACTGCCATGAGGGCCTGCATCTCAGATACTCTTCTTGCTGAGGTTATGGCCAGAAGGAAGGCAGTCTTCCAAGACAGGAACTGTAGTTCTGAAGATGCTGCTGGTTCAAAGGGAGGTAGAGTTAAATTTTCCAACATGAAGTTAAGGTCCCATGTAGGCACTGGTGGTTTCCTTGGAGGATTGATGTTTTTAATTCCCCTTAGAAACTGCCTTAGGAGTGGATGAGAGAAGACAGGTGGATCAGTATTGTATTCTGCTGAAATTGCTGAAGCATGAATTTTTATGGAAGAGTAAGAAAGGCCATTGTGGAGCATTTCTGCCAAGTATTCCAGGATATGTGCCATGTTCATCACTGTCGCATCTAGGCCCTTTGTGGTGCTCCAAGTGCAAAATCTTTTCCATTTTGCTGAATATGCCTTTCTTGTGGAAGGCCGGCGAGCTTCCATGATGATGTCCTTCACTGTCTTGGACAGCTTATCCTGGTGAGGAGTCAAGGTATTCTCCAGGCTGTCAGCTGCTCAGGCTGGAGTGCAGAGTTTTGTAATTGTGTTGTGTCAGAAGAAGTGGCCATTGTGGTAGAGGCCACGGTTTCGTGCGTGACATGCTCCTTAACAGTGGGTACCAGTGCTGTCTGGGCCAGTCCGGAGCTATCAGAATCACTTTTGAATGCTCTGCCTTGATCTTCAGTAAGACCTTGGTCATTAATGGAAGAGGTGGGAATGCATACACTGTTAGAGTATTCCAGCTGAAAGAGAGGGCGTCCACTTTCCATGCTTGTGGGTGGTATGTCCTTGAGCAGAATTTCTTCAGCTGATGGTTGTGGTGGGAGGCAAAAAGATCTATGTCCAGCCTCCCCAATGATTGTGTTATCTGAAGGAAGATGTCTGGGTGCAGCATCCATTCGTGTGGATCCATGATATTTCTGCTTAGGCTGTCCGCCAGTATATTGTCTTTTCCTGGCACAAACTGGGATTGCAGCTCTATATTGATTTTTAGGGAAAGTTCCCAAAGATTCATTGCCAGCCTGCAAAGAGGGTAGGAATGGGTACCTCCTTGCTTGTTTATGTACCACATAACTGTGGTATTGTCTGTCCTTATTAGCAGGTGTCCTTGATGCAGAAAATGTTACAAAGGCCTCTATTGCATGTATCGCCGCCAGCATTTCCTTTTGGTTTATGTGCATGCGCAATTCTTTCTGTGACCATAATCCTTGAATGCATCTGCCCTCCATGTGTGCTCCCCATCCATGGTCTGAAGCATCCGTTGTAATGGTTTGGCTGATTATTGGTTTGCTGAAGGGCAGACCCCTGTTTGACTGGCTTGCTTGAGTCCACCACAGAAATTCCTTTTGAAGGCATGGAATGAGTGGTATCAAAGCTTCTAGGCTGTGACTGTGCTGAGACCATAAACTCCTTAGGTACCATTGTAGTTTCCTCATATGTAGCCTTGCTTGTGGAATCAGAAGAATGCAAGATGCCATGTAACCCAGGGCCTGCAGGATTTTCCTTTCAGTTAGCTGAGTTTGTTTTGTCAGATTTTCAAAATAATCCGGTAGTTGTCTTTGTTTTTCTTCCGTGAGAAAAGCCATTTGGGTGGTTGTATCTAGTTTCGCACCCAGAAAAATTATCCTTTGGGATGGAACAAGTCATGATTTGTGAATGTTGACTGTATATCCCAAAGCCTGAAGTAGGCAGATGGCGTAATTCAAGTGTTTTACCAAAGTTTGTTGGCTGTCCACTTGTATAAGGCAGTCGTCCAGATATGGGTATATTTGAATCCCCTGAAGTCTGCAGTGTGCAATTACTGATGCCAGGCATTTCGTGAATACTCTGGGCGCAGTAGATAAGCCAAAGGGCAATGCTGAGAATTGATAATGCTCTGAACCTGCAAGAAATCTGAGGTGTCTTCTGCAACTTTGTCTGATAGGTACATGCACGTATGCCTCCTTGAGGTCTAGAGTTACCAGCCAAGACCCCTTGCCCAGCATGGGAAGGAGTTGCTGTAGGGTCAGCATTTTAAATTTTGGCACAATGAGATAAGTATTCAGTGCAGACAAGTCGAGAATAGGCCTCCATTGTTTTTCTTTTCTTGGGACAAGGAATAGTCTGGAATAAAATCCTTGGCCTTGTTCTGTGAGAGGAACCTTTTCTACAGCTTTCATTTGCAACAGGTTGGAAATTTATTTTAAAGCCTCTGCCCTTTGATTCGGTGGCAGGTTTGGCATGCCTTTTCTTTTTGGTAATGTATGAAAATGGAACCTGTATCCTTTGTCTATTATTTGCAGTGTCCATTTGTCCTTTGTAATACTGTGCCAATTTTTTGAGAATAAAAATAGCTTTCCGCCCAAAGGTGCTTCCAACTGAGCCCTGGTTGGCGGGGTCAAGGTAAAGTCATTGAGTCTGTCCTTGTGCAGCAGTTGTAGGTCCTGCACTACTTCTCTGGTTAGGAGGCTGCCATTGACGTCCTCTGTAGAAGCCTCTAGCTTGCCCTCTACCTCTGGCACGCCTGTTCTTTGCCTCTTTGAAATCTCTCTGTGTCTGGAAAGGACCAATTCTTAGAGGGCCAATTTCTGCAGAATCTTGGTGGTTGGACCTGGAGAAAATCTTTGACGGTTTGTACAGATTTAGCCTTTTCCTCAAATTTCTTTAAGACCTCCTGAGCAGTGGAGCCAAATAACATTTGCTTTTCCAGTGGCGCATCCAGAAGCTTTGCTTTAACATGATCTGGCAGAGTTTGTTCCTTCAGCCAAGCATGCCTACGTATGACTGCACCTGTCATTGCTGACCTACATGAAGCTTCCAATGCATCATAACCACACTGCAAGAAATGGTTGATAACCTGTTGGGAGTTATGTACCAGATCCTGAAGTGACTTGCGATCTAGGGGTTCAGGTAAAGACAGTTTTTTATGCAATTCATCTAACAAATACTCTTGGTACTGTATCATATGGAATTGACAATTTAATGCCCTCATAGAAAGAGTGGAAGAAGTATACACTTTTTTACCCCATCTTTAAAGCCCTGGACTCCCTTTCAGAGGGGAGTGGATTTTAGTAGTGGCAGATGCAACCCTTTAGGGCCCTGGGAAATAGTTTCAGGGTCAGCAGAGTGGGCCTTGTAAAGGAAATGATGTGAGTCCGGGACCCTGTAGTACCTATCGGGTTTGACAGGAGCCGGAGGAAGGGAGTCAGGGGTAATGCTAGACTCAGAGTACACATCATCAATGACATTCAAAACAGGAGGAATAGCCAAAGGTCTATGCTGAGGTAAATGCAAAAAAGTCCTTAATCTCTTCCTGGAATCAGAGAATTCCTGGCCCTGCCATTTGAAATGCTCTCTCATGGAGTGAAGGGTCTCCCCAAAGGACAGCTCTTCAGGAGGGGAGGCAGAGGGAATAGATTCCTCTGCATCAGAATCCTCGTGAGGTCAGAAAGGCCTCCTCCTGGTAGTCTGAAAGAGCAGAGCCATCTGAGGCCTCATCAGAGGACTGGGGATCACTGGGCTCAACCCTGGGCCTTTTGTCTAGAGGAGGTTGAGAGCCCCTGTCTGGATGTGGCTGAGAGCCCCTAATTAAGGAAATAAGGTCCTCAGCTAAACCTAAAATCTGTGAACCTGTAGTGGATCCCTGAGGAATAGCCTTGGGTGGCAGAGATTTCGGCTGTTTAGCAGCTTTAGCCCTTGTGAATGCCTTTATGGACATGGATGCAGGAGGCCTGGCTGCTCCACGTGCTGGCGTAGTTTTGTCTAGGGAAATGGTGTCGGATGTTTCCGGAAAGTACAGTTTTGTACCTACCATAAATGTAGATGTCCGAACTGGATAGCATCTGCAGTCATAACAACTGGGTTGTCCTGTCGTCAGGCAGCCCTTCGGTCGGCCGGATTCCAAAGTCTGGGTCCGGCTTCGGCTGATGTCGCACTTCACCCGACGCCATCTCTGCTGGTCTTCGGGTATAAAGGCATCAGCCGACGCCATTTTCCTCAGTGTTTCTTGCCCCAGATGCCAGTTGCCCTCTTGGAAGGCTAAATTTTGGATAAATGCCAATGTTTCCAAAAGGATAGAAGGCAAACACAAAAAATAAGCATGTATGTACATATATACAAACAAATACACCATTAAGAGACTCCCCCCACCAGCTAGCTATTAGGAGGGTAAATACCCTAGGAGTACCACAGAGGGGAAGGAGGGAGGGTAATCCTGACTGCAGATGCTATCCAGTTTGGACATCTACATTTATGGTAGGTACAAAACTGTACTATGTCCTTCATGGATGCATCTGCAGTCATAACAACTGGGTAGAATACCATAGCCAACTAGGGGAGGAGGAAGAAGAACTTATGGTGTGGTTAGGATCCCTTGCAGTACAGCGGTGGCAAACCCTGCTCGGGATCTGGAATACAGAGGTAAATTATAATGCTTGGCAAATGTATGCACGGAGGTCCAAGTAGCCTTCTCAATAATGTCCTTGGTTGCCACTCCTCGTAAGAAGGCTGTGGTAGTGGCTGTTGCCCTTGTAGAATGAGGCCTTATGTTCTGTGGAATTGGTTTTCCATGGAAGGAGTAACAGAATCGTATGCAATTTCCTATCCATTTGGAGATTGTCTGTTTGGAAATTGCTTTTCCTTCCCTTCCTGTTGCATAGGCTACAAAAATCTGGTCAGTCTTTCTGTTACTTTTGGTTCTGTCCAGGTAGTAGCGTAGCTGTCTATGTACATCCAAGGTATGCAGCATTCTTTCCCCTCTGTTTTGTGGGTTGGGGAAGAAGGTAGGTAGGTGGATTGCCTGGTTTAAAGACACTCTGGATACCACCTTAGGCATAAATGTAGGATTAGTTCTCATGGACACTCTATCTTGGTGGAAGATTAGGAAGGGTTGTACTGCCATTAGGGCCTGAAGTTCAGAAACCCTCCTTGCTGAGGTTATTGCCAGTAGGAAAGCAGTTTTCCATGATAGGTGCTGTAGGTCTGCTGTTGCTGCTGGCTCAAAGGTGGGAGTGTCAACTTTTCTAGCACAAAGTTCAAGTCCCAAGCTGGCAATGGTGGTTTCCTAGGAGGTTTTACATTCTTGATCCCTCTGAGGAACTGCCTGAGTAGAGGATGTGAAAAGACAGGTGGATCAAAGCTGTATTCTGCTGAAATAGCTGATGCATGTATCTTGATGGAGGAATAGGACAGGCCTGTATGTAGAAGCTCTGCCAAATACTCCAGAATGTTAGCAATATCTATATTGACACATCTTTTCCTCTTTCAGCACTCCAAATGACAAACCTTTTCCATTTTCCTGCATAGTTCCTTCTAGTTGAAGGTCTGCGGGCTTCAAGGATAATGTCTTTAACCCTTTGGGAAAGATCTGGATTAGTTGCTGCTATGTGATGTTCCATGCAGTCAGTTGCAACGTTTTAGGTTTGGATGCATGATGCTGTAGTTGTTCTGAGTTAACATCAAAGGCATCAGGGTATTGACCACATTTTGTCGAGACATGCTCCTCAGCAATGGGTACCAGTGTTGTCTTGGCCAGTTCGAGCTATCAGGATTATCCTTGGACGCTCTTCCTGATTTTTAGTAATACCTTGTGTATCAAGGGAAGAGGTGGGAATGCATATGCTGTCAGACCTTTCCAGCTGAAGGAGAGAATCCACCTTCCATGCAAGTGGGTGGAATGTCCTTGTGCAGAATTTTTTGAGCTGGTGATTTAGAGGGGAAGCGAATAGATCTATCTGTGGCATTCCCCATTTCTTTGTGATGGTCTTGAAGATGTCCGTGTGTAGCATCCATTCGTGAGCATCCGAGGTGGTTCTGCTTAACATGTCTGCTAGAGTGTTCTCCTTTCCCGGTACGAATATTGCCTGTAACTGGATGTTGTAGCTGAGTGCCAGGTTCCAAAGGTCCAAAGTCATTCTGCATAGGGGGTATGAATGAGTGCCTCCCTGTTTGTTGATGTACCACATGACTGTGGTGTTGTCTGTCCTTATCATCAAATGGCCTTCTTTGAGAAATGGTCTGAATTGTTGGATTGCCAGTTTTACTGCCAGCATTTCTTTTTGGTTGATGTGCAGGTGTAGCTGGTCCTGAGTCCACAATCCCTGCGCATTTGTCCAGCATGTGAGCCCCCATCCTAGGTCTGAGGCGCCTGTTGTGATGGTTTGGCTTGCTCGAAAGTTGAGAAAGGGTAGGCCTGGGTTTGACTGGCATGCTTGAGCCCACCATAGGAACTCCTGTTTTAGGCATGGGATTAGTGGTATTTCTGTTTCTAGGCTGTGCCTGTGTTGGGACCATAAATTCTTTAGGTACCACTGTAGTTTTCTCATATGCAGTCTGGCATGAGGGACCAAGATTATGCATGATGCCATGAAGCCCAAGGCCTGCAGAACTTTTCTTGCTGTTAACTTGTTCTGTTTTGTTAGTGCCAAGAAGTAAAGAGGGAGTTCTTTTGTTTTTCTGCAGTTAGGAATGCCATTTGTCTTACTGTGTCCAATTCAGCCAAGAATGTCCTTGTTTGGGATGGTATCAGCCTTGACTTTTGTAAATTGACTGTGTATCCCAGGGCTTGTAGCAAGTAAATGACCCTTTGTAAATCTGTTGTCAGCTTGCTTTTGTTGTCCGCTTGTAGCAGGCAGTCCAGGTATGGATAAATTTGGATTCCCTGTAGTCTGCAGTGGGCGATTACTGATGCCAGGCATTTTGTGAATACTCTGGGCGCAGTAGATAAGCCAAAGGGCAATGCTGAGAATTGATAGTGCTCTGATCCTGCAAGAAATCTGAGGTATCTTCTGCAATTTGGTCGAATGGGGACGTGCAGGTATGCCTCCTTGAGATCTAGAGTTACCAGCCAACACTCCTTGCCCAGCATGGGAAGAAGTTGCTGTAGGGTCAGCATTTTGAATTTTGGGACAATGATGTATGTGTTTAAGATGGACAGGTAGAGAATAGGCCTCCAACTTTTTTCTTTTCTTGGAACTAGGAATAGTCTGGAGTAGAATCCTTTGCCTTGTTCTGTTATTGGTACTCTTTCCACAGCTCTCATCTTTGTTAATTGCATTATCTGCTGTAGAGCTGCCATTTTTTGATTTGGAGGCAGGTTTGGCATTCCTCTTTTGACTGGTAAAGTGTGGAAGTGGAACCGGTAACCTTGGTCTATTGTTTGCAAAATCCACTTGTCTTTTGTGATATAGTGCCAATTTTTCGAAAATAAGTCTAATTTTCCGCCTAATGGTGCTGCTATTTGTTCCCTGGTAGGCGGAGTTAAAGTCAAGTCACTGTGATTGTCCTGTTGCAGTGGTAGTGGCTGTGTCCGTGCCTCTGTTATTACCTTGCCACTGTCGTCCTCTGTAGGCACCCCCTCTGGATTGATTTCTGCCTCTGGAACGTCTATTCCTGCCCCTTTGGGATCTTGTGGAGTCAGGAAAGGACCAATTTTTGGCAGGCCAGTTCCTGCTAAACCTTGGGGGCTGGACCTGTAAGAAATCTTTAACCGTTTGTACAGATTTTGCCTTTTCTTCCATTTTCTTCATTACCTGCTGAGCAGGTGTACCAAACAAACTGGCCTTATCCATAGGAGCATCTAATAATTTAGCTTTAACATGATCCGGCAAGACCTGTTCCTTCAACCATGCATGTCTTCTTATCACTGTGCCAGTCATGGCTGATCTAAATGAAGCCTCCAGTGCATCATAGCCACATTTTAAAGAATGGTTACTAACCTGTTGGATGTTATTTACCATTTCTAATACATATTTCTTATCTATAGAGTCATCAGAGGATAGCTTTTTAGTTAACTGATCAAGCATAAACTCTTGGTATTGTATCATGTGAAACTGACAGTTTAAAGCTCTAGCTGAGAGAGTAGCAGAGGTGTAAACTTTTTTTGCCCCATCTGTCTAAAGACCTGGATTCCCTTTCTGAAGGAATAGGGTTTTTTGCTGTGGTCGAGGCTACTGCCTTAGGCCCCTGGGATATAGTTTCGGGGTCTGCAAGTGGGGCCTTGTATAGGTGGTGATGAGTGTCTGGCACCCTGTAAAATCTATCTGGTTTGGCAGGGGCTGGAGGTAAAGAATCAGGTGCAGTGCAGACATCATTAAATGCATCGTCCACAACAGAAAGGACAGGAGGTATAGCTAAGGGCCTATGTTGTGGTAAGTGCAGAAAAGTTCTAAGTCTTTTTCTGGAATCTGAGAAATCCTGTTGCTGCCATTGGAATTGTTCTCTCATGGCATGTAAGGTTTCCCCAAAGGAGAATTCCTCTGGTGGAGAGGCAGCTGGAATGGATTCTTCAGCATCGGAGTCTTCATAATTGGAAAAAGGAGCCTCTGGCTGGTCTGTAATATCTGAGTCATCCGCAGAATCATCAGAGGACACAGGCTCTGGGGGCTCTGCTCTAGGTCTCTTTTCTGGGGGCTGAGAGGCCCTGTCTGGGTGAGATTGAGATCCCCTAATTAAGGATATTAAATCCTCTGCCAGAGAAAGCATTTGTGAACTAGAAGTGGGCCTGGTTGAGGGAGGTTTAACAGGCACTGATTTAGTAGATTTGGCTGCTTTAGCCCTGGCAAAGGCCTTAATAGACATGGCTGCAGGGGGCCTAGCAGCACCACGTGCTGGGGTAGAGACATCTAAGGGGATGGTGTGTGATAAATCCTTAGTAACCACAGTTGTAGGTAAAATTTCTGAGGCTGATTCAAGTAAAGTAACAGGAACCTCAGTAGTAGTCGATGATTCGGCTGTATTTTGATCAGTTTTCTCGGTTTCGGCCGAAACCGAGACACTCGGTTTGCTTAACCGTGGTTTCGCCGAAACCGCGGACCGCGAGTGTCGGTCTTTCTTCGCTTTTTAACAATTTGGGTAGTCGGAGGATCCGACGGCATAATGTACGCAAAATCTGAGCGAAAAACTGTTCAGCAAACTCCGACCGGCGCCTAAGCGTGTCGGTTGAAGGAAGCACAGGCCAAACAGGCTGCTACGCCGTGGTCTGGGCCTAAACAAGGCAAACAGTAAGAGTGGAAATCTTTATGAGGTATTTGTTTCCCACAAGTTAAACAGTTATTGACTTTTTCTGACATCGGCTGAGGCAAGAAAGAGTCCCCAACGGGTACTTAGCTTTTAGAAGTCTTGAAGTAGTATTCGGTAGTAGTAATCTCTGGATCTGACCGACCGCACTTGCGAACAGCTTCTGCTTGGCCACGCCGCAAGAAAGACTGAGGAAAATGGCGGCTGATGCCTTTATACCCGAAGACCAGCAGAGATGACGTCGGGTGAAGTGCGACATCAGCCGAAGCCGGACCCAGACTTTGGAATCCGGCCGACCGAAGGGCTGCCTGACGACAGGACAACCCAGTTGTTATGACTGCAGATGCATCCATGAAGGACATCACCGGTTTCTGAGGGAAATTCTATAACAGACTCAGAAGAGGCCTCCGGGGCCGAGGTTGTCGGCTGTGCGGTTTCGACGGTCGGAAGTACCAAGGACTCGGTTTCAGCCGCGACCGAGACACTCGCGGTAGGCCTAGGCGTGGTTTCAGCCGAAACCACTGTCCGCGTGTGTCGGTCCTTGTCCTTCCGTTTTTTGGTTAAATGAGAAGTCGGAGTCTCCGACGGCATATTGTAACAGTAACTAGCCCCAAAAAATTCCTCTGCAAACTCCGCCCGATGCCTAAAAGTGCATCAGTTGAAGGAGGCACAGGCTGTACAGGCCGAGACGTCGTGGTCTGGGCCTAGGCAGGGGAGGCAGTAAGAATGGAAATCCTTATGAGGTATTTGTTTCCCACAAGTTAAGCAATTATTAACTTTAAGCGTTTGATCTGACATCGGCTGAGGCAAGAAAGAGTCCCCAACGGGGTACTTAGCTTTTGAAGTCTTCGGTAGCTGAAGTTACAGGAGCTGGCCGACCGGCACTTGCGAACTGCTTCTGCTTCGGGTACCACGCAGCAAGAAAGACTGAGGAAGATGGCGTCGGCTGACGCTTTTATACCACAGGTGCTCTGACGTCGGGGAGAGGGCGACATCAGCCGACGCCGGACCCAGACTTTGGAATCCGGCCAACCGAAGGGCAGACTGAGGCAGGACAACCCAAATGTAAGGACTGCAGATGCATCCTTGAAGGACATCCTGTAATACCTGTCAGGCTTACTGGGAGCCGGAGGTAAGGAGTCAGGGGTCAGGCTTGACTCCGAAAACACATCATCCACGATGTCTAAAACAGGGGGGAATCGCTAAAGGCTTGTGCTGAGGGAGAAGAAGGAAATCCCTGAGCCTCTTTTTTGATTCTGAGAAGTCTTGACTCTCCCAGTGAAAATGCTCCATCAAAGTATACAAGGTTTCTCCAAATGAATAATCCTCAGGAGGAGATGCAGATGGAATAGACTCCTCAGCATCAGAATCCTCATAGGGAGGTAAAGATAATTCCTGATGAGAAGAGGAATCAGAAGAAATAGAAACCTGACCTGAAGATTCATAGTCAGTGTCTTGCCTAGGCCTCTTATCTGGAGTGGGATGGGTACCCCTGATCAAGGTAATAAGGTCTTCAGCCATTTTGATCATCTGTTTTTTAGGCATAGAGGTCTGTGCATGTGGCTCAGGCATCGTTTTTTTTAGTTTTAGAAGATGTCTTTGCCTTTGGTTTTGCAGCTTTCATCGGTTTGATATAAAAATGTTGAGGTCTGAATTTTACATGCAACTCTAGAGGGGTGGTTTATCTGGCTGTGTGCATGTTCTGCAAAAGTTTCTATGTAGGGAAGACGGAAAGGGAAATTAAGAAGAGAATGTACGAACATTTTTATGAGTTAACTAAAAATAAGGAGACCAATGCCCTTTTTAAACACTCCCTGGTATGTCCAAATTATAATTTCAAATTTATGATTCTTGAACAGATAAACAAGGATTCCAGAGGTGGGGATTGGGAAGCAACTTTGGAATACAGGGAGTTAGTGTGGCAGCTTAAGCTAAATGCAGCCAGCTGGCCTGGGCTAAATGACACCATCAGTATAAAACCCATTTTGAAGTTAAGAAGGGCCAGATTATAACATTGCCCATTCAGTGCAGCTAGAGGTATATTTTCTACATGGCTCTGGTCTTGGGGCATGTATAGTTTTTAGGAAGGGGTCGTTTGCCTATGAGCAATGCTCCCTGTTCACTTTTTCTCATCCCCTTTGTTCCCTTCCTTCTCTTTCTCTTTTTTTTGTCCTTTTACACATGTGGTCTTCCCTTGTCTTTAAGTAGTATCAAGCACTTCTACCTTCCCTTTGTTTAGTCTTTTTCTCATTTGTACATTCACACTTCCTTGGTGAGTCTACCTTGTGTTTTTCAGTTACAAGTATGCATTTTTATTCAAGTTTTGACAATGCAATATGAGTCAAGTAACAATGGTCCTGTATTTATAAAAGAAAGGACAAGGATTTTTATTATTATTTTTTTGAAATCAAGTAGTTTTCAACATAATATGTGTGGATATATTTTTAATATATTTTTTATTGTTTTATGTGAAATATATTGTTGTTCAACAATGCGTTTTAACTGCATATAATGTTGTTTGGTATGTATTTGACTATGAGTACACCTTTTTATTAGGTAGCTCTTTAAGAAGGCAGAATGGCATTGATCATTCTTCAATTAACAATTAATTAATTTTTAATTGATGTACAACTGTTTTAATTTATGGCAAGTAGCTATTTAAGCTGATGTTTTGTAAGGACTTATGAACTTGAGAAAGCTAGGAACATCCTAGCGAAAGCACTTGTGTTACGTGTTTCTTGCATCTGTTTTACAATAAAGATCAACTTGTTGGACTATCGATTTTTGTGGTGTCAGCTTCCAGGTCGTATATTTGTTCCTGGTCCTGTTTCTTGGTTTTTGCTGTTTTGCTGAGGTCTGAATACACCCTCAGAAGCCGGTGCCTGCTCAGCAGCTCTGGACCCATCCGAGGGAGATACATCCGTCGGTCCAATACCTTGAGTATCTTGCGGCATGCCGGACTTCACATGGGTGTCGGTAGAGGCCTATGACTCGAAGGTAGCGGGTATCAGGAGCTGCGAAAGTGCCTCACTGAGTACCGGCGAACCGGCGACTGGCTTAGGAGAAGCTTAGTCATCGGTTTTGGATCTCAACTGCCTTTCTCTGATCTTTTCTTTGTGTTTTTTATGTACTCCGGTAGTCGGATTGCTATCTGATGACATTTTTGGGTAGTTAAATCTGTTTCCAAAATACTTAGATGCAAAAATATACCGATGCTTAATAGTGCGTTGGTTAAATCTAGCACAAAACCGACAGCCAGGTACGTTATGATCAGGACCTAGGCAAGGAATACAGTATAAATGGAAATCCTTATGAGGTATTTGCTTCTCACAAGTAATACAATTATTAACTTTTTCTGACATCGGTAAAAAGCAAGAAAAAAGTTTCTCCAACGGGGTACTTCGCTTTAGTGAAGACTTCAGTTCTGAAACTCAAACTCGAATATTTCAGTAGTCGGCCAACCGGCACTTGCGAAATGCTTCTGCTTCGGGCACCGGGCGGCAAGAAAGACTAAAGAAAATGGAGTCAGCTGCATGTTTTATACCCCTGATGACCTGGTGCCATGGAAGAGAAGACAGCAACCGACGCAGGACCCAAGACTTTGAAATTCATGCCGACTGAGGGCAACCTGCCAGCAGATTACCCAAATGTAATGACTGCAACAATGAAGCACGAAGAACATAATTTCTTTCTGCTTGACGTGCAGGTGCATTTGACTTTTGCTCCATTTGCCCTGAATACACTTCCCTGCCAAGTGGGCCCCCCATGCATAGTCTGATGTGTCTGTTGTTAGGGTTTGGGCGGCAGGGGGTAGAGTGAATGGCAGTCCCTTGTTTTGGTGACAGGCGTCTGCCCACCAAAGGAACTCTATCTGTAGACAAGAAATGATAGGAATCATTGCTTCTAGATACTGAGAATGTTGACACCATAGGCTTTTTTAGATACAATTGTAGTTTCCTCATATGCAGTCTTGTATACGGAATTAGTAGAATGCAGGAGGCCATGAACCCCAGGCCTTGCAGTATTTTCCTTGCAGATAGCTGGGTCTTTGTGACCAGTAGTTTGAAGTAGGCTGGCAAATGAACTTGTTTTTCTGGCGTGAGAAAAGCCATCTGGAAAGTTGTATTCAAGCTTGCTCCCAGGAATACAATTTGTTGTCAGGGTACAAGATGCGATTTATTTTCGTTTATAGTGTACCCCAGGGAAGTTAGCAATTTCTGTATAAACGCCAGATGATTCAGTAGTATGTCCTGGTTTTCTGCATGAATTAGACTATCGTCCAGGTATGGATATATTTGGATATTTCTTAGCCTGCAAAATGCAATGACTGGAGCTAGGCACTTTGTGAATACCCTGGGCGTAATAAGCCAAAGGGTATGGCAGAGAAAGTACAGTTGTGTACCTACCATAAATGTAGATGTTCGAGTGTATTCACTGTTGCAGTTATTACACTTGGGTTATCCTGCTTGCAGGCTACCCGCAGTCGGCCTGAATTCCAAAGTCCTGGTCTGGCGTCGGTTGCTGTTACCTCTTCCCTGACGTCAGTGCGCCAGGGGTATACAAGGTGCAGCCGATGCCATTTTCTTCAGTTTTTCTTGCCCCAGATGTCAGGTGCCCCCCAAAAGGGAGGCTAAAAATATTGCTTATAAAAAGCATGCACTAAAATAAACATTACCTTCATCTACAAGCAAATACACCACATAGGTTGCATAGAATAGAGAAGTACAGATGAGTCCCAGCAAAGAAAGGGGGATGGTGGGTGGGTAACCTGGACTGCAACAGTGAATACACTCGAACATCTACATTTATGGTAGGTGCACAACTGTACTATGTTCATCGTGTTTCACTGTTGCAATCATTACACTTGGGTTGAATCCCAAAGCTGAGGTTAGGCAGCTGGGTCTAAATAGAATTAGGAGTGGCTATGAGGCCCTGCAGAACTGCAGTGGCAAACCCTGCTCTGGATTTAGAGAAAGAGGTAAGTGGTAGTGCTTAGTAAAAGTGTGCACTGAAGTCCAAGTTGCAGCCTCCAAAATATTCTTGGTTGGTACTCCTCTGAGGAAGGCTGCTGAGGTGGCTGCTGCCCTGGTCGAATGTGGTCTAATGCCCTTAGGCACTGATTTGCCATATTGTGGATAGCAGAAACAAATGCAGTGTCCTATCCATTTTGAAATAATCTGCTTTGAGATAGCCTTTCCTTGTGATCCTGCAGCATATGCCACTAAAAGTTGCTCAGTCTTTCTGAAAGCTTTAGTTTTGTCCAAGCAGAAGCGTAGCTGTCTGTGTATGTCCAAAGAATGCAGAAGTTTCTCCCCTTTATTCTGTGGGTTTGGGTAAAAAGTAGGCAAATGAATGGTTTGGTTAAGAGCCACACTGGACACTACCTTAGGCATAAATGTAGGGTTTGTACTTGGAGAAACCCTGTCGGGATGGAAGATAATAAAAGGTTCCACAGCCATTAATGCCTGTAACTCTGAGACTCTTCTTGCCGAAGTGATTGCTTGGAGCAGAGCTGTTTTCCATGATAAGAATTTTATCTCAGCTGTACTGGCTGGCTCAAAAGGAGGCAGTGTGAGTTTTTCCAAGACAAAATTAAGGTCCCATGCAGGTACTGGTGCTCTCCTTGGAGGTCTTATGTTTTTGGCCCCTCTGAGGTACTGCCTAAGCAATGGATGTGAAAAAATAGGTGGGTCCGTATTGTAATGAGCTGAAATGACAGAGGCGTGGATCTTAATTGATGCGAAGGATAGGCCTTTGTCCAGCATCGCAGTTAGGTATTGTAAAATCTGAGGGATATTTGGCACAAGCGTGTCAGTTCCCTGTCCCTGGTTCCAAGCACAGAATCTCTTCCATTTTTCTGCATAAGATTTTCTGGTGCTGGGCCTCCTGGCCTCCAAAATAACATCCATAACCGCTTTAGAGAGAGGTGTATTCGGGATGGTTACACTATCCGTCATGCGTCTAGACGTAGTGTTCTGAGCTGGCTGTGCAGGATCTGATTGTTTTGTTGCGTCAGTAAATGAGGAATTTGAGGCAATGTCCAGGCTGGGCCTTGAGACAAGCTCCTTAGGATTGGGTACCAGTGCTGGCGTGGCCAATCCGGTGCAATCATTATTATTTGTGGCTTCTCTTGTCTGACCTTGAGGAGTACCTTGGGAAGGAGAGGCAGTGGTGGAAAGGCATATACTGTAAGGTTGTTCCAGCTGAATGACAAAGCATCCACTTTCCATGCTTGTTTGTGATAAGTGCTTGTGCAGAATTTCTGTAGTTGGCAGTTGTGAGGGGAGGCAAATAGATCTATGTCTGGGCATCCCCATTTCCTTGTTATCATGTTGAAGATTTGTGGATCTAGTTTCCACTCGTGAGGATCCATGAGGTTTCTGCTTAGTTCGTCTGCCAGAGCATTTGTTTTTCCTGGCAGGAATTGTGCTTGCAGGTGTACTTGGTAAGTCAATGCTGTGTTCCACAAAATCATGGCTTGCCTGCAGAGGGGGTAAGAATGTGTGCCTCCCTGCTTGTTTATGTACCACATGACTGTAGTATTGTCCGTCTTTATCAGCAGCTGTCCTGGATGAAGTAGGTCCTTGAAGGCTGTCAGGGCATTTTGTACAGCTAATATTTCTTTTTGATTGATGTGAAGATGCCTTTGGCTTGCGGGCCATATGCCCTGAATACATTTTCCTGCCATGTGGGCCCCCCAGGTATAATCCAATGCATCCGTTGTCAGTGTTTGCCTGGCTGTGGGTAAAGTGAATGGCTGTCCCTTGTTGTGGTGATAGGCCTGTGCCCACCATCGAAACTCCTGTTGCAGGCAAGGAATGAGTGAAATTAATGATTCCAGGCTGTGGCAATGTTGAGTCCAAACACTTTTTAGATACCACTGAAGCTTCCTCATATGCAGTCTTGCATACGGAATTAGCAGAATGTAGGATGCCATGAAGCCCAGAGCCTGCAGAATTTTTCTTGCAGATAACTGGGTCTTTGTTAACATGCTTTGAAGTAAGAAGTCAGTTGTCTTTGTTTATTTGGCGTGAGATAAGCCATCTGGGCAGTTGTATTTAAGCTTGCACCCAGGAATATTATCTCTTGAGAGGGTACTAGTTTTGATTTCTTTTCGTTTACTGTGTACCCTAGGCAAATTAGTAATCTTTTTACAAACGTCAGATGCTTTAGTAGAATGTCTTTGGTCTCTGCTTGAATAAGGCAGTCGTCCAAGTAGGGATATATTTGAATTCCTCTGTCTGCAAAATGCAATTACTGGTGCCAGGCATTTTGTGAAGACCCTGGGTGCAGTAGATAAGCCAAAGGGCAGTGCAGAGAATTGGTAGTGCATTGAGCCAGCTATGAATCTGAGGTATCTTCTGCAAGATTGTCTGATTGGGACATGCAGGTATGTCTCTTTGAGGTCCAAAGTTACAAGCCAAGCCTTCTAGCCCAGCATGGGCAGAAGCTGCTGCAGAGTCAACATTTTGAATTTTGGAATGTCCAGAAAAGTATTTAGAATAGACAGGTCTGGAATTAGTCTCCAGGCTTTGTCCTTTCTTGGTACTAAGAAAAGTCTTGAGTGAAATCCTTGTCCCTGCTCTTGCCCTCATGTTCATGAGAGATGAAACTTGTTTTTGTGCCTCTGCCCATTGATCGTGTGGCAGGTCTGGCATACCTTTTGCCTTTGGAAGGATGTGAAAGTGGAACCTGTAGCCCTGAGAGACAAAGACTCATTTGTCCTGGGTGATCATGAGCCAATTTTGTAAAAAAAGTTATAGCTTTCCCCCTAAGGGTGCTGCCAAAAGATACGTGCTTGGCATTGGCAGAGGGAAGTCATTGGGACTGTTTCCTATATGGCTGTGATTTGTCTCCTCTGCTTTTGGAGGTAGAAGCACCCCATTGTTTGGGCCTGTATGAGCCCTGGGGCTGTTGTCTGCCTCTAGGGCATCTGTATCTGCCTCTTTGTGGCCTGTCTGACACAGGAAAGGACCAATTCTTACAAGGGCAGTTCCTGCTAAATCTGGGTGGCTGTACCTGTAAGAAATCCTTTACTGTCTGCATAGATTTAGCTTTATCCTCCATTTTCTTCAACACCTCTTCTGCTTTAACACCAAACAAAGTACCATGCTGTAATGGAGCATCCCATAATTTTGCTTTAACATGATCAGGCAGATTCTGTTCCTTTAACCAAGCATGCCTTCTAATGACCGAACCTGTAACAGTGGCCCTGCAAGAGGCCTCCAGTGAATCAAAGCCACATTGCAAAGTATGCTATCCCACTTGTTCAGCTGCATGCAATAAATCCTGCATTTCCTTGTTCTCAGAACATTCAGAATTTGTCAACATTTTCTGTTTTAGTAATGACATTAAGTATTGCTGACATTTAAGCATATGAAACTGACAATTTAAAGCCCTTACAGCCAAGGTAGCAGAAGTGTAAACTTTTTTCCTCCATCTGTCCAGTGCCCTTGAATCCCTATCTGAGGGAACAGGGTTTTTTGCAGTAGAGGCCTTGAACCCCTTTGGGACCCCGAGATATAGTTTCTGGGTCAGCAGCAGGGTTTTTATATAGAAATTTATGAGAATCTGGAACCCTGTAGTATCTGTCTGGCTTAACAGGTGCAGGAAGTAAAGAGTCGTGAGACAGTCCGGACTCTGAAAATACATCATCTACAATGTCTAGAACAGGTGGAATAGCAAGAGGTCTGTGCTGAGGTAGTAGAAGAAAGTCTCTGAGCCTTTTCTTAGATTCTGAGTAATCTTGGCTCTCCCAGTGGAAATGCTCTGTCATGGTATGCAGGGTTTCCCCAAAGGAATAATCCTCAGGAGGAGAAGCTGAAGGAATAGATTCTTCAGCATCAGAATCCTCATAGGGAGGAATGGAGTATCCCTGTTCTGAAGAGGAGTCAGAGGAAATGGAAACCTGATCAGAGGAATCATATTCAGTGTCTTGCCTAGGCCCAGGAGTAATTAGGTCTTCGGCCATTTTGAGCATCTGTTTCTTAGGCATGGAAGTCTGTCCTGGAGAATGCTGTACTTGTTTCCTTGTCTTTAAAGCTGTTTTAGTCTTTGTTTTGGATGCTGAAGTTGGCTTGATATAAAAGCTGTGTAGGTCTGAAAACACCCTCAGAAAGCCGATGCCTGCTCAGTGGCTCCAGACCCATCTGAGGGATTAGTTTCCGAAGGCCCAATACCTTGATTATCCAGAGGCCTAGTTGTCTCCACGTGGGAGTCGGAGACGGCCTGTGGCTCTGAGGTAGCGAGTGTCAGGGGCTGCGAAAGCGCCTCACAGAGAACCGGCGACTGGCCTAGAAGAGGCTTCGTCTGCGGTTTTGGACCTCGGACGCCTGTCCTTTTCTTTTTCCTTGCGCTTTTTATGAACTCCGGTCATTGGCTGTTCCAACGGCATTATATAGTTAAACCTTCGGCCAAAGTAATGAAATGCAAAATCGTACCGACGCTTAATAGTGCGTTGGTTAAATCTAGCACAAAACCGACAACTAGCAAAATCGTGGTCAGGGCCTAGGCAAGGAATACACTCAGAATGAAAATCCATATGAGGTATTTGCTTCCCACAAGAAATACAATTGTTAACTTTTTCTGACATCGGTCTGGAGCAAGAAAAAAGTTTCCCCAACTTGGTACTTAGCTTTATTGAAGACTTCGG
Source organism: Protopterus annectens (assembly GCF_019279795.1). Taxonomy (NCBI): domain Eukaryota; kingdom Metazoa; phylum Chordata; order Ceratodontiformes; family Protopteridae; genus Protopterus; species Protopterus annectens. The sequence continues at coordinate 690,725,881 of NC_056733.1, forward strand.
ATCTGAAATTCAATTTCGAAAATCTCAGGAGTCGGCCGACTGGCACTTGCGAACTGCTTTTGCTTCGGGCACCGCGCAGCAAGAAAGACTGAAGAAAATGGCTTCGGCTGCATCTTATATACCCCTGGCACACTGACATCAGGGAAGAGGTGACAGCAACCGACGCCGGAACAGGACTTTGGAATTCAGGCCGACTGCGGGTAGCCAGCCAGCAGGATAACCCAAGTGTAATGACTGCAACAGTGAAACACGATGAAAGTACAGTTTTGTACCTACCATAAATGTAGATGTCCGATAGATATGCAACTGCAGTCATAACATATGGGTTGTCCTGCCTCAGGCAGCCCTCGGTCGGCCAGATTCCAAAGTCTGGGTCTGGCGTCGGCTGGTGTTGCCTCCTCTCCGACGTCAGAGCGGCTGGAGTATAAAGGCATCGGCCGATGCCATCTTCTTCAGTGTTTCTTGCCCTCCTAGGAAGGCTAAATTTGGTGAATGGATAAACAATTCCAGACATGCACAACAGTAATAAACAGATACACCATAGGATGTACCCCCAGCTAATAGGAAGGGGTAGTGGACCCATAAAGAAGGTTGCAGAGGGGTAGGAGGGTGGGAAAATCCGACTGCAGTTGCATATCTATCGGACATCTACATTTATGGTAGGTACAAAACTGTACTATGTCCTTCAAGAATGCAACTGCAGTCATAACATATGGGTTGAATACCATAGCCAAGCTGGGGGTGGATGGAACTAAGAAAGGGATGGTGTAGCTAAAATGCCCTGCAGGACTGCCGAAGCAAAGCCTGCTCGGGATCTGGAGTATAAGGGCAGGTTGTAGTGCTTTGTAAATGTATGCACGGAGCTCCATGTAGCAGCCTCTAGAATGTCCTTTGTAGCCACTCCTCTTAGGAAAGCTGTGGATGTGGCTATAGCTCTGGTGGAATGTGGCCTAATATTGGCTGGCACACCTTTTCCATGGAAAGAATAGCAGAATCTGATGCAGTGTCCAATCCATTTTGAAATTGTTTGTTTGGAGATTGCTTTTCCTTGTACTCCAGCAGCATAGGCTACAAACAGTTGGTCAGACTTTCTGGTGGCCTTAGTTCTGTCCAAATAGTAACGCAGTTGCCTGTGTATGTCCAAAGTATGCAGCAGTTTTTCCCCCCTGTTTTGCGGATTGGGGTAGAAAGTAGGCAGGTGAATAGCTTGATTTAGAGATACCCTGGAAATTACTTTTGGCATGAATGTAGGATTGGTTCTTAGAGAAACTCTGTCCTGATGAAAAATGAGGAAGGGAGGTACTGCCATGAGTGCCTGTATCTCCGAGACTCTTCTTGCAGATGTGACTGCCAACAGAAAAAACGTTTTCCATTATAAAAATTGCATTTCTGAAGTTGCTGCTGGCTCAAAAGGAGGAAGAGTTAATTTTTCCAAAACGAAATTGAGGTCCCATGCAGGAACTGCTGTTTTCTGGGAGGTTTGATATTCTTTATCCCTCTTAGGAACTGTCTTAGCAAAGGATGTGAAAACACTGGTGGATCACAATTGCATTTTGCTGAAATTGCTGAGACATGAATCTTTATAGAAGAATATGAGAGTCCAGTATGAAACATTTCTGTCAAGTATTCCAATATCTGAGGTATACTCAGTAATGTTGTATCCTGACCCCTGTTGGCATTCCAGATGCTGAATCTCTTCCACTTGGCTGAATAGGTTTTTCTGGTGGAAGGTCTGCGTGCTTCCAGTAAGATCTCTTGGACTTTTTTGGAAAGAGAGTTAGCGGAAGGAGTCATGGTAACCTCCAGGCTGTCAGATGCAATGTTTTCAGGTTTTGATGGACAGTCCTGTAATTGTGTTGTGTTAGAAGCAGGGGCCATAGGGGCAGAGGCCACAGTTTGGTCCGAGTTATGCTCAACAGCAATGGGTACCAGTGTTGCCTTGGCCAGTCTGGAGCTATCAGAATGCCTGTTGGTTGTTCTGCTTTGATCTTCAGTATCACCTTGGTCAGCAGAGGTAGAGGAGGGAATGCATACATATTTAGGGAATTCCAGCTGAAGGAGAGAGCATCCGTTTTCCAGGCTAGAGGATGGTGGGTCCTTGTGCAGAACTTTTCCAGGTGGTGATTCATGTGAGAAGCAAAGAGATCTACATCTGGTCTTCCCCATGTCTTTGTTATTTGTGAGAAAATGTGAGGATGCAGCATCCATTCGTGTGGATCCAAGAAATTTCTGCTCAGCTTGTCCGCCAGTACATTGTCCTTGCCTGGCACAAACTGGGATTGCAAATGTATCTTCAGACTCAGGGATTTTTCCCAGAGGATCATTATTAGTCTGCAGAGGATAAGAATGAGTGCCTCCCTGCTTGTTTATATACCACATGACAGTCATGTTGTCTGTCCTTATTAGCAAATGTCCTTGTTGTAGTGATTTTTCAAAAGACTCGATTGCATGCATCACTGCCAACATCTCTTTTTGGTTTATGTGCAGATGTCTTTCCCTTGGTGTCCATAGACCTTGAATGCAACTGCCCTCCATGTGCGCCCCCCATCCATGATCTGAGGCGTCTGTTGTAATCATTTGACCTGCTTGAGGTTTGTTGAAGGACATGCCTTTGTTTAACTGACTTGCTTGAGCCCACCACAAAAATTCTTTTTGCAGACATGGAATGAGTGGGATTACGTCCTCTAGGCTTTGGCTGTGTTGGGACCATAAGCTTTTTAAGTACCATTGCAGCTTTCTCATATGAAGTCTTGCCAAAGGTATCAGAAGAATGCAAGATGCCTTGAACCCCAGGGCCTGCAGGATTTTCCTTGCAGTCAGCTGGGAGAGCTTTGCTAGGCCTTTGAAGTACTCTGGTAACTGGTGTTGTTTCTCCTCTGTGAGGTAGGCCATTTGAGATTCTGTGTCCAGTTTGGCTCCTAGGAAGATAACCTGTTGGGATGGCAGTAGTCTTGACTTTTGAATGTTGACTGTGTATCCCAAGGCCTGCAGTAGTTGAATGACATAGTCCAAGTTTGCTATTAAGGTTTGTTTGTTGTCTGCTTGAATGAGGCAGTCGTCCAGGTAGGGGTATATTTGAATCCCCTGGAGTCTGCAGTGTGCCACTACTGATGCCAGGCATTTCTTGAACACTCTGGGTGCAGTAGATAAGTCAAACGGCAATGCTGAGAATTGATAATGCTCTGTCCCTGCAAGAAATCTAAGGTATCTTCTGCAGCTTTGTCTGATTGGGACATGCAGGTATGCCTCCTTGAGGTCCAGAGTGACCAGCCAAGACCCCTTGCCCAGCATGGGAAGGAGTTGCTGCAACGTCAGCATTTTGAACTTTGGCACGATGAGAAAAGTATTTAGAGTAGACAAGTCCAGTATAGGCCTCCATTTGTTTTCTTTTCTTGGAACAAGGAACAGTCTTGAATAAAATCCCTGGCCTTGTTCCTGAGGAGGAACCCTTTCTATTGCTTTCATACTTAACAGCTTTGAAACTTGAGTGAGTGCCTCTGCCCTTTGATGATGTGGCAGGTTTGGCATGCCTTGTCTTATTGGTAAAGTATGGAAGTGGAATCTGTAACCCTTGTCTATTAAATCCAGAATCCAGTTGTCCTTGGTTAAGATATGCCAGTTTTTGAGAATAAGGATAATTTTCCCTTAAAGGTGCTTCTCTTTGAGCCTTTGTAGGCGGTATGAAAGTCAAGTCATTGTGATTGTCCTTGTGGTGCAGCTGGGCTGCCTGCCACTTCTTTGATTTGGAGGTTGCCATTGGCGGCCCCTGTAGGATCCTCGGTATTGCCCTCTACCTCGGGCACGCCTGTTTTTTCCCCTTTGAAACTTGTCAGAGTCTGGGAAGGACCAATTCTTTGAAGGCCAGTTTCTGCTGAATCTGGGTGGTTGAACCTGAAGGAAATCCTTGACTGTCTGTACTGACTTAGCTTTTTCCTCAATGGATTTCAACACATCTTGTGCATTAGCACCAAAAAGCTTCTGTTTTTCCAGAGGTGCATCAAGTACCTTTACTTTAACATGGTCTGGCAATGGCTGATCTTTTAACCAAGCATGTCTACGTATCACAGCCCCAGTCATGGCCGCCCTACATGAAGCCTCCAATGCATCATAACCACACTGAAGAAAATGATTGTTAACCTGCTGAGTGTTATGTATATGATCCTGCAATGCTTTTCTATCAATAGGCTCAGGAGAGGCTAGCTTTTTCTGTAAATCATCCAGTAAAAAATCCTGGTACTGAAACATATGAAAAAGGCAGTTAAGTGACCTCATGGCTAGGGTGGTAGAGGTATAAACTTTTTTACCCCATCTCTCCAGTGACCTAGCTTCCCTATCCGCTGGCAGTGGATTCTTGGCAGTGGAATTAGCCACTCCCTTGGGGCCCTGTGAAATAGTTTCTAGATCCACAGAGTGGGCCTTAAAGAGATGTTTGTGAGTGTCAGGGACCCTATAATATCTGTCTGGCTTGACAGGAGCAGGGGGGAGAGAATCAGGGTTAGCACTGGAGTCAGAGAAAACATCATCCAAAACATCCATAACTGGAGGAATAGCTAAAGGTCTGTGCTGGGGAAGCTTGAGGAAGGTACGTAGCCTTTTCCTGGAATCAGAGAAATCCTGACCCTGCCATTTAAAATGTTCCCTCATAGAGTGCAGGACTTCACCAAACGAGAAATCCTCTGGAGGGGAGGCAGAGGGAATTGATTCCTCAGCATCAAAGTCCTCATAGGCCTGGAAGGATTCTTCTTGGGTATCTGAATGCTCAGAATCCCCAGAGGCTTCATCTGAAGAGAGGTTATCAGCCTGCTCAGTTCTGGGCCTTTTCTCTGCAGGTGGCTGAGAACCTCTGTCTGGGTAAGGCCGAGACCCCCTGATAAGAGAAATAAGATCTGCAGCAAGAGACAATCTGTTTATCAGAAGAAGGGGCCTGAGCAGCAGGTTTAGAATGGGCCTTAGCCTGGCTGGCGGCCCTAGCACGTGCAAAGGCCTTGATGGACATGGATACAGGAGGCTTTGCAGCCCCACGTGCAGGAGTAACCTTGTCTACGGGAATGGTGTCGGGTAGATCCAGAACTTCGGTTTCCGGAGGAAAATCAACAACTGGCACCGGAGAGGTCTCGAGACCGAAGGACGTGTTAACGCTGTGTCGTCGGCCTGGAGCGGTTCAATTACCGCTTCCGAAGGGACCAAAGCACTAGCGGAGGATTTAGGAGTCGCATCGGTGGTGGACGCGGGCCGAGGATGTCGGTCCCGGTCCTTTCGTTTTTTGGTAGATTGAGTTGTCGGTTGATCAGACGGCATAATATACGCGAAAGATTCACCGAAAGTCTTCGGCAAATTCTGCCCGGCGCCTGAGTGCGCTTATTAAAGCAAGCACAGGCAGCACAGGCCGAGACGTCGTGGTCTGGGCCCAGGCAAGGAAGGCAGTAAGAATGGAAGTCCTTATGAGGTATTTGTTTACCACAAGACAAACAATTATTAACTTTCTCAATTTGTTCTGACATCGGCTGAGGCAAGAAAAATGTTCCCAACGGGTACTTAGCTTTTAGATGACTTCAGTACTGAAAACACAGGAGCTGACCGACCGGCACTTGCGAACTGCTTCTGCTTCGGGCACCGCGCGGCAAGAAAGACTGAAGAAGATGGCGTCGGCCGATGCCTTTATACTCCAGCCGCTCTGACGTCGGAGAGGAGGCGACACCAGCCGACGCCGGACCCAAACTTTGGAATCCGGCCGACCGAGGGCTGCCTGAGGCAGGACAACCCATATGTTATGACTGCAGTTGCATTCTTGAAGGACATCTTCTGATAGTGCCTGCAGCCTGCTTTGAAGCGTAGATATTTTCTGCAGGATTCTCTTACTGGGATGTGCAGGTAAGCTTCCTTTAAAACCAGTGTTGCCAACCAGGCATCTTTGCCTAGTATAGGAAGCAGCTGGTGAAGAGTTAGCATCTTGAATTTTGGAATCACCAAAAATGTGTTTAGGACAGAGAGGTCCAGCATAGGGTGCCAGGAGTTGTCTTTTCTGGGCACCAGAAAAAGTCTCGAGTAGAAACCTTGACCCCGTTCCTCTTCTGGAACAGGTTGAATAGCTCTGATGCTTAAGAGAGCAAGAATTTGCTTTTGATCCTCCACTCACTGATTTGGCGGCAGGTCTGGCCAACCATTTGGGGTTGGTAAGGAGTGAAAGTGGAATCTGTATCCTTGGGAAACTATATTTAAAACCCATTTGTCCTGGGAAATGAGTTCCCAATTTTTTGCCTGCCGGGCAATCTTTCCCCCTAAGGGAACAGTCAGTTGTCCAGGGCTTGAAAGACTAAAATTTAAGTCATTGAGACAGTTTACCATAGGGGGGAGTCTTACCACTCCCTGCTTTGGAAGTGGGAGCCCACCGCTACTTAGCACTGTGAGTACCTTGAGACTGTAGCCTAGGTGGTTTGCTGGTTCTGGGTTTGGACTGAGAAGGCCTGGAAGAGGCAGGAAAGGACCAATTTTTAGAGGGCCAATGCCTACTAAATCTGAGAGGCTGTACTTGCAGGAAATATTTAACAGTTTGCATAGATTTAGCTTTGTCTTCCATTTTCTTTAAAACCTCTTCTGCCTTATTACCAAACAGAGTATCATGCTGCAAGGGGGCATCCAACAATTTAGGTTTAACATGAACTGGCAGATTTTGCTCCTTGAGCCAGGCATGCCTTCTAATCACAGATCCAGTAACTGCAGCCCTGCAAGAGGCCTCCAAGGAATCAAAACCACATTGCAAAGTATGCTTTCCAATCTGTTCTGCTGAATGCAATAATTCCTGTAATTCTTTATTTTCCACACAATCAGATATCAACATCATTTTCTGTTTCAATAAGCCCATAACATGCTGTTGATATTTAAGCATAGGAAACTGGCAGTTTAAGGCCCTAATTGCCAAGGTTGCAGACATATAAACCTTCTTTCCCCATCTATCCAGCGCCCTGGAATCTCTATCAGAGGGAGTAGGATTTTTGGCTGTAGAGGCCTTTACACCTTTGGGACCCCGTGAGATAGTCTCAGGATCAGCAGCAGGATTTTTGAATAGAAATTTGTGGGAGTCAGGAACCCTGTAATATCTGTCTGGCTTACTAGGAGCCGGAGGTAGGGAATCAGGAGCCATGCTTGATTCCGAAAACACATCATCAACAATGTCTAATACAGGAGGTATTGCCAAAGGCCTATGCTGAGGAAGAAGAAGGAAATCTCTAAGCCTCTTTTTTGATTCAGAGAAATCCTGACTTTCCCAGTGAAAATGTTCCCTTAAAGTATGCAAGGTTTCTCCAAAAGAGTAACCCTCAGGAGGAGATGCAGATGGGAAGGATTCTTCTGCATCAGAATCCTCATAGGGTGGAACAGAAAATTCCTAATCAGAAGAGGAATCAGAAGAAATGGAAACCTGAACTGAAGATTCATAATCAGTGCCTTGCCTAAGCCTCTTAGCGGGGGGGTTGATCAAGGTACTTTACTTAAGTCCTCAGCCATTTTGATCATAGGGCCCTGAGCACGTGGCTCATGCGTCAGTTTTTTAGACATAGAAGATGTCTTTGATCTTGTTTTTGAGGCTGGCGTCAGTTTTATATAAAAATGTTGAGGCCTGAAAACACCCTCAGAAGCCGGTGCCTGCTCAGCGGCTCCGGACCCATCCAAGGGAGAGACATCCGTGGGTTCAATACTCTGAGAATCTTGCGGCATACCGGACTCCACATGGGCCTCGCGACTCAAACGTAGCGGGTATCAGGGGCTGCAAAAGCACCTCACTGAGTACCGGCGAACTGGCGACTGGCTTAGGAGAAGTTTTGTCGCCGGTTTTGGACCTCGACAGTCTGTCTCTGTCTTTTTCTTTGCGTTTTTTGTGAACTCCAATAGTCGGGATTGCTAACCGACGACATTTCAGGGTAATTAAATCTTGATCCAAAATATTTAGAAGCAAAAATATACCGATGCTTAATAGTGCATTGGTTAAATCTAGCACAAAACTGACAGCAAGGCACGTTATGATCTGGGCCTAGGCAAGGAATACAGTGCAAATGAAAATCCTTATGAGGTATTTGCTTCCCACAAGTAATGCAATTATTAACTTTTACTGACATCGGTAAGGAGCAAGAAAAAGTTCCCCCGACTTCGGTTCTGAAACTTGAATTTGAAAATTTCAGGAGTTGGCCGACCGGCACTTGCGAACTGCTTCTGCTTCGGGCACCGCACGGCAAGAAAGACTGAATAAAATGGCATCGGCTGCATGTTTTATACCCCTGATGACCTGATGTCATGGAAGAGGAGACAGCAACCGACGCAGGACCCAAGACTTTGTTACTCAGGCCGACTGAGGGCAACCTGCCAGCAGATTACCCAAATGCAATGACTGCAACAGTGAAACACGAAGAACATCCAACAGTGAGGTACATCGTGGTCAGGGCCTAGACAAGGAAAACAGTATGAGTGAAAATCTTTAGGAGGTATTTGCTTGCCACAAGAAATACAATTATTGACTTTTGCTGACATCAGTTTAGAGCAAGAAAAAGTTTCCCCAATGGGGTACTTAGCTTAGTTGAAGACTTTGGTTCTGAAAGTCAAAAACGAAAATTTCAGGAGTCGGCCGACTGGCACTTGCGAACTGCTTCTGCTTCGGGCACCGCACGGCACAAAATACTGATGTAATGGCGTCGGCTGCATGCTTTATACCCCTGACTACCTGACGTCATGGACGTTGGGACAGCAACCGACGCAGGACCCAAGACTTTGTTAATCAGGCCGACTGAGGGCTACAGCAAGCAGATAACCCAAATGTGATGACTGCAACAGTTAAACATGAAGAAAGTACAGTTTTGTACCTACCATAAATGTAGATGTCCGATAGATATGCAACTGCAGTCATAACATATGGGTTGTCCTGCCTCAGGCAGCCCTTGGTCGGCCGGATTCCAAAGTCTGGGTCCGACGTCGGCTGATGTCGCATTTCTCTCCGACGTCAGAGCGGCTGGAGTACATAAGCATCAGCCGACGCCATTTTCTTCAGTGTTTCTTGCCCCAGATGCCAGGTGCCCTCCAAGGAAGGCTGTAATCAAATTGGAAGACAAAAACAGGATTCCAGACAAATAAGTAAGCAATAAACAGATACACCATAACAGATATCCCCAGCTAAGAGAAACAGGGATAGGAGTGGACCCTAGGCATAGAGGGGTATGGAGGAGGGAAAATCCGACTGCAGTTGCATATCTATCGGACATCTACATTTATGGTAGGTACAAAACTGTACTATGTCCTTCAAGAATGCAACTGCAGTCATAACATATGGGTAGAATACCATAGCTTAGCTGGGGAGGAGGAATGCTCTAGGAAAAAGATGGTGTTGCAATCAAACCCTGCAGGACTGCCAAGCAAAGCCTGCTCTGGATCTGGAGTATAGAGGGAGATTGTAGTGTTTGGAGAATGTATGCACTGAGCTCCATGTAGCAGCTTCTAGAATGTCCTTTGTAGGCACCCCTCTTAAAAATGCTGTAGAGGTGGCTGTAGCTCTGGTGGAATGTGGTCTGACATTGGCAGGAACAGTCTTCCCATGAAAGGAATAACAGAATCTGATGCAATGTCCAATCCATTTTGAAATAGTCTGTTTTGAAATTGCTTTTCCTTGGACTGCAGGGCGTAAGCTACAAAAGTTGTTCAGACTTCCTACTGGTCTTGGTTCTGTCCAGGTAGTATCGAAGTTGTCTGTGAATGTCCAAGGTATGTAACAGTCTTTCCCCTTTGTTCTCAGGATTGGGGAAGAAAGCAGGCAGATGAATAGCTTGATTTAAAGAAACCCTAGATACCACCTTTGGCATAAAGGTTGGGTTGGTCCTTAATGAGACCCTGTCTCTGTGAAAGATTATGAACGGTGGTATTGCCATGAGGGCCTGTAGTTCCGAAACCCTTCTTGCTGAGGTAATTGCCAACAGGAAAGCTGTCTTCCATGAGAGAATTTGTAAGTCGACTGAAGCTGCTGGCTCAAATGGAGGGAGAGTCAGTTTTTCTAGGACAAAGTTGAGGTCCCAGGCTGGCACTGGAGGCTTTCTTGGTGGCTTAATGTTCTTGATTCCCCTGAGGAATTGCCTTAGCAAAGGATGTAAAAAGACAGGCGGATCAGTGTTATATCTAGCTGAAATAGCTGAAGCATGTATCTTTATGGAAGAATATGAGAGTCCATTCTGTAGCATATCTGCCAAATATTCCAGGATGAGTGAGATGTTCAATAATGATGCATCATGTCCCTTGCTGGTATTCCAAATGCTGAATCTCTTCCATTTTGCTAAGTAAACCTTTCTGGTGGATGGTCTTCGAGCCTCTGTTAATATCCGCTGAACTTCCTTGGAGAGATAGATTGAGGTTATTCATGGGATCTCCCAGGCTGTTAGCTGCAGTGTCTGAAGGTTTGGATGCACTGTTTTGAAGTTGTGTCGAGTCAAAAGTAGGGGCCATTGGGGAAGGGCCCACTTCTTGGTGTGACATATGCTCCGTAGTAGTGGATACCAGTGTTGTCTTGGCCAGTCTGGAGCTATTAGGATCCCCTTAGGTCTCTCTGCTTTGATCTTTAGTAATACTGAGGTCATCAGTGGCAGAGGTGGGAATGCATAGATTTTTAGGAAGTTCCAGTTGAATTAGAGAGCATCTATTTTCCAAGCTTGTGGATGGTATGTCCTTGAGCAGAATTTTTGTAGATGATGGTTGAGGTGAGAGGCAAATAGGTCTACTTCTGGCCTGCCCCATGTCGAAGTGAGTTGTGTGAAGATCTTCGGATGTAACCTCCACTCGTGTGGATCTGTGAAATTCCTGCTTAGGCTGTCCGCCAGCACATTGTCTTTGCCTGGAACAAACTGGGATTGTAACTGTATGTTTAGGCTCAGTGATTTTTCCCAAAGATTCGTTGTCAGTCTGCAAAGGGGTTAAGAATGGGTGCCCCCTTGCTTGTTTATATACCACATCACAGTGGTGTTGTCTGTCCGTATCAGTAAATGGCCTTGCTGAAGTTGTTGTTGAAAGGCCTCGATGGCATGCATTACTGCCAGCATTTCCTTTTGGTTTATATGCAGATGTGTTTCCTTTGGAGACCATTGTCCTTGTATACATCTGCCTTCCATGTGTGCCCCCCATCCAAGGTCTGAGGCGTCTGTGGTCATGGTCTGTGTTATCTGTGGTTTTTTGAATGACATACCTGTGTTTGCCTGGCTTACCGAGGCCCACCATAGGAATTCCTTTGTAGGCATGGAATGAGCGGTATGGTTGTCTCTAAGTTGCTGCTGTGCTGAGACCATAGGCTTTTTAGGTACCATTGAAGCTTTCTCATGTGTAGTCTTGCTAATGGAACCAGGAGAATGCAGGATGCCATGTAACCCAGGGCCTGTAAGAATCTCCTTGCAGTCATCTGGGTGAGTTTTGCCAAACCTTTGAAATAATGAGTTAACTTCTCTTGCTTGTCTTCTGTCAGGTAAGCCATTTGAGAGGCTGTGTCTAGTTTGGCTCCTAAGAAGGTTATTTGCTGGGATGGTTGAAGTCTTGACTTTTGGAAGTTGACTGTGTATCCCAGAGCCTGAAGTAATCGTATGACATAGTTCAAGTTTTTTGTCAACATCAATTTGTCGTCCACTTGTATGAGGCAGTCGTCCAGGTACGGGTAAATTTGGATCCCCTGGAGCCTGCAATGAGCAATTACTGAAGCCAGGCATTTTGTGAATACTCTGGGTGCAGTAGATAAGCCAAATGGCAATGCTGAGAATTGATAATGCTCTGGCCCTGCAAGAAATCTGAGGTAACTTCTGCAACTGTGTCTGATAGGGACATGCAGGTATGCCTCCTTGAGGTCCAGAGTAATCAGCCAAGACCCCTTGCCCAGCATGGGAAGGAGTTGCTGTAGAGTCAGCATTTTGAACTTTGGTACTATGAGAAAGGTGTTTAATGCGGACAAATCCAGTATTGGTCTCCATTGAGTTTCTTTTCTTGGAACAAGGAACAGTCTTGAGTAAAACCCCTGGCCTTGTTCTTGTTGTGGAACTCTTTCTATTGCTTTTATCCGAGCCAGCAGAGAAATTTGCTTGATAGCCTCTGCCCTCTGGGTTTCTGGTAGGTTTGGCATGCCTTGTTTTCTTGGTAAGGTATGGAAATGGAACCTGTAACCTTGGTCTATAATGTCCAAAATCCATTTGTCCTTTGTCAATCTGTGCCAATTGTCTGAAAACAGAGATAATTTTCCGCCCAAGGGAGCTTCTATTTGTTTCTTGGTAGGCGGAAGTAGAGGAAAGTCATTGAGATTGTGGCTGTGGGGCAGGGGAAACCCCTGTGTCACTTCTTTGGTTTGCTGGCTGCCATTGTCGTCCCCTGTAAGGACCTCTGTATTGTCCTCTTCCTCGGCCACGTCTGTTTTTACCCCTTTGAAATTTTTCAGGATTAGGAAAGGACCAGTTTTTTGAAGGCCAATTCCCACTGAATCTGGGAGGCTGAACCTGGAGGAAATCTTTAACCGTCTGAACTGATTTTGCTTTTTCCTCGATGGACTTTAACACATCTTTAGCATTAGCACCAAAAAGCTTGTTCTTTTCCAAGGATGCATCCAGAAGTTTTGCCTTAGCATGATCTGGTAGAGGTTGTTCTTTTAACCATGCATGTCTACGAATGACTGCCCCTGTCAAGGCTGCCCTACATGAAGCTTCCAGTGCATCATATCCACACTGCAGGAAGTGATTGCTGACTTGCTGAGAGTTATGTACAGCTTCCTGCAAAGACTTCCTGTCTAAAGGATCAGGAGAGGCCAATGTTTTCTGTAAATCTTCTAACAGGAAATCCTGATATTGTAACATATGAAAAAGGCAATTCAAAGCTCTCATAGATAAAGTAGTGGAGGTGTAGACCTTTTTCCCCCATCTCTAATGACCTAGCTTCCCTGTTGGAAGGCAAGGGATTTTTAGAGGTGGAAGCTGAAACACCTTTAGGTCCCTGAGAAATAGTTTCCAAATCAACAGTATGGGCCCTGAATAAATGGGAATGTGTTTCTGGGACCCTGTAATACCTGTCTGGCTTGGCTGGAGCAGGAGGAAGAGAATCAGGGGTAACACTGGAGTCAGAATATAAATCATCCAAAACATCAAGCACAGGAGGGATAGCTAAGGGCCTGTGCTGGGGCTTTTTAAGGAAAGTTCAAGGCTTTCTGGAATCAGAATATTCCTGGCCTTGCCACTTGAAATGTTCCCTCATGGTATGCAGAACTTCCCCAAAAGAAATAGCCTCAAGAGGGGAGGCCGAGGGGATGGAATCCTCTGCATCCGAGTCCTCATAGGTCTGGAAGAGCTCTTCCTGGCCATCGGAGTGGACAGAGTCCTCAGAATCTTCATCTGAAGGGATAGGGTCAGAGGGTTCAACCCGGGGCCTCTTATCAGAAGGCGGCTGGGATCCTCTCTCAGGATGGGCCTGTGAACCTCTAATCATAGAAATTAAGTCTGCAGCCATAGTCATGATTTGTGTCTCTGGAGTAGGCTGAGGTAAGGCTTTAGCAGTAAGGTGCTTGGTCTTGCTGGCTGCCATAGCCCAAGTGTAGGCCTTAATAGACATGGCCATGGGAGGCCTGGCAGCTCCACGTGCAGGAGTGACCTTGTCTACAGCAATGGTCTCGGGCATTTCCTCGGTTTCAGTATCCGGAGGAAAATCTATAACTGGCGTCGGAGTGGTATCCGCATCGAGTCGTCGGTATTGCGGTGTCTTCGGTTCGGAGCGGTGGAATAACCATCTCAGGAGGAACCGGAGCACTTGCGGTAGGTTTTGGCGTGGAGTCGGTGGTAGACGCGGGCCGAGGATGTCAGTCCCGGTCTTTTCATTTCTTGGGAGTTTGCGATGTCGGAAGTTCCGACGGCATTGTATAAGCAAATTTTTTGCCGAAAAAATCTTCAGTGAACTCCGCCCGGCGCCTAAGAGTGCGCTTATTGAAGCGAGCACAGGCGACACAGGCCGAGGCGTCGTGGTCTGGGCCAAGGCAAGGAAGACAGTAAGAGTGGAAATCCTTATGAGGTATTTGTTTACCACAAGAAAGACAATTGTTAACTTTTTCAGTAATTTCTGACATCGGCTGAGGCAGAAAAGGTCCCCAACGGGGTACTTAGCTTTTTTTTGATGACTTCGGAATTGAAGAATACAGGAGCTGACCGACCGGCACTTGCGAACTGCTTCTGCTTCGGGCACCGCGCGGCAAGAAAGACTGAAGAAAATGGCGTCGGCGGATGCTTATGTACTCCAGCCGCTCTGACGTCGGAGAGAAATGCGACATCAGCCGACGTCGGACCCAGACTTTGGAATCCGGCCGACCGAGGGCTGCCTGAGGCAGGACAACCCATATGTTATGACTGCAGTTGCATTCGTGAAGGACATCATCTGTTTGATCAAAGGGTGTGAGAAAAGGGGCTGCTCAGTGGGAAAATGAGCAGAAATAGAAGAGGCAAGAATTTTTACAGGGGAGAAAAAGAGGCCACTGTGTAGTAGGTCAGCTAAGTAGTCCAGGAGGAGAGAGAGGGAAGGCTGTGCCATATTGGCTCCCCTAGCTTGGATCCCGGTGCAGAACTTTTTACATTTATCAGCATAAGACTTTCTGGTGCTAGGATGTCTGGCCTCACAGATAACATCCAGAACCTGCTTACTGAAGTTGGCAGATTGGTTCGAGGTTAGGGAATAAGCCAAGCTGCCAAACTAAGTGTCTGCAATTGGGAGTGCACGAATTCCCCTTCCCTCTGGGTCAGGAGGTTTGGGGTCTGAGGAAGATGCCATGGAGGTAACGAGGACAGGCTGCGCAAGGGGTACCAGTGCTGCCGGGGCCAGTCTGGCGCTATAAGAATGGTCCTTGGTTTTGATTCCCTTATTTTGAGCAGTACCCTGGTGATGAGAGGTAGGGGAGGAAAGGCACAGACCGATAGATTGACCCAGGGGAAGGACAGGGCTTCCACTTTCCAAGCCATGCAGTGATGGTCCATGGTGCAGAATTTGCTGAGCTGATGGTTGGTGTGGGAGGCAAAGCCACTCGTGTAGGTCCAGAAGATTTCTGCTTAATTGGTCTGCCAGAGAGTTGAGAGAGCCTGGTAGGAATTGTGCTAACAGGTGTAGTTGCATGGCAGAGGCTGTGTGCCAAAGGGTCATGGCCAGCCTGCAAACAGGGTAGGAGTAAGACCCTCCCTGCTGGTTGATGTACCACATCACAGTGGTGTTGTCTGTTTAGATCAGGAGAGCCCCTGGAGAGAGAAGGGGCTTGAAAGCCATCAAGGCATGCTGCACAGCCATCATCTCTTTTTGACTGATGTTATGAGGGATTTGCTGCGGGCTCCATTGGCCCTATATGCACCTGCTGGCCAGGTGTGCACCCCAGATGTAGTCTGATGCATCTGTGGTGAGGGTCTGGGCAGCGGGGGGTGGAGAGAAAGGCATTCCCTTGTTGTGGGAGCATGCTGTTGCCCACCAAAGAAAATCTTTTCTAAGGCAAGGAATTATAGGTAGAAGAGTTTCTAGGTCTTGAGAGTGTTGACACCAAAGGCTCTTTAGGTGCCACTGAAGTTTCCTCATATGCATTCTGGCATAAGGAATGAGTAGTATGCAAGATGCCATGAACCATGATGCCAGATAGCTGGGGCCTGGTGGCTAGCTGAGAGAAGTAGGCTGTCAGGAAAATTTGTTTCTCTGGAATAAGGTATGCCATCTGGGATGCTGTGTCCAGACTTGCTCCCAGGAAGATTATCCTTTGGGTGGGCACCTGTTTGGATTTATTTTCGTTGGATCGTTTATCCTAGGGAGGTTAGTAGGGTCTTTACAAAGGCCAGGTGCTTGAGCAGCTTTTCTTGGCTGTTTGCTTGAATAAGGCAATTGTATAGGTAAGGATAAATCTGAATATTTCTTTGTCTGCAAAAGGCAATGGCTGGAGCCAGACATTTTGTGAA
Source organism: Protopterus annectens (assembly GCF_019279795.1). Lineage (NCBI taxonomy): Eukaryota > Metazoa > Chordata > Ceratodontiformes > Protopteridae > Protopterus > Protopterus annectens. The sequence goes on from NC_056733.1 coordinate 690,741,834, forward strand.
AACTCTGGGAGTAGTAGATAAGCCAAAGGGAAGCGCAGAGAACTTAAAGTGTTGAGATCCTGCCCTAAAGCGGAGATATTTCCTGCACGATTCCCTGATAGGAATGTGGAGGTAAGCCTCTTTTAGAACCAGGGTGGCTAGCCAAGCGTCCTTGAAGAGCATGGGTAGCAGCTGGTTGGAGGGTAAGCATTCTGAATTTTGGGATCACCAGGAAGGTGTTTAGAATGGATATATTGAGAATGGGGCGTCAGGTGCCTTCTTTTCTGGTCAGCAGAAAACGACTGGAGTAGAAACCTTGGCCTATCTGTTCTGCAGGAACGTGCTCTACTGCCCTCATACAGAGCATGGAAAGGATTTGCTTTTGAGCCTCTGCCCACTGATTTGGTGGTAGATCTGGGAACCCTTTTGGGGTTGGAAGGGTGTGTTAGGAAAATTTGTATCCCTGAGACACAATGTTCAGAACCCATTGGTCCTTGGTAATGGTGGCCCAGGTGCTTGAGTGAAAGGAGAGTTTTCCTCCTAGGGTAAGTGACGGTGGGCAGAGTGAGGGGGTGGAGGAGGTGAGTCATTGTGAGTTCTTACCATAAGAGGGTGGCTTAGAACTCCCTGGTTTTTAAATGGAGGTAGTCCACTGCTTAGATCTCTGCATTCCCTGGGGCTGCTGTCTGGGGGGGGGGGGGTCTGCTTCCATGGGGCCTAGGCTGGGCTGGTTTACTGGGAGCAGGATAGGACCAGTGTTTGGAGGGACAATGCCTGCTGAACCTAGGTGGTTGGACCTGCAAGAAATCCTTAGCTGTTTGCATAGATTTTGCTTTTTCCTCCATCTTTTTTAAGACCTCTTCTGCCTTAGTGCAAGGGGGCATCCAACAATTTAGATTTGACATGGTCTGACAGGAGCTGTTCCTTAAGCCATGCATGCCTTCTAATGATGGATCCAGTGACTGCTGCCCTGCAAGAAGCTTCTAGGGCATCAAAACCACAGTGCAAGGTATGTTTAGTTACTTGACTTGTAGAATGCATTAACTCTTGTAAATCTTTAGATTCTGTCCAAGCAGGAAAGGAAGACATTTTATGTTTAAGGAGTTCCAAGGTATGTTGCTGAAATTTTAGCATATAGAACTGACAGTTTAGTGCCCTGATAGCAAGAGTAGCTAAGGTGCACACTTTTTTAGCCCATCTGTTCAATGCTCGAGAATCCCTGTCAGAGGGGATGGGATTCTTAGCAGAGGTTGCTTTAATCCCTTTTGGCCCTTAAGAAATTACCTCAGGGTCAGCTGTAGGATTTTTAAAAAGATATCTGTGTGAGTCAGGGGACTCTACAGTACCTGTCTGGGAGCAGGAGGAAGGGCACCAGGAGTCAAGCTGGATTAGAGGAAAACATCCAGGACTGGGGGATGGCCAAGGGTCTGTGTTGTGGGAGATCTAGGAATTACCCGAGTCTCTTTTTAGACTGAGGATCGTCCTGACTCTCCCATTGGAAATGTTCCCTTAAAGTATGCAGGGTTTCTCCAAAGGAATGATCCTCTGGGAAAGAGGCTGAAGGAACGGAATCCTCTGCATCAGAATCCGAACATAAGTGGACAGAGGTTGCAAGTCTTCATATTCAGATGCATCAGATTCATCTGATTCTTGTTTTGACAAAACTACAGGGGACAACTCTCTTTTCCTTTTGGAGGGGGTAGCTTGGCTTCCCCTCATCACCATGATAAGGTCTTCCGCCATTTTAAGCATTTGAGACTGAGGCAAGGTAGCAGGCACCTGAGAGTGAATCGTCGGTTGCATGGGTGTGGTTCATAACCTGGGCCTAAGAAACACGGTAGCTTTAGAAAGAACGGTAATCGCAAAAGAAGAATTCGGTTTGTGTCGAGATTCGGTAGTGCGAAGGACCCATACAAGTTAGAGACGACTGCAGGATCCTTAGTTGAAGAAGAAGAATTTTGCGGCATACCAGACTCCAAAAGGGTCTCGGTAGCGGCCTGCTAATCAACAGAAGCAGGCATCAGGGGCTGCAAAACCGCCTCACTGAGTACCAGAGAACTGACAACTAGCTTAATAGAAGCGTCGTCGGTAGGTTTGGACTTGTGCGGTCCGTCTCTGTCTTTATCTTTACGTTTTTTTGGAAGATCTGCTGTCAGATGGCTTACCGAAGCCATATTGGAATTTGAGGACTGTAAGCGAAAATATCTGGCTACAATAAGGACCCGATGACGGATAGTTCTGGCACTGAACAAAGCACAGAAGCGACAACGAGGGACGTCGTGGTCTGGGCCTAAACAAGTGACGCAGTAACAGTGGAAGTCTTGGTGTGGTATTTGCTTTCCATAGGTGAGACAATTATTAACTTTTTCTGACATCGGTTAGTGCAAGAAAAAAGGATCTTCAACAGGGTACTTAGCTTTAGAAGACTTCAACTTCAATTCGGTAGACGAAAACTCAGGTAGCAGCCGACTGGCACTCACGCGAAAGTACAGTTTTGTACTTACCATAAATGTAGATGTTAGAGTGTTCACACTGCTGCAGTCATCACACTTGGGTTATCTGCCGTCAGGCGGTCCGGCAGTCGGCCCGAGTTCCAAAGTCTTGGTCCGGCGACGGTTGCTGTTGCTTCTTCCCTGATGTCAGTGCGACAGGGGTATAAAAGAGGCAGCCAACGCCATTTTCTTCAGTTTTTCTTGCCCCAGATGTCAGGTGCCCCCAAATAGGAAGGCAATACATAATCCTAAGTAAATTACATAAGTAGAAAACAATAGCTACAGCTGTAAGCAAATACACCATATAGAAATACATCTTAGAGATTGTATAAACAGGAACCTATAGATAATACCCAGGTAAAAAGAGGGGAAGGTGGGAGGGTAACCTGGACTGCAGCAGTGTGAACACCCGAACATCTACATTTATGGTAGGTACAAAACTGTACTATGTTCATCGTGTTACACTGCTGCAGTCATCACACTTGGGTTGAATCCCAAAGCTAAGGCTGGGTGGTTGGTAATAAACAGGATTTGGAAAAGCTAGTAGGCCCTGCAAAACTGCAGTGGCAAAGCCAGCTCTGGTTTTTGAGTATAGAGGTAAGTGGTAGTGCTTGGTGAAGGTGTGCACTGAAGTCCAAGTTGCAGCTTCCAAAATATCCTTGGTTGGTACCCCTCTGAGGAAGGCTGCTGATGTTGCTGTAGCCCTGGTGGAATGAGGCCTAATGTTACCAGGTACAGGTTTCCCATGGTGTGTGTAGCAGAAATGGATACAATGTCCTATCCATTTTGAAATGGTCTGTTTTGATATAGGCTTTCCTTGAGATCCTGCAGCATAGGATACAAGGAGCTGATCAGATTTTCTGAAAACCTTTGTTTTATCCAAGTAGAAACGTAATTGCCTGCGAATGTCCAAAGAGTGTAGGAACCTTTCAACTTTATTCTGGGGGTTTGGATAAAAGGTGGGTAAATGAATGGTTTGGTTTAGAGCCACACTGGATATTACCTTTGGCATAAAGGAAGGGTTAGTTCATAAAGAGACAGTCTTGATGAAAAATGATGAAAGGCTCCACTGACATTAGGGCCTGTAGTTCTGAGACTCTTCGTGCTGAAGTTATTGCTAGCAGCAGGGCAGTTTTCCATGATAAAAATTGTAAATCAGCTGAAAAAGCTGGCTCGAAGGGCGGTAGTGTAAGTTTTTCCAAAACAAAATTGAGGTCCCAAGTTGGTGTTGGTGCTCTTCGGGGCGGTCTTATGTTCTTAGCCCCTCTGAGGTACTGTCTAAATAATGGATGTGAAAAAATAGGAGGATCCGTGTTGTAATGAGCTGAAATAGCTGAAGCGTGGATCTTTATAGATGAAAAGGAAAGGCCTTTGTGCAACATCTCAGTTAAATATTGCAGAATCTGAGGAATATTTGGGACAAGAGGATTTTGGCCTTTAGCCTAGTTCCAGGCGCAGAATCTTTTCCATTTATCTGAGTAGGTTTTCCTGGTGCTGGGTCTCCTGGCCTCCAGAATGACATCCATAACAGCTGTAGAGAGAAGTGTTGACTGGTTGTTTATATAATCTGCTATGCAGCCAGATTTAAGGTCTTGAGCTGGCTGTGTAGAATCTGATTGTTTTGCTGAGTCAGCAGGTGAGGAATTTTTGAGGTAAAATCCATGGTAGGCCCTGAGCCATGTTCCTTAATATTGGATATCAGTGTTGGCGTGGCCAGTCTGGAGCAATGAGCATCATTTGTGGCCTCTGTATTCTGGCTTTTAGCAGCACCTTTGCCAGAAGAGGCAGTGGAGGAAAGGCATACACTGTTAGTGTTTTCCAACTGAGTGAGAGGGCGTCCACTTTCCAAGCTAGAGTGTGGTATGTCCTTGTGCAAAACATTCGCAGTTGGCAGTTTTGGGGGGAGGCAAACAGATCTATGTCTGGGCTCCCCCATTTTTGAGTTATCATTGTGAATACTTGTGGGTCTAGTTTCCACTCGCGAGGATCCATGATATTTCTGCTTAGTTTGTCTGCCAATGTATTTTTCTTTCCTGGCAGGAATTGTGCTTGTAGTTGAACTTGGTAGGTCAGTGCTGTGTTCCACAAGGTCATTGCTTGCCTGCATAGGGGGTAGGAATGTGTGCCCCCTTGTTTGTGTACCACATCACTGTGGTATTGTCCGTCTTTATTAGAAGTTGTCCTGGATGTAGGAGGTCCTTGAAAGCTGTTAGGGCATTTTGTACAGCTAGCATCTCTTTTTGATTGATGTGGAGATGCATTATCTGCAGACCATTTGCCCTGAATACACTGTCCTGCCATGTGTGCTCCCCAGGCGTAATCCGGTGCATCTGTTGTCATTGTTTGCCTGGCTGTGGGCAAGGTGAAAGGCTGACCCTTGTTGAGGTGACATGCCTGAGCCCACCATAGAAACTCCTGTTGAAGGCAGGGAATTAGTGGTATTATTGTTTCCAAGCTGTGGCTGTATTGAGTCCATACGCTTTTCAGGTACCATTGTAATTTCCTCATATGCAGTTTGGTATACGGTATTAGTAGTATGCAAGATGCCATGAATCCCAAGGCCTGCAGAATTTTTCTTGCAGGGAGTTGGGTCTTTGTTGCCATCATTTGTAAGTATTGAGTCAGTTGTCCTTGCTTGTCTGGCGTGAGATAAGCCACCTGGGCCGTTGTATTTAAGCTGGCACCCAGGAATATTATGCCTTGTGAGGGCACTAGTTTTGACTTCTTTTCATTTACTGTGTACCCTAGACAACTTAGTAGGTTCTTTACAAACACCAGATGTTTTAAAAGAATGTCCTTGCTGTCTGCTTGAATAAGGCAGTCGTCCAGGTATGGATATATTTGGATTCCTCTTTGTCTGCAGTATGCAATTACTGGTGCCAGGCATTTTGTGAAGACCCTGGGCGCAGTAGATAAGCCAAAGGGCAGTGCAGAGAATTGGTAATGAGTTGTACCTGCTATAAATCGGAGGTATCTTCTGCAATTTTGTCTGATAGGGACATGCAGGTATGCCTCCTTGAGGTCCAACGTTACTAGCCAAGCCTTCTTGCCCAGCATGGGAAGAAGTTGCTGTAGTGTGAGCATCTTGAATTTGGGTACTTCCAGGTATGTGTTTAGAATTGAAAGGTCCAGAATGGGTCTCCAGGCTTTGTCCTTTCGGGGAACCAGAAAGAGTCTTGAGTAAAATCCTTGTCCTTGCTCCTGTGTAGGAACCTGCTCAATGGCTCTCATTCCCATGAGTGGTGTAGCTTGTTTTTGAGCCTCTGCCCGTTGATTTGATGGCAGGTTTGGCATTCCTTTTATCCTTGGTAAAGTGTGAAAGTGGAACCTGTATCCTTGAGTTACAATATTTAGGACCCATTTGTCTTTTGTGATGATGTGCCAATTGTCTGTAAAAAGTGCAAGTTTTCCTCCCAAGGGAGCTGCCAAGAGTGATTTGCTTGGCAGTCTGAGGGGTAAGTCATTGTGATTGTCTTCTGATAGTTTGAGACCTGTCTTCTCCTCCTTTCTGGGTTGTGGCACCCCATTGTCGAGGCTTGTAAGAGCCTTGTGGCTGACATCTGCCCCTTGGGCGTCTGTATTTGCCCCTCTGAGGTCTGTCAGAAGTTGGAAAGGACCAGTTTTTGGTTGGCCAATTTCTGCTGAAACGAGGGGGTTGGACCTGTAAAAAATCTTTGACCGTCTGCATAGATTTTGCCTTATCCTCCATTTTCTTTAAAACATCTTCTGCTTTCACACCAAATAAAACATCCTGCTGTAAGGGTGCATCCAATAACTTTGCTTTAACATGATCAGGTAAAGTTTGTTCTTTTAACCAAGCATGCCTACGAATGACAGACCCTGTTACAGCTGCTCTGCAAGAAGCTTCCAATGAATCAAATCCACATTGCAAAGTATGTTTTCCCACTTGTTTGTTGCATGCAACAAATCTTGCATTTCCTTGTAATCAGGCTGCTCTGTATGTGTGCTTATTTTTTGTTTTAATTGAGACATCAAATATTGTTGATATTTCAGCATGTGAAACTGGCAATTTAAGGCCCTCATAGCTAGAGTAGCTGAGGTATATACTTTCTTTCCCCATCTGTCTGGTGCTCTAGAATCCCTTTCAGACGGTACAGGATTTTTAGCAATAGAGGCCTTAACCCCTTTGGGACCCTGGGAAATGGTTTCTGGGTCAGCAACAGGGCTTTTATATAGGAATTTATGTGAGTCAGGGACTCTAGTATCTGTCTGGTTTGGCTGGTACAGGAGGTAATGAATCTGGGTTAAGGCTAGATTCTGAGTAATCATCATCCACAATGTCCAACACAGGTGGAATAGCAAGGGGTCTGTGCTGGGGTAGTAAGAAGAACTCATGGAGCCTTTTCTTAGAATCAGAGTAATCCTGGCCTTCCCAGTGGAAATGTTCCCTCATGGTATGTAAAGTTTCCCCAAAACAGTAGTCTTCTGGGGGAGATGCTGAAGGAATAGACTCTTCAGCATCAGAGTCTTCATAAGGGGAAAAAGAGTACTCCTGTTCCTCAGAAGAATCTGAGGTAATGGAAACCTGGTCAGAGGAAGCGTAGTCCTCCTCCTGTCTAGGCCTTTTGTCATGTGGGGGATGGGAAAGTACAGTTTTGTACCTACCATAAATGTACATGTTCAAGTGTTCACACTGCTGCAGTCATCACACTTGGGTTATCCTGCCGTTAGGTGGTCTCACAGTCGGCCAGAGTTCCAAAGTCTTGGTCCGGCGTCGGTTGCTGTCGCTTCTTCCCTGACGTCAGTGTGCCAGGGGTATATAACATGCATCCGATGCCATTTTCTTCAGTTTTTCTTGCCCCAGATGTCAGGTGCCCCCAATAGGTAGGCAATATATATTGCTAATAAAAAATATATATATAAAAATAAAACAATACCTTCAGTTACAAGCAAATACACCACAAAGGTTGTATAGGATAGAAAGGTATAGATAACTCCAGCTAGTTCAGAGGGGATGGAGGGAGGGTAACCTGGAGTGCAGCAGTGTGAACACTCGAACATCTACATTTATGGTAGGTACAAAACTGTACTATGTTCATCGTGTTACACTGCTGCAGTCATCACACTTGGGTTGAATCCCAAAGCTAAGGATGGGTGGTGGAACTAAACAGGGTTTGGTGAGGCTAGTAGGCCCTGCTGAACTGCAGTGGCAAAGCCAGCTCTGGTTTTAGAGTATAGAGGTAAGTGATAGTGCTTGGTGAAGGTGTGCACTGAACTCCAAGTTGCAGCCTCCAAAATATCCTTGGTTGGTACTCCTCATGAGGAAGGCTGTTGATGTTGCTGTAGCCCTGGTGGAATGGGGCCTGATGTTACCAGGCACAGATTTCCCATGGTGTGTGTAGCAGAAACGGATACAATGTCCTATCCATTTTGAAATGGTCTGTTTTGAGATAGCTTTTCCTTGTGATCCTGCAGCATAGGATACAAAGAGCTAGTCAGATTTTCTGAAAGCCTTAGTTTTACCCAAGTAGTAATGTAATTGCCTGTGAATGTCCAAAGAGTGTAGGAGCCTTTCCCCTTTGTTCTGGGGGTTTGGATAAAAGGTGGGCAAATTAATGATTTGGTTTAGGGCCACACTGGAAACCACCTTTGGCATAAAGAAAGGGTTAGTTCGTACAGAGACTCTGTCTTGATGAAAAATGATGAAAGGCTCCACTGCCATTAGGGCCTGTAGTTCTGAGACTCTTCGTGCTGAAGTTATTGCTAGCAGCAGGGCAGTTTTCCATGATAGGAACTGTAGATCAGCTGTGAAAGCTGGTTCAAAGGGCGGTAGTGTAAGTTTTTCCAAAACAAAGTTGAGATCCCAAGTTGGTGTTGGTGCTCTCCGGGGTGGTCTTATGCTCTTAGCCCCTCTGAGGAACTGTCTTAGTAATGGATGTGAAAATATAGGAGGATTCGTGTTGTATTGAGCTGAAATAGCTGAGGTGTGGATCTTAATAGATGAGAAGGAATGTCCTTTGTGCAACATCTCAGTTAAATATTGAAGAATCTGAGGAATATTTGGTACAAGGGGATTTTGGCCTTTAGCTTGTTTCCAGGCGCAGAATCTTTTCCATTTGTCTGAATAGACTTTCCTGGTGCAGGACCTCCTGGCCTCCAGAATGACGTCCATCACAGCTTTAGAGAGAAGTGTTGACTGGTTGTTTAGGCAATTTGCCATGCAGCCAGATTTAAAGTCTTGAGCTGACTGTATATAATCTGATTGTTTTGCTGAGTGAGCAGGTGAGGAATTGTAGGTAAAATCCATGGTGGGCCTTGAGCCATGTTCCTTAGTATTGGATACCAGTGTTGGCGTGGCCAGTCTGGAGCAATGAGTATCATTTGTGGCCTCTCTAATCTGGCTTTCAGCAGCACCTTTGCCAGAAGAGGCAGTGGAGGAAAGGCATACACTGCCAGTGTTTTCCAACTGAATGAGAGGGCGTCTACTTTCCAAGCTAGTGTGTGGTATGTCCTTGTGCAGAATTTCCGTAGTTGGTAGTTTTGGGGGAAAGCAAACAGATCTATGTCTGGGCTCCCCCATTTTTGAGTTATCATTGCGAATACTTGTGGATCTAGTTTCCACTCGTGAGGATCTATGATGTTTCTGCTTAGATCGTCTGTCAATGTGTTTTTCTTTCCTGGCAGGAATTGTGCTTGTAGTTGAACTTGGTAGGTCAGTGCTGTGTTCCACAAGGTCATTGGTTGTCTGCATAGGGGGGTAGGAGTGCGTGCCCCCTTGCTTGTTTATGTACCACATCACTGTGGAGTTGTCCATCTTTATTAGGAGTTGTCCTGGATGTAGGAGGTCCTTGAAAGCTGTTAGGGCATTTTGTACAGCTAGCATCTCTTTTAGATTGATATGTAGATGCATTTGGTCTGCAGACCATTTGCCCTGAATACACTGTCCTGCCATGTGCGCTCCCCAGGCATAATCCGATGCATCTGTTGTTATAGTTTGCCTGGCTGTGGGTAAGGTAAAAGGCTGACCCTTGTTGAGGTGACATGCCTGAGCCCACCACAGAAACTGCTGTTGAAGGCAGGGTATGAGTGGAATTATTGTTTCCAAGCTGTGGCTGTGTTGAGTCCATACGCTTTTCAGATACCATTGTAATTTCCTCATATTCAGTTTTGCAAATGGTATTAGTAGTATGCAAGATGCCATGAATCCCAAGGCCTGCAGAGTTTTTCTTGCAGGGAGTTGGGTCTTTGTTGCCATCATTTTGAAGTATTGAGTCAGTTGTCCTTGCTTGTCTGGCGTGAGATAAGCCATCTGTGCCGTTGTATTTAAGCTGGCACCCAGGAATATTATGTCTTGTGAGGGCACTAGTTTTGACTTATTTTCGTTTACTGTGTACCCTAGGCAACTTAGTAGGTTTTTGACAAACGCCAGATGCTTTAATAGAATGTCCTTGCTTTCTGCTTGAATAAGGCAGTCGTCCAGGTATGGATATATTTGAATCCCTCTTTGTCTGCAGTATGCAATTACTGGTGCCAGGCATTTTGTGAAGACCCTGGGCGCAGTAGATAAGCCAAAGGGCAGTGCAGAGAATTGATAATGGGTTGAACCTGCTATAAATCGGAGGAATCTTCTGCAATTTTGTCTGATAGGGACATGCAGGTATGCCTCCTTGAGGTCCAACGTTACTAGCCAAGCCTTCTTGCTCAGCATGGGAAGAAGTTGCTGTTGTGTTAGCGTCTTGAATTTGGGTACTTCCAGGTATGTGTTTAGAATTGAGAGGTCCAGAATGGGTCTCCAGGCTTTGTCCTTTCGGGGAACTAGAAAGAGTCTTGAGTAAAATCCTTGTCCTTGCTCCTGTGTAGGAATCTGCTGAATGGCTCTCATGTCCATGAGAGCTGAAATTTGCTTTTGAGCCTCTGCCCATTGATTTGGTGGCAGGTTTGGCATTCCTTTTATCCTTGGCAAAGTGTGAAAGTGGAATCTGTATCCTTGAGATACACTATTTAGGACCCATTTGTCTTTTGTGATGATGTGCCAATTGTCTGCAAAAAGTGCTAGTTTTCCCCCCAAGGGAGCTGCCAAGAGGGTTTTGCTTGGAAGTCTGAGGGGTAAGTCATTGCGTTTGTCTTCTGGTAGTTTGAGACCTGTCTTCTCCTCCTTTTTGGGTTGTGGCACCCCATTGTCGAGGCTGGTAAGAGCCTTGTGACTGGCCTCTGCCCCTTGGGCGTCTGTATCTGCCCCTCTGTGGTCCGGCAGAAGCTGGAAAGGACCAGTTTTTGGTTGGCCAATTTCTGCTGAAACGAGGGGGTTGAACCTGTAAAAAATCCTTGACCGTCTGCATAGATTTTGCCTTATTCTCCATTTTCTTTAAAACTTCTGCTTTTACACCAAATAAAACATCCTGCTGTAAAGGTGCATCCAATAACTTTGCTTTAACATGACCAGGTAAAGTTTGTTCTTTTAACCAAGCATGCCTACATATGACAGACCCTGTCACTGCTGCTCTACAAGAAGCTTCCAATGAATCAAATCCACAATGCAAAGTATGTTTTCCCACTTGTTCAGCTGCATGCAACAAATCTTGCATTTCCTTGTAATGAGGCTGTTCTGTATGTGTGAGCCTTTTTTGTTTTAATTGAGACATCAAATATTGTTATTTCAGCATGTGAAACTGACAATTTAAGGCCCTCATAGCTAGAGTAGCTGAGGTATATACTTTCTTTCCCCACCTGTCTAGTGCTCTAGAATCCCTTTCAGAGGGCACAGGATTTTTAGCAATAGAGGCCTTAACCCCTTTGGGACCCTGGGAAATGGTTTCTGGGTCAGCAACAGGGCTTTTATACAGGAATTTGTGAGAGTCCGGGACTCTGTAGTATCTGTCTGGTTTGGCTGGTGCAGGAGGTAGTGAATCTGGGTTAAGACTAGATTCTGAATAAACATCATCCATAATGTCTAACACAGGTGGAATAGCAAGTGGTCTGTGCTGGGGTAGTAAAAGGAACTCTCGGAGCCTTTTCTTAGAATGAGAGTAATCCTGGCTTTCCCAGTGGAAATGTTCTCTCATGGTATGTAAGGTTTCCCCAAAAGAGTAGTCTTCTGGGGGAGATGCAGAAGGGATAGACTCTTCAGCATCAGTCTTCATAAGGGGGAAAGGAATATTCCTGTTCCTCAGAAGAGTCTGAGGAAAATGAAACCTGGTCAGAGGAAGCGTAGTCCTCCTCTTGGTCTTGGCCTTTTATCAGGAGGGGGATGGGAACCCCTGATTAGGGTAATTAAGTCTTCAGCCATCTTAAGCATCTGTTTCTTAGGCATGGGGCCTTGTACTGGAGACTGCTGTACAGTCTTCTTTGTTTTTAAAGGAGTTTTCAGCTTTGCATAGGATTTAATAGTGAGTGTAGTCGGTCTGAAGACACCTTCTGCAACTGAAGGCGTTTCAACTGCACCGGAATCTCCTTCAGGCATGGAGTCGGAAGGGCCTAAAGGTAAAGGTTGTGGAGGCCTAGCAATCTCAGTTTGTGATTCGGATGTCGCCTGGGGTTCTAAATCAGCGGTCATCAGGGGCTGCGTAGGCACCTCACTGAAAACCGGAAAACCGGCGACTGGCCTAGCAGAGGCCTCGGAGTCTGGTTTGGGTCTTGGCTGCCTGTCCTTATCTTTGCGTTTTTTATGCATTCCGGTCGTCGGTTGCTCAGACGGCATGGTATAATTAAATTTCCTACCAAAATAATGTTGGGCGAAATCAAACCGACATTTAATAGTTCATTTGTTAAACCTAGCACAAAACTGACAACCTGTGATGTTGTGGTCTGGGCCTAGGCAAGGGATACAATAAGAATGAAAATCCTTATGAGGTATTTGCTTCCCACAAGAAATGCAATTATTAACTTTTTCTGACATCGGACTGAGGCAAGAAAAGGTTCCCCAATGGGATACTTAGCTTTATTGAAGACTTCGGTCTGAAATTCGATTTGAAAATCTCAGGAGTCGGCCGACCGGCACTTGCGAACTGCTTCTGCTTCGGGCACCGCGCGGCAAGAAAGACTGGAGAAAATGGCGTCGGCTGCCTCTTTTATACCCCTGTCGCACTGATGTCAGGGAAGAAGCGAAAGCAACCGACGCCAGACCAAGACTTTGGAACTCGGGCCAACTGCGGGACCGCCTGACGGCAGGTAGCCCAAGTGTGATGACTGCAGCAGTGTAACACGATGAACATCTGCTTCTGCTTCGGTCTCCATGGCAAGAAAGACCAATGTAATGATGTTGGCTGCCTTACTTTATACTACTGATGACCTGACGTCAGTCCTCAAGCAACAGCAACTGACACAGAAATACTAAGTCTCTGGTATTCGAGCTGGCTGAGGGCTACCCTGACAGGGATAACCCAAATGTGATGGCTGCAACAGTGAAACATGAAGAACATCACCTTTTTCTCCTCTGCCGATATGGACCCCGAGGCAGACTCAGCTACCTCTTTGACCACGTCCCTCTGCCGTCTGATGACGTGTGCCAAGTAGTTCAGCTCACGTAAGGCAAATGTGGCTGAAGTGTAAGTGCTTCCCGAAACGGTCTATGGCCCTAGACACCCTGTCTGGAGGATGGACTGTAGAGCTGTTCTGTGCAAGCTCTTACTTGGTGGCTGCCACAACCACTATGGCATCGACCAAGGATCCTTTTGACCAATGCTGCCTATCTGAGGGAGAGTCGAGCACTTTGCCCGGGTGCTTGGGGATAGGCTCAACCATATCAGTTTCCTTCCATGCCGTAGGTGGTATCAGATCTACAAGGGAATCCACAGGAGGGGACACCCAGGAGGTAGAGGGTCCTGTGCTAAATGCCTCCAGGAATGCCACCTCATCCAGTTTGGGCTTTTGGGTAGACCACCCACCACGTTGAAGCAGGATCTCCATGATGTCTCCAAAGGAGACATCCTCTGGGGGTGATTGAGGGGAAAACTCCCCTTCCTCCAAGTCGGTATCTTCCATGAGGGACTCTGACAGGGAGTCCAAGTGCCTTCTCTTGCAGGTGTGCTTCCAAGGGAGCTCCTCAGGGGGAAATTCCCGGGAGGACTAAGAAGCCTCAGGAAGTTCCCAGGGGGGGCCTCCTGGGGTGAAGTGGCAGGCAACAGGCTGTCCCTGAGGGGACAGGATGGTAGACTCTAGCCCAGAAAGAGACGGAGAGCCAGGACGGACTCAAGGAGGATGAAAGTGTCAGAGGTCTCCAAGAGGCCGAGAGGACCCTCTCCTCTACATCAAAGACAGAAGGCGAACGGATCTCCGAAGCTAGGATGGCCAAGGCCGGATCTACCACTCCCTGCGCTGAGGGGGGAATTGGAGCTAAGCCTCCTGACACTGAAACTCCGAGGGGAAGAGATGACTCTGAAGGCCTTGAAGTTGATGCTATCCCCTCGGATCCGACACTGAGGCTTCGGCTCAAGAGATTCAGTTGGCTCTGAAAACGCCTGGGCCAAACCACTCAGGGGAATGGTCAGCGTTGAGGTACCTGGAACCATCTTCACTGACCCTAGACACCAGGGAACTTCAGACCAAATGACTCTGAAACTGGGGGTCTGATCGGAGAAGGAGTAATCGATAAGAAGGAAGACTGTATGCCCCCATCTCTGGAGGGGGACGCAGCAGGCAGGACTCCTAAGTGAATCTGGGCCTGGATGAATTCCATATCATCCTGTCCACCTCGGTTTCAGAGAGGCTCCGAGAGGACCAGATGAAACATGCTACCGACCCAAGCCTGGAACAGCTCCAGGGAGATGCTAAGAAGGGAGATCAAGGCCGAGTGACCTCCGGCGAGAAGCAAGATGACCGGAGTCAAAGGGAGTCCGGGCTCGGATCCAGGTGGGTCTTGGCCCTGGGGCTCGGCCGAGAAAGAATGGTCCCACTCCTTATGGCAGTCTTCTCCCCATCATAAAAAAATAAAACCAACCAAGATAACACAACCAAGACTCAGTCCATATATGGATTAAGCCAATAGTAGAAATATGAACTCAGCAGCACAGATGTAACAAAAAGCTGTTTATTAAAACAAAGCTTTCAGGTAAAAACCCTTTCTCAGTGTATACAGAATAGCAAGTAACCTTCCTTCCTTATATATAAGAACACGTAGCCAGTAATTAACAATCAATCAATTAACAAGAAAAAATATTTTCTAAAAGCAACAACATTATATATAGAATATCGGTAAAAAACATACACCGATGTAAGTGCATATACATCCTAATATAAATAGTCTCCCCATCCCCGGTCTTCTTGGCGGGAGGTTGAGTCCCAGAGGCTGGGGTGGAGGAAGATGAAGTAGAGGGCTCTGAAGACAGAGGGGGAAAAGGCCTTTCAGAATCAGCTTATTCCTCCTATTGATCAATGCATGGATGTTGAAGACCGCGCAGATCGAATAGGAGGTATCTAGGTGGGGCACACTCAAGCATGCCATGCACAAAGCGTGGCCATCTGAAGGGGTAGTTTATGGCCAAATGTTTCACATTTCCTGAAGCCTGGCTTTGGAGTCTCTGCCATGGCTAACAGGAAACCGATGCACACACGTTCACTAACTAGAAGAAAAAGAAAGGAAGCAAAGGAGGTTTTTTTTTTTTCTTTTTAAGCACAGAACCGACACCTGAGTGCAAAGAAAGTGTAGAGATAAAAAAAAAAAAAAAAAAAAAAAATAAAACGGTTAGAGAAAAGAGTGGGAAGGAGATGAAAGAACCACAAAATTATCACTTACCCACTGAGGTAACTCGGTCCTAAAGGATCATGCTGCTGTTCAAATGTGTTGCAACAGAGATCCGAGGAGAGTAGGAAGACAGGATAGGGGAGCAGCTTGGAGCTTGGATCCAAAGCTGAAGTATGTGGTTGAGTCGGATCCATGCTGGATCCAGATCCTCTCAGGCTGAAGAGCAAATGAAAACAACAACTTCAGATCCATGCTAATTACTAAGGTTTTATAAACATTGGTATTAATTAAGACTATATTCACCTTCAGTAACTCATATGCTCTACACTCCCTTTGCTGTTTGAAGTTGGTAATTTTAACATTAAACTTAATCAAGTGACACATAAATGTCTTTTTCCCTGTAGATGTCCATCTCTCCTTATTTCTTATAGGTTCATAGGTTCATACTAGGCTATCTGCCCAAGGGCATTTATAAGCCTAGCCCATAGATATGTAGCTTTCGCCACCCCTTTAGTTTGAATAAAACTATGCCTATTATTTTGCTGTGCCTCTGTCAAGCAGTGACACTGAAGTAATCCCTGGGGTATATCTGCGATCTCCCATCCATTGGTCAAGATTCCTCTTGAACAAGGCCAGCGAAGTGCTCTGCCTCACATGTACCGGGATTTTGTTCCACAGCATAGGGAGTCTCTGGGTGATGAATCTGTCCCTCCAGCACGACCTATTAATAACCGTGTCAAGGTTTAAGTCTCCCGCCCTTGTGGTTCTGAGGGATCTAGATTTTTTTAGGTGAAGCATATTCATCAAATCTGGGTTTGACATGGCTTTATATGTCAGGCACAGGTCACCTCTGAGCAAGCGGTATGAGACTGAATAGAGCTGGAGTTCTTTCAGTCGGGCAGCATAAGACATATTTTTGAGACCCTTTATCCTCTTGGTGAGGAACTTTTGGGGCCTTTCCAGCTGCTGCAGGTGTCGGGGTCAGATACATTCGGAATGGGGCATTGTACTCAATCATAGGTCTAATGAGTGATGAGTACAGGGGGATGATGACCTCCCTTGATCTAGATGTGAATCCCTTCATGATCAGGTGGGCAATGTAGAAGGTTTTCCTGACTACTTTAGCAACATGAGTGTCAAACGAAAGGCTAGTGTCAACCTGGGTCCCCAGGTCCCTGATGACTTCTTCTGTGCTCAGTGGATTGCCACCTATATGGTAGCTAGGGGTAACCTTGTTTTTCCCGAAGGGTATGACTATGCATTTCTTGGCGTTTAACTTTAGGCCATGGCTCTGGCACCAGTTATTCATTTCTGTGAGGCCCTTCTGAAGGATATCGGTGTCAGAAGTGTTTTCGACTATGGCGCCCAGTTTGCAGTCATCTGCAAACTTTGTCAGCCATAACCCTCCTGTGTTCAGAAAAGTAGATGCTGAACAAGAGTGGACCCAGGACTGAGCCCTGTGGTACACCACTTGTGACAGGCTTTGAGTCTGACATGGCTCCAGCAACTCTGACCCTGTGGGTTCTGTCACTTAGCCAGTTTGCAACCCATCTTGTGATGTATGGGTTTACATTCAAGCTGAGTTTTTCGATGATACCTGAGTGGGGTATTGTGTCGAAGGCCTTTGCCAGGTCGAGGTAGGCTGTATGGACTGCCTTTCCCTCATCAATGGCCTTGGTGACTGTTTCGAAAAAGTCAACCAAGTTTAAAAGGCATGATCTGCCTTTGACAAAGCCAAACTGGGTTGGATCCAAAGTCTGCAAGTTCCCTATGTCTTTATTTATGAGTTCCATTATGATCCTCTCCATGGCTTTGCAGATAAGGCTTGTCAAGCTAATGGGACGGTAATTTCCAGGGTCGGTGGAGGCACCGCCCTTGTGAAGTGGGACCACAGTCGCCGTGCGCCACTCCTTGGGTACGTATCCTGAGGTGATGCTAAGATTAAACAGCTGTCCTAACTGCGGGTTTAATTCCTCATTGAGTTCGTGGAGCACACAGCCGGGGACACCATCCCTTTGTTACTACACAGTCCCCTATAAATAATCTAGATCATTGTCCATCAGTTCTTGTGTTTTTTTTTCACTGCCATATTATCTAAAATTTTCTTGGCATGTTTCTGCACGTTCCTTTGCCAGTCCATAATTTTCTTTTTAAAAACAGGAAATGGTTTTAGCTGCCATCATTCAGACAGTGTTTTGGGTGCTCAGGTGGATTTTATTCCATCTTCTTCAATGTTACTGGGCCCATCCACCGGCACATGAAACTGCTGATAAGACTTGTCTATTTCTGCCTGCATGTCTTTTGGCAAGGATTTCAGACCCTGTAGAAAGAATATTTTAAGATCATTGGATAAACCATTTTTGTACTTCAGTTTTGCTTTGTGCATTTCTTAAAACACAGTACGAATCTGTTTCTTCTAAGACATGTGCCAATGGAGTAACCATAATCTACAACACTCGAGCTCCCAACTGAAATTTGTTTGCCTTTCTTCCAGACAAGCAACAAAATCTTTTCTTTTAGTGTGTAGATTAGTAACTTTATAATAATGGGTCAAGGAATCCACTGCCCTGACCAACGCCATGCAAAATCTCTGGGGGCCCTCTCTACTATAATCTGGTCTTTGGGTATAACAGTCCATTTAGCTAATTTATCTATAATGTAGTGTTGGCAATTTCCTCCTTCTTGGCCCTCTGTCCTCTGGTATGTACATCAGGCAGAGATTCTCTCTCCTGTCCCTATCCTACAGCTCCTGCAACTTCTCCTTAATACTTTCCCTCATTGCTTCTACTTCTAGTACTCTATCTTCAGCCTCTCTGTCTGCCATGGCTAATACCAATAGCTCGTTCAAGTGATTGGACAGCACACCTTCAATTTCCTCAAGTTTACCAGTTCTTTTTATGTAGCCCAGTAGAGCATCACTTAATTTCATCACCTCCGATACATGACATCCCTCTTTTCGTTCAGCGCTAATATGTCCTTCTTGCTTTCCTTTAGCTGCTGTTTCTCTGCCATAGCAATTTCCTTGCCTGACAGTTGCACTTCCCACAAAGTTTTCTTTTTTTATTGATTTTTTTTTTGGTTTTTGCATGTCTACTATTAATTCAAAAGGCAGATCTAGTAGAGCTGCCAATCACAGTTAATGTATTGCAAGCTCAGCAAATTTCAGATACATATTTATTTTTATGTTTAAGGCAGGGGAACATGCATGGATAAAGCTGTCTTCACCTTAGTGCTATGACCGGAAGTCCTGATTAACCTAACAATTTTAAGGTGCTCCCATAAGTATACAATTTTAAATTTACACAGGAAGGAATATTCTGGTTATTGTGATGGACACCAGTTTTTTTTTTACTTCATTTCATGCACAATGGCAACTTCCCTGCTTTTCTCTGTGATTTGCACTGTCTGAAACAGAATGCTGCTCTTATCTGATACACCTTTAATAAATGACATCTTAAAACTTTCCACAGGTTACAGGACACTATGACCGGATCAATTATCAATGTGCAAACTATACAATGTCACTTATAAAATGCCCCACTCATCAAGAAGGGGTCTGTAGTTATGTTCAGAAACTGCAACAGGGTATTGTAAATAATTCAAACATACTGCTGGGGGAATGGTCAAGTTTACATAGTACCTAGTGCGTTCTCCATTTCTCTGTGTTTCTGTGATCTGAGAATTATGAAGCAAGGGATGTAGGGATGCAGCCTACACATGGCAGTAAAGGGACCCCCCCCCCAAAAAATGGTCTTTTTTTTCTTTTGCAAACAAAGGATTGCAGCATCTTTTCTGCTATACTACACTGACATTTTAATGTGGGACTCCTTTGATTAGTAGGATGAGATGTTCTATAATATTGTGTCTTACATCCCTTCTTAAAAAATGTCCATGTTCTACATTAGTTCTAACTCAAAATGTTGCCCTTAGACTGTCAATAACTTAGGTGCAGTACCATACACTTGAATAGATTGAAGTAAAGCTGCCACGTTTAAGATCATGACTCTAGTTTCCTTAGGACCTCTGTAAGGCTTGGCCTCCATCTGGCACCATTCTCCTACCCTTGATTTGTCTACAAAAGTTCCAGTTTTTCATGTCCTGTACGACGGCAGATATGAACACCATAAATAGGGGTGAATCCAAGAATGAATCCTGTGGCATATCACTTGTCACTTTCTCATCCTCTAACAGCTCCCATCCATTACCTTCGCTTTCCTGTTACCTCACTAACTCTCTACTCATTTACACGATCTGGTACCCCCACAGACTCCTTATTTTCTTCAGGAACCTGTGGTGCAAGATTTTATCATATTTTAATATGCAAATGCCTGCATCATGGCATAAGAGCGATGAAGCTTTACCACAGCCCAGGTGAGGTGGACTTCTGAGGAGCTGTCAGGGAGGCATGAATATGTCCATCACAGAGAAGAGGTTGTTTGTCTAGGTGTTCCCATAGTGAGGTACGATCCACAGAAGGGAACAGCCTTCGGGGATAGGGGGTAGAAAAAAGGTGTAGATCATAAATGAAAATGCCCTTGTGGAAGCAGTCAATGACACAACTTCCCCTGGACATCCTTAGTTTCCACACTGACCCTAGTCTTGGAATGAGATTGTCTGGAGGCTGTAGAAGAAGCTGGTAGACTTGATGATGGACAGGGGCACTGGGGTAAGCAGGAGAGAATAAAGAAGGCGAACAAAAAAAAAATGAAGACAACTTTTTACTAATAAAATAAATAAAAATACAGAGAAACTATGTATATTTCACATCAGCTTGGAGAAGAAAAAATGGTCTTAGCAGAATTCAGAACAGTTCTGCAGAAATCACTGAGTGCTATGTGCAGTGCGTATGAAATTTAGAAATAATTACTTACAGTCCCACTAAGGAAAAAACATCTGTACAAGCTTAGACAAGTTGAAGCCCTCAACAGCACACTGTAATTCAGAACATTCAAATACTTCTGTTTACCTGCTGCAGCCACAATCACCACAATGTATTCTGTACAACTCTGGAGGCAAAGACCAAATCATAGGGAAGGTATGCAACCTTACAGTCTGAAGCTGAAAGTTAAGTCACTTCCAGACAATCAATATGCAGATACGTTCCCTTTATGTCCAGAGGGCAAAGCCACTCCCAGCTGTTCAATAACAAGGCAATACTGGCTGTACTGTAAAGCAGGAAGTAACTTACCACAAGAGTAAGCGTTTCAAGATGGGCAAACAAGCTCTGGGATCTCCCTATCATTCTAAAACCAGAAAAATAAGGAACTGAATATGTAACATTAATATGGAAGAGGAACTAGTTGTATTGACTCAAAGACAGAATAAATTTTCTTAATCTAAAACCTTAAGAGTACAACTTTTTCTTGGTAGATTTTTTCACCCAAATGCCCTAAAATCATCGGCCCTTCTCAGCCAATAAGCCCCTTTTCCTCCATCAAGGAGATGGGGGTTGTCTGGGGGTATCATTAAGGTAGACGTCGAGGTTGTTCAGATTTTTTCCATTAACCCTATGTTCTCTGTGGCAAGCAATAGGCTGACTACATTGACAGTCCCTCATTTCCATAAGAGGCGTTACCAACCAGCAGCCCTTCACCTCCCCCCTCCCAAGCATGGATGGTGGTTTCTCCAGTTAACACACGAACAAATCACAAACATGTAGTGCGTTCAGCAAGTGTCCCCAATATATCCTCCCACGGAGAGGCAAGTACGGGACACCCCCTCAATCCTCCTTCCTGGCTGGCTTCTCCAGTGTTGGGTCCACTGACTGAACCCTGGACACATAGGTTGCTGTCAGAGCTTCATCCTTCTGCACCACAAACCCAAGCATTCTCTTGAATTACAGCTGGAAAAAAATAATCTAATATATGCCCAAATTACATGAGTAAAGACTGCCAGTGCATGGGAAGGAATTTTTCACCTGGCTGAAAAGAAAAACGTTTTCTTTAATGCCATGGTGTATTGATTAGAAGGAGATCCATGGGCTTACACAGTATTTAAAGTTGACTGATTTTTTTTTTAGGCAAATCATTGCTCTCTGGTAGATTACCTAGGGGCAAAGACCTGTGTTTTCTTTTCAGCTACTCTCCACTCAGCATCTTTCGAGTGCCTGCAGATTTCTTTTCTACAAGATAGGACTTTGCTCCACGGGCTTAAAAGTAATCTGATGTCCTGACTTATAACAAAGAAGACAGTTATCAAATACTAGCCTGTAATACCAAACAGCCACTAGCAGTACAGACAGGGTAAGATACCAAAATAACTGTCTTTTTTCTGAGGAGATGTTTTACTTTGTCAATTTCTGTCTTTTTTCTGTGAACAAACTGCACAAGGATGCAGTCTTCACCTGCACCAGGCATAGATGCTTCTCCTGTAAGGCCTCCACCTATTAAATGCTTAATCATTCCCTTAGTCAGTCACCTTTCAAGGTAAGCCCAGGCATGGCAAAGATCTACTGGTCTGCAGCTGTTCAACCTTTCATACGGGTATGATTACTAAAGTACATCAGGTCATACATTAAAGGTGTCATGTGACAAGTGAACTAGCTTCACTGCATTACTTAAAAAATTAATCGGCTTCAAAGAAAATCTGTATTTGCACCACAGTACAAAATACATTAAAATGTTGCAGTATGACTTATCCAACTCGGTGGCCATAAAGCCCAAAGTATGACTAAAGTGCATCAAGGGGTGAGCACAGGAGGTCCCTGTGGTGACGTAGATGCCCATGTTAGCCACCAGGTGATGTAGATGCCCATGTCAGCCACCAGGGACAATACTAAGTAACACTTCTATGGCTCTCAGTCTGATGCAGGCTGCTGACTGGGGAGAGTGGAAGATAGTTATTCTGTCCAGTGTCACTGACAGGTCACCACAAAGCCCCAGCCTGGAGGGAAACATAGACTTGACTGGATGGGAAAGGGCTCCTCTTTCCCACAGTAAGTATATGGAAGACACAGTGGTAACAGGAGCACAAACAACTCTTGTGGCAGCCTAAATGATGGTCCCTGGAGACTGGAGGTTTGATTGTTTGCAGGTGTGGGGGCAGAAAGAGCATAGAAAGAAACACTTGCTGACAATAAGTCAGTTTATGATTTATTCAGTCATGGAATGGTTAGAATAAGAAGCTCCCCTGTACTGCTTTAAAACCAAAGCGTTTTGAATTTTGAAAGTCTAGCTTTCTACCCTAACAAACACTGCCAGACACAGAGTTAGAAAGATGGTTCTAAGTACTGGTAAAGACAATCATTAAACTCCCCATTAAGAAAAAAATGAACAATTGTTAACTTAGCCATTAAAAAAACACTACAAAATGAAGAATTTCAAAAGTATCATGAGATGTATATTCTGGAATACTGTGACTAGAAGCATTAATACAGATTTTTAGATCAATTGCAAACAGTCATTAAGTTTAAAAGAATAGAATAAATCATGGTGGACAGACAGATATGCGTCACAGAGATAGCCCCTCCTCTGGAATGGGCTTCCCATTCATGTGAAGCAGAGCCCTTCCCTGAGCATCTTCAAGCGCAATTTGGACCAATGGATGGGAAATCGCAAATTCACCCCTAGGGTGGCACTCATGTCCCTTATGGACAGATGTAATCCATAAAAACTGTTAAAACCCTTCTTGCTGACCCTTGTTACCTTTCCTCCTGGGATAAAAAATTGGGTGAAATGTGGGTAAAACTGTCTAGGCTTTTTAAGGGCTCTTGAGCCATTAGCCTAGTAATCACCTATGAACCTAAGACATATTTGTGAGAGAAGTTCGAAGATACAATAGTAATGTGCACAAAACACCAAAAGTTCTACTAAATTTTAACAGTCTTAACATGTTAGTGCACAATGTACTGCACAGTAAATGAACTCCATATTTTTAATCACCGACTCCCTGTATTAAGGATGCAGTGTAACTGCTAACTTTCAGACAGTTTGGAATGCCAGCATACTGAATACACCATTACACTTTTTTGGCTTAACTTTTCACTGTCAGGCAAACAAATAAAATGATATCCCATTTACAAATAAATGGTTGTACTACTTACAGCAATACACTGTCTCATGATGCATGACTGCTTCATCCTTCCAGGGCCACCAAACTTCTTCATGTCCTTGCAGAAGTGGCACTCCCCGCATTCTGTCCGAAGGCAAGCTTCGCATTTGCGACATCGTGTTCTCCTTCTACGTGCTCCAGCAGTTGTGCGGCTACTCACTAATTTCACTGATGTAGGAGTCCCTGGTTTTCCTTTCACTTTTCCTGCTGCCCTTTGCTGTACAGGTGATATAAAAACAGAGAACATCAGGGTTTACACATTTCTTTCTGTCCTGCTGTTAATCTCACCTCCTTCATTATTACCACTTTAGCTAACCATTATTTCATGCCTGCAACACAGCAGTCCTGTATCACAGAATTTACTTGGACTGGTGGTTTCTTCCCATTGTTTTCTGGAACTTCAAGCAAACATGACCTTCTACTCTGCAAGACTGTCACAGCAATTAAAGCAGCAAAACATCACAAGTCACAGCAATGTTAAGTGGTTTATTCTTTGACAGAATATGTAGCTGTGGCTGCAAAGGGTGGCAATTTTGTGCTCTGGAATGGTCAGACTATCTGCTAATGCTATAAAGTGAAAATTACCACACCAGAATCAATCCAGACCGTTCAAGCATTGGGAAAGCTAGCAAAAGAAGTGTAGTGGGTGAGAGGGATCTGGTATCACTGAATATGGGAGCTGTAACAGGAAAACTTCTCCCAAAAAAAAAAAAGTAAACTTTGCTGCGAGAAACACATCAACACTACCTCCTTTAGCAGTAGCAAAAAGGATGCCATTAATCCAGGTCCACAGCAATATTTTATCATGTCTGTAGTCCCAACACCTCTCAAAGCCAAGGGTGAAGGCTAACCAAATCAATGGATATTCAGCCCTGTAAAATTTACTGCATTCTGTTGAGAATGTACTATGCGTGTAATCTGGTATGTGTCTGAATGATTAAATCTGTAACTAGTGCACATTTACATGTAGAAAACCAGTAACATGCAAAATGTCACTTCAAATAAAAAAGTAAAGTATAAATGTCAATACACTGTAAGGGAGGAGTAAGAATAGCTTTTACACCTTCATTCCCATACATAAAGGCTGTTGGCATTCAAGGTAGTTTTATATACACGTCATTCACAGTGTAAGTGGTGTAAGGCTTTTTTAAAGTTTAAGTACTTAAGGTACTGCCTGTTAAACACTCTCTCAGCCTAGCTGCAACTAAATTACAAACTGTTCACCTTCCTTCCTCCTCCACTTATTGATCCATCCCATTCATATGTACTGTTACACATTTCAACTCCAAAACTCTATTCCTAACATCATTTCCTCTTACCCTCCAACCCATATTTAAAACAGTAAATCTCTGCTCATTCCCATAAGAGCACAGACGGTCCCAGTATCATGTGCACCTGCATCTCAATCTTGCTATTATTATGCAAATCCTAAAACTTTTCACTCTCAGACCCCACCACGTCCTCTGAATCTGTCAGTTCTTGGTTCTGTACAATGTGGTAAAAAAGAAAACAAAATACACATACCACAATATATTTTATTCAAAATGACATTTCAAAGATCTTTTGAGCTTTGTGCCACACATCCCCAAATCCTACGATCACTGCACAAGAGAGTAAATGCTTCATATAACAGCAAACACTGAGGTTATTGCATCCTATGTAAAAAGCAAAAAGTCTTTTTAGCTTTTGCACTGTTCTCTATCCGTGTGATCGCAATCATCTGCACTGCAATCATTCTTACAGTTTCACAGCATCTCAATGAAAAATCACAATCTTTTCCTTCACTCAGCTTCCTCAGTCACAGCAGTCAGGCATTCAGATAATCACAGTACTTTTTTCTTCAGCTATCGTTTCTCTCCTCACAGCAACTATGGTGAGTTCAATTTTCCTCTCTCCAAAGATCACAAAAAAAAAACAGTCTGCTTTTAAAGCATTCACCTTCATTCTTTCCTTCTTGCTTCCTGCTGCTATAAGTCCCTACTCCAGTTAATACAGGAGGACACTAAGCATGACTCAAGTATGAGCCTCAGCATCAGAATTAACATCCTTTGTTAAGAATCTAGAGTCCACTACTAGCTTCTTCAGATTTTCATTGAATTATTCTAGTTCAGTTATTGAATACCTGGATGTTAGTATTATCATGAAAGAAAATGGGGAGGTAGAGACCACACTATATAGGAAGCCTTGTTGGACCAACAGCATGCTTAGATATGATAGCATGCACCCTAGACATGTATTCCAACACATAGTCAAGGGACAAGTCTGTAGAATATCCAGACTTTGCACGAATGAAAATTCCTTTATACAGGAATTGGACTCTTTAAACAATAATTTTCAAGCACGAGGTTATAGTAATAATTTTTTTTAAAAAAGGAAATGGACAACAGCAGTCTCTATAGAAAACAAAGTGCAAAACCATGGTTACACAGAGGTACAAAATGGCCTAATAAGGTAGATGCACAAAAATCTAATGAAGGTTTGAAAATAAGTTTAACATACAGTAATGATATAGGTGGTATATGTAATATAATTAGAGATAACTGGAGAATTCTTTTAACAGATGTGAATATAACTAGAGTTGCAGGGACACAACCTAGACTTATTTTTAAAAGAAATAAAATTAGATATTTTGTGTCAAGAACCTATACATTTTAAAAATTCAGGCATTAAGAAGGGAACTTATCCATGCCTACATTGTAAAGCCTGTAAGCACATTCTACAAGGGAACTGTTTTATACACCCCATGACCAACAAGAATTACTTTTTGAATATGTACGCGGACTGTAACACACAAAATGTCTATATTGCGAACTGTCAACAGTGTACTGCATATTATGTAGGAAAAACAAATTGCAGACTTAAAGATATAATTTTTAAGCATCTATCAGATACAAGGTTAAGAAAAGAACACAATGTGCTGTACAAGCATATAGAATTGCATAGTGAGCATGTACTTGCCTTTATGGTTATATGTGTTGTAAAAGTCAAAGAATGGGTGACTTGTATAATGAAACTGAATACAAAGAGATGCAATGGATTCTTAGACTGGGAGCTGACAAAGCTCCAGGAGCTCTAGCAAAAAGGAGGGTACATTATTGATTTTTATTGGCCGTGTTGTACTATATTGGATACTATGTTTTACTAGTGTTTTATCATCTGGTGAAGGGATTTACCCGAAAGCACTTATGATACTGCTTTTATTGTTTTTTAATAAAGTGAAGTTGCTTCATATACAGCGTGGTAGTACTTGCCTCACTTTTGGATTTATTACAGGTATGAGCCTAACACCGCCTCAGTAAATAGACCTTGTTTGAAGCCTGGCATCTGCACTCCTATAATATTCTTCCCAAAATTTCTGGTCTCTTGAAGTGACAGGCATGGCACTCAGTATGATAATGATCTAGATATTTTACAAATTTACATTTATCTAGTTCAAATCAGTCCCCTAGCCTCTCAAACACAAACTGAGATGGTTTCTTCTGACATGCCCAAAAGGTTATCATATATAACTCGGATAGCCATCTATATTCCTCTTTTCACAACACCATATGCTACCTTTTCCAGTTCTTAACCTCATCTGCCCTGTCCTCACCCACAACAACAACACATCACTTGAAGACTTCCAATAAGACTGGATTTGTAACTCCAGTGTAATGTGAATAGCACAAAAACATTGATCACAACTTGACTTGAAGTACTAGAAGAAAAACAAGCTACAAAAGATAAGACCATGTTTTCTGCAAGCGGACAGGCCCCCACATTGCTCTTGCTTTATTATTCTCACTATGACGTCACATCTCCACAGTTATATTTCTGCACTCAAAATGCCGAATACTGACACAAAGACAAAAAAAAACTGCAGAAGAGCGCATCTCGAACATCGCTCTTCTTCTTTAAACTTCTGTTTTGGACGGAGGCAAGCACCCCCCCCCCCAACAACATCCCACAAACTTAAATGTACACCAATTCAGAGATCACCATAACTCAGGAAAAATGGAATATTCTAGGAAATGGCCATCTTGGACTTAGTATGTGCAAGCCTGTTTTTTTTGGCCATTCAGTCCCTGTGTTTTGGGACTCGCTCTAGTGGGTCCCAACATTTAAAATGGTTACAGCTAATATATCTTGCTGCTTTCTTTAATAGACTACACCCTTAAAGTAAACCTAGCTGACTGCAGAAACACTTGCGTAAACTTAACTTCATGAAACTGTGAACGGGAAAGATAAATGCAAAGCGGGTGTAATAAAATCCATCCCTCCACTAGAAAACCTCCTCAGCTGGTCTACCCACCATCTCCCCCAAGAAACTATAATTTAGGTGATTTCAATATTGACTGGCAATCCTGTTCTGGCAACCATCCAACCCATCATGTAAACCTTCATGGCTTCACCCAACTTGTCCAGTCGCCAACCAGGATAAATAAAAACTCCAGCAAGCACACTACCCTGGACTGGATACTAGTCAGTAAGAGCCCCCAGTCATATATAACAGGCTGCTTATCAGATAGCTTCAGTGATCACTCCCCAACATTCCTACTCAAAAAATACCTATACCAAGCTAAACCTGTAATCTACCGTCAAATACGTAAAAAACTAAACTTTAACCCACTCACATTCATCTCATCCCTCAAAGAATGTAACTGGAATCCTCTAAAGTACCTCAGTCTTGATGACGCAGTTGAATTTTTTAATACTACAGTCCTGAGCATCCTTAATTACCATGCCCCCATAAAAATTTCCAGAATCAAAGCACAACCCTCCCCATGGCTACAGAAAACCACTAAGTCAGAAATGAAAAACAGGGATAAAGCCTGGGAGCACTGGCGCAAAACCAAAACCCCCTCAACTAGACAGAAATT
The DNA here is from genome assembly GCF_019279795.1 of Protopterus annectens. NCBI lineage: Eukaryota > Metazoa > Chordata > Ceratodontiformes > Protopteridae > Protopterus > Protopterus annectens. The sequence continues at coordinate 690,769,853 of NC_056733.1, forward strand.
CCTAGAACTACGCAATAGAGTCAAAAAGCTAATAAAACAGGACAAATTCCAATACTACCAGTCTGCCCTAGACTCCTCCCAACACAGCCCCAAACAATTCTGGTCCTTCATAAACTCCATCCTCCACCCAGGTAAAGTCAGTACCCCTCCTCCTAACATCCCTCACTCCTCAGAAAATATTGCTACCTCATTCAACACACAATTCACACAAACCATACTATCACTAGCTAAACAACACAACCCCCCCTCCCCTTCAACCCACACCTTCAACTGGTAATCTCCCAACTGCCTTCTCTTTTTCTCCTGTACCTACCTCCAACATAAAAAAACTCTTAACTAAACTTAAGCCCACCAGATTAGCAGCAGACAACCTCCCAAGTGAATACCTACAAATCGCAGCTGATGCTCTGGCCTACCCAGTATCCATCTTGATTAACCAATCTCTCTCAGAAAGTTACGTTCCCACACTGTGGAAAGTATTGCATATAATTCCCCTCCACAAAGGCGGACCCTCCACAGAACTACCCAATTACCGTCCCATAGCTATTCTCTCTCCACTCTCCAAAATACTAGAGAGATGCATACACTCAGGTCTCAGACTACCTCGTTACTAACAACCTCCTTTCCAATACTCAGCATGTTTTCCAATCAAACCATAGCACCACCACCACTGCCTTACTCTCCTTTACTAACACTATCCTTCAGCATAAAAACAATGGCTATCTCTCCTCTGCTACTTTCCTAGACCTAGCTAAGCATTTGACATGGTCCCACACAAACAACTTATCTCTGTCCTCAATAACCTATCCTTCTCACAATCAGTCACCAACTGGTTTCAGAGTTACCTGTCTGACTGCCAACAATTTGTTGTATGGCAGAATGACATATCTCCCCAACTACCTGTCTCCATAGAGGTTCCCCAAGGATCCATCCTTGGACCCTTACTCTTCTCTGTTTTCACCAATAATCTAGCCTCTGCCACCAAACATGGCACACTCATACAATACACAGATGACTCAACCATCATCTGCTCAGCCCAGTCCCTAGCCAAACTGCAAAAAGTCACACAGGAAGCCTTTTCCTCTGTTGAAACTTGGTTATACGATGCCCAATTAATAACTCAACCCAAACAAAACTAAACTACTCATCTTCCAACCCACCAAACATACTCAAAACAACTCTCACTTTAACATCACAGCAAAAGACAACACCACTATATACTCAACTGAACACATCAAATTGCTAGGAGTGGAAATAGACAATAAACTAAAATTTGGCATTCACATATCCATGACCATAAAAAAGTCCACAAAAAACTAGGAGCGCTATACAGAAATAAGCAACTTCTCACCAAAGCCGCAAAGATTTCAATAGCAAATTCCCACCTTATCTCCACCCTACTTTATGCCTCTCCAATATATACCAACCTAAGGCAATGCAATCTAAACAAGCTAGAGACCTGCTACAACAAAATCCCCAAATTCGCCACAGGGGCATCCTACCGTAGTCACCACGGTCTCTCACTTGCTGAACTGGGCTGGCTTGAACTCCCTCACCTCCTTCAATGGTATCAACTCTCACTTGCCCACAAACTAGTAAACCATCCACTAAATGTCCCATCCCTCCAGAATCTACTCCAACCCTATCGCACCACCAGACCACTAAGATCCAGCAACAAAAATCACTTGCAGATCACTAAAGCCAATAACTCTGCTGGTGAAGCACTATTCTCTTGCACCATAGCCAAATTATGGAACTCCCTCCCACCCACAATTACCTCCATACCATCATGCACCCACTTCAAAACTTTACTAAAAGCGCACCTAAAAATATGCTGGCTATGCCCTTGCAACTCCCACTCTAATATCACCCACCCCATCTAAACACTACCTTTCTTTCCACTCCACTAACTACCTTGATTATAGCAAGCTCAGATACTCATAAGCCAGTACTTATTATACAGCAGGAACTTCTTCTTGTAACATTTGTTAATGTCTGTTATGTACTTCACAGATAAAGATTCTAGTTGTCTACTGATGTACTATGTTCTTCATCTGTAAATATGTTGTAAGTAATTGCTATGTAAATAATCGCTATGTAATCCAATGTAACTACTGTCTGTTGATTTTAACAGTGGAGCTTTTCTCCTCGGGCCTCCGCTGAAAATGGACCTACGTCCAGTCGGACACTCCCAGTCAACAAATATAAATAAATAAATAAATAAATAAAATCCTTAACAAGGTTTTTATTCCCCTAACACCTACTCCTTTTTGCAGTGAATATTACCCACTGGTATACTTGTGCCTATCTACACAACCCAAGCAATCTTAGTATCATCAAAAGATTATTCTCATTCACAACCTCCTCCGAGTATGCAAATAATTCAAACAAGCACTTTTTGAACATTTTTCTACCCTTCCAAAAAAGCATTAATTTCTCGATGCAGGGATGCGTGGAAAACTTCACTTTTAATGTCACCAAATTTGACATCATGAATCTCAAAAAAAAAAGGACTAACTGATTATAAAATATACAGTCAAATCAAATCAACCCACTTTTGCCCACATTTTTACATGGGGTCAGGGTGTCACATCTACTGTCACAGCCCCTCTAGTCACAGCCATTCTCCTGCCTTTGTTGACAGTCATGTCCAATTGCTGTGGGTCTTCTATCTCATGCAATCCATACCTATCTTGGTTAGACACCCTAATGCCCTCTTGCCTTTTTCCAGTCTTGCCCAAATATTCTTTACCAAACACTTGTATGCTTTTCTGCATGCCTGTTCTCTCATCTTCTCTGCAAATAGGTCTGTTATGGCTTCAGCTCTGACATCCTCATTTCATCATCTATCAGCAAATGGTCTGTTTTGGCTGCATCTCTGATGTCCTTATTTCTTCATCTATCATCCCAAACTGGGTATCCTACTAGCCACTTCCACAGGCTCCAGGCATCGTGGCTACGTTTTAGTATAGCTTTAAGTTTTATGGTCACCATCTGTTTTAGTTTGGCTAATGGGTGTGAGTTACCCATGGGAAAAGCTTGTTTCATTTGAAAAGTAAAAAGAAATTAAGAATATTGGCTGCCTGTTCTGCACCCTGAGAGAAGGATATGGGCTCCAGTCTTATAGATAACGTGTTGCAAAGTTTTTGAAAAATATTGGTCGATTTGGGTTTAAAAGTTATTTTGAATGGCATATAAGTGACTGTATTCATGTTAAATTCAAAGGTTATAGAAAGTGGTCAGTCAAAGATGAAGGAATTGACACAAAAGGATTTTATCTATGATGCTGACGATAATTAGACTTGAAGTTTGGTCTTTGTAGATTGCCAAATTAGTCAGAGTAAGCCAAGTTCAGGAAACCATTTGTAATAATTATATAGCTATTTTGACTGAGTTTAAATTCAAGGCTCCTATAACGATTATGTGTCTGCTTTGAGGGATAAAGTGTGTAACTGGGGGATAGTTGTTTTACTTTCTTTTGAGCCAAAAATGGGGGAAGGCTGTAACTTAAAAGGCCAATGTCCAATCCAGTGGCATCATTACTACCAGCCACTTTTGTCACAGCCATAGCTGGGGAAAACCTCAGCAGATATGATTTGTTGCATTTTACATTCACACAGAATCCCTATCCTCCACCAACTCAAAGTCCTCACCTGCTATTAATAACATAGTTATAACTTGGGGAAGTGTGGATGGTGGGGTAGTGTATAAATCCAAATCATTGTACATAGTAAAACTATCAGGATAAACTCTTGTTTGAGTGCACAGAACCGATGTCAAAAATTTTTCTGCAACACTGCTTTAAGTACTCTAGCTGGGCACTTTATGTATTCCCATGATACCTATACATCAGTTACTGACAAACAAGAAGAAACAGTTGTGGCATAACTGCATAATATTACTACCAAAGTTTTGCCTTAATCATTTATTACTGCATTTTTCCATAAACAGTGTTACTGGTAAATTTCTGCATTGTCTGCTGCCTTAAATTATAAAGTTAAATACTGAGAGAATAGTTTGTACTTCAGTGCTTTATATTCTGCTTATCATTTACTTGCTTGCATTATGTGTTTGGCCCATCCCACCACAAACACATTAAGCTAAAGTTTCTGAAAGAGATCCAGTATTGCCATTATTTAATTGTATAGCACTCTCTAGCTAGTTCCTACTTCCAGCACCTAGTTATCTTTTATCCAAGACTTGGAGAGGTGTGGAACTGTGAATAACTAGCTTTTAAAAAAAAAGGAAGGAGAATTACATTTTAACTATTTCAACTCTGCTTAAATATTTAAGCGCACTTGCTGACCTGTGTGGTGATACTACTTTGTATTTTTCTGCTCTGTTCCATCTGACTACATTTTTTTAGTTTGTTCTGGGCTTCTATTTTCATAGATAGAATTATTTATAAAGAATATCTGTTTGTATTTTAAACCTTGCAGTACCAAAGCCTTGTAGTTTAAGTCACAGTGGTGGCAGAAATGACTAGTGCTACTACCAGATTTGTACCTTAATCAATTATTACTGCATTTTCTATAAACATTGTTACCGGTAAATTTCTGTATTGTGTAGTGCTTTAAACTATAGCAGAAGTTCAATAGTGAGAGAACGGTCTCTGCTCCAGTTCATGCTTCAGTGCTGTTATATTCTGTCTATCATTTACGTGTTTGCATTCTGTGTCTGCCCCATCCCCCACCAACGTATTAAGCTAAAGTTTCTGAAACAGCTCCAATACTGCCTTTATTTCATTGATGGCTTCTGTAGCTGCCCTACTTGTTCCCTGAAAATTTCCCAGCTGTCCCATCCTTTTGCTGCTGGTGTCTTATAATAAGGTTGTGTCTATGGCCTCCACTGCATATGATTATCGGAATTCAAAAGGTCTTCCTTCCACTTTTTCACTGCTATTGACTGTTACATAAGCTATTTATGTATTCTTCTCACCCACTGTTTTCCAAAGACTCATGCTACTGATTACTCAAGAACTGTACTGGTTTGCTGGATGCGCATACTCTTTTACTGCATACTGTCTCCCGCTCGTTTTCCTGAGGCTCAGCAAAGCTTGTAGTTCTATTCTGCATTACAGAAGTGTTTTACTTGTATCCAGTGCTCTCCAAAGTTGCATATTCTGAGGCACTTAAAAGTAATCTTCCTAAACAACAAAAATCACCTAAACCACCCTCTGCCAAAGCTATGCCTCAGCAAGCCCAAAGGCACTCAGAATAAACTCCACCTAACACCACACATGACTGTTGCTGTTCTCCATTCATGAGGCACAAAGCCTGTTTGGAGGCTACAGTTAAACAGCAATTCCAGAGGGCTGATAGATCATGTTTCATGCTATTTAGAAGGCATGCTGGGATATTGTCTGCGCCCACTGATGTACTGTTCTTGGCCTTACAGAGAGCATTAAGGACCTGTTCTGTACAGATAAGTGTGTGTGTGTGTGTGGGGGGGTATATTTGGTGGTATTCCTGAGGGAAGGCTGATGGGGAAAGAGGTGTAAAGTTGGAGCTAAATTTGTCAGCAAGAAGGCTTGCTATATCTTCTGGCTCAGTATAGGTGGCTCCATTTACAATGAACTCTGCACACAGTTGTGTATTGCCTTTGAGGTTGTGGACATAGCTAAAGAATGCTTTGCGGTTGTCCTTGGTCTGGAAGATCACATCTACGACAAATTTGGCTGTGGTAGACTTTATTTGTCCTCTGAGTTTGTTTAATTTGATGAGAGTGCTTTTATCCTGCTGGGTGCTGCACCTCCTAATTTTTGCCATGATTTTCTTCCTTATGTTATACAGCATATTAATTTTGCAATTCAACCAGGGTGGTTTGTTTAATGAATTAGTTCTGTACTTCATCCTAGTGGGTACAGCTGCCTCTGTGCAGCTATGAACATGCTTGTTTAGGGTTTCTGTAAATAGTTCTGCACAGGCAGTAGTATTCACAGGGTTTATGAGGGTTTGAAATTTTGCCAGGTTATCATAAAGCTGTCCCCTTCAAAATCAAATCAGTAATCCTGTTAAAACCAGTAACAGGAACTATTCCAAGGCAAATTACCTGTTATTAAGTGATGATTTATCAAATATCAATGCCCCTCTAAACCTCATGAACACACCAGCCTTTGACGAATTGCTCTCAGAAGCTCTGTACAACCAAGTTAATGGCGGCATAAAGGCTGCTGTATCTACCAGAAGTAAGCCTAGAACTAGTCCCAGAAATGAACCTCCCTGGTGGCATCCCAAATTAAACAGGTTATACAACAAAAGGAAAAAAAATATGGCAAAAATTAGTAAATTTTCATAAAAAAAAAAAAAAACTCTTTTCAAAGTAAACAGGCAACTTGTTTGTCTTTTCGGCTTTTCACGGTTAGGGGTCACCACAACGGAACTCTGGTCTGCTAATGATTGGCAGTCGATTTTTATGGTGCCGAGTTGCCAGCCCTACACCCAATCTTCAGCGAAGGCACACCCATTCATGCATGTCTTTCGCAGGCCACTCGAACGCGGGGAGGACATGCAGACTCCGCACAGAAGGCACTCCAGCCAAGAACTGAACAGGAGAACCTCTTGCTGTGAGGCAACAATGCTACCATTGTACCACCACAGCTTGATAAAAAAGTAAACAGGCAACTAAGAGGGTTAATTAGGTCAAGCAAAACCAACGCTGACGTTAAAGTGTTTTCACACATGAAAGAAAACCATAAGGCCTTCTACAGCTTTGTCAGAAACCTCAAGGGCTTCACACAGTAATGTGCTGACCTGGTAGTTAATGGTGCTACAGTCACAGAACCTGGCGATGTAGCAAACCTGTTAGCGGACAAATTCAGATCCAACTTTACAACCACACCCCCAATAATACCCTCAAACATAACCCCTCCACCTGTAACTTAGGAGGCTGTACTAGCTCCACTCATTAAAGCCAAGAATCTAGCCTCAATGGACCCAGATAACATCCCAGGATGCCTCCTGAATAGTCTAAAATACAGCTTATAGGGACCCCTGAAGTCATTACTTAAATGCAGTCTTAAAACATGTTTCGTGCCCAGTGAATGGAGGACTGCAACAGTCATCCTTCTTTATAAGGGAGGACCTTCAACAGATCCTAGAAACTACAGACTCATTAGTCTGACTACTCTTACTTGCAAAGTCATGGAAATAATTATCATGGAAATAATCATCAAGGACACAGCAGACCTCCAGACACTGGATCCATCCCAGTTTGGCTTTGTCAAAGGAAGATCATGTTTACTTAATCTGGTGGACTTCTTTAAAATGTTCACAAAGGCAATGGATGAGAGGAAAACTGTGCATACTGCCTACCTAGATGTGGCTAAAGCATTTGATACAATACTCCACTCAAGCATGGTCAACAAACTTACAGAAGTAAGTAAAAACCATTCTACAACATGCTGGACAGCTAGCTGGCTCACTGATAGGATCCAGGTGGTAATTACTGGTGAGGCCACCTCCACAAAGCAGCCATCACCAGTGATGTCCCCAGGGCTCTGTGCTAGGCCCACTTCTCTTTGCGTCTACTTCTCAGATGTCAAAGCCAATATCAATGGCCTCTGGCTAACCAAGTTTGTAGATTACTGAAAAAGTGGGAGAAGTCATTGATTCCTCCAAGACAAGAACACCATTCAGAAGGTCTAATACAGACAAATGCTTGATGCCAAAGCCATGGCTTAAAACTCATGCATTACGTGTTGGTGGTGCTGCGGTAGCGTTGTCGCCTCACAGTAAGACGCTGACCGGTTTGACTCTCAGCTAGAGCGTCTTCTGCGTGGAGACATGCGTGAATGGGCATACCTTCGTTGATGGTTGTGCGTTAGGGCTGGCAACTCAGCACGTAAAAATCAACTGCCAATCATTAGCGGACCGGAGTTCCGCTGTGGCGACCCCTAATCGTGAAAAAGCCGAAAGACACAACAACAACCAAGAAATGCATTACAGTACTTTTCTGGAAGTCTGCAACCCAGGGTAACTACATCATCAATAAAATACCATTAAAAGTTGATTCACTAGTCAGGGATCTGGGAACTCATGTAAATAGTAAGCTAGCCTTCGACCAACATGTGTCCAAGGTAGTAAGAAAATCCTACTGTGTTGCTCAACTTATAATTAAGGGCATGGCATCTAGGTCCAAACAGGTCATCATACCACTGTACTCAGTCCTCTTCAGGCCCATCATGGATTATAATGCCCTGTTCAGTATGTACCTGGCCAACCACGTGGAGCAACTAGAATGTACACAAATGTTCTTTGCAAAAAGAATACAGGGAGTAAACACAATGTCCTACGCTGAGCACCTCAAAGCCCTCCTATCTCTTTACATGATATCATACAGACTTCTGAGAGGTGATCTTTGCCTGGCATACAAGGCATCCCTGGACCTTGTTTTGATGAATCTTTTGCACATTCGTAAAACAAACGCATCTGAACTACTAAACTAAAAGACCTAAATTTTCCTTGCAGCATTAATAGGACATGCTGAAGAGACAGATACGTTTCTCAGAGAATTCTCATTCTCTGGAAAAGACTCCACATCCATGTGAAACAGAGTTCCTTCCTATCAATATTTAAGAGCAACTTGGACCAATGGATGGGTAATTGAAATTCATCCCTGGTCTGGCTCCTACATCTCTTTCAGACAGAGGCAGTCAATAGATCACCCCCTATAAATCAAATACAAAATCAAATATGTGGGTCAGATCTGGGTTGCACGGTTAGGCTTTTAAGGGCTCTAATGGTTGTTAGCCTAGTACGTACCTATGAACCTAGGAGAGAGCTGCATGAAACAACTATTCTGAGAAGATTCACTACATGCTATTGTTAGCAATAAAGACTTGCATAACAGTCTGCTTACCCAAAAAAGGAACCTTGCTTTTTCTTCTGCCTTTCGCAGAACCATCAATAACAACAGACCCAAAAGCTATAGCTCTGCCTGTCTCAAAACAAAGCATCTCAGAGCAATACTAAAAATCACCCAGTTCCAGTGGCCGACCTGCTATTGTCAGTGAAGCTGGGGTCCCATTCACTTGTGCTAACCTGCATTACACAAATTAACTACCTTTTTTTTTTTTATAATATAGAAGCATGATTGGACATGCTTACTATATTGTTTCAATTCAGTATAAACTCTCCTCAGTTACTTTTTCTCTACAGCACTATCCATTTCAAGTAGAGCACTTTCTATCTCAGGACCTAGATACTGGGACGGCATCATCCCATGTTCCATCAGATCATTTTATAGCCCCCTCCTTTTCTAACTCCCTCAACATCAAAGTGACTTGCTGCAGAGGTTTTCCCCACCAGTTTTCATCAGAATTCATAACCCTTAACAGTAAGTTGAAACTGCACTTTTTTTTAAAAGCTGTAGAATTTAATTAAACTTAAGGACTGTGTAGCAAATCCTGAAAACTTTGTACTTGGATCACATCTGAAAGTGATCTAAATTTACGTTAACTTCTCTGCCACCAAATAAAACATTCAGACTTTTGATCTCAAAGCTATATAGATTAGTCCCTACTGTCCTTTAACAATGTGGGAGCTATTATAAGACACTAACATTTCCTCTTTTTCACAAGACTGTCCAAGCTAGACTGAACACTGTTAACTTGATGTGGACAGCCTATTCCACAACCTGGAAATGCTTTAGTACAATTCTTGTCTTTTTTTTTTTTTTTGTGGCTGCATCGAGAAAAGTTAGCCTTGTTTGTTAAGCATCTAGCAAGAATTTCTACTTAGATGTCAATAACAGACCAATTACTGTTCGTGAAGAATTTTAAACTCCATTGCCAGACTAAAAGGATCCAGAGACCAAAGCTTCAAGTTAGACAGATCTCTCAGTTTACTGGTAAATCCCCTTTGTACAGCCTCAATCCTAACTGTATAAATGATAGAATACCTACAAAGTCTAAACTGTTATTCCACATGGGGCCTAATAAGGGACATGAAGTTTCAAAAGAAAAGCTAAATGTAGACCATACCAAAACAGTTTATTTACTCAGGCTGTGCCTGCAAATTGTCTACTGTGAGCAGTGTACTACCCTGGTAAACAAAATAAACAGTAATTCGGGAAGCTGCAGTAATCATTCAGGCTACACTATCTAAACATTTTAAAATGTCACATTAACACCACCTGGGTCTCTGTCCTAAATCAACTTCAGGAATGGTCTGAGATCAAAGTTCTCAAACTTCATAATCACATACTTGTTTTACAGAATTGCATCAACTTACTAAGAGGTCAACACTGTACTGCCCTGAGCTGAGACTCCAACAGGCCCAGTGGGATCAGTGTTCTATCCCAGTTAAGAAATTCAAAATTAAATAAAAGATACATACATACATAACATACATCTTTGGAGATGCATCTGGGCTTGATAATGTGATAATGATAAGCTTACTGTCAGAGTGATGTGTCAAACAATGCAGCTTACAGCAAAGAATTAACAAAAATGGCTAGACCTATAATATTCACGTGCATATTAGGATAACTATTTTAAAAATAATGCAAGTACTACATAAGTGCTATGACATTCGGTCTACTATACAGTTTTATGGTAACATGATGGGGACTACTGTCAAAGACCTTTTAAGTCCATGTAAAATGTCCAAGATGGTATTCCAAAATAACAGAGACTGGCCAATATGCTCAGAGTTCCAAGAGGTTACTAAAAAGATTTGTCAGATCTAAAACCATAATGACACCAAATAAGAACTGAAGTATCTGCACCCACACAGAACCAAGCCTACAGATTCCTTTACCTGCTCCCAATCTTCCCATTCGTTCCATGGCAGTGACAGCTGGGAATACCTGGCAGAAACAAGAACACTACAGCCCCATTTGTTGCTGTCATGAAATCCAATTAATGTATTCACTCAGTAGTGAAAGGTGGCTGGTAGGGAGCAGGTTACCTCACTAGTCCAATGGGGCAGTCTAAAATCAGCCATGGAAGAGCACCCTACCACCACTCCACTACAACTGGCCTCCAAGGGAAAGCATGCCTCTAAATTCCCTATGGCTTACTATGGGAGTTGCCCAGAATGGCAGGTCTCGCTAGGCTTCAGCTCCACAAGGTGAAAAACTAGTTCGCTTGAGGCAGTCACCCACGTAGTGAGCCAAAGCCTTCTCCCTTTACTCAGGATGGATGAGCTAGCAGTTGTCACTCATTCCCATTTTCCCTCAACAACTCCTACAGGCACACAACACAGCACAGCATCTGGCAAAAGCAGAACTGAAAATACTGCTGTGAGACTAGCTGTAGTAAACTACTTTCAAAATGCTTCCTAAAAAATGCCGGTTAAAGTAATGGCATGATACAGTCACGGTTGTCTGTCTTCTTTCCATACCTTCAACCATACTGGTAAACTCTGTCTGCAGCTATTAGCTTACCAAAAAAGTACTAGGAAAGTGTGCAAAATAACTTAGAAAAAATATATATATAATATGATTATACTTGTATCAAAACTGCAGAAAGTCAATAGTCACACTGCAGAAAGTCAATAGTCACAATGTCAAAAACGTTCTGAGAGACAACCTCAGAACATGCAAATAAAAACCACGTTATTTTGCAGGGGGCATGGCCTCCAGCAACCCGTTGCTTCAATATTCCAAATTTTAAATATCACAATACCGGGGAAAAAGCATCGTCTACTTAACCCCGGTGTTATAACAATTTCACACACAAATCGATCAGCTTTTCTCTCTATCAAATTAAGTACACAAAGCTGTCAACTTTACGATTCAACTAATATAAAGGATCCCACATTTTGCATACATGTTCTGTACATTTTTTCTGTATGTGGACAAAAGTGACTGAAGACAACTGGTTGAACACCCATCAATGGAAATTACAAAAAAAGCACCCCCACAACCCCTAATTATATACAGTAACTAAGAGATCACAATACAGCAGGGAAATGGCAAATTCACTGATCCCCACTGTACCACATTCCTGCACAAAAAAATATGTATAAAACAATTGGCACATGCAGTCAGTAGTATCTGCATTTTTACTTATCAATAATTTGAATTGCGACCACTTGTCTGTAACCCATATATGTGTATGTATATCATATATACTGCCAATCTGACTTCAAAAAGAGTAGAATGCTAATGCAAGACAGAGAAAAAGCATGGAAAGAATGGTAAAAATAAACACTACACTATCTCAAAAACTTTAGAATGCTCCACAACCATGCTAAAAGGCAAATAAAAGAAGACAAAAATATGCTATAACAACTTTAAGAACAATAGAAAATACAACCTTAAAACATTCTAGTCAGCCATTAAGGAAATCTTGTATACTGGCCAAAACTTCAATCCTCTCTCAGTAACACACCACTCGAAAAGTACAGTTGTGTACACTTACCATAAATGTAGATGTTCAAGTGTATTCATGGCCGGCCCGAATATCAGAGACTTCGTATTTCTGCGTCAGTTGCTGTCGCTTGAGGACTGACGTCAGGTCGTCAGTAGTATAAAGTAAGGCAGCCGATGCCATTACATCTATTTTTCTTGCCTTAACCTGTCAGGAGCTCCCAAGTAGGGTCCAGGGTCAGGTGGAAGGAACCCCACCAGTGGAAAATAAATACCAATAAGTCCCTTGTAAGGAAGGAGAAGAGAAAAGAGGGGGAGGAACCAGGACTGCAGCAGTGAATACACTTGAACATCTACATTTACGGTAAGTGTACACAACTGTACTATGTTCTTCATGTTTCACTGTTGCAGTTATCACATTTGGGTAGATTCCCAAAGCTGAGGAAAAAGGGTGGAGGCAGTCAAGAAAACTAGGGGCTGACTATGATGCCCTGCAAGACTGCAGAGGCAAACCCTGGCTTGGATTTGGAGAATAGAGGCAGGTGGTAATGCTTGGTAAAAGTGTGAACAGATGTCCAGGTTGCAGCCTCCAGGATGTCCCTGGTGTTGACTCCTCTGAGGAAAGCCGCAGAGGTGGAGGCTGCTCTGGTGGAGTGTGTCCTGACCCGCTTGGAGGGAGGCTTTCCATGCTGTTTGTAGCCTAAATGGATGTAGTGTGCTATCCATTTGGAAATGGTTTGTTTGGAGATGGCTTTGCCTTCTGCCCCTATAGCAAAGCAAACCAGCAACTGATTTGACTTTCTGAAGGATTTAGTCCTGTCTAGGTAGAATCTGAGCTGTCTGTGCACATCTAGAGAGGGCAGGATCCTTTCCCCCTTGTTCTGGTGATTAGGAAAAAAGGTGGGCAAATGAATGGATTGGTTGACAGACACACTGGACACCACCTTGGGCATGAAGGATGGGTTAGTTCTAAGAAATACCCTGTCTGCATGAAAAATGATGAAGGGTTCCACAGCCATGAGTGCTTGCAGCTCAGAGACTCTTCTGTCTGAAGTGATAGCCAGAAGGAAGGCTGTCTTCCAGGAGAGAAATTTTAGCTCTGAAGAAGAAGCTGATTCAAAAGGGGGCAGGGTGAGCTTTTCCAATACAAAGTTAAGGTCCCAAGCTGGTGTTGGTGCCCTTCTGGGTGGCCGCAAGTTGCTGTTTGATCAAAGGGTGTGAGAAAAGAGACTGTTCAGTGGGAAAATAAGTAGAGATAGCAGAGGCATGAATTTTTATAGAGGAGAAAGAGAGGACACTGTGTAGTAGGTCAGCTAAGTAATCCAGGATGAGTGGGAGGGAGGGCTGTGCCGTATTGGCTCTCTTAGTCTGGATCCAGGTTCAGAACCTTTTCCACTTATCAGCATAAGACTTTCTGGTGCAAGGACATCTGGCCTCACAGATAACATCCAGAACCTGTTTACTGAGGTTGGCAGATTGGTTCAGGGTTAGGAAATAAGCCAAGCTGCCAAATTGAGTGTCTGTAATTGGGGGTGCAAGAACTCCCCTTCCCTCTGGGTCAGGAGGTTTGGAATCTGAGGAAGATACCATGGGGATAGCAAGAACACGCTGCGCAGCAAGGGTTACCAGTGCTGTCGGGGCCAGTCTGGAGCTATGAGAATGGTCCTTGGTTTTTCCTCCCTTATTTTGTGTCGAGGTTTGTTAGTCCAAAGGACTTCCTTGGAAACCGGTCGGCCTGCTCAGTGGCTCCAGACCCATCCAAGGTTGAGACGACCGCAGGATCTTAGTCGAAGAAGAGTTTTTCGGCATACCGGACTCAGAAAGGGTCTCGGTAGCAGACTGCGAATCAACAGAAGCGGGCATCAGGGGCTGCGAAAGCGCCTCACTTAGGACTGGAGAACTGACGACTAGTTTAACGGAAGCGTCATCGGTAGGTTTGGACCTGTGTGGACTGTCTCTGTCTTTATCTTTACGTTTTTTTGGAAGATCTGCTGTCGGATGGCTTACCGAAGCCATAGTGGAATTTGAGGACTGTAAGTGAAAATATCTGACTACAATAAGGACCCAACAACGGATAGTTCTGGTGTTGAACAAAGCATAGAAGCGACAACGAGGGACGTTGTGGTCTGGGCCTAAACAAGTGACGCAGTACGAGTGGAAGTCTCAGTGTGGTATTTGTTTTCCATAGGCGAGACATTATTAACTTTTTCCGACATCAGTTAGTGCAAGAAAAAAGGATCTCCAACAGGGTACTTAGCTTTAGAAGACTTCAACTTCAATTCGGTAGACAAAAACTCAGGTAGCGGCCGACTGGCACTCATGTCAACTGCTTCTGCTTTGGGCTCCACGGGAAGAAATGTAATGGCGTCGGCTGCCTTACTTTATACTACTGACGACCTGATGTCAGTCTTCAAGCGACAGCAGCCAATGCAAAACTACTAAGTCTCTGGTATTCGGGCCGGCCAAGGGCTACTCTGCAAAAGAATTCAACTCTTATTTTATAGATAGTATAGCATCCCTAAACAGGGATTCCCCAACATCTAATCCCAACCCTTCCCAGCCACGTCACCACATTCACTTTCACACCTGTGCCCACATCCTTTATAAAACTTCTCTTACTCAAACCATGCTCTACTTCAACTTACATGTCAGTATCTTAAAACAGCAGCCAGTAAAACTGCCTATTCTATCTCAATCCTTATAAACAGGTCAATCCAGGTATCCCATATTTCCTCTCTCTGCAAAAAAAAAAAAAGACACATCATCATCCCTCTACACAAAATACTTGAAAATGTACTCAAAAACAATTTGGAAAAGGAGGGATGAAAAATCTTAGATTCCCTGGATCAGCTTGCTCCTTTCACACTTTTGATCAACTCTGCTGTCAAGGGGCCAAACAAATCTCTATCCAAGGGAGAACTTAAAATCTCATTTTTACCTTAATCTGGAAGACTGATAATGCAGCCAAATAAATCTCCTTAAAATTGTACCAGTGGCCATAGCCCTGGAAAAGTATCAAAACAAGTCATTATACACACACTCCAAACAATGAGAGTGACATGTGCAATAGAATAAACTAAGTTATTTAAAGCAGATTTTTCTACACAAGAAGGAATAGTAGATAAAATATTCCTCATATTTTCACAATATGTCAGAATAGTTTCTTTTACATATGAAAATGACAATTCAAGATTCTGAAATTCAAAGTTAAGTATACATTTTTTTCCTACACTTGTCAATAATTTTGTCATCATTATTAAAAGATTAGGATTGGAATCAACTAAGTGCTTAGCAGTAGAGGAGCTGACCAAGACTATAGTTGCTGGGTCAGACTTGGGAACAGTATATAAAAATCTAAAGACTAAGGAACTTTATACATCATATCTGTCTTTTTAAGGATAGCTTGCTGGCTATCCGGAAAATTGAATGAAGTACGACACAAACTGTGTAAAACAGCCAGGACAGGAGGAATGTGTGTAGGTTCTGGAAAACCCTTCTGTAACAACTCAAAGCATTTCTGAGGGACTGGAGAAACCTCAGTGTTCTCCCACTGAAAACACTGGGACATTCTAGCAACAGTCTCAGAGAAACAGAACCGCCATAGAGAATCAGAAAGACAGCTTTCCTTTGAGTCTAAATCAGAATTCTGAGAACAAACCCTGAATTCTCACTGCTTCTCCTATTCAGATTGAGAATCTTTAATCTCTCCACAAGAGGTGGTATCCCTCTTTTTTTTACCGGAAAATACTCTACAAGAGTGATCAATAGCCTCAATCAAACCCTGAGCCAGTCCCAGTAAACTACTTCTATCCAAAGAAATTTGAGGAGAAGATACATGCTTGGTTTTCTGTTTCTTTTTAACAGGAAAAATGGGGCCACCTGTGTTACTAATGCCAGCTGCTGCTTCTCCAGAGATGGGCACAGCATTCTGACACATAACAGAGAGACCTTCCCTGTTCCGTCTCCCAGAACCAACAACAGTGGTTCTCCCATGCACACTGAAGGACTTCAGCAAAGGACATGGTTAACTCCCTGGTCCATAGTGGTTGTACGTGCTACTCTAGAAGGATCCAGGGTAAAAGATGAGTGGCCTGAGGTATAACAAATGGCAACAGCAGAATCACCCACCTGCGGCTGAGGTAAATTGCTAGCCTGCTGTGGTGGCAAAGGTTATTTGCTTAACTTTATCTTTTTGTGTCTGGAAGAAGGACAAACCATAGGGGTGACGATCTGTTCCATAATCAAGCCAAAAATGGTGGCAGCAGGATAACCCAAGTGTAATGACTGCAACAGTAAAACACGATGAACATCACAACACTCCCAGCTTTAAAATTACTTTCCTGAAGAGGAAAGTAATAAAACATCAGTAAAAAAATAAAAAAAATGAAGTTTTTTTTTTTGAGGGGAAAAATGAAGGGTTTTTTTTCCCTCAAAGAGAACTCATCTGTCCAGTTAAGGAAAGAGCAAGCTGACTGTTGATCTCAAAAGCCTAACAGAAGCATATCCTTTGGAGACAGTAAAGCTCTGAAGGGCTTGGCACCCAAACTTGTCTTTTAGTCTGCTCAGCTCGAGCCGCTTGACACTTTGGGCATGTGGAAGGTGCCCTGAAGCTTTGGAAGCTGGCTGGCTGTTATATGCTCAACAAGATGTAACCCATACAGCTAAGGCTAATACAGCAGTGATCAATATGAAGAACATCTCCTATCCCCATCCAACACAGCTTCTGTTCCTCCCATAGTGCTAACACTGCGCTTTTGTCCTTTATATATACTATCAATAAAGCTAGAGATAATGCCAAACTAGTCTCCTCCTTATTCCTAGATTTGTCTAAAGCCTTCAACATAGCTTATCACAGCAAATGTCTACTTCAAATATCTTCACTAGGTCTATCTCAGCACACACTTCTATGGTTCAAAAGGTACTTATCTAACACATATAAAATCAGTAAAACGGCACTCTACTGTCTCTCCATATCTAACAGTCACCACTGATATACCACAAGTCTCTATCCTTGGTCCTCTCCTTTTTAACACTCTACACAACGAGCCTCCCTAATACAATATGGAGAGGACTCCACATTCATATGCACACCAGACAATCTTGCACATCTCCAGAAAATTACTCAGGAAGCTTTAGCAGCCACTAAAAAATGGCCTTACAACTCACAATTCACGCTCACCCCCCCCCCCCCAAATACTACTTTTTTCCCCAAATTGCTCTCACATGAAAAAAAAGGGATTGGAAGTTGGCATAATGGTAAAGGTGTTTACCTTACAGACACAAAGTTCAAGGTTTGATTCTCAAATGGCATAATTGTCTAGGCTTCAAATGGCCAACAAGGGCATTACCTTAGCTCTAGCCTATGAATATATTAAAAAATATTTAAAATCTTCTCTCTTAATAATACAACTACTGTAGTCACCTTTCATAACAAATTATTAGGAATGATATGGTAATCATAAATTCAACCTGCATACACAAGTTGCATTTAAAAAACAACTCATCAAAAACTAGGGATGCGTTGTTGTTGTCCTAAAAACATTCTCATCAATGCAACTAAAACTACACTTGCCACTACTTACCCTCCTCCCTTCACTAATGTATGGCACTCACATCCTTACCAACCTCCATGAATCACAAAAAGCAAAACCTGACAAAGTTATAAAGTGTCTAAATTTAGAGCAAATACCTCTTTCATAACCCACCACTGTGTAGCACTAAAAAGCTTAAAGGTTAGCACTACCCCATCAGCTAACATATACACGAACATAAACATGTTCGTATCCTTCCTCCGCCATCACTTAATCTACCAACTGAACATAAATCTGTTTTTATCTAATTCTTGCTCCAACATTTTTATTCACTAGATAATTCCTAGTGAACGTTTAACTACTTAACTCCTCCTCTTACTTTCTCTTAACTCCCTAACCACTTTCCCTCTCTTCTCTCTCTCCATCCTCTTTCTTTCTACTCCATTCTTCTTCCTTCTCTCGTATCTTTTTCTTTACTGTCCATCCTATTTACTATCCTCTCCCCATTCTCTCTTCTTCCTCTTTTCTTTTCCCATCCCTCTGCTCTATATATTACCTTTTATGCCTCTCTCTCTCTCTCTCTATATATATATATATATATATATATATATATATATAAAATGTTTTATTATGCATTTCTTGGTGCTCATAACTGTATAATATTCAACTATTTCATTTTAGCTAGTATTGTGTCATGTTAATTATTGTCTGTACTATGAATATGTTTTACTTTGCTGTTAGTATAATGTTATATCAGCTTTATCCACGTTCTATAATTTTCCCGGTAAACAAATGCCAATAAATAAATAAGTATACACAGGTTCTCACAACCTATAAAAATTATCCAACATCCATCTGCTTGCCCAGAACTAAACACCATTCTTCACAATAATGTTCTTACTCCATTGTTACAATCCAAAAACTCCTCCCTGTTCACTAACCTATCAAATCTGCTGGGCATGGTCTGTATTTGTACCATGTTACTAAGGCCTGGAACTCCTTACCTGTATCCATCAGGTCAATATCTTCCTTGCAGACCTTTAAAACCATTCTGAAAGACTTCCTAGCCCAAATCTGGCTGTATTCTTGCTCGCTCAACCCCAAGATAACCTATCTCTAAAAATATGAACAAGTACCTATTCATACCTTACAACTCCTTACTCTCCATTCTTCACTCACTTAGGTACTTCAATCAATTTCTATGCCCTGACTCTTTATCTACATATGCCACAAATCTGCTTTTTTTTCTCCTACTTCATATTATAATTTCACTTTACATTATGCCAATTTACTTTTAATTTCTCTAAACTGACTAAAATTTCTCTAAAATATTAAATCATTGCCATATAAGTTGCATGTATTCTTAACAAACATTTTCACATTAAGTCTAATTTGGTATAATTGTTTAACCTGTAGTTTATTGGGTTTTATTTACACTATTTTTAAATATTATAAAATTAATTTTCTTGAAATATTTTTGTAATACTTTGGAGTTTTTTTCCCTAGGCCTCCTCTGAAAATGGGTACCTACCCAGTCGGACCTTCCCAATAAATCAGAGGTCCGTAAATAACTAAATACTAAACTATGTACGCGTGTGTGGGTGTGTGTATATATATATATATATATATATATATATATATATATATATATATATATATATATATATATATATATATATATATATATATATATATATATATATATATATTTATATATATATATATATATATATATAGCCAGCAAGGTACCATAGCTTATGCCACCCAAGAAAGTTATTTTCCTGTGCCACTGTCCAGCACAGACACAGAAGTGATCCCTGGGGTGTATTTCCTATTTCCCATCCACTCATCAAGATTTTTCTTGAAGAGTGCTAATGAAGAACTTTGCTTGAGATATGTGGGTAGCTTGTTCCAGAGTATAGGAAGTCTCTGGGACAGGAATCTATCCCTCCAGCGTGTCCTGTTTATTGTGGTGACAAGGTTTAGGTCCCTAGAACATGTAGCTTGGAGGGATTGGGATTTCTTTAGGTGTAACATGTCCAACAGCTCTGGGTTTGACATAGTTTTATATGTTAGGCAGAGATCACCTCGGAGTATGCGATATGCTACGGAGTAAAGCTGGAGTTTTCTGAGGTGGTCAGTGTAGGGCATTTGTTTGAGGCCAGTAATCCTCTTGGTACTTCTGTGGCCTTTCCAGCTGCTGCAGATGTCTTGTGAGGTACATTCCAAAAGGGGCATTGTATTCTATAATGGGGTCTAATGAGTGACGAGTAGAGGGGAACAATGACCTCTTTTTTTCCTGGATGAGAACCCTTTTATGATGAGGTGTGCCACATAGAAGGACTTCCTGACTACTGTGGCGATGTGACTATCAAAGGAGAGACTACTGTCCACCTGGGTCCCAAGGTCTCTTATCACGCATTCAGTGTTAAGTAGATTGCTGCCTATGTGGTAGTTCATGGGTACAGAGTTTTTGCCAAAGGGGATGACACTGCACTTTTTGGCATTGAGCTTGAGGCCATGGCTCTGACACCAGGCATCTGTCTCAGTGAGGCCCTTCTGTAGGATGTCCACATCATTTGGGGACTTGACTATGGCTCCTAGTTTGCAGTCATCTGCGAACTTTGTCAACCAGAGGTCTTCTGTGTTAGCCTGTACTTCAGAGAAGTAAATACCAAACAGGAGATATATATAAAATCTGGGACATCAGCAAGTCTGCACTTATAACACATCTGCCATAACAAATTTACTGTAAACTACTATTTTGGTTGTAATTCTTGGAATAAATACTAATAAATGGATGATAAGACAATGTTTCTATGATTAGAGACCAGGGTGAAGACCTGGAAATTCACCTGGGCAAAAATGCAAGCGTTCAAGGAAATATTCATGGCTCTAGCACATCAAGAAGAAGAAATGGGGAGCCGAAGAGGAATAGCAGCATTTGAAAACATCCGATCTGAGTTTTAGCCAGGTATGGAAATAGGGTACACAAGGAAAGATGATGGTGCAATGCAGAAATCCAGTAAGATACCAAAATAACGGAATGAAAGAAGAAGTGGGAAAAAAAAAAGGTTAATCAGGCTAAGCAGGAATACTGACTGGTTGACAAAAAAGAGAGCAGTTTTAATACCAAAGAACAAGGCATCTGAGAACCTCTACCACCTTCTAGAAAATGACTTGGCAAGTGGAACAAAGAAGCTATCAGACACTATTCATAAGGGATCCTAGCAACAAAATGCTCACCAGTCCAAAAGACATTAAAGGGCAGATGCAATGAGTATTTCAAGAAGATTCTGAATGAGGAAAACCCTACAGAAATGAATATGGAAAGTAGTAGAAAGTAAGATGGAAGAAAAGCAGTTGGGATTCATAACAGGATATAGTAAGACAAATACCTGAAAAGAAGATGGACATAAGGAAAGAGTCCAAATGGACATTTCATGTGGAACAAGTATATGACCAGGTCCCTAGAAAGCCGATTTGGGAAATCCTGTAATGGTTCAAAAACCTGGGAACAATGCCAGAATTAGTATAGGCTTGTGTTCAAGGATAGGTTTTCAGAGCATCTGAGCTCACAGAGTAGTTAACAGTGGGAATTAATGTGCATCAGGATTCAGCTCTGAATCCACTCCTGTTCATACTACTGATGGACTATGTCAGGGAGGAATCAACAAAGCTGTTGTATGCAGAAAATGCTGCAGTACAAGCAAACTCTAAAAAGAATTTCCAAATGATAGGGCATTGGAATTTAAAACCAAAAACATGCTGGATGACACTAAATCCAGACATGACAGTCATCATGACAGCAAATGGAGGAATCAGAAGAAGATGAAAACTGTGAAGTGAAAAAAAAGTCAAACAGAGTAACAGCTTCAAACAGTTGGGGCTGGTTGAGGAGAAAGGAAGCCTGGAGGTCAGAGGTAGAATCAGAGGTCCTGCAGCCAGCTATCTCAAAGAGCTCTCTGTGACTGAAGAATGCCAAATAAATGGAAAAGTAAGGTGCATATTCAGGACAGTGAAGGCAGACCAGCTCAGCTTGAGGTGATGCCAATGATGTGCCTGAGCCTGGTTATAGGATGCACACCATAGGACAGAGAAAGAAACCAATACGTAAGAACTGAATCCAAAGTAGCCCTAACTGCACAGAAGGTCAAGGAGAGCAGACTGTGGGGGTGATTTGGTCACCAGTACAAGAAAAAAAACAGAAGATGATTTGGTAAAGCAGATATGGGACAGATGTGAAAAAAACAAGAGGTGGCTCGCCTGCCTAGCCAAGAGATGGATGGACAGCATGAGAGAAGACCTACAACTGTCAGGCACGACTAAAAAGGTAGGACACTACCGCTGAATTGAGAGAGGTGGCAACAGCAGACATGATACCCTCACTACATGGGAAATGGGAAAAAGGAGAATGATGACGATTAGTTTTTATGTATTTATGTACTTACTTACATAAGTATCTTTTTGTTGACCAGGTTAGTTGTATTAAGCTAGTCAGGGAAAACCCGAGGTGGTATTTAAACTACTAGAGGAAATTTGGCCAGGGCATCCAAGAACTTCTTCGACTGTTTTTGATATGGATAGCTGCTCAATGCCTATAATATCGAACTTAAAAAATTACCAGTGCCTGGTCACAGCAACAAGACTTTCAGAACAGAGGAAAAGATGAATGATGCAGTGTCTTGGAGCTGATTTGTACGTGTGTGTACGCATATATATATATATATATATATATATATATATAGATTTACATATTATTGAGTTTTCGGAAACTCAAAATTCATATGGTTAAGACCACATGATAGTCTCTCCAAAAACTCAAATTTAAATTAAAAACAAAAACAAAAAAACAAACCACATTTATTTTGTGCCCCAATACCCCTGCAATTTATATATACCAAGATCGCACTTCAGTGGGGAAAAGGGTAAATTCCTTAATCCCAACTGTACTACAATCTACAAAGACATTCTTTAATGGGGTACATATAATTTCCAGGGGGTTTCAAGTGCAGATTTTTTTTTTTTTACATTCAAGTTTACGGAAACTCAGTCATATGGTCTTTACCACAGGACTTTAGAGTTTACAAAAATTCAATAATATCATACAAATCCATATATATATATATATATATATATATATATATATATATATATATATATAATATATATATTATACAGAAATAAGCAACTTCTCACCAAAGTAGCAAATATTTCAGTAGCAAATTCCCACCTTATCTCCACCCTACTTTATGCCTCTCCAATATATACCAACCTAAGGCAATGTGATCTAAACAAGCTAGAGACCTGCTACAACAAAATCACCAAATACGCCACAGTGGCATCCTACCGTAGTCACCAACTGGGCTAGCTTGAACTCCCTCACCTCCTTCAATGGTATCAACTCACACTCTCCCACAAACTAGTAAACCATCCACTAAATGTCCCATCCCTCCAGAATCTACTCCAACCCTATCGCACCACTAGACCATTAAGATCCAGCAACAAAAATCACTTGCAGATCACTAAAGCCAATAACTCTGCTGGTGAAGCACTATTCTTTTGCGCCATAGCCAAATTATGGAACTCCCTCCCACCCACAATTACCTCCGTACCATCATGCACCCACTTCAAAACTTTACTAAAAGCGCACCTAAAAACATGCTGGCTATGCCCTTGCAACTCCCACTCTAATATCACCCACCCCATCCACCCACTACCTTTCTTTCCACCCCACTAACTACCTTGATTACAGCAAGCTCGGATGCTCATAAGCCTACTACTTATTATACAGCAGGAACTTCTTATTGTAACAATTGTTAATGTCTGTTATGTACTTCGCAGATGACAAAGATTCTAGTTGTCTATTGATGTACTATGTTCTTCATCTGTAACTATGTTTGTAATTGTTAACTGCTATGTTAATCAAATTGTTAAGTGCTATGTAAATCTAATGTAACTACTGTCTGTATACTTTAACTGTGGAGCTTTTCTCCCCGGGCCTCCACTGAAAATGAACCTATGTCCAGTCGGACACTCCCAGTCAACAAACATAAATAAATAAGTGTGTGGGTATTTGCCTCCATGTCAGGGGGTACACGGGGACTTAAAAATGTGTTTTGGAATGTTGTTGTTGTTTTTGACTAGATACCTCCCAAGGTTTTAGATAATTGTGTTTGAATTATCAAGTGTTAATTAAATGAAACACAATTATTCATAGTGGATCTAGTATAAAGAGCTTGTTCAAATGATTCTCTAGATTTCAATATGGCAAGTTTTGCATTTTACAGTCCTTGTCTACGCTGTTTACTTAGAGATGAATGCAGTCAGTCTGTAGTTCCTATAAACCATTCTGTTAGATTTAAGTAACCTACAGAGGTTTTTATTCCATCACGTGTGTTTTACTCCTAGCATGTGTTTTGTATAAACCCATACTTAGGGAATATGAGCACCTATCAACTGTCACAGCTTTATAATAAAATATTTCCATACAAAGATACAGGTTGATAAAGTCCCAAGCAATAAATGCAGGGCCAGAATTATCTTTAAAGCTTCCCAATTTGTGTCATTAATTAAAGTATGCATTATAATAGGGTCGCTTTTATTAAAATCCTACATAGTTTCTATACCCCTAGTGACTTCTACTACTAAGACAAATGCAAAGTTAAGACTAGAACTTCCTGAAAAACAGATATGGTCAAGTCAATACGCAAAAATATCACTGCTTAACTGCTGAAACACTGCAGATTGCACCAAAAACAGATCTCCCAACAGTTCAGCAGCCTAAGAACACAATCTGCTTGCTGCCAGCTCACAGAAAACAGCTAGTCACAGGAGCACACGATAAAATTCAAAACGCTTTATTGCACAAATCGAAAGGTTGAGCGCTTTCACTCACACAACTGTGAGTTTCATCAGAACAGTTCATCATAAGAAGTGCAAACATTAAATAGTAAAAAAGGCGCCAAACGGCACAGATCAAATTTACAAATTAACAACAAGTTAATGCCTAAATTGCTATAACAAGGTTATACATATTAGAAAAAAGTTAAAATAAAACTTTACAAAAACTGGCCACAGCAAAAAGAATACAAAAATGTAATACAAAGAATATAAAAATAATAAAATACATAATCAATGAATGTATAGTGCACAAATAATGCTCAATAAGCACATATTGAATCAATCCAACATAAGTAGGGGTTTGATAGTAAGACAGTCATTAAGCCCAGGTTCTGTGGTGGCATCAGTAAAAATCTGCCACCATAGTTCTCTAAATGCCAAATAGTTTTTAGAATTTCCACCCCTAGGGTTGTTTCTAATGGTTTCCAATATGCCAAATTTAAAGGAATGTTCAGGTCCATAGTTTAAAATGTGTCTACATAAGGCATTCTTAGTATCCAGCTTTCTAATAGAGTACAAGTGGGAATATATCCTCTGCCTTAATTGCCTCTCAGTCTTCCCAATGTAAAAATGTTGACAGACTGAGCAAATAGCCATATAAACAAGCATAGTAGTTCTACAGTTCCCTTTGGAAAAGTGTATTTTGGATTTACATACATTATTGAGACACACATCATTGGACTCCAGTATATAACTGCACTGATTACAAGTTCCACATTTAGTGGTGTGGGATTTGTCCAGATGTCTACCTATACCTACATGCTCAAAAAAATATTTGAGATTCTTACCCATTTTATTAACAAACAACGGCTCGTGTCCCACAATGTTACCCACCTCCTGTATAGATGAAATAATGTACCAATTTTTCCGTACAATATTTCTCAACATTTGACTATATGGATTGTGTTCAACTATTAATGCCCTTTTAAAATTAGGCCTGCTGACATTATAGGTGACAGTATTGTTGCTGTCTAAGTTCGTATATGACCCCAAAAGTGGGGAAAATTTCGTCCCCCTTAGCTCAAAAACATAGGAACAAACATCCCTCAACATGTCCTGATCATAGCCCCTCTCAGTGAAGAGGCCGGTGACATAATTCAATTCATCAATAGTGTCCTGAGGTCTAGAGGTCATTCGTATAGCCCTAATACACTGACCTTTAAAGATATTTCTTTTGAGTCTGTAAGGGTGATAGCTGTTATAGTCCAAATACGAGTTGGAAAAAGTAGCTTTTCTGTATACAGATGATTTAAAGCCTTCATCGTCAATGGAAATGTATGTATCTAAATAAGGTACTCCAGTGGTGTTACAGGTGTAGGTAAATTTAAGAAAGTCACAACTGCTGTTAATATATTCCATAAATGTCTCAAAAGTACTACTATTACCTTTCCACACCATATAAATGTCATCAAGGTAACGGGAATAGTAAAGTACATTTACAAAGTTGACATTATTAAAAATGTTATTCTCCTCCCAATCCAGCATTACCAAATTGGCGAAGATGGGTGCACAAGCAGCACCCATTGCAACGCCTTTGGTTTGCCGAAATATTTCCCCCTCAAAATAGATATAGTTGTATTCCAATACTATACTCATTAATTCAGCCAGGATGGAAATTTCATCCCAGCTGAATTCAGTGTGTTTTCTTAAGCTCCTAATAAACGCTTCTAATCCTTCCTCTATAGGAATACTACTGAACAGATCCACGTCAATGGAGCAAAAGAGAATATTGTTGGTGCCAATTGTTGTAGGGAAGTTCTTTAAAAATTCCCAAGAATCTTTGACAAGATGTTTCACCTTATTATATATAAATTTCAGCATCCTGTCAATTACTTCTCCTATGGGGAAAGTTTTGGATTTACTACCAGATATAATTGGTCTTAATGGGGGATTAATGTGATCTTTATGCACTTTCGGGATTCCTACAATTGTGGCTAATACAGGATGTTCCACAACCATATAATTGTATTGATCCTCTGTAATTCTCTGTTCTAACATATATTCCTCCAAGAACATATCTATTCTGCGATACATAATGTTCAATTCATTTATAGAAGCCTCAGTATAGTTACCAGACAAGTGAAGAATGTTGTTCATTATAGAACAATACGTGTGGGTGTCAAAAATGACAATCCCACCACCCTTGTCAGGTTTCATGATTCTATAACTGTGATCTGAACATAACTCACTCAAAATGAGGGCTTCATCTTCAGTCAAATTAGAATAAATCTTACTTTTCTTCCTAGAACTGGTAGTTTTATAAAGCTTGTAGATATCATTAATAACGTTGTTTTCAAAAAGTGAGATACACGGAATGTTATGTGGAATAAATGTACTTTTCTTGTAGAATCTTAAGGGAACTGAATCATTACCCACATCGTTCAAATTAGTAATATCATTGCTGTTAGAAACAGAATTATTAAAAGTAATGGCCAAATTCAATTTTCTGGTGTATTTCTTGAACTCGAGAATCGAGTCCACTACCCTAAATGGAGGGGTAGGTATAAATTTGAGTCCCTTAGAAAAAAGACTAAAATGAGAAGTATTTAGCCTCACATTACTGTAATTGTATATCTTAAAATTCCTGTATTCATTAATGACATTGTCAGTGGTCACAATACCTGCATTACAAGTAAATGTATCCTGTTCAACAGAGGCATTCTCATCAGGTGAAAGATCTATTATTTCTTTCTCCCATTGCCCACTTGCCTCCAATTTCTGTGAGGCCTGTGTGACTGATGTGCCAAAAAATCCTGCTCATAATTGTTGGAAAAAGACTCATATGCAAACCCTTCCTTCAAAGGCGTATTTCGCCTGTGTTGCTTATTAATCCCCCACTTGTACACTGTATGCCTATTATAATGTTCCTTATCCCTCTGCGTTTTTTTGAGCTTACGTTCGTAAGCTTTTTTGGCTCTATCCTCAGCCAAAGAGTATTGTTTCTGATATAATTTCTCCCACTGAGGGAATGCTAAGTCTTTTAAAATAGATTGATTGAGTTTTTCCACTTCTACAATCATATTACATAACTTAATATTGTTGTATTTAATTAATTTTTTCATGAAATCCAACCCAAAACAATCAAACAAATCATTAAAGTCATTTTCAACATCTGCCGTAATATCAATGCCTAATGGCACTTTAAAAAATCTCAAGCCCATCGGCACCATTCTGGTTGAAATACAAAAATTCAAGTACGCATTGTCAAGTTTTAATGCATTAATGGTGTTTAGTCCTCTCCCAAAGGAGTAAATGACGTCTCTCAGTGTACCACTTTTTCCGTTGTTGTTAAGTCTGTGTGCACTGGTGCTATTACCGTCAAATTTACAGTCTACTGAGAGGAAGTCCTGTAAAACTCTATTATCAACTGTGTTCTTATTAGTAACTTGACAACAATTGTTAAAATTGTTACTGAGAGAAATGTTTTTAGAGCGACTTGATTCACCCGTCGCAGTAGCATACGTGCGGCTGAATTTCGGTCTCGTACCGATCCGTTTAGCTTCCTCGGCATAGTTGCTAAATGAAAAATCAAAAGTAAAGTCTACAGCATCAGGTCTAATATGATCCGCTGTGGCCACGGATTCTGGTAGATCGATGTCACCTCTCAAGTTACCCATCGAGCCTTGGCCGTTAGGTATTCCCGGGGAGGAAGTAGATAGTACATCCGCCTGTGTGGACGACAAACCATGCGTATCAGCAACCTCTTCTGACAAGAACCTTGAGTTAACGATACCTGCATCCTGGTTGGACCCAGGTAATTTGTGCATAAAAACACTGTCCATTGTTTTAAAACCAGCAGTAAATTGCCCAAAGAGCTCCATAATCTTTGTGACCTCCCCGCGTAAGGCAGCTAATTCTTTACGAAGACAGATAAGCTCCTTACCATGATCAGGTGAGGCACCGCTAGATAGACTGTGAGAGGAACTCATACCAACAACGGAAACACTGCAGATTGCACCAAAAACAGATCTCCCAACAGTTCAGCAGCCTAAGAACACAATCTGCTTGCTGCCAGCTCACAGAAAACAGCTAGTCACAGGAGCACACGATAAAATTCAAAACGCTTTATTGCACAAATCGAAAGGTTGAGCGCTTTCACTCACACAACTGTGAGTTTCATCAGAACAGTTCATCATAAGAAGTGCAAACATTAAATAGTAAAAAAGGCGCCAAACGCCACAGATCAAATTGACAAATTAACAACAAGTTAATGCCTAAATTGCTATAACAAGGTTATACATATTAGAAAAAAGTTAAAATAAAACTTTACAAAAACTGGCCACAGCAAAAAGAATACAAAAATGTAATACAAAGAATATAAAAATAATAAAATACATAATCAATGAATGTATAGTGCACAAATAATGCTCAATAAGCACATATTGAATCAATCCAACATAAGTAGGGGTTTGATAGTAAGACAGTCATTAAGCCCAGGTTCTGTGGTGGCATCAGTAAAAATCTGCCACCATAGTTCTCTAAATGCCAAATAGTTTTTAGAATTTCCACCCCTAGGGTTGTTTCTAATGGTTTCCAATATGCCAAATTTAAAGGAATGTTCAGGTCCATAGTTTAAAATGTGTCTACATAAGGCATTCTTAGTATCCAGCTTTCTAATAGAGTACAAGTGGGAATATATCCTCTGCCTTAATTGCCTCTCAGTCTTCCCAATGTAAAATGTTGACAGACTGAGCAAATAGCCATATAAACAAGCATAGTAGTTCTACAGTTCCCTTTGGAAAAGTGTATTTTGGATTTACATACATTATTGAGACACACATCATTGGACTCCAGTATATAACTGCACTGATTACAAGTTCCACATTTAGTGGTGTGGGATTTGTCCAGATGTCTACCTATACCTACATGCTCAAAAAAATATTTGAGATTCTTACCCATTTTATTAACAAACAACGGCTCGTGTCCCACAATGTTACCCACCTCCTGTATAGATGAAATAATGTACCAATTTTTCCGTACAATATTTCTCAACATTTGACTATATGGATTGTGTTCAACTATTAATGCCCTTTTAAAATTAGGCCTGCTGACATTATAGGTGACAGTATTGTTGCTGTCTAAGTTCGTATATGACCCCAAAAGTGGGGAAAATTTCGTCCCCCTTAGCTCAAAAACATAGGAACAAACATCCCTCAACATGTCCTGATCATAGCCCCTCTCAGTGAAGAGGCCGGTGACATAATTCAATTCATCAATAGTGTCCTGAGGTCTAGAGGTCATTCGTATAGCCCTAATACACTGACCTTTAAAGATATTTCTTTTGAGTCTGTAAGGGTGATAGCTGTTATAGTCCAAATACGAGTTGGAAAAAGTAGCTTTTCTGTATACAGATGATTTAAAGCCTTCATCGTCAATGGAAATGTATGTATCTAAATAAGGTACTCCAGTGGTGTTACAGGTGTAGGTAAATTTAAGAAAGTCACAACTGCTGTTAATATATTCCATAAATGTCTCAAAAGTACTACTATTACCTTTCCACACCATATAAATGTCATCAAGGTAACGGGAATAGTAAAGTACATTTACAAAGTTGACATTATTAAAAATGTTATTCTCCTCCCAATCCAGCATTACCAAATTGGCGAAGATGGGTGCACAAGCAGCACCCATCGCAACGCCTTTGGTTTGCCGAAATATTTCCCCCGTTGTTTGTTAATAAAATGGGTAAGAATCTCAAATATTTTTTTGAGCATGTAGGTATAGGTAGACATCTGGACAAATCCCACACCACTAAATGTGGAACTTGTAATCAGTGCAGTTATATACTGGAGTCCAATGATGTGTGTCTCAATAATGTATGTAAATCCAAAATACACTTTTCCAAAGGGAACTGTAGAACTACTATGCTTGTTTATATGGCTATTTGCTCAGTCTGTCAACATTTTTACATTGGGAAGACTGAGAGGCAATTAAGGCAGAGGATATATTCCCACTTGTACTCTATTAGAAAGCTGGATACTAAGAATGCCTTATGTAGACACATTTTAAACTATGGACCTGAACATTCCTTTAAATTTGGCATATTGGAAACCATTAGAAACAACCCTAGGGGTGGAAATTCTAAAAACTATTTGGCATTTAGAGAACTATGGTGGCAGATTTTACTGATGCCACCACAGAACCTGGGCTTAATGACTGTCTTACTATCAAACCCCTACTTATGTTGGATTGATTCAATATGTGCTTATTGAGCATTATTTGTGCACTATACATTCATTGATTATGTATTTTATTATTTTTATATTCTTTGTATTACATTTTTGTATTCTTTTTGCTGTGGCCAGTTTTTGTAAAGTTTTATTTTAACTTTTTTCTAATATGTATAACCTTGTTATAGCAATTTAGGCATTAACTTGTTGTTAATTTGTCAATTTGATCTGTGGCGTTTGGCGCCTTTTTTACTATTTAATGTTTGCACTTCTTATGATGAACTGTTCTGATGAAACTCACAGTTGTGTGAGTGAAAGCGCTCAACCTTTCGATTTGTGCAATAAAGCGTTTTGAATTTTATCGTGTGCTCCTGTGACTAGCTGTTTTCTGTGAGCTGGCAGCAAGCAGATTGTGTTCTTAGGCTGCTGAACTGCTTAACTGCTAGTATAGTGTTACCCCAAGTAACAGCAAACATATCAGTGGAAACTGCTGAAGTTCAGTGGATGCAAAATAAAGCCTCTTCAATAGCATTCATATTACTGAGAGTCAATATCAAAGAACTAACTGCTGACAAAAACGATCAAGTCCAACAAATTCAGGACCACTGCTGACATTTTTTTTAATAGAGATATTCTGCTTTGGGATTCCATAGACAAACTTCAGATTTTAAGCTTTTAAGTCTAGCCTCATAAAAGTGTTGATTGGAAATACTGGTTAGCAACAAAAAAAAAAAAACAAGTAATCTCTGTGGTATCCTCAAAGTCTCAAAACAACCCACTAAACAAGTGTAGTGGGTCCAAAAACAAAACAGTGTTAAGAACCTTCTCTGTGCAGAAGATTTTCAGTCCATATATCGCTAGTTAATCACTGTATATTAATCAGATCAGACAAAAGTAGTAGAAGTAGCAAACTTAAACTCGTCTTAAGTAAAAATAAAAAAAAAAAAATATAAAATTGTACAGAATTACTAAGTATTCCAAAGTAATCCAAGCAAGGCAGGCAGTCTGTTTTCAGTTGAAAATCCTTTATTAAGTACACAGACAAGCAATTCAAGTAAAACAAAAATATTTCCTCACAAGCTTTCTAAATATATATATACTTTTCATCAGGCAAGGGAACGGTTTATTGTGCTGTAAAACAGTGTTACTGGTACACATGTTAAATTCACACCCCTTCCCCCATCAGTGTGACATTCGGGCTGGTCCTGCCCTACTTAGAAGCTGTCATAATAATATAACCCTTATGTACTTTAAATAAAATTTATAATGATGTGCTACCTCTTATTTAATCAGATTATTAATAATTTTGTCTGATCTGATTAATATAAGGTGATTAACTAGAGATATATGGACTGAAAATCGTCCACACAGAGAAGTTTCTTACACTGTTTTGAAATACTGGTTAGCCACACAACCAATTTCATGTTCCTATAAAATATAAATTAATCTAGTTTGTCAGCAATAAAAACAAACTGTTCCTTTTTACAAGTTACACAGCAGCATCTGAGTGCAGGGAAGGCACCCATGAAGGAAAATGCCTTGCCTTTTTCCATCTCACCAGCTCGGCTTGAAATACCTTTCCTTAAACAGGAGCAGCAGCATTGTGAGCTGTGAAACTCAACTCACAGCCCACACTGCAATAAAAGTCAGTTTTGGAGCAAGTTTCTTTTTAAAATGACAATAGAAAAGTGAAGCAGGATTTGAATGAGCTACATAATGTTTGACAATGACTGGGCAGATTATAAGTGATGCATAATGTTTGCGACTAGGATTATGTCAGTAAGGTTTGTGATGTAAAATGCTTGTAGCTGAGATTACGTCATTATGGTTTGTTTCCATTTATATAAAAGTATGATTGCCTATGTCATAAGTGATCATTTAATAAAGATGTTTCTGGTTTAAAAAAAAAGAAAGAAAGGTTGTGAGATCTTTAGAAAAGGGTAGGAGTAAATTACATTAAAAATAGAAATTGTGGGAGCAATGCATGCAGAAAAACGTTTGGGAGGCAGAATGAAGTTTTGGAGGAGGAAAAAATTGAACATTACATAATGTTGCTTTGATTATATGACATATAACAATATATGTAATGCATAATATTTGTAAATGTAAACTTGATAATATGGTTTGACTGCTTTTATTTAAATGTAAGTTTGCCTGTGTCACAAGTGATAATTGAATGTTGCGTCTTTCGGCTTTTCCCGGTTAGGGGTCGCCACAGCGGAACTCCGGTCCGCTAATGATTGGCAGTTGAGTTTTAAGTGCCGAGTTGCCAGCCCTGACGCACAACCTTCAACAAAGGTACGCCCATTCACGCATGTCTCCACACAGAAGATGCTCTAGCTGAGAATCGAACCGGACAGCGTCTTACTGTGAGGCGACAACGAATAAAGGTTTTAAAAAAAACAAACAAACAAAAAAACAATAATAGAAAAGTGAAGATGGAAGTGAGGAGATGATTGTTCTCATCCACAAGACTAATTTTATTTGCCCACCATACCCTTGAGGGAAAAGCATCTAATTGCTGTTAACAGTCCTTCATTCAGCAATGCTTTCTGTATTCAATCTCAAAAATCACTTTGGTGAAGAAACCTATACACAAGGTGTATGTAGTGCATGGAGCACAATTATTACGCTCCAAAATCAGAAAAAAAGATAAACCTTTTAAGCTTTTCTGTAGCGCAAGATCCAGCTGTAAGACATCCAGAGGTGTGTAACATTGGCTGAGAGTACTATTAATATATATCCACTGCAAATTTCTAGAGGTTTAGACAGATATGTAAAGTCAAAACCTTGCTTTATAAAAGTAAAAAGACCTTCTGAAAAAACATGCATCAGAACAGCCAAAAGCAGTTTAAGCATAGTGAATAGAGCCTGCTTGATTCTGGTAAGACAAAGGCTTCTAATCTCACATGTCAACTTGCCCCTCTGGAGAGAGCAGTTGGTGCCGTGACTTCTTTACTATGGCACCCACTATCCTTAGATATTCTGTAGAGACTCCATTACAGCAGTCAGTTAATACCATCAACCCCTCCCCCCCAGCCAGCAATGCCTTCTATAAACAGAAATCCAGATTTCCCAATTTTGTTCCTATCAGTTCATCAATACACTACAGGGTTATTCTCCAATTTCCTGAAAAATGGGCACATTTGTCCCACTCCACAGGGAAGGTCACTTATGTGCCTTTAGTTACTTCTGAACAGTCGCTTGTAACTATGCCCAATTCCTACAGTTTTTATTAGACCATTACATCCTACTATTAAGAATGGCCACAGTATTAAGACTGTTCTTTTTAACATTCTAAGAACACAGTGGAAAAACAACCTCCACAGGAACCAGAACCAGTAGAAATGTTAAAACACAATTTTATTACCAGTTGCTAAGCGCTTTCGTTAAAAACTTCATCAGAACAACAAGTTCACACTAAAAACTCCAAAAATATATACCCCTATTCAAAGTCACATGATGTCAATTGATGATTAAGAACCATTAAAGTTGTAAACACTTAATATTATAAAGTTATATAAAGTTAATTAATAATCCATATAAAATGCTTTCTATTTAAATATATAATATAATAAACATGAATAAAATTTATTCTGAAACCTAAGTCACCTTATGCCATAATGCATAAGCTTTAATAAGGGGGTAATGGAACAACTGCCATTTAATCCAGGGTGATTGTAGTGTAGACATTTAAACATATTTGCCATCTCAACTCACTTCTGTTCAAGTGTTCATCCATAATCCACCTTTGTAAGTCTTTTTTAACCTGCTGAATAATTAAGAAATTAAAACTGTGATGATTACTGTACCTTTCCACATGTCTATAAAGTGCATTAGTGGATTTTTTATTCCTAATGTCTAAAATATGTTCATAAATACATTTTTTTTAAAGTCTACTGGTTTTTCCAACATAAAAGGCTGGACGGTGGTTACATTGTACTAAATAAACCACATTAGACGTATTACATGAATAACACCCCTCACATTATATTTCCGTTTTTTAATATAAAAGGTGTTTGTAGAATTTATAAAGGAACATGTAGAACAACCTTACACAATTTTATTCATGTTTATTACATTATATATTTAGATAGAAAGCATTTTATATGGATTATGTAACAGTTTATTCATGATGTCTGCACACAGTTTTTAATTAACTTTAAATAACTTTATAATATTAAGTGCTTACAACTTTAATGGTTCTTAATCAATTAACAACATCATGTGACTTTGAATAGGAGTATATATTTTTGGAATGTTTTTAGGAGTGAACTTGTTGTTCTGATGACGTTTTTAACAAAAGCGCTTAACAACTGGTAATAAAATTGTGTTTTAACATTTCTACTGGTTCTGGTTCCCCTGAATGTTGTTTTTCAACTGTGCTCTTAGTTTGTTATCTCACGTGGACTTGGAGGTTATTTTCGTTGGAAATTATTTCTATGGAGAACCAGCATCCTGAAAATTCTGGAGATGTGTCTGTATTACTTTTACAAGTAAGCCAGCAATTATCGGTTATTGCCCGACAAGTGAATGGCAATAATATGGCAGCAACTCAAGGTACTTTCCCTGATTATTTGGGTTTGCCCCTAACCCAAGTGTCTTATAGGGAAAATTCGAGGGTTAACATGGATGGGACCCCTACAAGAGGGGTATGTGACTGCAAAATAAACAATTTTTCATTCAATCTTGATGATACGGCTGACAACAATACCATTGAGATGGAAGCTATTGTGACTATGGCTGACCAACTAGATGTACTTGAAAAGACCTTGTTCGAATATAAACGCCTTCAATTGGAAAGTAATTATCTACAAAAGAACAAACTGTCGCAGGTACCAAAGGGTTTGCGACTATGGCGTTATCCCAATGGGGCTGCTACCAACCCTAAATTTCTTACACTACAATCTCTTTTTGATAGGGCTGGGTGTGACCTAATGAGGCTGATGATTAAATATAATAATAAACGTACTGATGTGCTTGACCAGAAGCTTACTGAATTGAACAGCACTATCCTCTCGGATTTATCTTTTGGTCAGTATAATACAAAATTTCAGAGCATTTTTTCTACAGTAAATTAATTTTGTACTTTGACCGCAAAATTAATAAGATTAAACGTGATGTGAAGGTGTATTCATAAAATAGAGCATAAACGCCACCACCAGGCTTACATGACAATGAGCAACATAGAATCAATCAGCGACAAGAGAATACCCATGACGCTATGACACGAAGTTACAAATGAAACTATCCCTTTAGAGGGGGCGGGTCTACGACGTTCCGAGCGGATCCAAAATCAAAACAGCAAAAAGCGTCTTCCTTCATGGCGGCAATAGGACGTGCACTTTCAGCAAGGGGCCCGACCCAAGCAAACAAGCAGCTATTATTGGAGGTAAATTCCTCTATAAATGACGTTTTTTGTGATTATGCTTCTTTTTTTAATCTGGAAATGGGACAGTCTCTTGAGACATTGGAACAGGGTGAAGCAACAGGTTTGGAGGATTCCCTAACTATGAGTACTGTTATGCCAAAACAATCGAAAACACTATAGGCGACTTCAAAATATATAACTATTCATCAAAATTATTAAATACTGGACATGCTGACATTCTTTCTTAGGGTTTCACTTTTGTGCAAACCCAAAAGGCAAATGCAGCAGGTGTAATATGTGATTTGAAATTGTATACTTGAAAAATTAATTTTAAATTGTTATTCACTGATGAAGAGTATACAAAAAAACTTACACCGTTCAAGTATATTTAACCCGCCCCTCAATGTTATTTCAACTTTTGAAAAAATGTGCAAATTTGATATTCGCCAAATAGTTGAATAAAGAAATGAGTTTGAATATTCAAATGTTACTGAACATGAAAATGTATTATTACACAAACTAACTGATGATGTTGACATCAGGGTGATGAAACCTGATAAAGGGGTAGTAGTTATGAATTCAGTGGATTATCAAGATCAGATCAATACATTGCATTTTACTGAGAAGTATAGTGAAGTTTCACAAAATGAAATTAATGTAGCATTCTGGAGGATTGATTTGTTATTAGAAGACATGCTTTTATAGGGTGAAACCAGTAAAAATGACCATGATTTTATGTTAAATGAAAAACCTGCAGCAAGTGCATTTGCTATTCCGAAAATACATAAGGGTCTTGACAACCCTCCTTTTAGACCAATAGTTGATGGATGCAGGTTGAAAACATACTATACTGCACAGTGGATAGATAGTAAAGTCAAGAAGGGTATTTCTAAGAATAACAATATTTTAAAGGATTCTTGGCAATTTTTAGAGAAGTTTAATACTGTATCATATTGTAGCACTGGACTTTTTGTGACTATGGATGTTCATGACCTTTTTTCTGTAATACCACATGATGCAGGTTTATCCTGGTTTGAACAACAACTTTTTTCTACTGGTACAATAAGTAATACTCTGGTAAATGCTTGTGTAACCCTAATGGAGGTAGTCTTGAAAAATAATTTTATACATTTCGAAGGCCAAACCAACAGACCAATGGTGTGGTAATGGGGGCTGCATGCACCCTCAGTTTTGCAAATCATGTTATGGCCCAGTGGGAGGCAGAATATATTTTGCACAGTGAATACTCTACATGTTGGACTTTATACGTTAGATTTTTGAATGATGTTTTCATTTACTGGATCAGCACAGAAAAAAAACTGAAAGAATTTTTGGTTTATATTAACAACACAGTTGATTTTCTAAAATTTTCATCTGAATATCATGTAGATAAAATTTCATTTCTTGATGTGGAGGTAGGAAAAGATTATAATAATCATTGTTATTATTCTAATTTATAAAGAAAACCTATATTTTCAAACACTTACTTACATTATTCCAGCTGGCACCCCAGACATCAAAAGAAGGCTGTGGTCAAGGGGCAGCTGGTACGTGTTGCAAAAATGGTTTCCAAAACAGAACATTTTACTAGAGAAGCCAATAAAGTGGTGGATATGTTTAGTAAAAGAGGATACCCGGAAGATTTATTGAGCAGGGTGTATCAGGAAGTAACAACTAAGAGAGATAATGGTTTTATGTACCTATACTGGGACAGCAAAGAATGAAAATTGTAGGTAGAGATTCTGTAAATGTGAATAAAAATTACACATTAAGATTTATCACCACCTTTAATTTGGATAGTTCAACAATTTTTGAGAGTATTTGTAAAAATTGGGCTCTGTTTTTGAAATATGATGACATGGTGGAAAAATTTGGTCCAACACCAATAGTGGTATGTAGAAAGGACAGATCTTTAAAGACGAGATTGGAAAGGAAATTACAGAGTACGGATAATAAAGCCTGTTCTGGTACAAAAAATGTGGGTGTTGTTCTACATGTTCCTATAAAAATTCTACAAACACATTTTATATAAGAAAAAGGAAATATAATGTGATGGGGTGTTATTCATGTAATACGTCTAATGCGGTTTATTTAGTACAATGTAAACACTGTCCAGCCTTTTATGTTGGAAAAACTAGTTGACTTTTTAAAAAACGTATTTATGAACATATTTCAGACATCAGGAATAAAAAAAAATCCACTAATACACTTTACAGACATGTGGAAAGGTACAATAATCACAGTTTTAATTTCTTAATTATTGAGCAGGTTAAAAAAGACTTACAATGGTGGATTATGGACGAACACTTGGACAGGAGTGAGTTGAGATGGCAAATATTTTTAAAATGCCTACAACCACCCTGGATTAAATGACAGTTGTTCCATTACCCCCTTATTAAAGCTTATGCATTATGGCATAAGGTGACTTAGGTTTTAGAATAAATTTTATTCATGTTTATTATATATTTAGATAGAAAGCATTTTATATGGATTATGTAACAGTTTATTCATGATGTCTGTACACAGTTTTTAATTAACTTTATATAACTTTATAATATTGTGTTTACAACTTTAATGGTTCTTAATCAATTAACATCATGTGACTTTGAATAGGGGTATATATTTTTGTTTTTTTTTAGTGTGAACTTGTTCTGATGAAGTTTTTAATGAAAGCGCTTAACAACTGGTAATAAAATTGTGTTAACATTTCTATTGGCTCTGGTTCCTCTGGAGGCTGTTTTTCAACTGTGTTCTTAGTTTGTTATCTCACGTGGAATTGGAGTTCTTTTTAACATTCTGCCATTACCACAAGTGAGGAACTGAAATCTGACAAATCCACTGCAGCATTACTTCTTTATTTGCACCAGGCATTGAAAACAGTCATTCATTCCTTCACCAATATCTTACTAGTTGTGGGCTGATACCTCCTCCTCCTCCTCCTCCAGCCAGTGTTATTTTTCCATCTAGCTGAGCTCAGGTCGTACATGGGATTCAGGCCTTGTTTACTTCCTCTTCATTTTTTTGAGTAGTGTGACAGAGAATTGTGGACAAGTCACACTTATTATGCCAATGACTCTAGAGTCTTTATATGATTGCCAAGAAACATCAATGCCAATCTTCAAGACATCTTAACTTAGATTCAAACTCAGCTACAAGAATCTGACTTCTGTCCAAGTTTTAAATGCACCCCTGTAAAACATCTCTGCTCAGCTTATTATTTCAGGTTACAAAAAAGCTGCTACTTCTGTGTCACATCCTCAGGCACACCAGTAAAGCTCAAATCTGATCACTCTGAAACAGTGTTCCCAGCAGAAGCTACAAGACAGCCTACTGCAGCTGACATGTTAAACTCATAGCAACACTAGAGGACACACTTTACAATGGTACAGGTTAGTTCATGGAACTGCAAAGTCTCAGAGATAGCAGGCCAGAAAAACAGAGAAGTCTGTCTATAGCCAAGCCTAGATATATTCCTGCTCCCCATCCTTGGGTGGAAAAGAATTTTGGCAATAACCTTGATATTTACTTGTTACTTTTCATGAAAAATATGGCCATCCAATGCACTGTGCTTATTTTCAGTAGCTGTCAAGAAGAACATTTCCAGAAATTGAAGTTATTACTTGCAGTCACTTAATAAATGTATTACAATACAGAAAGACATACAAGACTGTTAGTAAAGAATTTATAAGAAGGCTATACACTCACTGTTTGCTAAATCACAACTAGAGACCAAACAAAACAGCCAAAACAACTTTTTGAAAATAACATATTTACTGGATAAGTAACTAAAACACAAGTGGAAATAACGATAGAAAGTAATAGTAATATAAAGTAAGACAATAAAAACAAAAGCAAATTACAGATGTATCAGACAGCAGGAGAGAGAGATTTGGTTTCAAAATCAAGCTATAGATATCAGTAAAATGGTTCAAATAGTTAGACAAGGAGAGTCCATTCCATACATTACTTAAAACCAACACACACAACACTGAAGAATTTATCAAGATTATTTAAAGATCAGACACCAAGTTCCCCACGACTCTAATGTATTGACAGAACTATCACCCCATTTAATGTAGATCTAAATGAAGTTAAGAAAACTCCATGCAGAGAACTTATTGTTTTGCAGTTATATACCATAAACATGATTTAAGTGCTAGAACTAGTTTATAGTCAGATTTGAAATGGTTAGTTTGCAGTTCGTTTTCTACTTCAAGCCATCCAATTTCTTTCGTTTTAGTGCTGTTTCTTTGGGTAACAATCACCAATAAATCATGCTCCGTTGTTTATAACTTTTGCAAATGGTAGAGGCAGATTATCAATGTCTAGTTTAAAGACAAATTCCCATTTTCAGTCTCAAATAAGCGAAAACTGTTGCTTGAAGTTTTGAGAGCTGATTTTTGATTTCATGCCTACCATTTTTTTTGGAAAGTGAAAAAGTTTGTATTAGGATGTTTGAAATGCAAAAAAAAATACATCACTGTTCAACCTGTGGTTGCAGAAGTTACCGACACTTATCAATGGCAAGAGGCAAGAAGAGGATCCAATCATACAGTCTTAATCAAGAAAGTTTCTATACATTTCAGTAATATTTTGTGGTGATGGAGTGGATTTTTTTTAAAAAGAAAGAACCACTTGGCCTGTCTTAGCTGTTTTTGCAGTTTTGCTGTAAAGCTCTTTAAATCTTATAAGTACTGCCAGCTGTCTCACTGCTGTTTTCTTTATAATTACTCAGGTATACAGTGTCACAAATGGCAAAGTGGTAGATTAAAACTGTGATGCTAGAGACTTTTTGACCCAAACCAAACTGCCTAGAGACATTTTGACTAGTAATCCTCTGTAAAGTTCAATATTAAAAAAATTCTAGTTGCCTAGTTCCCAAGTAGGAAATATAGGAAAATGATCACTAAGAATAGCATAACTAAAATTCCTTATGAGACTGCCTTTTCAGGTGATGTGTGATGCACAAAGAGCCCAGTGAAGGGTGCTTTTTCTACCTCAGTTGAAAGTGTGTGTAATGCAAAATCAAATGTGCCTAAGTAAGCTGTGTCTGTGTAACAACTCGGGACACTGTACACTTCAGCACTGACAGAGATTAGAGTTTTAATTTGCATTAGTGAAAATAAAAAAAGCTGAAGACCACCAACTCTACTCTATAAATTAGATCTTGGAAAAGTCACATTTCACACTGTATATAGCTTCTTTTATTGACTGCGCATTTTTATTCTTGACCCAAACCAAACTGCCTAGAGACATTTTGACTAGTAATCCTCTGTAAAGTTCAATATTAAAAAAATTCTAGTTGCCTAGTTCCCAAGTAGGAAATATAGGAAAATGATCACTAAGAATAGCATAACTAAAATTCCTTATGAGACTGCCTTTTCAGGTGATGTGTGATGCACAAAGAGCCCAGTGAAGGGTGCTTTTTCTACCTCAGTTGAAAGTGTGTGTAATGCAAAATCAAATGTGCCTAAGTAAGCTGTGTCTGTGTAACAACTCGGGACACTGTACACTTCAGCACTGACAGAGATTAGAGTTTTAATTTGCATTAGTGAAAATAAAAAAAGCTGAAGACCACCAACTCTACTCTATAAATTAGATCTTGGAAAAGTCACATTTCACACTGTATATAGCTTCTTTTATTGATCATGCATTTTTCTGCCCCCGTTATGACTGGTAACCATCAAGACTCCCCAACTGGACTCTAACCAATTCAGTCTTCCATGATGAGGAGCACCAGGAAACATGGAGATGATAATCTGGAGGTGAAGCCATTCAGGCAGCCATGAACATTATCAGTATTCAAGCTATGAGGACACTTTTGAATGATATGATACTAAGTCCTGGGAGAGAAAGATGAGCTACCCATATCACCATGGGAACCCACAACATCCTCTCCATCTGAATGCATGCTCCAATGCCCTTGCCAAACTGCTAAAAGAAATCAGTTTGCCTTGGTCAAAGTCAAAGCTTTATCCTTCTGTATTACCAGAGCTGGCTATTATTAACTGGGCATGCCCATCTTTGTTATAGCCACGTGTAGTGTAGACCCAGGGGCAAAAAAGCTCCAATAATGAATACACAGATCAAAATGATAACGTACATATGACCTGTGAAACTAAACAAACACTCCAACAAACATATAAGCAGATTAAATAGCAATGAAATCTGAGTATTTATAGAGTAAAATAAAAAGTACAGTTGTGTACACTTAGTAGAAGTTCGAGTGTATTCACTGTTGCAGTTATTACATTTGGGGTAATCTGCTGGCAGGTTGCCCTCAGTCGGCCTGAATTCCAAAGTCTTGGGTCTGCTTTGGGTGCTGTCTTCTCTTCCATGACGTCAGGTCATCAGGGGTATAAAACATGCAGCTGACGCCATTTTCTTTAGTTTTTCTTGCCCCCAATGTCAGGTGCCCCCAAAAAGGTAGCAAAATTATATATTAGATATATATATATATATATATATATATATATATATATATATATGTGTGTATATATACATACATACATGCATGCAACAATATTAACTTTACCTTCATCTACAAGCAAATACACCACATAGGTTGTAGAAGATAGAGAAGGAAAGATAAACTTCAGAATGACAGGGGGATGGCAGGAGGGTAACCTGGACTGCAACAGTGAATACACGCGAACATCTACATTTATGGTAAGTGTACACAACTGTACTATGTTCTTCGTGTTTCACTGTTGCAGTCATTACATTTGGGTAGAATCCCAAAGCTATGGTTGGGAGGCTGGAGCTAAACAGCATTAGGTGCGGCTATAAGGCCCTGCAGAACTGCAGTGGCAAAGCCTGCCCTGGACTTAGAGTAGAGAGGCAAATGATAATGCTTTGTAAAGGTGTGAACAGAACTCCAAGGAGCAGCCTCTAGAATGTCTTTGGTTGTTACTCCTTTGAGAAAGGCTGCTGAAGTAGCTGCAGCTCTGGTGGAATGAGACCTAATGCCCTTTCACACAGGTTTACCATGGTCTAAGTAGCAGAAACGGATGCAGTGGCTTATCCACTTTGAAATTGTCTGCTTTGAAATAGCCTTTCCTTCTGATCCTGCAGCATATGACAGTAGTAACTGCTCCGTTTTTCTTAGAGCTTTAGTCCTGCTCAAGTAGAATCTTAGCTGTCTGTGTACGTCCAAGTAATGCAGAATTCTCTCCCCCTTGTTCTGCAGATTTGGAAAAAAGGTTGGCAGATGAATTGTTTGGTTAAGAGCCACACTGGAAGCCACCTTAGGCATAAATGTAGGATTTGTCCGCAGAGACACCCTGTCTAGGTAAAATATGATAAAAGGCTCTACAGCCATGAGGGCCTGTAGCTCTGAAACTCTTCTTGCTGAAGTAATTGCTAGTAGCAGAGCTGTT
The DNA here is from genome assembly GCF_019279795.1 of Protopterus annectens. Lineage (NCBI taxonomy): Eukaryota > Metazoa > Chordata > Ceratodontiformes > Protopteridae > Protopterus > Protopterus annectens. The sequence goes on from NC_056733.1 coordinate 690,813,522, forward strand.
TTCCATGATAAGAACTTTATATCAGCGGTAGCAGCTGGTTCAAATGGAGGCAGGGTGAGCTTTTCCAACACATAATTGAGGTCCCATGCAGGTATTGGTGATCTTCTAGGAGGCCTTACATTGTTGTCTCCTCTAAAATACTGCTTTAGTAAAGGATGAGAAAAGATTGGTGGCTCTGTATTGTAATGAGCCAAAATGGCAGAGGCATGGATTTTAATTGATGAAAAAGATAGGCCTTTGTCAAGCATCTCAGTTAAGTATTGTAATATCTGAGGAATATTTGGTTCTGCTGCATCAGTTCCTTGTGTTTGATTCCAAGCACAGAATCCCTTCCATTTGTTAGCATAAGATTTTCTAATACTAGGCCTTCTGGCTTCCAAAATGACATCCAGCACAGCTTTACTGAGAGCTGTCGTGTGTATGATTATATGATTAGCCATGCTGTCAGGTTCAGAGTCGGTAGTTGATTGTGCAGGATCGGATTGTTTTTCTGGGACAGTAGCTGTGGTCTTTGAGGCAAGGTCCAAGCTGGGTATTGAGACAAGTTCCTTAGGATTGGGTACCAGTATTGGCGGGGCCAGTCTGGGAAAATTAATATCATCTTTGGCTTCTCTTATCTGACTTTTAGGAGGACCTTGGGTAGAAGAGGCAGAGGAGGAAAGGCGTAAACTGATAGGTTTTTCCAACTGAAGGATAGGAAGTCCACTTTCCATGCTTGTCTGTGATAAGTCCTTGTGCAGAATCTTTTCAATTGATAATTTTGAGGGGAGGCAAATAGATCTATGTCTGGGCTCCCCCATTTCTCTGTTATCATGCTGAAGACTTGTGGATTTAGTTTCCACTCATGAGGATCCATAAGGTTCCTTCTTAAATAGTCTGCCAGAGTGTTTTGTTTTCCTGGCAGGAATTGAGTTTGAAGATGTATTTGGTAGGTCAAAGCTGTGTCCCACAGTGCCATGGCTAATCTGCAAAGAGGATACGCGTGTGTGCTCCCTTGATTGTTTATATACCACATGACTGTGGTGTTGTCCATCCTTACCAGTAGTTGTCCTGGATGAAGTAAGTCCTTGAAGGCTGTTAGGGCATTTTGAACAGCTAGCATCTCTTTCTGGTTGATATGTAGATGCATTTGTTTTGGTGCCCATATGCCCTGAATGCATCTTCCTGCCATGTGGGCCCCCCAGGCATAATCTGATGCGTCTGTTAAGGTTTGGCTGGCAGGGGGTAGAGTGAAGGGCCGCCCCATGTTTTGGTGGCAGGCCTTTGCCCACCATAGAAACTCCTGTGGCAGGCAGGGAATGAGAGGAATCATTGTTTCCAGACTGTGTGAATGTTGACTCCATAAACTTTTTAGGTACCACTGAAGTTTCCTCAAATGCAGCCTTGCATATGGAATTAGTAAGATGCAGGATGCCATGAAGCCCAGAGCCTGTCTTGCAGAAGACTGGGTTTTTGTTGCCATCAGTTTGAAGTAAGTAGTCAGTTGCCTTTGTTTGTCTGGCGTTAGGTAAGCCATCTGGGCAGTTGTATTTAAGCTTGCATCCAGGAATGTTATCTTTTGAAAGGGTACCAGTTGTGATTTCTTTTCGTTTACTGTGTACCCTAGGCATGTTAGAAGCCTTTTCACAAATGCCAGGTGTCGAAGAAGAGTGTCCTTTTTCTCTGCTTGAACGAGACAGTCATCCAAGTAAGGATATATTTGTATACTTCTTTGTCTGCAAAATGCAAATACTGGTGCCAGGCACTTTGTAAATACCCTGGGCGCAGTAGATAAGCCAAAGGGCAGTGCAGAGAATTGGTAATGCATTAAGCCAGCCTTGAATCTAAGGTATCTTCTGCACGACTGTCTTATTGGGACATGCAGTTATGTCTCTTTAAGGTCTAGAGTCACCAGCCAAGCATTCTTGCCCAGCATGGGCAGAAGCTGCTACAACGTCAGCATTTTGAATTTTGGAATGTCCAAGTATGTGTTCAAAATCGATAAATCCAGTATTGGCCGCCAGGTCTTGTCCTTTCTGGGTACCAAGAACAGTCTTGAGTAAAAACCTTGTCCTTTTTCCTGTTCTGGTACTGTCTGAATGCCCCCCATATCCAGGAGGGACATAACCTGTTTCTGTGACTCCGCCCATTGATTTTTTGGCAGATCTGGCCAACCATTTGCCATTGGCACAGTATGGAAATGGAATCTGTATCCCTGTGATACAATGTTTAGTACCCATTGTCCTGGGGTTATTAACTGCTAATTTTGAGCAAAAAGTGCTAATTTTCCCCCATGGGTGCTGCCAAAAGATAAGTGCTTGGTGTAGGCAGATGGAAGTCATTGGGATTGCCTTCTGTAGGCTTGCGCTTTATCTCCTCCAGATTTGGAGGTGGATGCACCCCATTGCTTTGACCTGTTTGAGTCTTGCGCCTGGTATCTGGAACCCTTAGGGGATCTGGATTTGCCCTTTTGAGCTCTGTCTGACACAGGAAAGGACCAATTTTTTGTAGGCTAGTATCTACTGAATCTTGGTGGCTGCACTGGTAAGAAGTCTTTAACAGTTTGCATAGACTTAGCTTTGTCTTCCATTTTCTTTAAAACCTCTTCTGCCTTAATACCAAATAGAGAATCATGCTGTAAAGGTGCATCTAGCAATTTAGCTTTAACATGATCAGGCAAATTTTGTTCCTTTAACCAGGCATGCCTCCTAATCACAGATCCAGTAACTGCGGCCATGCAGGAGGCCTCTAAAGAATCAAAACCACATTGCAAAGTATGCTTTCCAACTTGTTCAGCTGCATGCAATAATTCCTGCAATTCTTTACTTTCTGCACATTCTGAAATCAACATAATTTTCTGTTTTAGCAATCCCATAACATGTTGTTGGTACTTAAGCATATGAAATTGACAGTTTAAGGCCCTGATTGCCAAGGTTTCAGATGTATAAACCTTTTTTCCCCAATCTGTCCAGTGCCCCTGAATCTGTCAGAGGGGGTAAGATTTTTTGCTGTTGAGGCCTTAACTCCCTTTGGACCCTGTGAAATAGTTTCAGGATCAGCAGAAGGGTTTCTAAATAAAACTTTATGTGAGTCAGGGACCTGTAATATCTGTCAGGCTTACTGGGAGCCGGAAGTAAGGAGTCAGGGGTCAAGCTTGATTCCGAAAACACATCATCCACAATGTCTAAAACAGGGGGAATGGTTAAAGGCTTGTGCTGAGGGAGAAGAAGGAAATCCCTGAACCCCTTTTTTGATTCTGAGAAGTCTTGACTCTCCCAGTGAAAATGCTCCCTCAAAGTATGCAAGATTTCTCCAAATGAATAATCCTCAGGAGGAGATGCAGATGGAATAGACTCCTCAGCATCAGAATCCTCACAGGGAGGTATAGATAATTCCTGATCAGAAGAGGAATCAAAAGAAATATAAACCTGATCTGAAGATTCATAATCAGTGTCTTGCCTAGGCCTCTTATCTGGAGGGGGATGGGTACCCCTGATCAAGGTAATAAGGTTTTCAGCCATTTTGATCATCTGTTTTTTAGGCATAGATGCCTGTGCACGTGGCTCATGAGTCTTTTTTTAGTTTTAGAAGTTGCTTTTGTCTTTGGTTTTGCATCTATTGTCAGTTTGACATACAAATGTTGAGGTCTGAAAACACCCTCAGAAGCCGGTGCCTGCACAGCGGCTCCAGACCCATCCGAGGGAGATACATCCGTCGGTCCAATACCTTGAGTATCATGCGGCATGCCTGACTCCACATGGGTGTTGGTAGAGGCCTGCTACTCGAAGGTAGCGGGTATCAGGGGCTGCGAAAGCACCTTACTGAGTACCAGCGAACCGACGACTGGCGTAGGAGAAGCTTCATCGTCGGTTTTGGATCTTGACTGCCTTTCTCTGTCCTTTTCTTTGCGTTTTTTATGTGCTCCGGTAGTCGGATTGCTATCCGACGACATTTCTGGGTAGTTAAATCTGTTTCCAAAATACTTTGATGCAAAAATATACAGACGCTTAATAATGCGTTGGTTAAATCTAGCACAAAACCGACAGCCAGGCACATTGTGATCAGGGCCTAGGCAAGGAATACAGTATAAATGGAAATCCTTATGAGGTATTTGCTTCCCACAAGTAATACAATTATTAACTTTTTCTGACATCGGTAAAAAGCAAGAAAAAAGTTTCCCCAGCGGGGTACTTAGCTTTAGTGAAGACCTCAGTTCTGCCGACCGGCACTTGCGAAATGCTTCCGCTTCGGGCACCACGCGGCAAGAAAGACTAAAGAAAATGTCGTTGGATGCATGTTTTATACCCTTGACGACCTGACGTCATGGAAGAGAAGACAGCAACCGACGCAGGACCCAAGACTTTGGAAATCAGGCCGACTGAAGGCAACCTGCAAGCAGATTACCCCAAAAGTAATGACTGCAACAGTGAAACACGAAGAACTTCATCCTTTTAAATGAACTGGCTGATTAAGATACAGAACATTAGCTATTAAACTGATCACATTTTTGTTTATTTGAGAAAAAGTAGGAAGACAGAAGAAATGCATGAAAAAGGAAGTAAGCTGTACATGACAGGGAAATACAGGAGAGAAGTACAGGATACCTGAAACTGATAAATATGACAGGACAAAGAAGAGAAAAAAGAAGTTATGTACTCACCATAACGTTCCATCTGAGTAGTTCTACTTCATTTGTCTTCAACCTGTGGGATACCGGATCCGTATAGGATCCGAGCCAGCAATCTCAGTAGCATCTGCTCCAAGCTCCTCCCCTTACCCATAATACACCTCCACTACCTTCCAATACTCAGATCGAGTTTGCTGATCCTTATACTGGTAACCCGACCTGAAAAATACTTAAGACCTATAACTGCAGCCCGCAAGCTGTTCACATGACAAGGTCCAGGGGAAGGAGGGAGGGACAGTTGAAGACAAATGAAGTAGAACTACTCAGATGGAACGTTATGGCGAGTACATAACTTCTTTATCTGAAGTAGTTTACTTAATTTGGTCTTCAACCTGTGGGACAGAGTCCCCAGCTACTAAACTCCTGGGTGGCCCTCATGGAAGGATATTCCAGAGCACCGCGGAACCAAAGGATGCTTTCCTTCTAGAAGTCAAATCCAATTTGTAATGAGAAATAAATGTATGAGATGAAGACCAAGTAGCTGCAGAACAAATATCATCCAAAGAGACTCTAGACAGAAAGAACACAGAAGTAGCCATGGACCTAGTGGAATGAGCTTTCACCTGACCCGGAGGAGACATGCCTCTGTCCTTATAGACCTGAAGGATGCATGAAGAAATCCACCTAGCAATAGTGACCTTGGAGATAGGTTTTTCCCAAAAAGGGTTTATAGAAGGAATCAAACAGTTGATCGGATCTACGGAAATATTTGGTCCTGTGTAAATAAAATCACAACTGTCTATGAACATCCAGCAAGTGGAGTTTGTATTCCATTTTGTTAGCATAATTAGGAAAGAAAACTGGTAAATTGATGATTCGATTGACATTAACTGGTGATGCCACCTTGGGAAGAAAGGATGGATTGGTCGGAAGGGAAACCCTATCTTTGTGGATAATCATATAAGGAACTTTGACGGACAATGCCTGCAGTTCTGAAACTCTCTTAGCAGAGGTAATAGCCACCAGAAATGCTGTTTTCCAAGATAAGAATTTTAGATCTGTGGTTGCAGCAGGTTCAAAAGGCAGAGCGACCACAGCTTGAAGAACCATACTAAGGTCCCATGGGGGAACAGTATCCTTGACAGGGGGCGCAACAGAAAAGTCCCTTTGATAAAGGCTTTACACAGTCTGGAGGAGGCTAGTGAAGCAAAATTCTCACCCACATGAAAATGAGAATGGCAGCCAAATGACCCTTAACAGTAGAAGAACTAGCTCCCTGCTGAAAAACATCAGCTAGGAAATCAAGAATGGCAGAAATAGGAGCTGTGAAGGGGTCTAAACTCCTTTGACAGGCCCAAAAGGAAAAACGTTTCCATTTACTGCGATAAACCATCCTGGTTAAAGACTTACGAGCAGCCACCAGAATAGACCTAACGGAAGAGGATAATCCAGGAGTCCTAGTGATCATGGGAACTGGAGCAGCCAAGCTGTGACTTTCAAACTGTCCAGGTTCGGATGAGGAACCCCCGATGGGTGTGAAATCAGATCCTGAATGGGCTCCAAGGTCCAGGGCGGAGCCAGAAGGCGAGTCCAAAGGAAGGGAAACCATACCTGGTGAGGCCAAAACGAGGCAATGAGGATCACTTTGCTCCCCAGTTGATGAGCTTTCTGTAGAAACCTCGGAATAAGAGGTACTGGAGGGTAAGCATACAGAAGACTTGGAGGCAAAGCAAGGACTAGAGCATCTCTGGGGGACTCCCCCGGCAGGGGGTTCAGAGCGAAAAACTCGCTGCACTTCGCGTTGGAAGGAGATGTGCAGAGATCGCAGCAAGGCTGACCCCACTCTAGGAAGATGTGCTCTGCTACTGAAAGATTCAGAAACCACTCGTAAGGCATCAGAATAGTCCGACTTAACCTGTCCGCTAGAATGTTGGACCATCCCAGAATGTGCGTTGCAATGAGAAAAGGACCTGTGGAGATTGCCCATTCCCACACTCTCATGGCCTTGAAACAAAGGGTGTAAGATCTGGTCCCTCCCTGTTTGTTGATATACCAGACCACTGACATGTTGTCTGACTGAATTGCAATGGTTCCCAGAGGAAAAAAGGCATGAAGGGCCTGCAACACTAAAAGGACCGCCCTCATCTCTAGAATGTTTATGTGCAAGCTGGTCTCTACAGGGGGAACTGTCCTGCCCGAGCAATGCCCCTCCACCCAAGTTGGGAAACATCCGTGGTCACTGTGGGTTGGACCGGGGCTGGAACAAAGAGTCATCCCTCCAAAATGTCCGGAGAACACATCCACCATTGAAGGGACGACCAACAGACTCGACTGAGTTGTATTGGATACTACAATGGAAGTTCCAACAGGGATCATTGTACAGCTAGTGTCCACTGTAGAATTCTCATTTGTAACCGGGCACACGGGAGAAGCATTATGGTTGCCGCCATTGAACCTAAGGCCCTCAACACTGATTCTGCCGATGGAAGATGAGAATGGTAGATCAGACAGATATGCATACTCAGGTTTTGCACTCTCTCCAAGGTCAGGAAGATTTTGCACTGTAATGTATCTATCTTTGCCCCAATGTAGTCTATCACCTGGACAGAATTTAGAAGTGATTTGGATGCATTGATTGTGATCCCCAAATGCAGGGCAATGTTTAAGAAATGATCCCTGGTTTGAGAAAGTAGATGCCTGGTGGGTGCAGTGAGGAGTCAATCGTTCAGGTACGGATAGACCTGAATCCCCTGAAGCCTCAGGTGAGCCTCTACCACCGCCATTCACTTTGGTGAACATCCTGGGGGCTGTGTTGAGACCAAAGGGTAGGGCTAGAAATTGGTAATAATTGACTTCTAGCCGGAAGCAGAGGAACCTCCTGGATTTTCTGTACATCTTTATGTGATAGTAAGCATCCTGAAGGTCTAACAGGCACATCCAGTCGCTCTCTTGCAGGTATGGCATGATGGACTGTAGTGTGACCATCTGGAATTTTTCTTTAGCAACTGACAGGTTCAGGGTAGAGACCTAAGTCCCCAGTTTTCTTTGGCACCAAAAAGAACCTGGAGTAGAAGCCCGATCCGGACTGATCTGGGGGGATGGTTTTCGATGGCTCGTTTCCCTAGCAGCTTCGAAATTTTCTCTGCTGCTGCCTACCTTTGCACGGGTGGTATGTCTGGGAGGTATTTGGGAGGATCCACAAAGGGGATAGAGTATCCTTTGGATATGATCTGAAGCACCCAGCGGTCTGATGTTATGGACTCCCATGCTACCAGGTGCAAGGACAATCGTCCCTCAACTGCCTCCAGAGTAGAGCAGTCGAGCCACCAGTCAGGGTTGCTGCCCAGGCCTGTCTGAGAAAGGTTCTCGAGACCCAAAATTCCTCGGACCCCCTCTACTTCTCGGCCAGCGTCCATTCTGTCCCCTTCTGCCTCTGGGGGAAGAAGAGGAGCCCCGAGTGTCCCGGGAATCCTGTGACTTCCAGAACCACATTTTCTTTTGCCCTCTTTGATTCCGGAAAAGGACCTCTGAGGGTTAGAGAAGCGGATTCTGACAGCAGACAGTGTCTTCCTATCCTTCCCACTCTGGACTAAAGTCACTTTGATAGTCTTACCAAAGATAGTAGAGCCGTCATAAGGGGCATTGGCAAAGGACGCCTTGAAAGGTTCTGAAAGGTTCCGAAAATTGACATAGTCTGAGCCAGGCATTGCGCCTCATGGACACGCCAGACCCAGCTGCCCTAGCCGCTCCTTCAGTAGCATGTGAAAGGAGTCGCATGGACATGTTGGAGTCTGCTTTCAAAGTGGCCATCCTCACCGAGACTGAGTGCCTGTCCTCCTGCAACATGGACTTAGGGGGAGACTCCGCCAGCTCCTTGACCAGGTCATGCTGAAGTCTCGTGACGTAGGCCAGGTAGTTCATTGCCCTAATAGAAAAGGTAGCTGAAGCGTAAACCCGCTTCCCTAAGCGGTCCATCATCCGCAACTCTCGGTCAGGAAGATGAACCGAGGAACTCTCTTGGGCTAGTTCCTTCTTTGTGGTTGCTGCTACCACCATAGCGTCTATGTGGGAGCCCTTGCTCCACACTGGTCTATCTGAAGGTGGACACAAAATCTTGTCAGGCCTTTTGGGGATTGATTCCACAGTGTCCGGCTCCTTCCAGGCCTATGAGATGACCAGGTCCACCAAGGGATCTGCGGTTGGGGACACCCAGGAAGTACATGGGCCCATGCTGAAAGCCTCCAGGAACACAGACTCAGAAGAAGGTTTGGGGGTGGACCAACCTCCCTGTTGGCGAAGGATTTCCATGATGTCTTCAACAGAGACATCCTTGGGAGGTGACCTGAGGGAACCTTGCCCATCTTCCAAATCTGTATCCTCAGTGAGGGACTCAGGGGAGTCCAAGTGCCTCCTCTGACACTTATGCTTGCGTGGCACATCTCCGACGGGGCTCTCCAGGGGGAACTCGCAAGCCACTTGTTCCTCAGGGGGGAACAGTCTGGGGCACCTCGAGCATGGGCTGTCCCTCTGGTCAAATGATGGGATTCGAAGAAAGAGCAAAGGGGTCAGGACGGAGCCAGAGGGGATAGTCAGGGGTCTCGATCCAGCAGAGAGCACCCTTTCTACAACATCAAACGACGAGGGAGAAAGAACCTCCTGGGGAACCAATAAGAAAGCCGGTTTCCCTGGGTCCAATGACAGAATCAGAGCTGGGCCCAAAGTGGATGGACCTCTTAGGGAGGGAACTTGGCCCGACAAAGCCGGAGCCGATGAAAAAAAGTTCCACTCCCTTGGATCCGACACCCAAGCTCTGGCTCCGAGAGCAGCTCGAATCTGACACACTCCAGGCAGCTGTCGGCATAGAGGAAGCAGGTACCGTCGGCGCTGACCCCCTGACTAAATCCACCCTTGGATCAGAGTACTCCGAACCCGGTGGACGGATTGGAGAAGGAGAAATCGGTGTAAAAAAGGGAACCGAGCTCCCCCCTCCTGAGGGAGAGGGAGCTGGCAAGACCCCCATCTGGATCAGAGTACGAATGAACCTCATCATTTTATCCATGTCGACTTCCGATAAGGACTGGGTGGACCTTGACGAGGCCACTGACTCTAACATTGCGGGTCAGGGAACCGAGGCCCTAGATGGAGACAGTGTCTCCTCCGGCACTGGGGAAAATCTCGGAGATCGAAGCCGAGGGGAGTCACAGATCCTTTGCTGACTCTTAGCAGGTGAAGGGAGGTCCAGGGAACTCTTACGTTTCTCAGGCCTGGATTTTGACTCTCTCTCCTTCTCTCTGCCCCTTTTCCACTCCATTTCCGCAAGCTTTGAAATGGGAGGTTGTGTCCCAGCCTGGGAGAGAGAAGAAGCAAGGGCAAGAGAGGAAGGAGAGGCGGCCACAGCAGCCGCTGTGACCAAAGCCAAGGATGAGGCAACCGCCTCAGAAGTGGGAAGAAGGCCTTTCAGGGCCAACTTAGCCTTCCTGTCCTTGATTGCGCACGGGTTAAAACACGCGCATATAGAGCAGTCGGTACTTAGATGGGCAACGCCCAAGCACATTACACAAAGAGTGTGGCCATCTGCTGGGGACAACTTATGGCCACCTTTTAAACACAGTGCACCTTTTAAACACAGGCTTACCAGCCTTTCAGACAAGAGAGGGAAAACGAGTAGAGAGAAAAAAAAATTAGTTTTCCCACTTAAACCACTCACCACACTCACACGCAGAACACACTGAGGGGGGAGGGGAAATAAGTACACTAACCAACTAAGCTAAACAACCAAAAAGTTTAATTTAATGACACACCAAGTGAGGGGATTAGAAGGGGAACCTATACTAACCACTATACTAAAATTTAGACGAAAAAAGGCTTTCTAAAAGCTTTCAAAAACCCACTTATTACTTGGAGCTCAGGAAATCACGATGCTTCAGCAAGCCACGGCAAACGGGATCTGGGGGTTAGAAGGTAGTGGAGGTGTATTATGGGTAAGGGGAGGAGCTTGGAGCTTGGAGCAGATGCTAGTGAGATTGCCGGCTCGGATCCGGTATCCCACAGGTTGAAGACCAAATGAAGTAAACTACTTCAGATTATGACAATTTCATGTGCACCGAAATGAAGGAAGTTAGAATAATGTATGCAGTATGTAATTAATCCATTAAAGCCACAAAATATGGCAAAAAGAGATAAAACACAGTGCAATTAAGGATGGCAGAAAGGATATCATGTTAAATCACACAGTGAGGAGAAGGAAATCAGTAAATGTTCTTTAGGTTGTGTCCTTTTCATTATGGAACAATTCTTCAAGATCCTAATAGTCAAGCATCTTTTGCTGAGTGTCCTACAGTTCTAAAAATTGAATCCCACTTTATCAATGACTGTCACAGACTAAGGGCAGAAGGCCTTTATACAGAGATCAGACAGTTTTTCCCTTTTATACCTGACAGTGTTATATACTAACTCATGAGACTGTACTACATAGAGGGAGAAACAGAAGATGCAGGCCCTCAGAAAGATTGCCCCTCTGTAAAAACAATTACGTTGTAACATTTCCAGTTTACTGTCTACACTACTATAAAGTGAAATGGGATACCCTTTTTTTTTTATTCGTTTTTTGATAGCCCACAGGATTTGCTCCTCCTGAATGCAACTGGCTCAATTGTTTCTCCACAGAGCAAGAGCTCTATGCCCATTCATTCCTTGGTGGAGGCAAGAAGCAAGTGTTAAGGAGTAGTTCAGCCTGCAGACATTATCCCCATCCCTTTAATACCCTACAAGCTTCGCAGTTGCCAACTTCAGGAGATGCATGTGTGCTTCTGTACATGCACAACCTACTGACTAAACAGCAAACCATTTGCAGCACAGGCTTGATACACTCTACATACAGCCAGTGACACACTTGCATTCCTGCAGGTGTTACCAATACAGTGAGACAAGCTATACCCCCCCTCCAGAAAGGACAGGCCGGTACTGGCTTCTCATTGCCATCCTCCCCTACCTGGTCTCTCCAGCACCCATACCACTAGGTGAACATGGGTCTTCTAGGGTGCAGAAAGAGATTTATCCTTCTGCACCATGGGGTCAGGGAATTGACATAATGTATCTTGATTGGTTGGCTTGTTGATGGTCTAGTCTTGCAGACAATTTCAACTCAATGAGCTTTTAGTGAAAGTAATGTATGAAATTGACTATAGAGAGAATCTCTATTGCTATCATCTCATCATAAGTTTGTATAACCAAGCTATTTATTGTCTATAGGGATGAAATAATAGAAATTGAAAAAAACGACACCAGTGAGAGCTTAAATGCTCTCCATTTATTACAGAAAAAAATAAACAGGATGTTACTAAGAATCTGTAATTATGTCATTTCCTTTTTCATACTATCAAACTGTTCCTCAGATACATGATTATTAATTTCCTATACATAATGGAGGTGGAAAAAAGTACAGTTGTGTAAAGTGAATTTACTAGAAGATCAGATGATCACTGCTGTAGTAGCCTTAGCTACATGGCTTAAATCCTGCCAAGGAAAGAAAGGCCAGCCAGCTTCCAAAGCCTCAGGGTAACTTCCATGCACCAAAACTGTCAAGCAGCTGAAGCAGAGCTGACTAAAAGACAAGTTTGGGCACAAAGCCCATCAGAGCTTTCCTGCCAGCAGACAGAGGGGAGATTGAGCCCTGAAAGGGCTATGCTAGGAACAAAGAAATAAATGTCCACACCCTGGCATAAAAAACGCACAAAAAACGAAGGGGGTGGAGAGAGGGACTACTACAGCATTGAATATTCGTATATCTAATGTTATGACAAGTTCAACTTGCACAACTATAGTATTTTCATCATACTGATGACTGCTGCAGTAGCCCTAGCTGTGTGGGTAGATTACCATAGCTAACTATATTTGGGAGATGGAAGGAGGAGAGTCCAGGAATTCCTGAAGGACAGTTCTAGCAAAGCTTGACCTAGACCTAGAGAAAGAATAAATCTTAATGTTGCTTTTTAAAAGGTATGTACAAAGGACCAAGTAGCAGCTTCTAGAATATTTCTAGAATTCAACTCTTTCCAAAAAGCTATAGATGAAGCCAAGGCCCTGGTAGAGAGGGCCTTGACTCTGCTGAGAATAAATTTGTCATAGAAATATAAGAAAACGATATAGCCTTAGACAACCATTTGGAAATACTTGGTTCTGATGCGGGTTGTCCTTTCTTCTTACCTTCACAAGAAATAAGTGACCCAAAGATCTGAAAGATTTAGTTCTTTCAAGACAGCATCAGAGTTATCTGTGGACATCCAAGGTATGGAGTATCTGTTCTTCCTCATTTTTAGGCTCAGGAAAGGAATGGGGGATGTACAGCTTAGCTTAAAGTAAACCTGAATACCACTTTAGGCATAAAAGTATTAGTTCCCAAAGAAACCCCGACCATGTGTAAAATGAGGTAGAGTTGCCTCACCATAACAGCTTGCAACTCTGACACCCATCTTGGAGAGGTCACAGCAATCAGCAAAACTGTTTTCCATGTTAAGTAACAAGCCAGCCAGATTAGCTGGTTCAAAGGGAACAGATGTTACTTTTCTAACATAGGTTCATAGGTAGGTACAAGGCTATTGGCCCTGGGGCCTACATAAGCCTAGCTAAAAAGGTTCCCTGGCTTTCACCACCCAAGAAAATTATTTTCCTGTGCCCCTGTCAAGCAGTGCCGCAGAAGTGTTCGGGATGAATTTTCTATTTCCCATGCAGTTGTCAGGATTTTTCTTAAAGAGGGCCAATAAGCTGCCAGCCTAGCCAGATAGAATTGTGCAGATAATTCTATAATTTGTAAATATGAATGTTGAACTACAGACTTGTTTTCTTAAATGAAAGAATATGCTGTGAAATGTAAACTTAAAACAATATAACAACATTGCCCTCTGCTGTAAAGAAAGCTAAGACAAGCATTTCTTGTTTGTCCTTTGAAGTTCAAATTATTTCATGACTGTCTTTGATGTTTATAATTCGGCTCCGGCCAGGCTAGATGAAGGCATCCTGCCTATTGTTTTAACGGGTCTATATTATAGCATCGAATTCTACAAAAATCGAATGTTATAATATCGACCCCGTAATGTTGAACGCTGAAAACAGTGAAGGTGCAGAGTACCGAATTCTTTCCCAGGGAAAGAATTTGGTGGGCCGTTGCTGTGGCTTCGCTGTTTTCAGCGATCGATATGTTGGAACATTATGGGTCAGGTTCAGGTAAGTGTGCGATTGTGTGTAAGTTAGGATTAGGGGGCGGGTTAAGTGAGTTAGGGTTAGGGAGAGGGTCAGGTAAGTGTGCGTTTGTGTGGACGTTAGGGCGCGGGTCAGGTAAGTGTGCGATTGTGTGGGTTAGGGAGCAGGTTAGGTGAGTTAGGGTTAGGGCGCGGGTCAGGTAAGTGTGCAGTTGTGTGTAAGTTAGGGTTAGGGGCGGGTTAGGTGAGTTAGGGTTAGGGTGCGGGAGAGGTGAGTGTGCGATAGTGACGGACCTTAGGGTTAGGGTTGTTAAGGTAAGTGGATAGCTAGTAATGCATGTAAAGTTTAGTTTAGGCTTAGGTGTAGGATTTTAAGTGTATGTGTGTGGATTGCTGTTTTTTGTGTGTGTTTGTGCTGTGTGTATGTTTCTCGGAATAGCGAATTTTTCCCTGGGAAAAAATTTGCTATTCTGACTGTTCGATGCTTTTGGATTTCGCTGTTTAGGGTTCGATATTATAGCATTCGATCTTTGTAGAATTCGATATTATAATATAGACCCGTTTTAACTTAAGGAATAATTGCCAGAGTTTACATATGGAATGTCTTTTATTGATGTAGTTTCCTGCAGCTGCAAGATAACAAAAGAATGTAATATCTGTCAGCCTGGGAACCCCAGGAAAGTGTAAAAATGATGTAATGGGAATCAGGACTAAAAATAGCAATTTAAACAGAGAGAATCAGAAGGCATTAAGCATTTTTGTTTTGATCATCCAACTCACAGCACTATCTTGCACATATGCACGTTATCTTAGATTTGTGTTTTCTTTTAGAAATAGCTAGGAACTAGAAAGATTAGAATAAGTGTTTTTCTGTGATGTCAGAACTGTACTACTGATTTATTTAATTATTTCTGTGTGATCTCTGAACTCTTGACTAGCTCTGTGTAGTAGAAAGTATTGTCTTGTGGTTTTAATTATTTATTATTAAATATTTTAAAACTTTTTAACTGTGGCTGGTTTTTGTAGAGATAATTTAAGTTCATGGGCGACGGAACCATAGAGCGAGGGGGGATGGGCCCCCCACTTTTGCAGATCCAGCAACTGAGACCTGTCCAGTCAGATTTTTAGTTTTCACGGCTGGAGCTGCGTACATGATGACGTCAGCTCCCGCAGCCCTCTAACAGCCTGTCAGAATTGAATGCAAGTGGGAGATTCATGATGACATCATGACGCCTGTCAGAAATGAATGCGAGCGGGAGATTCGCGATGACGTCAGCACGCCTGTCAGAATTGAATGCGAGCGGGATTATCGGCTGGATGCGGAATGAATTATTTACTTATTTACTGGCTGCTACAAAATGAAGAATGAAGTTCAGGGCCAACCGGAACAAAGTATTTACTGGCTGCTGTCTGCAGGATGAAGCGGAATTACTGTCTAGTGTCTGCACGACAAAACAAAATGAAGTACAGGGCAAGTTCTGGTAAGGAAGTGTGTGTGTGTGTGTGTGTGTGTGTGTGTGTGTGTGTGTGTGTGTGTGTGTGTGTGTGTGTGTGTGTGTCTGTGTGTCTGTGTGTGTCTGTGTGTCTGTGTGTGTGTCTGTGTGTGTCTGTGTGTCTGTGTGTGTGTGTGTGTGTGTGTGTGTGTGTGTGTGTGTGTGTGTGTGTGTGTGTGTGTGTGTGTGTGAGAGAGAGTTTTCCAGGGAGCTACACGTGCAGACTGAAAACGGTCTCATAGATGACCCGGAAAAACAGAAAAGGAATATATATGTTTGCTTTATAAATAAAAACAATATGTGAATACCCTGCTTGAACTTTAAGGGGGCTCTGTAAGGGAAATATAATTTAAAAACTGAAAAGCTGTTTCTAACAATCTCTTCTTATTCCTGTAAGCATTGTTCATAAAATTACACATGAACTTCAGATATAGAAAGTGTATTTGACTCAATCCCAGTGAGGTGAGGGAGAGAGACTGAGAGGGGTGGGGGAGAGAGACTGAGAGGAGGAAGAGAGAGACTGAGGGGGACAGAGAGAGAGAGAGAGACAGAAAAAGGAGACAGATATGGGGGGACAGAGAGAGAAAGGGGAGAGAGGGAGGGGACAGAGAGAGAGCTCTCAAATGTCCAGATTTTTTACTTATATTTTTGTTCTATTTCTTAGAAAATGAAACTATACCCTTCTGAAAACTCACGCTAAGTCAAAACAGTACAGTTGTGTACACTTACCATAAATGTAGATGTTCGAGTGTATTCACTGTTGCAGTCATCACTTTTGGGTTATCTGCTTGCAGTAGCCCTCAGTCGGCCTGATTAACAAAGTCTTGGGTCCTGCATCGGTTGCTGTCCCTTCCTTCCATGACGTCAAGTCGTCAGGGGTATAAAACATGCAGCCAATGCCATTACATTAGTTTTTTATGCACCAGATGTCAGGTGCCCCTTTAATGGGAAAATATTAAATCTATAAATATACAAGGTTATACCTCCAACAAAAAAGCAAATACACCAAAAAGTTTTTGAAGACAGTAAAGGAAAGTAGAGGTATAACCAAAAAAGAAAAAGAAGGAGGCTGGAGGGAGGGTAACAAGGACTGCAACAGTGAATACACTCGAACATCTACATTTATGGTAAGTGTACACAACCGTACTATGTTCTTCGTGTTTCACTGTTGCAGTCATCACTTTTGGGTAGATTCCCAAAGCTAAAGATGGCAGGAGGAATTTAAATAGAATTAGGACCAGCTAAAAGGCCCTGCAAGACTGCAGTGGCAAAACCAGCTCTGGATTTAGAGAAAATTGGCAGATGGTAATGCTTGGTGAAAGTATCTAGGATGTCCCTGGTAGGGACGCCTCTGAGAAAGACTGTAGAGGTAGATGCAGCCCTGGTAGAGTGGGGTCTGATCCCCTGTGGGACAGGTTTTCCATGGTGTTTGTAGCAAAAAAGAATGCAATGGCCTAGCCATTTGAAAATGGTTTGCTTTGAAATAGCCTTCCCCTCTGCCCCTGCAGCAAATGCCACTGGCAGTTGATCAGATTTCCTTTGAGGTTTAGTTCTGTCCAAGTAGAATCTTAAGTTGCTTGCGCACATCTAAGGAGTGCAGAATCCGTTCCCCTTTGCTCTGTGGATTAGGAAAGGAGGTTGGCAAATGTATGGACTGATTAAGGGCCACACTTGATACCACCTTAGGCATGAAGGAGGGATTGGTCCTGAGGAACACCCTGTCCGTATGAAAGATGATGAAAGGCTCCACTGCCATGAGGGCCAGTAATTCAGATACCCTTGTTGCTGAAGTGATTGCTAAAAGGAAAGCTGTTTTCCAAGAAAGGAATTTTAAGTCCGCAGTGGCAGCTGGCTCGAAAGGAGGAAGGGTGAGCTTTTCCAATACAAAGTTGAGGTCCCACGCAGGAATTGGAGCTCTCCTGTGTGGTCGTAGATTTTTGGCACCTCTGAGGAACTGCTTAAGCAGTGGATGAGAGAAGAGGGGTGGTTCTGTGTTATAATGAGCTGAGATGGCTGAGGCATGACTTTTGATGGAGGAGAAAAAACAGGCCCTTATGAAGCATCTCAGTTAAGTATTGTAAGATCTGAAGTAAATTAGGCACTGTTGTGCTCATACCTTGAGATTGGTTCCAGGCACAGAATCTTTTTCATTTTTCAGCGTAAGACTTTCTGGTACTAGGCCTCCTTGCCTCTAAAATTATATCCATTACTGGTTTACTGAGGGTTGGTAAAGGAGAAATTATGTAATTAGCCAGGCTGCTAGATTCAGTGTTTGAAGCTGAGGATGCAGAATTTGGTTCTCCTGCTGAGACAATAGAGTAGGAGTCTAGGGCAGGTGCCATGGGGCCCACAGTGACACACTGTGCAAGAGGGGGTACACCAGTGTTGGCGTGGCCAGTCTGGTGCAATCAAAATTGTCCTTTGTTTGTCTTGTTTGATCTTTAGCAGTAATTTGGAGAGCAGAGGCAGAGTAGGAAAGGCATAAACTGATAGGTTTTTCCAGCTGAAGGACAGAGCATCAACTTTTCCAAGCTTGTTTGTGGGGAGTCCTTGTGCAGAATTTGTCCAACTGATAGTTTTGGGGGGAGGCAAACAGGTCTATATCTGGGCTCTCCCATTTGCTTGCCAACATATTGAAAATCCTTGGTTCCAGTTTCCACTCTGTGGGTCCATGAGGTTTTTGCTTAGTTCGTCTGCCAGTGTACTTAAGTTTTCCTGGCAAGAATTGAGCTTGTAAATGTACGTGATAACTCAGGGCTGTGTTCCACAATGCCATGGCTAGTCTGCAGAGGGGGTAAGAATGTGTACCCCCTGCTTGCTTATGTACCACATAACTGTGGTGTTTTCTGTCTTTATCATTAATTGTCCTGGAAGAACGTGGTTCTTGAAGGCTGTCAGAGCATTCTGTGCAGCTAACATTTCTTTTTGATTGATATGCAGGTGCATTTGACTTGGGTTCCATTTGCCCTGAATGCACTTCCCTGCCAGGTGGGCCCCCCATGCACAGACTGAAGCGTCTGTTGTTAATGTTTGGGCGGCAGGGGAGAGTGTGAATGGTAGGCCCCTGTTTTGGTGGCAGGCCTCCGCCCACCAAAGGAACTCTAGGCATAGACAAGGCATGATAGGAATCATTGCCTCTAGATCCTGTGAATGTTGACACCATAGGCTTTTGAGATACCATTGTAGTTTCCTCATATGCAGCCTTGCATATGGAATTAGAAGAATGCAGGAGGCCATGAACCCAAAGGCTTGCAGTATTTGCCTTGCAGATAACTAGGTTTTTGTGGACACTTGTTTGAAGTAGGTTGTCAAATGAATCAGTTTCTCTGGCGTGAGGAACGCCATCTGGGAAGTTGTATTTAAGCGTGCTCCCAGGAATATAACTTGTTGACAGGGTACCAGTTGTGATTTCTTTTCATTTATGGTGTACCCCAGACAAGTCAGTACCCTTTGAACAAAGGCCAGATGATTCAAAAGTATGTCCTGGCTTTCTGCCTGAATTAGACAACCGTCCAGATATGTGTATATTTGAATATTTCTCTGCCTGCAGAATGCAATGACTGGAGCTAGGCACTTTGTGAATACCCTGGGCGCAGTAGATAAACCAAAGGGCAGTGCAGAGAACTGACAGTGCATGTAGCCTGCTTTGAAGCATAGGTATTTTCTGCAAGACTCCCTGATAGGGATGTGCAGGTATGCTTCTATTAAGTCTAGTGTTGCCAACCATGCATCTTTGTCTAGCATAGGAAGCAGCTGGTGAAGAGTCAGCATCTTGAATTTTGGTATCACCAGAAAGGTATTTAGAGTAGAAAGGTCCAGGATAGGACGCCATGTATTGTCTTTTCTGGGTCCCAGGAAAAGTCTTGAATAGAACCCATGTCCCTTTTCCTCTTCTGGTACCAACTGATTAGCCCCCATGCTTAAGAGAGAGAGTACTTGATTTTGGGCCTCTGCCCATTGATGTGGGGGTAGATCTGGCCACCTGCTTGGTGTTGGTAAGGTGTGGAAGTGAAATCTGTATCCTTGGGACACTATATTTAAAACCCATTTGTCCTGGGTAATGAGTTCCTAGTTTTTTGCCTGCAGACCAATCTTTCCGCCTAAAGGAGCATTCAGTTGGGAAGTGCTTGGAAGTTTTAAAAGCAAGTCATTGAGACTGTTTTCTATAGGGAAGAGTCTTAACATTCCCTGATTTGGGTGCGGAAACCCCCCACTGCTTAGTCTTGTGTGTCCCCTGGGACTGAAACCTGGGGTTTCTGCTATGTCTGGGTTTGGCTTTGAGAAGACCTTGAAGAGGCTGGAAAGGACCAATTCATAGAGGGCCAGTGCCTACTAAATCTAAGAGTCTGAACTTGTAAGAAATCTTTAACAGTTTGCATAGATTTAGCTTCATCTTCCATCTTTTTCAGAACGTTCTCAGCCTTGTTGCCAAATAGGCGGTCCTGATTTAAGGGAGCATCCAACAATTTAGCTTTAACATGATCAGGTAAAGATTGCTCCTTAAGCCAAGCATGCCTTCTGAGCACAGAACCAGTAACAGCAGCACTGCAAGAGGCCTCTAAAGAATCAAATTCACATTGCAAAGTATGTTTTCCAACCTGCTCAGCAGAATGCTTCTTTCGACTTTTCCCAGTTAGGGGTCGCCACAGCGGATCATCTGTCCGCTCATGATTGGCAGTAGAGTTTTACGGTGTCGAGTTGCCAGCCCAGCGCCCAACCTTCCACAGAAGGCACACACATGCACACACACACACCTAGGGCCAGTTTGGGGTGTCCAATCCACCTACTGCATGTCTTTGGGATGTGGGAGGAAAGTGGAGCACCCGGAGGAAACCCACGCGACCACAGGGAGGACAAGCAGATGCCGCAGAGAAGGCACCCCAGCCGAGAATCGAACCGGAGAACCTCTTGCTGTGAGGCGGCAACGCTAACCGCTGCACCACCGTGGCCACCCTCTCAACAGAATGCATTAAATCCTGTAATTCTTTATTTTCCGCACAGTCAGGAATCAACATCATTTTCTGTTTAAGCAATCCAATAACATCTTGTTGATACTTTAACATATGAAACTGGCAATTTAAAGCCCTAATGGCCAAGGTTGCAGAAGTGTAGACCTTCTTACCCCATCTTTCCAGCGCCCTGGAGTCTCTATCAGAAGGGGTAGGATTTTTAGCAATAGAAGCCTTAAAGCCCTTGGGTTCCTGTGAAACAGTCTCTGGATCCACAGTAGGATTTTTGAAAAGGAACTTGTGTGAATCAGGAACCCTGTAATATCGGTCAGGTTTTCTGGGAGTAGGAGGCAAGGAATCAGGGGCCAAACTAGATTCCGAAAAAGCATTATCAACAATGTCTAGTATTGGAGGAATAGCTAAAGGCCTATGCTGAGGCAGGAGTAAGAAATCCCTAAGCCTATTTTCTGAATCAGGAAAGTCCTGGCTTTCCCAGTGGAAATGCTCCCTTAGAGTATGTAAGGTTTCACCTAAAGAAAAATCCTCTGGAGGAGAAGCAGAGGGAATGGAGTCCTCTGCATCAGAATCCTCATAAGTAAATAAGGGCAAATCCAGATCATCAGAAAAATCAGAATCCTTGTCAGACGATTCATAAACAACTTCAGTCCTAGGTCTCTTAGAAGGGGGGAGGCTGGCTTCCCCTGATTAGAGTTATAAAGATCTTCAGCCATTCTTATCATTCGTTTTTTTTTAGGCATAGAGGCCTGAGCATGCAGCCTGGACGTCAGTTTTTTAGGCATGGTTCGAGATTTAGGCCTAAAAGAAGAAGGAGGCGTCGGTTTAATATGCAAGTCCGTAGGCCTGAATACACCCTCAGAAGCCAGTGCCTGCACAGCGGCTCTGGACCCATCTGAGATAGAGACATCCATAGGTTCCATAGTTGAAGCATCTCGCGGCATACCGGACTCCGAATGGGTCTCAGTAGATGCCTGCGAATCAGAAGTAGCGGGTATCAGGGGCTGCGAAAGCGCCTCACTGAGTACTGGCGAACTGGTGACAGGCTTAGGAGAAGCGTTGTTGGCAGTTTTGGACCTCGGCGGCCTGTCTCTGTCTTTATCATTGTATTTTTTCGGAATCCCGGTAGTTGGATGGCTAACCAATGACATTTCTGGATAATTAAACCGAGAACCGAAATATTTTGAGGTGAAAATATACCAACGACAGATAGTGCGCTGATTAAATAAAGCAAAAAACCGACAATATGGTACGTTGTGTTCAGGGCTTAGGCAAGGAATACAGTACGAATGAAAATCTTTATGAGGTATTTGCTTTCCACAAGTAATGAAATTATTAACTTTTACTGACATCTGTAAGGAGCAAGAAAAAGTTTCCCCAATGGGGTACTTAGCTTTAGTTGAAGACTTTGGTTCTGAAACTCGAAAACGAAAATTTCAGGAGTCAGCCGACCAGCACTTGCGAACTGCTTCTGCTTCGAACACCACATGGCAAGAAAGACTGATATAATGGCATCAGCTGCATGTTTTATACCCCTAACGACCTGACATCATGGAAGAAGGGACAGCAACCGACGCAGGACCTAAGACCTTGTTAAGCAGGCCGACAGAGGGCTACTCCAAGCAAAAGTGATGATTGCAACAGTGAAACACGAAGAATAAGAAGTTATGTACCTACTATAACGTTCCATGTTAGTTGTCTTCATCTCGCCTTCTTTCTTGCTGTTTGGGATCGGAGCCGATCCTCGGCTCTGACTAGGCCATCTTCAGTAGCTCGAGAGCTGTTTACTGGCTCAAGGCTACCCTTATCTCATGATGCCTAGCGATAGCTACGCAGATCTCGTTTGAAACAGCTAATCCAGACATAATAAGAGAGAAACCACTTGTCAAAAAAAGTACAGTTTTGTACCTACCATAAATGTAGATGTTCGAGGATCCACATTGCTGCAGTCATAACCTGTGGGTAGTCCGCTGTCCTCGGTCGGCCCAATACCAAAGAGTTAGGCTGGCATCGGTCATGGTCGCCCAGAGCTGACGTCAGTACGCAGTAGTACTTAAGCGCATGACTGACACCATATCCTCAGTCTTTCTTGCCCCAGATGTCAGAAGGCCTAAAAAGGAAAGGCCATAGCCAAAAAAGTAAATACCCAACAATCACCATTGAGAAAAATAATAAGTATCCCAAAAGAAAAACAGCAACCCCAAACTATAGAGGGGAAGGAGGGAGGGAAAATTGGACTGCAGCAATGTGGATCCTCGAACATCTACATTTATGGTAGGTACAAAACTGTACTATGTTCTTCGTCTCACATTGCTGCAGTCATATCCTGTGGGTAGAATCCCAAAGCAAAGGTAAAGGGAGGCTGGCAAACTAAAAAGCATAAAGGTATGAGGGTTTGCCCACGTGGCAGCTGCACAGATGGAATCCATGGGCAACCTGCACTGAAAGGCTACGGAGGTGGCTAATGCCCTAGTAGAATGACCTTTCGGTTTAATTGGTAACTCTTTATTCCTTAACTGGTAAATAAAAGTAATAGTGTGGGACAACCATCTGGATAAGGTCACCTTGGAAACTAGGAGACCTTGTTTGTTTAAGGTATAAGAAAGGAATAATTGGTCTGACTTTCTTATTTCTTTAGTTCTGTGTAGGTAAAAACGCAGTTGTCTATGAATGTCCAATTGATGAAGTTTGTACTCTGCCTTGTTGCTATGATTTGGGAAAAACACAGGGAGATCTATAGGTTGGTTTAAATTATTTTCTGAGCAGACTTTAGGAAGAAACAAAGGATTACTCCTCAGAGCAACTCTGTCCTTGTGAAACACCAGGTAGGGAGGACGAACACATAGTGCTTGAAGTTCTGAGACACGCATAGCTGAAGTGATAGCTACCAGAAAGTGTGTCTTCCAAGATAGAAACTTGATGGAGCAGGATGCGGCTGGTTCAAAAGAGGGCAGAATTAAGAAAGTTAGGACTAAATTAAGGTCCCAAGGAGGAGGGGGATCTCTCACTGGAGGGTCTAAGAAGAGATGTTCCTCTCAAAAAAGCTTTACAGAGCTTATGAGACATAATGTTAGAATTTGACAAACCAATATGAAAATTAGAAATGGCCGCTAATTGTACCCTAATCATAGCGGAAGCGGCCCGGAGTAACAGTTGTGCTAGGAATTCCAGAATTTCGTGGACTGGGGCTGAGAAGGGATCCACATTCCTAGACACTGCCCAACAAGAAAAACTTTTCCATTTGTTAGCATAAGTTTTTCTCTTTGTAGACTTATGAGAGGAGATGATAATCTCACAGACTGCTGGGGAGATGCTGGGAAGCCTGGCTAAGGTTGGAAGTGGAGCAACAAAGCTGTGAGCTGGAGAATTTGAAGGGATTGATGCAACCCGCCTGACTGATGAATCAGGAGATCTGGAATTGGGTCCAGAGTCCAGGGCTGATCGAGAAGGTAATGGTGTAGGAACGGAAACCATATCTGTCGAGGCCAGTAGGGGGCAATGAGGATCATTTTGCAACTCAACGATTTTGCTTTCTGTATGAGTTTCGGTATCAGGGGAAATGGAGGAAAAAGCATAAAGAAGTCCCTGAGGCCAATCGTGGACTAGAGCGTCTCTGGGTATGTGACCTGGGAGCGGAAGAAGGGAGAAGTAGTTGCTGCATTTGCTGTTGAAGGGGGTGGCAAAAAGACCGCAGCAAGGCTGTCCCCATTTGCGGAAAATAAGTTCCGCAACTTCCTGATTCAGAGACCACTCGTGAGGCATGAGGATAGCTCTGCTGAGCCTGTCCGCTATGACGCTATATCTCCCAGGGATGTGCGTCGCAATCAGAAAACGTTGGGCAGAAATCGCCCACTGCCAAAGTCTGAGTGCTTCTCGACACAGGGGGTAGGATCTGGTTCTGCCCTGCTTGTTGATGTACCACATCACTGACATGTTGTCTGTTTGAACTGCAATGGTCTCGGAAGGAAGAGAGTCTTTAAGAGCTTGCAACGCTAGGAGCACAGCTCTCATTTCTAGGACATTTATGTGCAGATGCTACTCGTGAGGCTGCCAAGTGCCTTGGACTGTCCTGCCCAGATAATGCTCCCCCACCTTATCAGGGAGGCGTCTGTCGTCACTGTGGCTACCGGAGGGGTTGTATGAAAGGTCTGCCCTGAGTAACTAGTGGGGAGACCATCCACCAAGAAAGGTGTCTTTTGCATGCCTCCGTGATCAGGATCATGTGAGACACGGGTAGCTCTTGGAAAGACCACTGTGTGAAAAGAAGCCACTGAAGAATTCTCATGTGGAAGCACGCTAGTGGGAGTAGAAGAACGGCAGATGCCATGGAGCCCAGAGTTTGATGGACATACCTGATTTGGATCCTTTTGCTCTGCATTAGGATTTGCACTTGTTGACGAATTGTGGACACTCTTTCTAGTGGCAACCTTGAGGACATATCCCTTGTGTTTAAGTCTGTTCCTACGTAAGTGATAGATTGATAGGGCAACAACCCAGATTTTTCTAAATTTATTGTAATACCTGCTTGTTGATGTACCACACCACTGACATGTTGTCTGTTTGAATTGCAATGGTCCCGGAAGGAAGAGAGTCTTGAAGAGCTTGCAACGCTAGGAGCACGGCTCTCATTTCTAGGACATTTATGTGCAGATGGTACTCGTGAGGTTGCCAAGTGCCTTGGACTGTCCTGCCCAGATAATGCCCCCCACTCTATCAGGGAGGCGTCTGTCATCACTGTGGCTACCGGAGGGAAGCAGAAGTCAGAGCTTGACGTGGCAGAGTTGAAGATGTTAAGATTTGCACTGGGTGTGACGAGGATGGACAGGATTAGGAATAAGTATATTAGAGGGTCAGCCCAGGTTGAAAGGTCTGGCGACAAAGACAGACAGGCAAGATTACGCTGGTTTGGACATGTACTGAGGAGGGATGCAGAGTATATTGGGAAAAAGATGCTAAGGATGAAGCTGCCAGGTAACAGGAAAAGAGGGAGGTCTAAGATAAAGCTTATGGATGTGGTGAGAGAGGACATGCAGGTGGTTGGGTGTGACACAGCAAGATGCACAGGACAGGAATAAATGGAAAAGTACAGTTTTGTACCTACCATAAATGTAGATGTTCGAAGATCCACATTGCTGCAGTCCTAACACTTGGGTAGTCCGCTGTCCCTCGGTCGGCCCGAATATCAGAGTATAAGGCTGACGTCGGTCAGGGCACATTTGACTGACATCAGAACGTCAGGGTACAAATGCGCATGACCGACGTCATATCCTCAGTCTTTTCTTGCCCCAGATGTCAGAAGACCCTAAAGAAAAAGGTCCAAACCCATAGGCAACAGCTAAACAATCAACCAGCCTAACACCAAGAATATGTACAATATATACAATATATACAATAAACACAATATACCTCAGATGTATAACCCAACCCACACAACCACCTCAAACTACAGAGGGAAGGAGGGAGGGATTGGACTGCAGCAATGTGGATCTTGAACATCTACATTTATGGTAGGTACAAAACTGTACTATGTTCTTCATCTCACATTGCTGCAGTCCTAACACTTGGGTAGAATCCCAAAGCAGAGGTAAGGGAGGATGGCTAAACTATAATGAAGCAGGAGCTGCCAGAATGCCCTGCAACACAGCAGTGGCAAACCCAGCCCTGGATTTAGAGTACAATGGAAGGTGGTAATGCCTAGAGAAGGTATGCACTGAACTCCAAGTGGCTGCCTCCAAAATATCCTTAATTGCCACCCCCCTCAAAAAAGCTGTTGAAGTGGCAGTAGCCCTAGTGGAATGAGGCCTAATCCCAGCTGGAATCTCCTTGCCATGATGGGAATAACAGAAAGCAATGCAAAATCCAATCCACTTAGAAATAGTTTGCTTTGACACGGGCTTGCCCTGAGAGCACAAAGCAAAAGAAACTAATAACTGCTGAGATTGTCTGAACCCTTTAGTTCTGTCCAAATAATATCGCAACTGCCTATGTACATCTAAAGTGTGCAAAATCTTTTCCCCTTTATTTTGGGGATTTGCATAAAAAGTAGGCAAATGAATAGTTTGATTTAAAGCCACACTAGAAACCACTTTAGGCATAAAGGAAGGATTAGTACGTAAAGATACCCTGTCCTTATGAAAAATTAAGAAAGGCTCAACTGCCATAAGGGCCTGCAATTCAGAAACCCTTCTTGCAGAGGTAATGGCCAACAAAAAAGCAGTCTTCCATGACAAAAATTTCAATTCAGCAGTCGCTGCAGGTTCAAAAGGTTGTAGAGTGAGTTTCTCCAACACAAAATTGAGATCCCAAGCAGGAGTAGGAGCTCTTCGTGGGGGTCTTAAATTCTTTGCCCCTCTAAGAAATTGCTTGAACAAAGGATGAGAAAACAATGGTGGGTCACAGTCATAGTGAGCTGAAATTGCTGCAGCATGAATCTTAATAGAAGAGAAGGACAAACCTTTGTCCAATAACTCAGTAAGATATTGAAGAGCCACACTTAAATTAGGCTCAGAAACATCCAAATCCTTTGCTGCACTCCAAAACAAAAATCTCTTCCATTTATCTGCGTACACTTTCCTTGTACTAGGCCTTCTAGCTTCCAAAATCACATTCAAAACTTGTTGTGGAAGTTGAGACCCTCTATGGTTTAAAACAGAACATGCCATGCTGTTAGGTGAAGAGAGTGAAGTTTGACATTGAGCAAATGGCTGTCCTCCTGGGACAACAGATGTGGAATCAAAGGCAAAGGCCATGGAGGCTTCCGTACTAGACTTCTCAGTAGTGGGTACCAGTGCTGCCGAGGCCAATCTGGTGCTATCAAAATCATCCTTGGCTTGTCCTGTCTGACCTTCAGAAGTACCTTTGAGAGGAGAGGCAGAGGTGGAAAGGCATACACATGAAGATTTGTCCAACTGAAAGAAAGAGCATCCACTTTCCAAGCTGTGGGATGATACCGCTTTGTGCAAAACTTTGGCAGCTGGTGGTTTAGTGGAGAAGCGAACAGATCTATGTCTGGAGTTCCCCAGGACACTGTCAATTTCTGAAATACATGAAGATCCAGTTTCCACTCGTGGGGATCCATGATTTGTCTGCTTAACACATCTGCTAAGGAGTTCTGTGCTCCTGGCAGAAACCTTGCCTGAAGATTGAGCTGTAAACTGAGAGCAGTCTCCCACAAAATCATTGCTTGCCTGCATAGAGGATAAGAATCGTTCCCCCTTGCTTGTTGATGTACCACATGACAGTTGTGTTGTCTGTTAGAATCAACACCTGCCCTGGAAGAAGTAATTCCTTGAAAGCCATTAATGCAAACTGGACTGCTAACATCTCCTTCATGTTGATATGCAGATGTTGTAGTCTGGCAGGCCACTTGTCTTGTATCCACTTTCCATTCAGATGAGCTCCCCAAGCTTTGTCTGAGGCATCTGTCGTTAAAATCTGACTCGCCTCTGGCCGGGTCACAGAGAGTCCCTTGTTTAGGTGACATTCCTGAGCCCACCACAAAAATTCCTTTTGAATGCAAGGTATTATTCGAATGACAGTGTCCGGATCCTGGCAGTGCTGTGTCCATACATTTTTGAGATACCATTGTAGCTTCCTCATATGCAGTTTGGCATTGGGAAGCACCAGAATACAAGATGCCATGAACCCTAAGGCTTGAAGGACTGTCCTTGCAGTCAGCCCGGACTGATGAGATAGTTGATGGAAGTAAAGGGAAAGACTCTTTTGTTTGTCCGGGGTTAAAAAGGCCATCTGGGATGCTGTATTCAGTCTCACACCCAGAAAGCACATGTCCTGAGAGGGTACTAGACTGGACTTTATTTCGCTCACAGAATACCCTAGGCATCTTAGCACTGCTATCACATATTCCAAATGATGAAGAAGCTCTTCCTTTCTTGAGCCAGAATCAGGCAGTCGTCCAAATAAGGATAGATTTGTATTCCTTTTAGCCTGAAGAAAGCTATCACTGGAGCCAGAACTTTCGTGAACACTCTGGGCAGTAGATAAGCCAAAGGGCAATGCAGAGAACTGATAGTGAGAATTCCCAGCTCGAAAACGCAGATACTTCCTGCAACTTAGTCTGATAGGAACATGAAGGTAAGCCTCCTTGAGATCCAAAGTTACCATCCAATGATCTTTGCCCAGCAGAGGTAAAAGCTGCTGCAACGTCAACATTTTGAACTTGGGAATGTCCAGATAAGTGTTGAGGATGGATAAATCCAAAATTGGTCTCCACGTGTTCCCCTTCTTTGGTACTAGGAACAGGCGAGAATAAAATCCTAGGCCCCTTTCTGGCATGGGAACCGGCTGTATGGCCCCTATTTGGAGTAACAGTGTAGTTTGCTTGTGAGCCTCCATTCTTTGTGGAGGAGGAATGTCTGGCATGCCGTTGAAAGGAGGCAAGGTATGGAAATAAAACCTGTAACCGTGATGTATGATATCCAGTACCCATTTGTCTTGGGTAATCAAACTCCAATTTTCTTTGAAAAGTGCCAGCCTTCCTCCCAAAGGTGCCGCCAGGCGAGAAGCCTCTGGCAGCTGAAAAGGTAGGTCATTGAGTCTGTTTACGAAAGGACTGATCCCTGCCCTCACTCGAAGACTGTGCAGGAGAACTCCCTGTTCTAGGCCTAAAAGAGCCCTGACCTCTGCCCCTGCCACGTCTAGATCTACCCCTAGACTGGGAATCATAAGAAGGATACGTCCACCCCTTAGTAGGCCAATTTCTACTAAACTTTGGAGGCTGAACCTGCAAAAAATCTTTAACAGTCTGCATAGACTTAGCCTTGTCTTCCATTTTCTTTAAAACTGCCTCAACAGGAGAACCAAACAGGACATCAGATTGCAAAGGGGCATCCAAAATCCTAGTTTTAACATGGTCAGATAAATTTTGATCCCTCAGCCAGGCATGCCTGCGAAGAACTGACCCAGTGGCAGCCACCCTAGAGGAGGCCTGTACAGCATCAAAACCACATTGCAAAGAATGCTTACCCACCTGTTCAGAAACATGCACTAAATCCTGTAACTCTTTACAATCAATACCTTCCGCCAGAGCATCAACCTTAGATTTCAACTGTGAAAGCAGATAATTTTGATATTTTAACATATGAAACTGGCAATTCAAAGCTCTCATGGCTAGGGTGGAAGAAATATAAACTTTCTTTCCCCATCTATCCAAGGTCCTGGCCTCTTTATCTGCAGGAACCGGATTCTTGACAACAGAAGCCTTAACACCCTTGGGCCCCTGGCTAACAGTCTCTGGGTCTGCCCTAGGACTCTTAAAAAGATACTTATGAGCTTCAGGCACCCTGTAATACCTATCTGGTTTAACAGGAGCAGGAGGCAAGGAATCAGGATTAAGAGAAGCCTCTGCAAACACGTCTTCCACCACAGTCAAAACAGGAGGTATAGCCAAAGGCCTATGCTGGGGTAAAACAAAATTCCCTAAGCCTTTTCCTAGAGTCAGAGAAGTCCTGACCCTCCCATTTAAAGTGCTCTCTCATGGAGTGAAGGGTCTCTGAAAAGAAAAATCCTCAGGAGGAGAAGCAGAAGGAGTAGAATCATCAACATCAGAGTCAGAATAATGAGAATACTCCTGCAAATCTTCAGCCAAGACTCAGACACACCTGAAGCCTGCTCATAATCCCCAACACTGGCTCCATCCTAGGCCTCTTATCAGGAGGGGGCATAGAGCCTCTAATTAAAGTAATTAAATCTTCTGCCATTTTAAGCATGTGCTTCTTGGGCACAGAACCTGAAGAACTAGGAGTGACACCCACAGCAGCTAAACTAGACCTGCCTCTAGGAGAAGCCTTGGAAGCAGAAAGAGAGGGCCTAGACACCTTAGGAAGGGAGGGGAGCAAAGTAACCTGAGAAGCCCCTGTAGCCTGACTTGCCTCCTGGGAGGCCACATCCTGTAAAAGCAGAGTTTCTCCCTGGGACTCCAGAGAGGCCTCCGTCGGAACCACTGGTTCCACTGACGCCTCTAAAGAACCGGCGTCTGGTTCGGACGACTCCTCTAACCTAGGTTTAACAGCCTTGTCCTTGCGCTTCTTGGAGGAAGCCGGCGTTGGAGCATCCGACGGCATTTTGTAATTGCACCGCTTCCCAAAGACCAACCTGGCACAATCCAACCTCCGCTTTATAGTGCGTTTATTGAACCTAGCACAAAAGCGGCACCCAACAACGTCGTGCTCAGGTCCCAAACAAGGTATACACAAATTATGGTAATCCCTATGCGGTATCTGTTTCCCACAAGAAATACAGTTATTCACTTTTTCTGACATCCGGTAAACCACTGAGGCAAGAAAAACAAAATATTCTAACGGGTACTTAACCAACTCTGACTTCGGTCTTAAACTCCGAATTCGAAAAATTTCAGAACGCCGATCGGCACTTGCAACACTGCTTCTGCATCGGACCATGCGGCAAAAAAGACTGAGGATATGACGTCGCGGTCATGCGCATTTGTACCCTGACGTTCTGATGTCAGTCAAATGCGCCCTGACCGACGTCAGCCTTATACTCTGATATTCGGGCCGACCGAGGGACAGCGGACTACCCAAGTGTTAGGACTGCAGCAATGTGAGATGAAGAACATCAGTTGATCTGCTGTGGCGACCCCTAATGAGAGCAGCTGAAAGAAGGAGAAGATTGTAATACTTAGCTGGGTGCAGGATGTGACTGTATAATCCCGTGCTTGTAGGAGTTGATGCCTGGTGGTAGCAGTGAGGAGCCAGTCTAGATATGGAAACACCTGGAATCCTTGACGTCTCAGGTGAGCCGTGACCACTGCCATACTTTTGGTGAACACCCTGGGGGCTGTGGTGAGACCAAAGTACAGAGCTCTGAACTGGTAATGACTGGCCCCCACCTGAAAGTGAAGAAATCTCCTGGAGCGTCCGTCCATCTTGATATGGTAGTACGCGTTCTGAAGATCTATCAAGCACATCCAATTGTCCTGACCCAGAAAGGGTAGAATAGACTGTAGTGTGACCATCCAAAACTTTGTTCTTTGTACAGATTTGTTTAGTCTGCTGAAATCCAGAATCGGTCTCCAGTCCCCTGTCTTTTTTGGTACCGAAAAGAACCTCGAGTAAGTTCCGGATCCGTGCTGGTCTGCGGGGACTTCCTGGATGGCTCTTTTTTCTAGCAGTTTTGAAACTTCTATTACTGCTTGCTCCTTCAGATTGGGTGGAACATTGGAAGGGTCTTCTTTGACTGTAAGTGGGATTGATGGAAGGGAATTTTGTAACCTCCGGATATAATGGACCGTACCCACCTGTCTCTTGTTAAATTTTGCCTGGCTTTTGGGTACAGTGAAAGTCTTCCCCCGACTGCCTCCAGAGGTGAGCAGCCGGGCAACCCTTCAGGGATGCTGGAAGAGCTTATCAGAGAAAGATTCTCTGTTGCCCTGGTTCTGCGGACCCCCTCTGCCATGAGGGCGGCGTCTATTATTATTGTTTCCCCCTCTGTCTCTGGAGGAAAAATCACGTGCGTCAGGTAAGGCTTCCTGAGATTTACAGAACCACATCTTCCCACTCTTCTGACCCTTGGGGTAAGGTCTAGATTGAGTGGAAAAATGGACTCCCATGGCAGAGAGAGTCCTGCCTTCTTGCTCACACCTAGTCAACGTGTCTTTCACCTGTGGCCCAAAGAGAAAGGAGCCATGAAAGGGGGTACTGGTGAAGGACGCTCGAAAGGGTTCCACAAACTGACACAGCCGCATCCACGTATGCCTCCTAAGGGCCACACCCATGCCCACGGCTCTACTAGCTCCATCAGCTGAATATGAAATGAGCCTCATGGAGGAGTTAACTACAGAATTAAGTGTCACTAGTTGGGAAGCTACTTTGGCTTGTGCTCCCTCAGCTGTAGGATCTTGAAGGGTATCTCCAAGCTCTTTAAGGATATCCCTTTGAAGTCGAGTAAAATGACACAGTTCCAGTCACCTCATGGAGAAGGTCGCTGAAGCAAACATTCGCTTTCCGTACCTGTCTATCATCCTAGACTCCTTGTTAGAGGGATGAACAGATGAAGAGGTCTCTGCTAACTCTTTTTTGGTGGCTGCTGCTACCACCATGGTATCAACGGGCACACCTTTAGAAAGGAATTCCTTATCCTGGGGAGCTGTAATAAATTTACTAGGTCTCCTCGGAGTTGGTTCCACTGTGTCCGGAGCTGACCAAGCCTTTCGAGCCACTACGGACATAAGTGGGTTGAAAGGCGAAGAAACCCAGGAGTTGGAAGGTCGGGAACCGAAAGCATCCAGGAATACAGACTCATCCTCGGTAGAAGCTAGGAGATTCCAGTTGCCCCTCTGCCTAAGCATTTCCAGGATGTCCGAGAAGGAAACATCTTCAAAGGGGGATCTTGGGGACCCTTCCGATTCATCTAAGTCTGTATCAGAAGTGACAGACTCAGGGGAGTCAATGTGCTTCCTCTTGCACTTCTTCTTCTTCTGAGGGGGCTCCTCTGAGTGATCAGGGGAGGCCTTGGAAGAAGAGGAAACACCCAATGGGGTGTCCTAGAGCATCGGTTCCCTACGCTTGGGGTCTGGAGGAGGAGCAGATGTTGGCACAGACACTATGGGGGACGGAGCCGGTGGGGCTGGTACTGGAACTGACTCGGGGGACAGCACACTCCGCATAACCTCAAAGGCTTCCCTGCCTTGAGGAAGAGAAAGCTCCGGTTCCGAAGAAATAGGAATCTTTCTCTGTGCCGAGGAGGACAGCTCCGAGGCCGATATTGGAGCAGAGCTCACCTGCGCTGATGCTCCGAGAGGGAGAACGGGGTCGGACAAGGGTCCGATGCCACTCGCCCCCTCGGAGCCGACAGGGGAGCCCCGGCATCCAGATCCCTCGATCGAAGGTACTATCGAGGTAATCGGAGCAGACGTCAGAACCGAAGGAGATATGGTTATCGGAGCAGATGGTTCCACTACTCGAACCCCAATGAACTCCGGCTCCGAGCTCAATGGAGTCAGAGAAGGAACAGAAATGGAGGTGGATGGAGCAGATACCCGTTGAGGAGGGCTAGACAACATTTTAGCTAGTGCCTGTGATTTTAGCAACCTACTTACTACTCTCTCCACATCATAATCCGACAGCCTAGAGGATCGAGAGGAGTGTGAAGAATGGTGGCTATGTTCACTTTGCAATAATGGAGAGCCAGGAGCCGAATTAACTGACTAACGAAGGGACCTTTTATGGCTCCGAAACATCCGATGGAGCCGACAGAGGGGTTGTCTTGTCGGTGCCAGCCGGAACCGACATACTATGTAAATCCTGTCCCTGAGTCGGCTCCGAAGGTGGAGCCGACGGTTTAGAGGATTTTGGGGTTTTCACTGGCTGTGAACTCTTTGCTGGTGAATCCTGAGGTTTTAACAGACCCTTAAGGATCAATTTGTTCTTCCATTCCTGCAGGACTCTTGGACTAAAGGCATGGCAGATAGAACAAGAGTCCTGCAGGTGAACAGCGCCCAAACAATAAACGCAACTAGTGTGCCCGTCTGTCAGAGACATTTTCTGACAGCACGAGTCACACTTTTTAAATCCAGACACTTTAGCTTCTTTAGACATATCAACCACAAAAAACCAAGCAACAGAAGAGAAACACAGATAGAAAAAAATTCTACTCTAGTCAAAGTACAACAAACTATTTTTTTTTTAAAATGAACGATAGCAAAAAACAGAAGGAAAGGAGAGCCTCTAAGTTAAACGGCTGTCCTTGGGAGGGGAGAACTCTCTAACTTAAACGAGTTCTACTGAAAGGGACTATAAAAGAACAAGGTACTCAACAACAAACACTAGTAAATAAAACTAAGAAAGGTAATTTATCCAATAGTTTTATGGAGTATAAGAATATATTTCTACACAAAAAATTTGAAATACAAGCCTGAGCCAGAAAACGACACACCTCGCAGCTGAAGCGGCAAATGAGATCTGGGTAACTATCGGTAGGCATCATAGAATAAGGGGTAGCCTCAAGCCAGTAAACAGCTCTCGAGCTATTGAAGATGGACGAGTCAGAGCCAAGGATTGGCTCCAATCCCAAACAGCAAGAATGAAGGCGAGATAGAATAACAGATGATGTTAAGTTGTCTATCAACTTTCTAAGTCTGTAAGAGCAAAATGTCCCACCATTATTTGTGGCTTTATCCAGATTTCTTGCTTTGAGGTTGAAAGATATGGGGGAGGGTGAAGAGAGGAGGGAGAGAGAGGGATGGAGGGGGGAGGGAGAGAAAGACAGAGAGAGCTCTCAATTGTCCAGATTTTTGTGACATAATTATTGGCCCATTTCTCATAAAAATTTAGTTTTCTGGCAAATTACCCACAAATCACTGAGGACTGAAGTCAGAAATTTGATTTTCTGACTTCATATTGGGTGACAGGTTGGCATATTGGTTAAGAGAAGGTATTTCCCTTATAGACACAAAGTACAGGGTTTGATTCTCACATTGGGTAATTGGCTAGGCTTAAAATGGTCCACAAGACCAGTTAGCCTAGTATTAATCTATGAACCTATATCCTTCAGAAAATTCATGATAATGCAAAACTTGTTGTTATATCAACTTTCTAAATTTGTAAGAGCAATATTTAAAAAGTGTCCCTGTTTTTGTACCCCGATTATTTGTGGCTTTGTCCAGATTTCTTGTTTTAAGGGGTTGAGAGTATGAGGGTGTGGGGGAGGGAGAATAGGCTAAAAAGTAATATAACAGATTTAGCAGTGTGTGTATATGTGTCTGTATTTGTGCATATCTGTAGGGACAAGAATGAAGCTGAGTGAGTGTGTATATTAGTTTATGTATGTATGTGGAAGTGTGTGCATGTATGTAGGAGCAAGGATGAAGACAGGTGATGTGTGTGTCATAGCTCTCAACTAAATAAATTTTGGTAGAATGTCCAGATGTTTGCCTTATATTTTTGGTCTGTTCCTCATAAAACGTGTGTTTTTCTGGCTAATCACTATGGATAGAAATAAGTTTCAGACTCCATATCCTTCAGAAAACACAGGCGAACACAAATCCTGTTGTTTTAGCAACTTTTTAAGTTTATAAGAGCAACATTTAAAATCTAGATCTATTTTTGGGCCTTTGTCTCTCATTATTTTAGGCTTTTTCTGGATTTCTTGCACTAAGAGGTTGACAGATATGGTGATGAGAGTATATGTCACACAAAGGGGAAATAGACAGGGAATTGTGTGTGTGTGTGTGTGTGTGTGTGTGTGTGTGTGTGTGTGTGTGTGAGAGAGAGCCAAGAGTATATAGGTGGGTAAATGCGTGAGTGTGTCCGCAAGTTCAAGAGTTCAAGTGACTTCACTTTTATGCGACTTGTAACATTATGAACCTTGTCTACTTGGCAACATGCACGAAATGCATGGCGTTTTATGTAGGTATGACATCCAGAAAGTTAAAAGACAGGATGTACAACCATATATATGATATCAGGAAAATGAATCAACTCAATGCATTAGCCAAGCATATCGCAGTTTACACAGATCATGCCTTTAAGTTTAGAGTTTTACAAATGGTTATTAATAAGCGGGGTGGTGATAGAATGAATCATTTGGAGTCAGTTGAATTATGTTGGATTTTTAGATTAAGAGCGCATATAGAACCAGGTCTGAATCAGTTTGTTAGTATTAAGTCTGCTTTAGCAGCACGCAGATAGATGTATGGCAGACAGCAGCATTTTAACTATGTTATTATGTGGTTTTTATACATAACATTACACTCACATAGTTTATTGTGAGGTTTTTATTTTATCTTATTTCATTTTATTTTATCTTATGGTTATGTATGTACTTACCATTGATTTTTTTATCATTGCTCAGGTAATTAGTATAGCAATATAACTTGATAAATTAATAGAAAAAATGGTTCTTATCTTTTTACGATTGTGAACAAGTTTTAAATATGATGTGAAGACACTGTATGAACTGAAAGATTCAGCAACTGGAAAGTCACAATGGGTTAACTAGTTTATTGATGGCTTTATTGACTATTTAAATGTGTTAATTAATTAATTCATGATGTAATGGGTGTATATATACATCTTAAAATTCAGTGGGTTTTGAAATCTGATGAAGCGTGCCTGGTAGCACGTGAAAGCGCTTATTATTTTTATATTTGTAATAAATTCTGTGCATGTTATACTTCATGGTGGTCCTCTCTTGTTGTTTTTGAACTTTCTAAGATAAGAGCAACATTTAAAATCTAGATCTATTTTTGGGCCTTTGTCTCCCATTATTTTAGGCTTTTTCTGGAATTCTTGCACTAAGAGGTTGATAGATATGGTGATGAGAGTTTATGTCACACAAAGGGGGATTAGACAGGGAATTGTGTGTGTGTGTGTGTGTGTGTGTGTGTGTGTGTGTGTGTGTGTGTGTGTGTGTGTGTGTGTGAGAGAGAGAGACAAGAGTATGTAGGTGGGTAAATGCGTGAGTGTGTCCTCAAGTTGAAGTGACCTTTAGGGGGAGTTTGACTGATGCTATCTAGTGTGCGTATGTGTGAGAATGAGGTAATGGGCTAAAGATTAGGGATAGATGTTAAATATTGCACTTATAAACTTTGTTGGGCTGGCTGCATGTTAATATGCAGTGTGTGTGTAAATGCCCACATTCAATACACCTGGTGGCTAGAGGCACTGAGGCTTAAACCCTGTACCTTCAGTATAGGGTAAAAAGAGCCTAAAGTCCCTAGACACCACCACTTGGGAGCTTTGCCTACATTTCTTTGTGCTAAGAGTTGAGTGCTATAGTGAGAACTGAATTTGTATTCCCCCAGGTTTCTTTGTGCTAACAGATGAGAGCTATAGTGAGAACTGAATTTGGATTCCCCCAGGTTTTTTGTGCCAAGAGCTATAGTGAACTGAATCTGTATTCCCCCAGGTTTTTTGTGCTAAGAGCTATAGTGAACTGAATTTGTATTCCCCCAGGTTTTTTGTGCTAAAAGGCGAGAACTGAATTTGCACTCCCACAGGTTTTTTGTGCTAAAAGTTGAGAGCTGTGGTGAGAAGTGAGAAATTAATTCACTAAATGATAGCCAGTAAGTTTCAGTTTTCCTATTTTTCAGGAAGCTGTTGATTTAGCATAGTGGTATGCTACTCTGACCCTAGCACACAAGGTCCTGGGTTCAAGACTTACTAGTGAAATGCATGGTGGTAACATGACATTTTATTCTAGCAACTTTACAAAATTATACAAGCAATGTTTAAAATGTGTCCCTGGCTTTTTGACCTTTTGCCCCCCCCCCAAAAAAATGAAATTGAAAATAAGTGCGAGAAGCTGGGCAAGATGCCTATGGCTTACACTGCTGTCATTCTATTTATAGTGTGGGTGTGGAAGCAGACTTTTATGATGGAAATGTTCTGAATTGGGCAGTTTTGTCATTATTAGTTCATACATTTTGTTTCATTGCTTACTAGAAGACTGTTCCAAACTACAAATTTAAAACACATTCGAACAAGTGGTGCTGTATTATACAAGGAATATAATTTAATACAATGAGGTTAATACAATCAGGAAGGTGAATCAAAGAATGTATACATGTATGCTTGCTCACAGGATGCAGGAGACCAAAACAGGGGAAGAGACCAGTCACCAATGGTGTCCCCAGGGTTCGGTGCCGAGACTTTTTCTGTTTGGCATATATATCTCAAAAGTAAAAGGATATACCAAAGGGCTTTGGCCGACTAAGTCTGAGATGACTGCAAGCTAGGAGCAGTTACTGAATCCACAAATGACTTAACCATCATGCAGGAAGGTTTGTCCCAAACAATAACTGGTGTCAAAATCATGACAGTGCCCTCTGAGAGCTTGTGTGTACAGTGAGCTAACTTTTGACCAACTTGTGTCCAGAGTCATAAGAAGTCCTTTCTATATTGCACAGCTTATAAATAAACTGATTGCAACTACATCTACAGATGTTGTTGTCCCCCTTTACAAAGCTCTCATTAGGTCAATCATTTTGTATAATGCCCACTTTAGCATGCATCTGTCCAGACCCATGCAACAATTGAAATACCCACAGAGATACCTCACTAAAAGGATGCAAATCCTCAACAATAGGGCTTGCATGGACCACCTCAAACATTTATCACTACACTCATTATCCTACAGAGGGCTTAGAGGTGATATGTCAGGCATACAAGGCATCTCGGACCTAATACAGATGGACCTACTGAACATCAGCAAGTCTTTGCATCAGAAATACTCAGTCCAGGTATCTAAACTGTATGTTCTGGAGAGATGGATATATATCAGAGGCTACCACTGTCCCAGAACAGATGACCCATAAAAATAAAACAAAGCTTATCTGTCCATATTCAAATGCAACTTTGATCTAAGGATGGGTAATAGAAAATGTACTCTAGGACTGCCCCTCATGCCATTAATGGATAAAAGGCAGTTCCTAAATGCTGCATCCCTTATATGGGTCTCTTCAAATTATCTATGGAGTGATTACAGTTATTCTCACTAGGGCTAATATACAATTATCAGCCATAGGATAGGTAAGACCAATCAGAAAATGTTAATTCAAGCACCAAAGGTTAAGCTTAAAAAGTCTTCCAAGTGAACCTATGTTGTGGTAGTAAACGATTATAAAAAAATTGCCCTTTTTAGATCACTAAGTGACCTTCTCACCTTCCACCCCCCCCCCAGTCTTCAACAACTTCCACTGCCTATGTTTAAGCTCTAGAGTACATTGCATACTTATAGAGTTTAATGTTCAAGTCACTCCAAATAAGCTTTGACTGTTTAGTCACACTTACCAATTGGATAATAATACTGCACAGTAATAATTGGACACCTGTTTAAGGGCCTTTGAGTAGCTGATAATTATTAACTGGGTGGTGGCAGTGGCAGGTACTACCATATAGTCTGGAAAAGGGGGCACAGCTGGAGAACCTGTGCTAACTTTCCTGAGGAGTGTCTGTGTGGTTGTATTAACTTATCTCAAAGTGTGTGTGTCAGCTACTTGGGCAGGGACACGAAGCACTGGTTGGACAGAGAGGGTGCTGGAGATTTTAGCTTGTCCAGCTTGGCTGAGATCTGGACCCTATAGCTGTGCCAGTGGGGAGTCTTATTGGGGACTTGGAGAGCAAGGGAGCGACCAGCCCCGGACTGACTGTGATCTCTGTGTGCTCTTAAGGGAAATTGCACTTTACTGTGTGTATTTTGTTATCCTTTCCTCATATATGAGACATCCTCTTTGGTGTTAGTGGTGAGGATTGAGGCTCCTTGATTGCTGGGTCAGGGCACAGACGTCACAGAGGAGCTTTGCTTGACATAAATAGGTAGTTTGTTCCACAGTATGGGAAGTCTCTGGGACAGGAATCTATCCCTTCAACATGTTCTGTTTAATGTGGTGACAAGGTTTAGGTCCCTGGAGCATGCAGTTCAGAGAGATTGGGATTTCTTCAAGTGTAGCATGTCCAACAGCTCTGGGTTTGACATAGCTTTGTATGTTAGGCAGAGATCACCTCTGAGTAGGCGATATGCGATGGAGTAGAGCTGGAGTTTTTTGAGACGGTCTGCATATGGCATCTAAATGATCTGATTGAGGCCTGTAATCCTCTTAGTGAGGTACTTCTGTGGCCTTTCCAATTGCTGTAGGTGTCTTGTGAGATAGATGCCAAACGGGGCATTGCACCCTATAATGGGTCTGATGAGTAGAGAGGAACAATGACCTACTTTTTTCTAGTAGAGAACCCTTTTGTGATGAGGTATGCCACGTAGAAGGATTTCCTGACTGCTGTCGTAATGTGGCTATCAAAGGAGAGACTAATGTCCACCTGTGTTCCGAGGTCTCATCACACTTTCAGTGTTTAGTGAGCTACCACCTATGTGGTAGTTCATGGGTACAGAGTTTTTCCCAAAGGGGATGACCATGCACTTCTTGGCATTGAGCTTGAGGCCATGACTTTGACACCAAGCATCTGTCTCTGTGAGGCCCTTTTGTACAACATCTACATCATTAGGTAATTCTACTAAGGGTCCAAGTTTGCAGTCATCTGCGAACTTTGTTAGCCAAAGACCTTCGGTGTTGGACTGCACTGCAGAGAAGTAGATGCCGAACAGGAGAGGACCCAGGACTGAACCCTGTGGTACTCCACTCATCACTGGTCTGAAGTCGGACTTGGAGTCGGCTACTTTTACTGTGTGGGTTCTGTCAGTGAGCCAGTTGGCCACCCATCTTGTGACATAGGGATTTATGCCCAATTTAGTGAGTTCATCTATAATTCCATAGTGGAGGGGGGTGGTACTGAATGCCTTGGCAAGGTCAAGATAGGCTGTGTGCACTACCTTGCCCTCGACTACGGCTCTAGTGACTGCTTCAAAGAAATTAATCAGGTTTAGTAGATATGATCTACCTTTTACAAACCCACACTAAGTGGGGTCCAGGGTTTGGAGGTTACCCATGTCTTTGTTTATAAGCTCCAAGATGATACATTCCATGGCCTTGCAGACCAGGCTCGTCAGGCTAATGGGGCAGTAGTTTCCGGGGGCTGTGGTGCCACCCGCTTTGTGGAGTGGGATAACAGTCACTGTGCGTCACTCAATAGGCACATAAAATTTAGATCCCGAGGAGAGGCCAACAGTTTACCTGGCCTCTTATGCAAAATCCTTTTCAAGAATAATACAGGTGTGTGCCGCTTAACTTCCTTCTGCACAATGTCTAACCACATTTACATCCGTACTGTACTAAGTGGACGTAAATACAGTTGGACATTGTGAAGAAGGACGTTAAACAAAGCACAATGTAAA
Source organism: Protopterus annectens (assembly GCF_019279795.1). NCBI lineage: Eukaryota > Metazoa > Chordata > Ceratodontiformes > Protopteridae > Protopterus > Protopterus annectens. Next base: position 690,854,545 of record NC_056733.1, read on the forward strand.
GAATATGATGTTCGCTTAATGGTTTATGGGATAAAACCTATCCCAGACATTAAGCGATGCATACCTGTATATGATTTTCAAGTTCATAAGTAAGTACTAGTCTAGCTGCCATTGTGGGCCTTTTTAAGGGGTCTACATTAGATTATTGAACTTTTAAAAGTTCAAACACGATATGGTCGACACCATATGTTCGAACTCTTAAAAGTTTGAAAAAAAAAAAAAAAAAAAAAAACAGAAAAAATCTACCTGAAAGGTTAAGCAAGGGGGCAAAGCCCCCCTGCACCCCCAAGGAATTAAGACCATCATCCCAGGCAGTCAACTGAAAATGATTAATATCGAAATGTTATCAAACACCCCATTCTTATATGCGTAGATCCAGTCTGTAAGGAAACTTGTGGTAATTGCCCCTGACCGGTTCCAAAAGAAGCTACAACTACCTAGGCCAGAAGGGAGTCACTGCAATGATCCTAGGAGATTTTTTCTGAATCTTTAGAAGTACTCTGGATATTAGTGGAAATGGTGGACAAGCATACAGAAATTCCTGTCTAATGAAAAGAAAAGGAATTCGTCTTCCAGGCCTTTTTGCATACAGTCCTGCAATAGAATCTTGTCAGTTGATTGTATAAGGAGGTGGCAAAAAGGTCTACTTGAGGAACTCTCCACAGATGGATCAAATGTTGGAAGACCGCCTGATCTAGTTTTCATTTGAGAGGTCTGCACTGGTCCTATTCAGCTTGTCTGCCACAAAACTTTGTTCTGAATGAAGGTAGGATGCCTCTAGAGTGAGATTTTGCTGTGCAGCTATACCCCAAGTTAAGACGGTTAGTCTGCAAAGGGGGTTCAGACTGACTCCCTCTTGTTTGTTGATGTACCACATGACTGTGTTTTTTTAAACCTCTTGAAGAGTGCTAAGGGGCCAAAGATGGTTCAGAGAGTTGAGTGCCTTGATTAAGACAAGCATCTCCTAGACATTAATGTACTTGCATCTGTCCTTGGTGTCCCACACCCCTTGCACTTTTATCCCTCCTGAAACTACTCCTCAAGCAAAGTCAGTGGTGTTCAACTGGCTGCTTTGGAGCAAGGAGGGAGAAGTGGAGACCTGGATTTAAAGGCTATATGTTGTACTGGGATGTGAAAAGATAAAGGGTGTTGATGCTGGGACCAAACAGATTTCACATACCACTGTGTCTTTTTTACATGGAGTCTTGCGAGGGGTATCATGAGAATCATAGATGCCATGAGACCCAAAATCCTGAGATATTCCCTCACAGTGACAGACGTTTGAGTTGAAAAACTTAGAAATGGATCTAAATAAAGATCTATTTTTTTTCCTGTGGAAGAAAAGATCTTTGAACTGATATAGCTAGTTGAAGTTCCAGGAACAAAAGCCTGAATAAGGGAGTCAAGAAAGACTTTTGACTGTTCTCTTGGAATCACAGCTTGTGTAAAAGATCTCTCACCCAAGACAGAGATTTCTGACAACTTGAACAAGACTGCAAAGATATGCTAGCTGTCCAAATATGGAAAAATGTGTATACCCTTGTAGCATGTAAATGAGCTATAACTGGAGCAACACACTTTGTGATCACTCTTGGTGCAGTGAACAGTTCAAAGGGTAAGGTAGAAAACTGATAATATAATCCAGACATACAAAACCTTAAGAAATGCCTGAAGTCTGGATGAATAGGGATGCGATAAGCATCTTTTAAGTCTACTGTTACCAGGAAACTTGAAACAGGAAGAAGAGGTAACAGAATGTGCAGTGACATCGTTCTGAATAAGGGCACTATCACAAATAGGTTTAGGAAAGAGATCCATAACTGGTCTCCAAGCATTTTCTTTCTTTGCTACTGGGGAACATTCTTGAACAAAAACCTTTCTCCACTTGGGAGGGAGGAACTGGCTCTATCAGTCCTAGGGTCAACATGTGATGAACAACAGGTGGAAACAAAACAGTCTGATCTGGAGGATGAGGAATGACACCCTGGAAAATAGGAATTTCCTCCCACTGCCATCTGTAACCTTGATGAATGATATTCAGAACACATTTATCAGACACAATCTGTTACCAAAGAGAACAATGGAGACTAAGACTTTGTGGAAGAAAAAGGGAACAAAGGTGGGAGTGGGTCACAAGGTCTCTTGAATAGTCATTTAGACATATTGGACTGTACTTGGTTTTGGAGGTCATATACTTCCTTTTGGAACTATCTTGCCATTCCTTCTTAAATGTCTATTAACCCGAATTCTGTTGAGACTGCCACAATTGGAAGAGGGGAAAGAAAATCCCCTGGGAAATTTGGAAAGGGGGAGCTGAAAAATTATGGAGATTCCCTGGATAAGCTTTTCCCTTTCATCACACTTTTCAATCACCTCTGCAGCAGAAGGGCCAAACACTAAATCTCTATCTAAGGGATAATTTAAAATCTTATTTTTGACATCATCTAGAAAGTTGTTAGAATACAGCCAAGCAATCCTCCTTAAAAGAGTACCAGCGTCCATAGCCCTATAAGAAGTATTAACAGAGTCATACACCCACTGCAAATAATGAATAGTGCCCTGTGCACAGAAGAGACTAAGTTATTTAAAGCAAAATTTTCCTCAAAGAAGGACCTATAGATTAAAAAAAAAAAAATCCTCATACTTTCACAATTTTTTGGAACAAACTTTAATATACGAGCCTGACAATTCAAAATTCTGAAAAACAAAGTTGCAGGAGTATACACTTTTCTCCCATATCTATTAATAATCCTTCCATCTTTATCAGAAAGAGTAGGATTGAAATTAACTAAGTGCTTAACAGCAATGAGAGTAACTAAGGCTATAGCTGCTGGGTCAGATTTGGGAATAGTGTACAAAATCTAAGACTGAGAAACTTTATACATCCTATCTGCCTTTTTAGTGGCAGCTACTGACTAACAGGAAAACTGCAGACAGTAACACACATCCTGTAAAGCTGACAGAGCAGGAGGAATGTATGGAAGTTCTGGAAAATCTTTCTGTAACAACTCATAGTATCTTCTGCGGGGCTGCTCCTACTGAAAACACTGGCACGTTCTAGCAATGGTGTCTGAGAAGCAGAAACCCCATAGGAAGAATCAAACTGAGCTCCTCTCGGAGTCTGAATCAGAAATCTGAAGGAAAAACCCTGAATATGTCCATGCATTCTCCTGTTTGGATTCATAATATTGAATCTCTTCAGTAAGCAAGGAATCCATCTTTCTTTTACCAGAAGCTACTTTACAAGAAGGATCAACAGCATGAATTAAACCTTGAGCCAGACTCGGTAAACTACTCTTATCTAAAGAAATCCGAGGAGTAGATACATGCTTGGTTTTCTGTTTCTTTCTAAACAGGAAAAATTAGTCCAACTGTGTTGCTAATGGCAGCAGCTGCTTCCCCAAATATGGGCAGAACATTCTGACACAACACAGAAACCTTCCCTGTTTCCTTTCCCAGGACCGACAACAGTGACTATCCCTTGCCCACTGAGGGAACTCTGAAAATCGCAGAGAATATGGCTAACCTCCCCAGTCCATGGTGGCCGTAGGTGCTACACTAGTGGGATCAGAGGTAAAAGATGAGTGGTCTGAGGTACAAAAAATGGCCACAGGACAGTCACCCACCTGAGGCCAATTGCTAGCCTGTTGTAGTGGCAAGGGCTATTTACTTAACTTTTTCTTTTTGCGGCTGCAGGAAGGACCGACCATGGGACCTCGTAGTCTGTTCTACAGTCAAACTGAAAATGGTACCCCTTTCCCAGGAAAGACAAGCATTAAGTGCCAGTAAAACTACCAGTCCACACAAAGTTACTTTTTTTTTTGGACAGAAAAAAAAACACAATTAAAAAGCACTTTCAAACACTATGCTACCCCCACCAATGAAAAATAAATACAATTTCATGTTTTCAGTAAGTTAGCACTACTTTTAAACTGACTGAAAAAAATGCTTAATTTAAAAGTAGGTTGCAGTCTCAAGACAGTCCATAAAAACACAACACTCCTATCTTTAAAATAACTTTCCTGAAGAGGAAAAATAACACAACATTAACAAATTTAAGAAAACAAAAGCTTTTCCCCAAAGGGAACTTATCTGCCCAGCAAAGGAAAGTCGTCACATGGAAGGTGCCTTGAAGCTTTAGAAGCTGGCCTGACGTTATTATCCTTGGCAGGATACAACTCGTATATCTAAGGTTACTGCAGCAATGATCAATATGATGAATATCCTTTAAGATACAAATTCAGTGATTTGTTCTGACAGACTTCTGTTGAGAGTTTGTGGCAGGCACTGTATACTACAATTTACAAAAGCTTTTTTAAAGTGGTCGCAAGACATGTATGTAATACAGAGATAGTAAAAAAAAAAATATTACTAACACTCCTTGACAAGATGCTATCCACTGTATTTGGTCCAAACAGTTGCAGCAGCTGTACTTCTTCCAGATACCACTAATGTATCAGCTGTTTCCTGCTGAAACTGTCAACTTCCTTACTACTGTTGTTTCTAACTGACTGAGATTAATCTGTGCAGCTAGGTCTCTCAGCAGCTAAATTAGTTTTTATTCAATCCACAGTAAGCCACTGTTGCTCAACTGCTGTCATTAAATTAATGCTAATCTCCCTGACAAATGACGTTCAACCATTTTAGACCTACAACACAACTCCCAGCTTCTTTAAACCTGTACCCCAAATGCAACTGCCTGCTGAATTCTGTACTCACACGTACTGCTGGGTTGTGCACTGTTTGATGGACGCATCCAGGTTCTCACCTTTAAAAGGGTATCAGGCTCAGTAAGACAATACAGTCAACAAACTAAAGAAATAAATGCAGGGGGGTCAAGCCTTACGGATAAACCACCATGCTTCCTAGTATATACATAAACAGAGACACCCCAACAGTTAAATAAGCAGTGCTCTGTTAGGTAATGGAAAACTTACTGAGCACATGTTCAGACTTAATAAATGTCATAACAGTAATGATTATCAGAAGGCCAAAGGTTGTGTGGCAGTACTTGCCTTTAGGACAGAAAGGGCTAGATTGAGGAGAGTTAAAATTTAGACAGCAAGCATAAAAAGAGCAACTGTAAAAAAATGGTAATAGCTATTTAAATTCACATCATTCAGGTTGCATACTCCTATGATACAAATGCGTAGTTAAATCTGATAAAAGAACAAATAGTACATCTCATGCTCCAGGCAAAAAACAATCCTCACATGTGGAGAAGAGCTAAACAAATTAAAACATTACTGTATGTGCTTTAGTATACTTAAAAAGAAGTTATGTCTTACCATAACGTTCCAAGTTGTTGATTTTCTTCCATTCATCACTGATGGGTACGGTTCCGAACCCTCGGAACAGAGTCAGTCAAATACCAAGCTAGCGTACACCAAACTCTCGAGCCATGCTACTACCCACACTGCCCTTCATTCCATACCTCAGATTGAGTTTGCAGAACATATAGTAGAAACATATATAAGAAACAGAAACAAAGGCAGAGGCCATCTCTGCGCAAACACCCTGACACACCAAAACGACCCAAAGATCCGCCAGGAGCCTTTGGCGGGGGAAGGTGGGAGGGTGTGAGGAATGGAAGATCATCAACAACTCCGATGGAACGTCATGGTAAGACGTAACTCCTTTATCTGAAGTTGTTAATCTTCTTCTTCCATTCCTCACTGATGGAACAGAGTCCCTAGCTACTACAGAATCTGGGTGACCCTCATGGAAGAACATTCCAGAGAACCATAGAACCAAAGGCAGCACTTCCCCTGGAGATCAGAAACAATTTGTAATGCTTGATAAAGGTATGGGGTTTAGCCCAGGTGGCAACTGCACAAATATCTGCCATGGAAGCCCTAGCATGAAAGGCGACAGAAGCGGCCACAGCTCTAGTGGAATGAGGTTTAATGCGGCCAGGAGCCGATTCCTCCTCCAGAGAATAAACAAAGGAGATGCAATCCCTAAGCCATTTAGACAAGGTACCATAGACACTGCCGATCCCTTTCTAGAGCCCGCAAAGGCAACAAAAAGCTGATCTGACTTTCGAAATGACTTTGTCCTGTCCAAATAAAAACGCAACTGTCTGTGGATATCCAAGGAATGGAGACAGTATTCCCCTTTGTTGGTAAAATTAGGAAAAAACACGGGCAACTCAATGGACTGATTAATAGAGAATCCAAAACCACCTTGGGTAAGAAAGTGGGATTGGTGCGAAGTGATACTCTGTCCTTATGGAAAATCAAATAAGGACTCAATGCATAACGTTTGCAGCTCTGATACACGTCTGGCTGAAGTGACCGCCACCAGAAACAAGGTCTTCCAGGACAGAAACTTCACATCACCTGTTGCAGCCAGCTCGAAGGGAGGTAGGGTCAAAGTTTGAAGCACCCTAGACAGATTCCATGATTACACAGGTTACCTAATGGGAGGCCTAGAATGAAAAATCCCCTTCAAGAAGGTCTTACACAGACGAGAAGAAATAATAGGAATTCTGTCTAAACCATCATGGAAATTGGAAATGGCAACTAGATCCACCCAAATGGTGGATGTAGAAGCCTTGTTAAGGAAAAGCTCGGTCAGGTATTGAAGAACCGTAGCTACTGGAACAGAAACAAGATCCAGAGACAGCTCTTGTGCCCACAAGGAAAAGTGTTTCCACTTGTCTTTATAAAATTTTCTGGTAGAAGGTTTGTGGGAGGCCAAAATAATATTCCATACCAGAGAAGAGAGTGATTCAAGCCTGGCTACTAACGGAAGTGGAGCAACCAAGCTGTCAGTTTTAGAGCATGGCCAGATTTGGAGATGACAAACCTTGGGGGTGAGAAGTGAGATCCTGACGGAAGTCTAGAATCCAAGGAGGTTGGAGCAGGTGTGGCTGAAGGAAGGGGAACCAAACGAAGTAATAGCTAACAGAAAGCATCTGTAGAGAAGAATTTAAATCTTTCATTTGTGAAAGAATTTAACACAATTCAAAGCTCTGTGAACTCTCAAAGAAAGCTCTCTAGAGTGGAAGGAAGGAAAGCCACTTTCCCCCTCCACTCTTTAAAGCCCTAGCCACTTTATTTTTGGGGACAGGATTTTTTTTTTTTACACCCTTAGGCCCCTAGGGCCCCTGTTTCTGGTCCGGCCTCTTAGACAAATCTTAAATATTTTATGAGCTATAATACCTACCTATCTAGGCTATCAGGCAGGAGAGGCAGGGAAGGAAGAGTCAGCCTCTGCAAAAACTCTGCAAAACATCTTCCACATTCAACACACAGAGGGAATAGCTAAGGCCTATGCTGGGGTAAAAAAAACAAAGCCTCTAAGCCTTCCTCTGAGTCAGAGTAATCCTGGCCCCATTTAAGTGCTCCCTCATGGATGCAAAAGTCTCTGAAAAAAATGAGAAACTCTCAGGGACAGAGGCCAGGAGGGAATCATCCACATCAATCAGAATAGGTAGGATACTACTCTGCAAAATCTTCAGAGAAGATTCTGAGAAGCCAGAACACAAAAAAAAACTCTCAAACTCAGATTCCACCCTAGGCCTCTATCAGGCAGTGGCATAGAACCCCTAATCGGTACAGAACCTGAAATGGAGAAGCCCCCCCCAAGAGCTGAAGTAGGCCTACCTCTCATAGAAGTTTTGGTAACAGACGGAGAGGCCCTAACTACCTTGGGAAGAGATGTTTTATCCTTGCGCTTCTTGGGCGCCGAGCATCCGACGGCACTATTATATATCGCAACTTCAACCAAACAAAAACTCACACATCTAGCCTCCCTCTAATAGTAATAGTGCTTGTTAAAATCTAGCACAAGAGCGCAACCAACAACGCCTGACGTGGCCAGAACAGAGCAATGAGAATCATTCTGCTTCTCAACCAAGTAGCTTTCCTTAAGACCAAGGGTATCAAGGGGATGAGAGGATAAGCGTACAGGAGACCCGTGGGCCAATCGAGAGTCAGAGCATCTCTCGGGGACTCCCCCTGCGGAGGAAAGAGGGCAAAGTAGCTGCTGCACTTCGTATTGGAGGAGGAGGCAAACAGATCGCAGCAAGGCCGGCCCCAGCTGCTGAAAATTTCCTCCGCCACTCTCGGGTTGAGAGACCACTCGTGAGGAAGCAGGATGCATCTGCTCAGCCTGTCCGCAATCATGTTGGAACTCCCCGGGATGTGTGTAGCAATCAGTAAATGGTTAGAAGCTATCGCCCACTGCCAAATTCTCATAGCTTCGTGACAAAGGGGGCAAGATCTGGTCCCTCCCTGCTTGTTGATGTACCAGACCACAGACATGTTGTTGGACTGGATAGCAATCGGTCCGAGAGGAAGAAGAGGGTGGAAAGCTTGTAACACCAGTAACACAGCTCTGAGCTCTATTGATGTGTAAGTCGACTTCTGGGGGAGACCACGTGCCTTGAACAGATTTTCCCTGAAAAAGGCCCCCACACCCTATCAGGGAAACATCTGTAATCACTGTGGCGCTGGGCTGAAGAGGTTGAAATGGGCGGCACCAAAGACTTTCGTCCATTCTCATCCACCAGAGGAGATCCTGTTTGCAGAGATCGGTGATGAGGATTAGTGCGTTCAAGGGATGATGATTGTGTATCCACTGAGTTTGAAGAAGCCACTGTAGGCGCATATGAAGCCTGGCCTACGGAACAATGGGAATGGCTGCCGCCATGGAACCCAGAGCCTGCAGAACTTCCCTTGCAGACACTTTCCTGCGGTCGAGTATCACTTGCACGTGTGCTCTCAAATCTTAAGAGCCTGTGATGAGGAAGAGATATTAGGCAGAGCTGAGTGTTGAACACAGCCCCTATGAATTCCAGTTGTGAGGGCTGAAGGTTTGATTTTTCCCAATTGATAGTAATACCCAGAGACTCCGCCAGAGACAGAGTGTGGCGAAGGGCCCTGGTCAGTAGACGCTCGGTGGGGGCGGAGAGGAGCCAATTGTCCAGATAAGGAAACACCTGGAATCCGTGAAGTCTCAAGTGAGCTGTCATCACTGCTAGACATTTTGTGATCACTCTGGGGGCCATCGAGAGACCAAAAGGCAGGGCTCTGAATGGAAAATGATTGGCTCCCAACTGGAAGTGCAAAAGTCTCCTGGAGCGTTTGTCCATTTTGATGTGGTAATACGCATCCCGGAGATCTAGAGAGCACATCCACACACCCTCCTGAAGGCATGGAAGGATGGATTGAATAGTGACCATGCGGAACTTGGTCTGTATAACTGACTCGTTCAAATGACTGAGATCCAGGATGGGCCTCCAGTCCGCCGTCTTTTTTGGCACCAAAAAGAGTCTGGAGTCGAACCCTAATCTGCATTGATCTGGGGGGACCTTTTGGATGACTCACTTTAGAAGAAGCTTCTTGATTTCAGAAGCTGCCTCCTCCCTTTGACTGGGTGGTACGTCGGGAAGGGAGAATTGACGTCTTGGAAAGGATTTGAGGGGAATGTGATAGCCTCTGGTGATAATTCTCTGCACCCATAGATCATCGGTAATGGAGGACCAGGCTGCTTGGTGCAGAGAGAAACACACCCAGACTGCTTCCAGAGGAAAGCAATTGGGCAACGCTTCAGGAGCACTGATAGGGCCTACCGCAGAAAGGATCTCTGGAGCCCTGATTCCGGTAACCCCTTCTGCCCCTAAAGGGGCGTCTTCCAGCCACAGACCCCCCCCCTGCCTATGGAGGAGTCCTTGCCACGTGCATCACAAAAGAAACCTTGCGACTTCTTGTGCCACAACTTTCCACTCCTCTTGTTCCTGGAGATCGAACGCTGAGGTTTGGAGAAGCACAGGCCCATGGTCCTGCTCATACCTGGCCAAAGTATCCTTGACCTTAGAACCAAAGAGCATGGAGGGCTCAATAGGGGTGTTCAAAAAGGAAGACTTGAAGGAATCCGGCAGGTCAGAAATGCGCATCCAGGCATGACGTTGGACAACCACGCCAGCACCTACTGCTCTAGCTACTCCTTCGGTTGCGTGGGAGAGCAACCTCATGGAGGAATTCGAAATCGCTTCAAGGGTGGCAAGTTGGGAAGCCACTTTGTCACGTGCACCATCTGACACTTGACCCGCGAGGCTACCAGAGAGTTTGGAAAAAAGGTCTCTCTGGAGTCTCGTAAAGTGTGCCAAGAAATTCAGCAAATGCACGGCAAAAGTCACTGCAGCAAAAAACTCACTTCCCTAACCTGTCCACCGCTCGGGACTCCCTGTTGGGCGGATGAACAGCAGGACTCTCTCCTGCCAAGTCCTTCTTTGTGGCTGCTGCCACCACCACAGCGTCTACTGGCAAGCCTTTCGACCAATGGGGTTGATCCTCTGAAGGAGAAAGTACTTTGTCTGATCTCCTGGGGATAGCTTCTACTGAATCCGGACTCTTTCACACTCGCTGTACAATGAATTTGACCAACTCATCTGCAGGAGGGGTCACCTAGGACGTAGTGGGCCGGGAACGGAAAGCTTGTAGGAATACGGATTCCTCCAGGGAAGGGGCGGAAGATTTCCAGTCACCCCTCTGACTCAAATTCTCCAAGATGTCCCCAAAGGACACATCATCAGGGGGTGATCTAGGAGAACCTTCCCCATCATTGTAATCCGTATCCTCAGTAAAGGACTCTTCAGGTGAGTCCATGTGTTTTTTTTTTGCACACCCTCTTCCAAGGGGGCACTTTGGTGGGAATGTCCAAAGAGGCCTCGGACAGGGGGTGCTTTGGATTAGAGGTATCCTGCTAAGGGCTGGCAATGGCTGAGTTATGGGGGGGACCAAAGGTGGAGCTGAAGGAGGAGGATTGCTAGCCGCCAGCGCCCTTTCCATATTCTGGAAGGCAGGCCCACCCGAAGAGGGATGGGAGCTCGGACCCGAAGAGGACTGAATCGGATCCGGGGTCGCACCCTGCTCCGAACGGCCCACCTCCAAGACTGGAATTTGAGAGGGATTCGGTGCGGATATAACTCTCGGATCTGAGACGGAAACCGAAAAGGCAGTTGGTGCCAGGGCCAGAACCGAATATTCTACCCCTGAAGCAATTGGTTGAGAAAGGTGGGCTGTCATCAGAACTAACACCCACCAGGGCTTAGATGCTTCAGGCATCATAGTAGTCAGTGCCGAAGGAAGGGGTCCCGTTGAAAGCAATGGGCAAGGGTGCCTTGGAATCGAAGGATCCCCATCAGGAGAATACAAAGGAGTCGAAGGAGGAAAAATCCCAACACCCGGAGCGGAACAGGGTCTGGAGATTCCTCTTGCAGTCAATAACTGATCCACGAGACGAACAATGTCTATTTCGGACACGCTCCTGGCAGACCTAACTGATATCCCGGAAGGGGATTCAGACCGGTCCAGAAAGGGACTGTAGGCTTGCCTGGCAAATGGATCCACAGAATACGAATACCTGGTCCATGGTAAGGAACTCAATGGAGCCAAGGATTCCAATTTGAATTGCGTAAACGGTAAGGTCGGCACCGAGAGGGAACTCGGACCCGAAGTCACAATCGGAGTAGTAGTCAAAATCGGACCCAAGGTCATCGGAGCAGGTGCCTGTAAAGGCAAGGTCAGTGCCGAAGTGTCCAGAACCAGACTGGTCAGAACCGAAGTAATAAGCAGTTCAGTAGTTGTCGGTGCCGAGCCCGGAACAGACAATTCGGACTTCCCAGAAACTGCGCTCGGCACCAAAATCAGTGGCACCGAGGCAGCGAGCCGATGCTCGGAGGAAGATCTACAGGCCTTAGATCGATGATTTTTGCCCCTGTCACCGGCCGGTGAAGACGGGTGTGAGCAGGGATGCTTCTTATCCTTGACTGGAGGGGTTGAGACCTCCACAGAAATAGCCTCACAGAAAGGAGAGGAAAGCAATCTTTTCAAAATCAACTTGTTGCGCTGTTCATTCAACGTCCATTGACTAAAACTCGCACAAATATCACATTGGGGAGTCGCAGAAGGTGCGAAACGCCCAAACAATAAACGCATTTAAAATGCAAGTCACTGTTCGGTAATTTACCACTGCATGACATGCATTGTTGAAATCCTGAAGTACCCTTTTTCTCAGACATACTAGCACTCAGACAGAGAAGAGAAGGAGAAAAAGGCCAGATTACCAGCAATGGTATGAAGAGTTACCACGAGGGTGGTAAATGGTAAAGAAAAGGCAAGAAAATACCAACAATGGTAAGAAAAGGAATACCTGTGGGTAGAGCTAGACTATAAGAAAGACACTAGTAGAGAAATTATTGGAGAAATACACAGTTAAAATAAGTCAAGACTACTTAGCTGGAGAGCTTGGTGAAATCGCTGCTATATGGCTGTGTGGCAAACAAGATCTGGGGTATGGGATGAAGGGCATTGTGGGTAGTAGCGTGGCTCGAGAGATTGGTGTACACTAGCTTGGTATTTGGCCGACTCGGTTCCTTGGTATCGGAACCGTACCCATCAGTGAGGAATGGAAGAAGATTAACAACTTCAGATAATCAGTTTCTAGTATGAATCTGAGAAGGGCAGAACGTAATAGACCACATATTACCTACATACTTGAGAAAGACCCCAAAGTTCAATGCATAATGATCAGTAAACATTACAGACTGCAACATTTATCTGTCAAAACTAGTGGAAGTTATGGGCAATAACAGCAGACTAAAGCATGGTCCACACTAGAAAAAAATTACTCTGGTTCCAGACACTGAAAGTATGCCTCCAATAGCATGACTTCTGACCCAATATGTGAAGTACAGTTGTGTAAAATCTTACCATATCAGTAAGTGTTGTTCTTTTCACTGTTGCAGTATTCAATAACTAGTGGGCTCTCCTACAAAGGATAGCCCAATTTTTGGCCATTATACCAAAGCCTTTACATCCTCTCAGTGTTGTATTTGAAACGTATGCTCCCTGCATAAGCATAAAGTATATAAATGCTACCTACTCATAGATGAAGTGCACCAGAAGAACTACAGCTACCCCTGTATAAAGGAGACATGTACATCAAGAGGGAAAAGGAAGAGAGAATCAAAGACCCCTCGGCCAAAAAAGAATTCTTACTAGAAGGAGGGGAAAATGATGACAAAGGAGGCAAAAGGGAGGGACTGAATACTGCAACAGTGAAAAGAAGGACATCTACTGTTATGGTAAGATTTTACACAACTGTACCTTCCATATCACTGCTGGAGTATCCATAAGCTACGGGAGATTACCAAATCTAGTGAAAAGAAAGGCACAGAGGAGCCCTTCACAAATCCATGAAGGACAGCCCTACCAAAACCCACCCTAGCTCTAGAAAGGACATCCAACTTTTAAGGTTTAGTAAAAGTGTGAAAAGTGGACCAATTCTTCAAGGATGGGCACAGTATCCAAACACTTGAAGAAAACCCCACAAGAGGCCACTGCTCTGGTAGAATGAAGCAGAAAGATGTTTATCATGAAAATCCAAGAGGAGAAAAATGTCAGATGGAGGCAGATGTGTCCTGAAAAGGGGGCTTCTGAGTTTTAGAAGTCTAGGTGGGTTTATCGCAAGAATATGCTTAGGCACTCACTTCCCTTTGTAAGGCTGGTGAGGTTCTGTATGCACAAAGGCAGACTTTAGAGTATAGTTGCACTGAAATTTGGGTATGGAAGAAATGAAGATTTGTTTAAGATCCTGCATCACTTTGTCCTGGGGAGTAAACAAGTCAACAGTAGCTTGTCCTGGGGAGTAAATAAGTCAACAGTAGCTTGTCCTGGAGAGTAAACAAGTCAACAGTAGCTTTAAAAAGTGCCAGAAAGGATTTATTTCAGGATGACATTTTGTTCGTTGCAATCACTATGAAAGATCTTTTCTCAGTTATACTACAACAAGGGGCGGATTGGTTCTATGAATATCTGAGTAGCTTAGAGAGTTTTGACAACAACACAATTACTGTGTTAAGGACCCTCATGGAAGGTGTCTTAGAAAACAATTACATATCTTTTGAGAGGGGCATATATAAGCAAAGGACCGGGATAGCTATGGGGGCAGCATGTGTCCCCAGTTTTGCCAATACTGTAATGGTCCATTGGGAACACACTTGTGTGTCTAATTTAGGGTATGAAGATGGATGGGTGCTATACAGTCATTTTTTGGATGACAGTTATATTTTTGTTCACCTTTTACTTTATATTTCATTAAAACATTTTTCATCTCAGGTTTAGCCATTTTATTTCATGAGGACCTCAACTGGACTGTTTTATCTACACAGACATTCATACTTTATACTGCTTTTTATTTTTGAGACTTGCCCACATTTCCACTGTTTTGTGTTGAAGTTTATGGGACACCAAGAAAAGACTGGTAGAATTTTTTCAATACAGAAACACCATCACGGATTTCATGAGATTTACTATGGAAATGTCACAGAGTGTTTTATGTTACTGGGATGTGGAAATTAAGAAGGATCCAATTAATACAGACTTTACTTCCAACATCTATAGAAAACCAACATACTCAAATTTATTGTTACATTTCAATAGTGTAATCCAGTGGAATACAAAAAAAGACCTGGTAAAAGGACAACTGAATAAGTTAGCCAGTATGGTTCCCCCTTGGACACGTTCTACAAGGGAGTGAAAAATTGAGATGCATGTTAATTAAAAAAGGATATCTGGTCAGGTTTTTATACAATATTTTCATGAAGGTTTTTGAAAAGCGAACCAGCGGGTTTTACTCACCATTACTAGGAATGAAGGAAAGGGAGTGACTTGAAAGAGAATGAGACCAACAAATGTTATATTAAGGGATTGGTGTTAACTTACAATGGTGATGTGGGGGTGATTAGAGACAAAGCAGAAAGATTTTTGAAGCAAATGGGATTGGCCAACAGATGGTAGGAAAAGCCCCCTGTATTATACTTAGGAAGGATTGCTGTTTAAAGAACTACATTGAAAGGATGGGTAATGTAACTAGGAACTGGCAGGGTAAGACCAGAACATATAAACATTAGAAATGTAATTATTGTTCTGTTCTTATATCAAAGAGGGTGAATCTACAAAGATAATGGAGTATGGCATAGTGAAGCATCCCAAACACCTATTACTTTACCAAAGGAATAGTTTATGTAGCACAATGTAGCAAGTGTCCACATTTCTATATAGGTAAAACCGAGAAGATAGAATGTTTGAACGTCTATATGATATTAAGGTCACGGATCAGCATAATGCATTGTGAAGACATATTCATCAACACAAGGGACATGAATTTAATTTTTCTGTACCAGATGTTACTGGACAAAATCAGGGAAGGGGCATAGAAAATAAAACTTGAGGTAAAAGAACTGCAGTGGCAAAAAAGGACACACTCCACTGGACTATATGATTTCAGTGACATGGTATCCGTGGCAAGTGTACTGAAAATGAAATCACTCAGTTTATAACGGAGATGAAATTACTGAAGCAGTTGATTATTTAGTCTTAAGTATTGCACAAAACAATGTGTATATATGTATTTATAGTGTAATCGGCGTGGCAATCTATCAGCTAAACAATGGTCTATGTACATAGCTTTTACACATACTTTTTTCATATCTTTGTTACATATATACATTGTATGTTAGTGCAAAATATGACTTGCCATTTAAATCAAGTTACTAATATGAGAATGAAAGAGGAGGGGGTTTATCAGTTTAAAAATACATTGGTGAAAGTGTTTTTTTCCCCCTCTTATAAAGTCCCACAACTAGGGATGAAAGCATTTAGACTGTAGGTTTAAGTTTTGTGAACATCAAGAGTGTGGTAAATAAAGTTCCAGTCATGGTTTGGTGAACTTTGTTTGGACTCGTGATTCCAGTGATACTTACTGGAAGTGTGCCATCTCCCTGATCAGGCTTTGCGGCTGTCTGTTAAAGTTTATTTTGCATTCTGGTTACTAGCTTTGTCCTGCAGAGTCTTAAACTAGTCAGCAGCAGCTGAACCAAAGAGATTCTGACTACCCAAAGGAGCATCAAGTAGCTTGGCCTTAATGTCATCATGTAAAGCATGAAGGTGAAGCCACAAGTACCTCCTCATAACTGAATCAGAAGCAGCAGCTCTACAGGATGAATCAGCAGTATCATAACTACATTTGATGGACAGATGGGCTACCTAGAAAGTGGAACTTAATAAAGAGAGGGTGGTAGTCTTTCCATCAGAGTCAGGAAGGGCAGATGGAGCCCCCCTCTCCAAGCTGTGACAAAAGGGCCAGAACATACCTTGTCATATGGGTTTAATAATTAATGGCCCTAAAAGTCAGAATGGCAGGACTGTACACTTTATTTCTTGGATGAGATGAACACTAAGTACGCAAGTAAGGGAAGAAAAAGAAGGAACCCCAATGGGGCACTTATATGTAAATGGTATGGTAGAAACCAGCTCAGTGAAGGGCATTTTGGAAGATGTTCAACTAAGGCATTCAGACTGGCAGTAAAGTTGTTCCGGGTATACAGCATTTTGTATGTTACCTTTATGCCCTTCACTTACATATGGAGCATATTTTTGATGTACAATGTTGGGAAGACAAAGGCTTTGGTATACTGGCCAGACGTTGGGCTATCCTTGGCAAAAAATCCCAAAGGTTATGAATGCTGCAACAGTGATATGGAAGGACATCTTACTTGACAGTTTACTAGTGGCAAAGAACATAATGAAGAAATCACATATAAAAACAAAGGTCTGTAAAGTAAACCAAACTATTCTTCTTGTCAGGGGAAAAAGAAATTAATAACCCAACAAATGTCCTAGAAACCAATAAAGCACAAACTACCTATCTAATACATATGTTAACTTCTAATGAGTGGATGCAAAAAATAAGGATACTTTACACAATACTGCATAAGCTACTAAAGCCCTACCTGCAGGAATGTTGAGTGATGCCAGAAATTAGGACTGTTCCGCAGTATAGATCTTTCTCAGGCTGCTTAACGCAGCCTTAATACACACTGTTCTGATAAAGTACTCCCATTTCTAAGTAAAAAAAAAGAAAACAAACACACACACACACACACACACAAAGACAGAAGGCATGAAGGAGGAGGATTGCGTGCTTCCTGCATCCAAAGCTCTAATTTGAAGATCCAGCATAATGCTGACTACCCATAGCTTTGCTATCTAATTTCATAGACCTTCACTTGCAGGAACAGACTGGATGAAGTTCCCAAGTCAATAAACCTGGATGGCTGTCCTTCAGAAACATTTTGACAACCATGGCCTAATGGAAGACCTCAATCTAACAGGCATGATAAATTGAAATGCTTTGGGCTGGTGTTCAGGAATGAATCTGCTGAATGATCATTATCCAAGAAGACCTTCCAGACCATGGATACAAAGATGACAATGGCAGAATATGCTTTAAAATATCCTTGAAGAATTTTACCACATTTGTCAAATCAGAAAACAATGTGGTTAGAAGTTTAGCTAGATATCAAAATTTGAGATCTTTTTGTCTTCATGTCCATTTGTGACGGAAAATGAGCTGTGCATCTTTTTCTTTCAAAAACATTTTTATTTTGTTTTCATTATAAACATATGCAAATGTACATATAACAAATACAATAAAACAACAACAAATCTATTTACAATATTTACATTCATCCATGATAAACAATCATTTTATTAATGAGAAGTTATCAGTATTTGTTCAAAAGGTTTTCCAATTTTTGCCATGCTATTTTTTATGAATAATGTTATGAGGTCTATAACAAATAATTTGCAGTGCTTTTTTACAAACAACTTTTGCTAAATTAATAAAATCTTTAAACATCAAATCTTGTTTACTTTTCCAGTTCAAAGTAATAACTTTTTTGGCAATTGCAAGAATTGGCCACAGTAACCGAATCTGAGATTTAGTTAATACATCAGGTATGGGAACACTGAATAGGATTAGAGAATTAGAAATATGACAGTTATCAGACCATAAAGCATTTACAAAATATCTGAAGTCTTTCCAGTACTGAACAACATTTCTACACTCAATGAACATGTGAACCCAGTTGGCCTCTAGTAATTAATCACATTTCCAACATTTACTTTCACTGTTTTTGAGTATAAGATTTATTTTATGTGGAGAACAGATGCTCCTATTCGTAAATTTCCATGTATACAATCTCCAATATAATGAAGGAGAGGTACCATATGTAGAATTCAATAAACAATTTTTTGGATTCACCAGATATTTGTTCTCCATTAATCTTTACATAGTAATTCCAAAAATCTGAGTCAAAGTTTAGAGTGTCTTCTCCTAGTATCTTATAGATAGGCGAGATACTTAATTTCTGATTATCTGTCTTTTCAAGACACCTAATAAAAAGCTGAATCAAACTAGATATAGATTCAGTCTTTAGGTTGATTGATACTCTCATTTTGTTTTCTATAAACTGCCGTAATGAGTGCATAAACAACCAACTGTCTTTACTATTATCAAAACTACATAAAAGAGAGTTTAGTGGTTTAATACTCTTATTTTCAATAAACTGATGCCAGAATATCAAGTTATTTTCCTTTAATGTTTGCATTCCATTGATGTTGAAAGAATCAAGGCAATCAGGGGAGTATGCTATAGGGAATATAAGAAATTAAATCTGTTTAATGTTGCAATTGGAATCAATTATATTTTTAAAGTTGTTAAATATTTGATTAATGCCACAAGAAAAATGATCAAACTTCTTATTAAATAAACAAAATTCATGTAAAAGCCAATGAACTCTACTTATTCCATATTGTTCCTTAAATTGATTTTCTATAGTTCTGACATCAGTTATATGAATCTTATGTTCTGTTTTCCAGCCAGATGTATAGGTAGGTGTGATCCAGTGTAATAATACTGCATTAATTATAACTTATTTGGAATAAAGATCTAAACTAGGGAAAGCATGCTATCCCATTACTATTCCAAACTCTAATGTGCCATTTATAAGCAATCCTTGATTTTAAGGGGAACCATAAAAATGTACGTAGCATGGAATCTAATTTTTTAAATAAATTTTTGTGAGGGGATAGTATCAATGACTGTACAAAAAACAAACTTTTAGGTAAAATTATCATTTTAATTAAAGAGAGCCTATCCTCCATTGTGAAGAACATTTTATTCCATTTTTTGATTAGTTCACTAATAGTGGTTATTAAATTATTGCAGTTTAGTTATTAAATTATTGTAGTTTAGTTTAACAGATTCTTTCCATGTACTCTAAGACCAACTAATATAATCAAAAGTATTTTCTATGTCTAGGCTGATAATAGTTAGTTTTTTGTATTTGCATGCTATGTCTACTAATCATAGTAATTTAATAATGTTATCTTGCACTTTTCTATGAAGAATTAACCTTGTCTGATCACTATGCATTAGATTAGACAATATTTTCTTTATCCTATTAGCTAACATTGTCATACAAATTTTATAATCAGTGTTTAGTAACAAAATTGGCCTATATGAATGATAAGATTTGGGGTCCTTACCTTGTTTTAATATAGGGGAGATAACAGAATATTTCCACGATGGGGGTGTTACACATTTTTGCTTAACCATAGTAAAGGCACTCATTTTCTTTATTATATATTCAGGAAAAATCTTATATAGTTCAGGTAATTATTCAATCCAGCCCTGGAGCTTTATTATCTTTTACATTTTTTATTTGCTCTTTCACTTCTACACTTCTATTAGTTTTGTTTATTTAATATGTTATTTTGTTGCATAGACACCTTAGTAGTTATATTTTATTGAATAAAAGTATTTATTACATTATCTGTCTCCAAACGTGGTGTGTTATTATTTACATCATTATAGCAGTTTTTGAACACTTCTAATATGCCCATTAAGTTATATGTACTCTTAACTGAACCATCACTTTTATATTTAATCAAGATTTTGATTGTTTAGTTTTTTGGATCTTACCGCTATTTTATGTAGATATTTGGGATTTACAGCATAAGATTGTAATTTAATTTTTTTTACTAGGTTTATGGCCACCTTATGATTCAGAACTTCTAAGTATTTCTGATTTAACTTAGTAATTTCGTTATGTGCTACTTTATTTGGTTTTGCGTCCGTTATTATCTTGTCTATGTTTTTTTTGTAAGTCTAAAAGTTTTTTCTCCCACTCTCTCCTTTTTTTAAGGTACCAAGATTTTATTTTACCATATATATAAACTTTAAAGGTGTCTCATAGTATGGTATTAGTCACTTCACCATTATCATTTGTTTCCATAAACATGTCTATTTCTTTCATTATCCATTCCCTAAAGTCTTTTAACTTAGTTATGTAAGCAGGAATTCTCTGTAGAAATCTTAAACGATATGTATGCGTAGTTAATCTAAAGTTTATAGCACTATGGTCCAAAAGTGGACAAGTCATTATAGCTACGTCACTTATTTTGTATATATATATATATATATATATATATATATATATATATATATATATATATATTATTTGATACAAAGACCTTATTAATGTTTGTTTGTGTACCAAACCGATATGAGTAGTGAGCACAGAATAAGAAATAATGTTCTCTTATATATTTAAGGCTCATCTGGTTTGTAAAGTCATTTTAACTTCTTGGCTTGAGATGTTAGTTTTATTTTACCACTTTTGGAAGCATCATTGCCTGATAATAGGCAGTTACCTGTTGCTATAATTTCCCCTTTTGCATTTAAAGTAATCAGGTCCAGATATTTGTCAACATATTTAGTACTCAGTCCTGGTATCCAGTATGTATTAATCAAAGTATAATACTTCCTATTGATTTCCAAAATAACCATGCTTAGCATCCCATCTTTAACTGAAATTGTATCTATAATTCTTGGCATAGTATAAGTATTTTTCCATAGAAAAAGAGTGCTCCTTCTCTTAGTCTTAGGAGTATTTTTTGTAGATCTTTTTTTAATAGATGGGTTTCCTGCAAAAAGATGACCTGGGCTTTATGCATTTTGATATATTTAAGCAAACCAGCTTTTTTGACATTATTGTTCAAACCATTAATATTTAATGATAAACATTTATAGGCCACTGACTATAATGTGTATGTTATTACTAACTGAAAGACCTTTCTTCCGTATTGACTTGAAATCTACTGAAAACTTATCATGGATGCAGAACGTGTATTAAACACTACTTTCAAAAACCCCAAACTATTTACAAACACATACATGAAACAAAGTTTCTGGTTTAGTTAAAAACTCAACTAACCATCCATCCACCACCTCTCCAATACCAAAAGACATAAATTATCCATCTCTGCTTAGAATATAGTAAAAAAACAAAAAAGAAATGCAAAGATTGTCATTATTTCCAAGATTTTTCAAGAAACATCGATGATTTAACCATTTTATCAGTCATCTAACATTTTTCATGTAAGGATCTGCTGAATATAACACTTATTATAACATAACTATTACATTTTGCAATTGTACACATATTACTCATATGTATTAACATCATCTATGTTGATGTCTTTCATCGAGGGGAGAAAAAAAGGGACCTCACAACCCTCTGTTTAGTTACTAAAGGTTTAGTTATATAACATAAGTCTGATGTTAATATGAGTTTTCTAATGCAGCTCCTAGTTCACTTGATGCCATTTAGTTACTAATAGTGTCACTGACTCTGCAGAATGTATGCATCTATAAGAGAACACATGCATTTTCAAAGGCGTTAAACACTTTTATCAGAACTAATTATTTACCATTTAAAGTATCTAGTGAAGGATAACAGAATTCTTTATTCTAAGTACAACCACTTAAGTTCAAAAGGTCAAATTATGTCATCACTGTTGTTTCCTCAAGCTGCAGCTTCATAAACTTGTTAAAAAGTATCTAAATAGGCTCATGCACAAGTTTACAGAAAGCAAAAAAAAAAAAAAACGTTCAAACTGCCTTGTCAATGCATGTCATGAATCTCCACAATGAGAACAGTGACACAGACCACCAGTTTCCTCACAAACCTTCAACATCATGAAAAAATTAACCCTTTTACATAAAAACAGCTATTTAGAAGTAACAGCCGCCTCAAATCAGAAATCATATTATAACATTTCAGTCATTTACCTACCAGTTAAAAAAAGGGAACCTAGTATAAATGCATACACACACACACACATTTTATATATATATATATATATATATATATATATATATATATATATATATATATATATATATATATAAATATATACACATACACATACACACACACACACATATATATAGGTTCATAGATTAGTACTAGACTAACTGCCCTTGTGGGCCATTTTAAGCCTAGCCATTACTCCTTGTGAGACTCAAACCTTGCACCTTGTGTTTGTAAGGCAAACACCTTAACCATTAGGCCGCCCTCCCAACCCAAAATGCATGCTGATGCAAAGCCTGTTGTCCTATCATAGGTTAGTACTAAGCTAACTGCCCTTGCGAGCCATTTCAAGCCTAGCCAATTATCCCTTGTGAGACTCAAACCCTGTACCTTGTGTTTGTAAGGCAAACACTTTAACCATTAGGCCACCCTCCCAACCCTAACTTATATATATATATATATATATATATATATATATATACACACACACATATATATACATATGTATATATATATATATATACATAAATATATATGTGTGTTTGAATATATCTATATTTATATATCTATATATATATATATATATATATATATATATATATATATATATATATATATATATATATATATATATATATATATATATATATATATATATACATATATATACATATATATATATATATATATATATATATATATAACATATTTAGCTATCTATAAAACACCATTAATGTACTGTATTACTGTTTAAATGTATATAATCAGAAACACCTTGTTACCCCACCACTGTCCCACTAAAAAAAATGCACTTTGGTATTAAGTCAAATTATACTACTACTGAAGAATTAGAAGACATACATTACTTGTAGTTATTTAAAAGGGAAAAGTATGTAAAAGTACTTATAATGGGGAAAAGAGAGCAAAGGAACATTGGTAACAAAAAAGAATAGGAAGAAAGAAGACACAGAATGAAGTTATGTTCTTACCATAACGTTCCATGTTAGTTGTCTTCTTCTCGCCTTCTTCTTGCTGGATGGGTTCGGAGCCGACCTCGTCTCCGACTCGGCCACTCTAAAAGCTCGAGAGTTGGTTCCACCGGCTCGAGGCTCCCCTTATATCCCACAATGCTAGGCGAGAGTTACCTCAGATCTCGTTTGTAAGCTAACCCCAGCTTATAATAGTAATAGAACAACTCTAAAAGAATCCACCTCTAACAACAGGGAGAAAGAAAGGTGACCTACATCCTGATTCAGGAAATATGCAAACAGCATATGCCTAAGAAAAGAGGTGGTAGAAAGAGAGGTCACAATCACAACTCCTCTAGGTCTGTCCAGGCCAGGGGGAAGGAGGGTGGGACGCGAGAAGAAGACAACTAACATGGAACGTTATGGTAAGAACATAACTTCTATATGTTAAGTTGTCTATCTCGCCTTCATTCTTGCTGGATGGGACCGCGTCCCTAGCACCTTGTCCCGGGTGGCCTAACGGAACAGAATCCTGAGAACAGTGGAACCAAAGTTAGCTCTATGCCTAGAAGCTAAATCCAACTTATAATGAGAAATGAAAGTGTGAGGAGTAGCCCAAGTAGCCGCTGCACAAATGGTGTCAATAGGCAGTCTGTCTTGGAAGGCTAAAGAAGTAGCCAAAGCTCTGGTAGAATGGGCCTTAGGTTTATTAGGCAGCTTTTGGTGTCTAATCTCATAAACAAGGGTAATCAGAGATGTAAGCCATCTAGATAATGATACCTTTGAAACTGAAAGTCCTTTTCTGCTTTCTGCATAGGAGATAAACAGTTGGTCAGATTTTCTGAATTGTTTTGTTCTATCCAAATAGTATCTCAACTGACGATGAACATCTAGCCAGTGTAATTTTTGTTCAGACCTGTTGGAATATTCTGGAAAAAAGACAGGGAGGTCAATGCTTTGATTTAGATTTGACGTCGAGACTACCTTAGGCAAGAAGGACGGGTTGGTTCGTAAGGATACCCTGTCCTTATGGAACAATAGATAAGGAGGTCGACAGCTGAGTGCATGAAGTTCTGAGACTCTTCTAGCTGAAGTAATAGCTACCAGAAAGAGAGTCTTCCATGATAGCAATTTTAAAGAACAGGAGGCTGCAGGTTCGAATGGGGGTAGAATCAAAGAAGTAAGAACTAAATTTAGGTCCCAAGGAGAAGGAGGATTTCTTATAGGAGGTCTGAGAAGAAAAACTCCTTTCAAAAAGGCTTTGCAAAGCTTGTGGGACATTAAGGCAGACTCAGAAATACCTACATGAAAGTTAGAGATAGCTGCCAATTGAACTTTAAGAGTAGAAGGGATGAACCTGCATGGAAGAGTTCAGCTAGAAATTCAAGGACTATTTGGATGGAAGCAGTGAAAGGATCTATTTCCCTTCCTTGAGCCCAATATGTGAAACGTTTCCACTTACTCAAATAAATCTTCCTAGTGGAAGATTTATGGGAAGTTATCAAAATATCTCGAACAGAGCGAGATAATTGAGGAAGCCTGGCTAATGTTGGAACTGGAGGAACCAAGCAGTGAGGTTCAGAGAGGGGAGGGAGCGATGTAACTGACCCGATTGATGGATCAAAAGGTCTGGAACTAGGTCCAGATGCCAAGGTCGCTCCAGTAGAAATTGATGTAGAAAGGGGAACCACACCTGTCGAGGCCAGTAAGGAGCAATGAGGATCAACGAGGCCTTCTGAGCGATAGCTTTCTGTATCACCTGAGAGATTAGTGGGAAGGGAGGAAATGCATACAGAAGTCCCCGGGCCAAACTTGGACTAGAGCGTCTCTGCTGGGTTGGCCTGGTAAAGGGAATAGAGTGAAATAATGTCTGCACTTGCTGTTTTGGGGAGTAGCAAAAAGATCGCAGCAAGGCTGACCCCACTTGAGAAAAATCTCTCTCACAACAGAGTCTTTCAGAGACCACTCGTGAGGCATGAGGATAGCTCTGCTCAATTTGTCCGCTATTTGATTGGACTTCCGGGGATGTGCGTTGCTATCAGAAAACGCTGAGAAGAAATCGCCCATTGCCACAATCTGAGAGCTTCTCGACACAGGGTAGGACCTGGTTCCGCCTTGTTTGTTGATGTACCACACTACAGACATATTGTCTGTCTGGATTGCAATCGTTCCCAAGGGAGAGAGTCTTGAAGGGCTTGCAACGCTAAAAGCACTGCTCTCATCTCCAGAACATTTATGTGCAAGTGGCATTCGCCTGGTTGCCATGTGCCCTGGACCGTCCTGCCCTGATAATGCCCCCCCCACCCGATCAGGGAGGCGTCCGTTGTCAAAGTAGCAACCGGAGGGGGGGGGAACAAATGGTCTTCCCAACCAGAGCTGAGGGGAAGACATCCACCACATGAGATGATTTCTGCACGTCTGCGTGATCATAATGGTATGGGACATTGGAAGTTGCTGGTATGACCATTGTGTAAAGAGCATCCATTGAAGGATTCTCATGTGGAATCTGGCTAATGGAAGCAGAGGTATGGCAGCCGCCATAATTCCCAACACTTTCAGAACTAACCTGGCTTTGATTCTGTTGTTGTTGAAAAGGAGTGAGACCAGTCTGTGTATGTCTGTTATTCTCTGATCTGTTAGCCTCAGAGACATGTTTACTGTGTCTAGATTTGCGCCTATGAAGGTAATAGTACGACAAGGCGACAAAACAGACTTTTCGCAATTTATTGAAATGCCTAACTTTTGACAAATGCGAAAGGTGTAATCCCTGGCCATCAGAAGGAGATGCTTGGTGGGGGCTGTGAGGAGCCAGTCGTCCAAATATGGAAACACCTGGAATCCTTGTCGTCTCAGGTGAGAAGCTACCACTGCCATGCATTTGGTAAACACCTGGGGGCAGTGGTGAGACCAAAGGGCAGGGCCCTGAATTGAAAATGACTGGTTCCCAGCCTGAAGCGGAGGAATCTTCTGGAGCGTCTGTTCATTTTTATGTGATAGTACGCATCCTGAAGGTCTATAGAGCACATCCAGTTTCCTTTTCCCAATAGGGGAAGGATGGACTGCAGCGTGACCATCCGAAATCTTGTTTTCTTGACTGATCTGTTCAAGATACTGAGATCCAAAATTGGTCTCCAGTCCCCTGTTTTCTTTGGAACTAAAAAGAACCTTGAGTAGATTCCGGATCCTTGCTGGTCTGCTGGAACTGGCTGAATTGCTCTTTTGCAAGCAGTTTTGAAATTTCCAAAACCGCTAGATCCCTTTGGCGCTGGTGGAACATCTGGAAGGGATTTTTTGATTGTTTCGAATGCGAAGAAAGGGGATAGAATAGCCTTGAAATGATAGACTGTACCCATTTGTCTTGAGTCAGGGATAGCCAGGCTTTTGGGTACAGTGACAACCTTCCCCGACTGCCTCCGAAGGTGGGCAGCGGGCAACACCTCAGGGATGCTGAAAGGGCTTATCAGAGAAGGCTTCTCGATTGCCCTGGTTCTCGGAGCCCCCTGCCTCGAGGGCTTACATCTACCATTGTTATTCCCGCCTCTGCCTTTGGCGGGTAACGACTTTGTCGCCAGGCGAAGTCCCTTGATTTTGTTTACGGAACCACATTTTCCCACTTTTCTGGCCTTTGGGGTAAGGCCTAGAAGGAGTAGAAAACGGACTCCGACGGCAGAAAGAGTCTTGCCATCAGTCTCGCACCTAGTCAAGGTTTCTTTCACTTGAGGACCAAAGAGAGATGATCCATCAAACGGGAGTTAGTGAAAGACGCCTTGAAGGGTCCATAAAATTGCATAGCTGCATCCAGGCATGCCTACGTAAGGCCACACCTGTCCTTGCAGCCCTACTCGCTCCATCAGCCGCATAAGAAAGGAGGCGCATGGAGGAGTTGGCTATGGAGTTAAGGGTAGCCAGCTGAGTGTTCATTTTATCTTGAAAACCCACAGCTGTAGGATCCTTCAACATGTCACTCGCTTCTTTAATCAAGTCTCTTTGAAGATGAGTGAAATGGCACAGGTAGTTCAGCGAACGCATAGTAAATGTCGCTGACTTAAAACATCCACTTCCGCACCTGTCCATGGACCTAGATTCCTTGTTAGGTGGATGGACAGGTACTGAAGGATCAGCTAGTTCCTTCTTAGTGGCAGCAGCTACCACCATAGCATCCACAGAAACTCCTTTTGTCAAGAACTGCTTGTCTGCTGGTGCCGTTATGAATTTGGAGGGTCTCCTGGGAGTGGGATCTACTGAATCAGGAGCTGTCCATGCCTTTTAGCAACCACCTGCATGAGGGGGTCAAGGGGGACACCCAGGAGGTGGAAGGGCGAGCCAACGCCTCAAGATATACAGATTCATCCTCCGAAGGGTTAAGGGCTGGCCAATTTCCCTCTGCTTCAGGATCTCTAGAATGTCTGCAAAGAGACATCTTCAGAAGGGAACGGGGAACCCTCGGAATCATCTAAATCTGTATCAGATGTGATTGACTCAGGTGAGTCAATGTGTTTCCTCTTACACTTCCTCTTCCGAGGGGCTCTTCTGCCAAATCAGGAGAGGCCTCGGAAGAGGATGAGATCCCACAGGGGTTCCTGAGGAGCTGGCTCTCTGCGGTCCGGGATGAGGGAGTGAGTCGACTTGACCTGAGGCACCGTGAGAGGAGGGGCGGACGGTGCCGACTGTGGAGTAGAGCCAGGCTCTAACACACTCCGCATGACCTCGAAGCACCCCTGTCAGGCAAAGCCAGAGGTCCCCGCCCGAAGCTGAGAACCCCTCGGCACCGACAGTGATGGCTCCGAGGCGATGTCGGAGCCGAACTCACCAGCCGAAGCTCCGAGAGGAAGAGTGGGGTCGGACAAGGGTCCAATGCCACTCACCCCCTCGGAGCCGACGATGGAAGTCCGGCGCCGAGATTCTTCTAAGGAAGAAATCGGAGCCGACGATGGAGCCGAAGACAATTGTATCGGCTCCGACGCTACCACAGTCTCGGTTCCGACACGACCCGGCTCCGAGCTCAACGGGGTCGGAGGAGGAATATATTGATGGACAAGGGCAGGCATCGACTGATGAATCGGGCTCTGAAGCATCTGGGCTAGTGCCTTGGACTTAAGAAGTCGACTCACTACCCTCTGAAGGTCATGATCCGATAGCCTCGATGACCTAGAGGAATGAGATTTATGGCTCCGTTCAGACAGCAGGTGAGATCCTGGAGCCGAATGAACGGAGCCAAGGAACGGTGACCTGGACCTCTTCCTTGATGTCGGTTCCGAAGATCTGGACGGAGCCGACACGGGAACCTCTATAACCTCGGCTCCAGCCGGAGCCGAGGGAACCACAGAAACTGTGGACTGAGACTCATCGGCTCCAGCTGGAGCCGATGTAGGCGGAGGTTTAGAAGCCTTAGGTCTCGGCTCAGTTGCTGGAGCCGAGGACCTAGAAGCCTTAGAGGGCTTCCCAGAGACAGAAAGGGAATCCTCCGGCTTAAGAAGACCCCTCAGGATCAACTTATTTTTTCTTTCCTGCAGGACCCTGGGGCTGAAGCCGTGGCATACAGCACAGGAGTCCTGCAGGTGCAAAGGCCCCAGGCAATAGACACAAGAAGTGTGACCGTCTGTCAGAGACATTTTCTGACAGCACGCATCACACTTCTTGAAGCCTGAGACCTTTGTGTCTTTAGACATCCTAAACAAAAGTGTAATCACACACACTCAACAAACACACTGATTACACTAAACTACTTTTAAAACTCAAAAAATAAACAATTAACTAAAGTTTACCAAGAGTAAGACACACACACAACTAGGGGATGGAGAAAGGCCAGAAGGCCAGAGAGAGAACTTTAAAAGTTCTTTGGAAAAAAATTGGGATTTTCGGAAAAAGGGAGTAGAAAAACCCACTACACTAAGGGAAATATATTTAAACTCAAAAATATAGGGTTTTAAGTGATCTAATTTTACGGGCGGCCACGGTGGTGCAGTGGTTAGCATTGCTGCCTCACAGCAAGAGGTTCTCCGGTTCAATCCTCGGCTGGGGTGCCTTCTGTGCGGAGTCTGCATGTCCTCCCTGTGGTTGCGTGGGTTTCCTCCGGGTGCTCCGGTTTCCTCCCACATCCCAAAGACATGCTGCAGGTGGATTGGACACTCTAAATTGGCCCTAGGTGTGCGTGTGAGTGTGCCTTCTGTGGAAGGTTGGGCGCCGGGCTGGCAACTCGACACTGTAAAACTCCACTGCCATTCAATGTGCGGACAGGTGATCCGCTGTGGCAACCCCTAACCGGGATAAAGCCGAAAGAAGAAGAAGAAGAAGTGATCTAATTTTACCAAAATTACACTTACCAACAAGCCGGTAGAAAAACCAACACCTCGATGCTGTAGCGGCAAACGAGATCTGAGGTAACTCTCGCCTAGCATTGTGGGATATAAGGGGAGCCTCGAGCCGGTGGAACCAACTCTCAAGCTTTTAGAGTGGCCGAGTCGGAGCCGAGGTCGGCTCCGAACCCATCCAGCAAGAATGAAGGCGAGATAGACAACTTAACATTATTATTTAAATACTTAGTACTATATGTAATTGGAAGAAGTAGATATAGAAAGGAAAAGAGAAAGTTAATAATAAAAATGATTCACATTACCTTACAGTACAGAGACTTTCCAGAATCAAATATATTTTGATTGATAAAACAAAGCATTTAAAATTAGAAGGAATATATTACTTTGTCCTTTAGTTTCTTAGTTTTGTTTGCTCCTTTCTTCACCGACCATCCATTTTTGTTGCCTGTCTCTTCAAACTCTAGGATGACCATTCCATTTCTTTGGTGTCCGACAGTATTTTCTTCTTTTGGATAAATTCTGTTTCTTGTAGGGAATCAAAGATCTTCACTCCTTCTGGCAAGGTGATTTTTATTCTTGCAGGAAAAAGAATTTGAGTTTAATATTGGCTTTTTTCAAGGACTTTATTAGAGGAACACACTCCTTTCTTCTAGATATGACTGTAGATGCGTAGTCATTGTCAAAAGGAATAACATTCACCCATCTTGATAGGAGAATTAGTCCGAGCTGATTTCAGCACAAAGTCCTTGACCTGGGATTAGATGAACTCAGAGATGAAGCTGGATTTGCCAGGGACTGATGAGCCCTCTCAATTCCAAAAGAGACGGATTTAGGCATGTTTAGTGCTGATGGAAACCACTTATTGAGGAACGGAGCCATGTTCACACCCTCTTCTTTCTCAGGATTTCCATATATTTTTATGTTATTCTTCCTTGATCTACTTTAAGGTCTTCCAGTTTCTCAATCAGCCTGGTGTTTTGTTTCAGAAAAAATTCATTTTGACGTTCATTTTCTGTCACTCTAGTATCTGGGTCAGTTACCGTTTCCTCTAAGGCAAGAATTTGTTCAGATTGTGTTTTTACTATTCCATTTAGAAGTTCCACTTGTTTACTGCATTCTTGTTTGATAATATCCATTTTGTTTTCGAATTTGTCCATTTTTTGCAACAGTTCTTGGATGTTTGTTATTATAAGATGTAGTTCTTTCTTCACTGCACTCTCCAGGTGTGGGTTCTTCGAATTCCTCATTGTGAGATCTCCAGCAGAAAACTTCTTGACAGGAATAATTAAAAAATTCTCTTGACTATGTATTAATCTTTAGAAAATAATAAAGAGTCTATGTTAATCTAACTTTTAATATACTTTGTTAAATTTTTCTAAAAATTAAAGTATATGTCAGGATATAAAATCTAAGCAGAGCTATGGATTTCTGCTGCTATTGGACTGGCATCTTGGCCATGCCCCCGAGCATTTTTTTATGGCTTTTGTACTGTCAGTGAAGTACCTAAAGCAATAAGGGGTTAACACTGGACTTGATCAATAATTTGAATGTCAAATGTTTTCATTGGTAGCATATTTCGACATTCTAACAGCTTCTGGAACCTCTTGTGTAGGGGACTAGCAGCTAGTCATCTAAACAAGTAATAATTCTGTTCCCCGTAGACACAGTAAGCAGCAATTAGTGGCATGCATTTTCTTAACACACTAAGGGCAGAAGTGAGGTCACACAGTAGGGTCATGTTCAAAAAAGTGTAGAAATAGTCTAACCACAGATCTAAACCAAACATCTAGTCTTCTCTGGACTGGAGGAGGAAGGGTCCATCATAACTCCTTTAGCCTCTTCAATGATAGGCCTTGAGTTCTGCATCTTATTTCAAATTAGAAACAATACTGAATAAAACCCTGACTAATGAGAGTCCTTCCTTCTTTGCTATGCCTTCTACCAGGAAGGAACATCTGGCAGAAACAGAGACAGGTCTGAGGAGTGGAAAATCACTTCCATTACCCATCTACTGGTTGTAGATTTGAACCAGGTCAGTATGTGAATGGGAACCAGGTCAGTATGTGAATGGAACATCTAAGGAGGTGGGGGCATGTTGAGAGTCAGAGCTGCTGTTGCCCACAATGGAACTGCCCAAACCCTCCCTGAAAAAGCAGAAGCACCATGGCATCTAAGCTAGCACCCCTGCTTAGAGCCAGCAGAAGACAACTGGAACACAACTGATGTTACGGAGGTTAGAACTTTCTGGGGAACAATATCCTTTGCTGACTATCTGTGTCCTCGTACAGGAATATTGTGGATAATAGAACTGCATATCAAGAAGCACCAAGGGTTTGCCCAGTTTCCTTCATGCACTTAAAAAAAAATCATACATTTCTGGATCAAATAGCAAGGGCCATCTGAAGGGCAAGTCAATAAATGTTGGAATGCTGACATCCTCCTGGTCAGGGGGACAGTCAGACAATACATCAGGTTTTGGAGTCTCCAAACATAGCAAAAACTGCTTAGGTTAAGACACCTAACAAGCCTGAACACAGACAGGGTCCATGGTATCAGGGTTTTCTCATACATATCTGACTGTACCTTGAAAAGTGCCCTGCAAGGCTAGGACCACCCAGGAGGTTTGCACCACTGCTCTGAGAGCTTTTTAGAGCATCTTTTGGGAGAAGAGGATGGATTCTCCTCTACCCTGACCAGGTTTGAGGACCACTCAATCTGGGATCTTTTCATGATGAAGGAAAGAGTCTCCCTTCCCCATTCATCATCCACATTTTATGAAATGTAATTGCAACAGTTCTTTGGTAGTGCTAGATGTCTCATTTTATTTAAAGTTTTTTAGCTGATTTTTTAGCTACAGAACAGTCTGTTGTGGTGGTGGTTGCTGTCCTTTTTAAGTGATCATAGGGAGCACAAGAAGAGGATGAGGGATCAGCTAGAGCAATGAAAAACTCAAATGGGAATGTGAAGGAGCCTGCTGAATCAAGGGGATGCTTTGTGTGCCATTATAGCAATGACCACTCCTTGGCAATCTGCACTTCTGAACTGAGCTACGTTGAGTTACCTTGATGTCTTAGAAGTACTGTAAAGGACAGGCTTCACCTTGTGTGGAGTAGTAGGCATTAGGTAATAACTCTAAGTCAGCATCACCCACAAGTACTAGATGCAATGTAAAACATCAGCAAACTAATATGAGAGATACTGGTGTAGGTAGGCAAATGGTAACAACACCTGTTGCACTTTTGTCAGCTAGACTAAAGTCTGTGCACAAGCATGATACAAGACTGAAATTAATATCTGGTGTCACAATCCTTCAGTAGGAGTCAACTTATTAATGGTTGCTGCCAGACTATCATAGTCATTTTTAAGCAGGACTGGGTCTGCCAGACTGGTGAGCAGCTGGCCAGTACGGACACCAGGGAGGGGTGAGGAGATGAATTTGAGATGGGCCCTTGTTCAGCTCAAGGAGCCTCAATAACTTAAGACAGGAAATCAACAATACAAGTAAGGAGCCAGAATTTAACTTCTGCTTTTTACAGTTACGGGGTGACTGTGATCTATGTAACCTCATCCCTAAATTACTCAGCCCTGTCCAAATGCACTGAAATCTTTGCTGACAGAATCACCAAGAATTTACCCATACTTCAAAGCCCTCACTAAAGTCAAGCAACCACACATATCTTCTGAAACACACAGACACACACACACACACACACACACACACACACACACACAAATTTAAATAAAGCCTTTTTGTATGGAAGAAGCCCTTCTTCAACGTAAAACTCACACTGCACAGATTTGAAAGCAGCTGGCACTATAAACATTAGCTGTTTGCCTGCACAATCTCCAAGTCAGTAACTTCACGACAAAAAAAAGAGTATTTCCTACTGATTTCAACTTCTGATCACCAGCCGTATATGACAAGCGCATTTGATTACCACTATCTGATCATTAAGGACCTGCCAGTCAAGTATCCAATAAAAGTGTGCCCTGTTGTGCTGTTACTCTATTCCAATAAATTTGTCATTTTCAAACTTCTCAGTTAAAGTAGTCATCCAGGTGGCCCTTGGTATAAATGTATGGAAGAAATTGTCTAGAAGTAAGTGGGAGGGTGAACAACAGAGGGAAAAAATCCCTCAGTCTCAACAGGCAAATCGGGGAAATAGTCAAGTCTTCAAAAGCTAAATATGAGAGTAAAATAGCCTCCCAAGCAAAGTATAACCACAAAGCATTTTTAATTATGTCTGAAATCTCTTAAGGGAAACACTCAACAATGTGGTAAGTTAGCTGTAGAAGGCACTACCTATACTTGGCCAAGAAATAGTAAACCTACTGGCTGATAAATTCAGCTCATATTTAACCCCCTCATCACCTCCAATCACTCCCCATGAAAATACCCCCTACCACTCCTTTACCTGTTATCACAAAAGAACATGCCATCAAGGGGCCCTGATGGAATCCCTAGGTGCCTATTAAATAACTTGAAACATGACCTAGCAGGCTCACTCGGATCTCTACTTAACCACAGTCTCCAGACAAGCTTTGTCCCAGTAGAGTGGAAGACAGCAACAGTCATCCCTCTGCAAAAGAGGAGGGGGACTATCAAATAACCCAGGAAACTACCAAAGCACAAGTCTGACTAGCCTCATATGCAAGCCTATGGAAAGGATAGTCACAATCCTGATTAACAGTGACATAGATAATTTCCAGTCTCTAGACTGAACCCAGTTCAGCTTCATCAAGGGCAGGTACTGCCTGCTCAATCTGGTGGACTTCTTTGAGAAGGTCATCATGGCCATGCACGAGGTTAAAACAGTGCATGTAGCCTAACTTGACCTGGCCAACCCCACTTGGGTATTATAGACAAACTCAGAAAATTGGTCATAAATGTCTATGTCACGAGATGGATAGCCAACTCTGTAAATATTGTAAATAGCTTTTGACTTTAACTGTGTGAATTTGTTTAAATGTATCTGCACGATATTTTACCACTATGTGCAATATTGCTCACGCTTTGTATTATTTGATATGTATTAGTACTTGTACTTTTATTTTTATTGGACTGCTATCTTTACTGTAATCTGTTTCATGGAGCTTTTCTCCCTGGGCCTCCACTGAAAATGGGCTCTCTGGGCCCAGTGGACTTCCCCGATAATCAAACTGGAAATAAATAAGTAAAATAAATGGTTCACTGATAGGACACATGTCGTTAGAATGGGGGAATCCAAATCCAGCAAGATGCCAGTCACCAGCGGAGTACCACAGGGCTCAGTGCCAGTCCCCCTCCTGTTTGGGATATACTTCTCAGATGTCAAAGCAAATGCAGATGGCCTTTGGCTGACCAAGTAGGGGCAATCACTGACTCCCCAAACAATGTTGCTATTCTGCAGAATGATCTGATGCAGACTAATGACTGCTGTCAGAGCCATGGCCTCAAACTAAATGTGAAGAAGTTCATAATAATACAGTTTAGGAAATCAAATACCCCTACTAATCGCAACATTGGTAGCACCCCCTTCAGAGTGGACCCAGTGGTGAGAGATCTGTCTACCCAGGTAAACAGTAATGATGACAGACTAATGATTGGTGTCAGAGCCATGGCCTCAAACTAAATGTGACCCAATGATGAGAGATCTGGTAACTCAGATAGATAGTAATCTGAATATTGACACCATGTGTCCATGGCGGTAAGGAAATCCTTCTATGTGACTCCGCTTATAAGTGCATGACATCCAGATATAAAGATGTAGTACTACTGTACTCGGCCCTCATCAGACCAATAATAGAGTACAATGCACCCTTGGCACATACTTCACCAGGCACCTGCAACAATTGGAGTGTCCTCAGAGGTTTTGCATAAAAAATACAGGGTATAAACATGATGTCAGATGCAGACTGATTAAAAGCCCTATCACTGTATTCAGTTTCCTACCGATTACTGAGGGGTGATCTGTGTCTGACCTACAAGGGAGTGTCTGACCCAGACCTGATGGAAATGCTGCATATTCGCAAAACTAACTGCACAAGGGTTGCCCACACCAAAGATCAAAATCTGATCTCTGACTTGAATAGATCAAGCTGGAGAGACAGATGTGTCCCAGAGACTGCCCCTCCTCTGGAATAGGCTTCCTATTCAAGTGAAACAGAGCCCTTCCATGACCATCTTCAAGTGCAATCTGGACCAATGCATGTGAAACAGCAAGTTCACTTCTGGGGTGTACCCATGTCCCTTATGGGCAGAGGCAGTCTGTAAAAATTGTCAAATCCCCACTTGCTGACTCTTGTTATCTTTCCCATAGGGATAGAAAATTGGGTAAAATCTGGGTAAAACTGGCTAGGCTTGTAAGGGTTCTTGAGCGATTAGCCTAGCAGTCTCCTATGAACCTATGAGCATGTTGTCCAAATGGAGCGCTTCACTGCTTTAGACAAACTTTTATGTTACTTTTATATCCTGCAGCATTATAGCCCATTAAGGAATCAAAGCAAACAATACATAAAACAGGGGAAAAAAAGATTATTATAGCAACACCCAAAAATTCATCATCAAATTAAAAAAAAATAAACTTCTGGAATCCCATAAATACATTGCTCAATCTAGGAAAATCAACCCAACCCAGCCTATCCCCAACCAATAATTCCCAAAGCATTCCTTCACTGTTTAACTTAGATTTCATAAATACGGTAACCTCCCTTCTACAAAACTACTACAAATCCTACCATCCCACCCCTCCTTCACTTGAAGCCACAACAGACCTTCACACTCACTCCAGTGCCAATATCTACAATTGCAAAATACCTTCTCCACTAAGACAACTACTGCCCCTGATCAGCTTCCATCTGAACACCTCAAATTCACTGCAGATGACCTTGCATATCCCATCACGAGTCTAGAAAAACACTATCCAAGAAAAATATGTTCCCACCTTACGGAAAAAATCCCATATAAAAACCCCTCCATAAAGTAGACTCATCAACTGAGCTCACAAGTATAAACCAATGGTCATTATCGCAACCTTATCCAATATCTTGGAAAGACATATTCACTTTTAACTTGCTACGTACATTACTTCTCATAGAATGGTTTCAGCCCCAATCAGAGTACAACTACTGGCCTTTTGAGGTTCAGAGATATAAATAATGTAAAAATTCAGGTCTTCTAACCTCTGCTCTACTTCTGGATCTATTAAAGGCATTCGACACAGTCTATCTTCAAATTCTCAAAATAAACTCTTTTCCTAAGGGCAATCACCGTCTTCATGTAACTGGTTTCTCAGTTACATCACTTAACAGGTCTCAAGCAGTGAAATGACAAGATGCTTTCCCCTCTTTCCTTACTACAGCCATTGGAGTTCCACAATACTCCATTCTAGGACCACTACTGTTTAACTCATTTGCCAATGACCTGAACACCATAGCCAAAGAGGCCACCATAGTACAATATGCCAATAACACCACTTTAATATTTTTTGCTAGGACACTACTCATGCTTCAAATACTCACCCCAAAATCCTTCTCCTCCATAGAAGCTTGGCTCAACAACTCAAAAACTAAACTACTACTGTTCATCCCCAACACTTTCACTTTTTCCTCCCAAAAATACCTTTAATATACTGTCATCCAACTAGACCAATATAGAACTGGTAATCCCGCAAGAAATTACAAGGTGTCATTATAAACAACCATCTGAAATTTGATCTCCACCTTCAGCAAGCCATAAAGGAGACACACCAAAGCCAGACAGCCTCTGTAGAGTAAAACACTACCTTACTGTCTTTGCTAAACAAAACATAACCACCTCTTTTCTACTTCCTGCCCTATTATATCAATCTCAACTCCTCTATATCAGCCAAACCATTACACTGCTACAACAAAGCAGCAAAATTTGCAACCAACCAACATAGATCACATCACTACTTCTCTCTAAAACAACTAAACTGGCTTGAACTAATAAATAAATAAAATATGAAGGTCTTCGAAGCTTTCACACAGTTGAAAGAGCCATTGGCATAGTGGTTAAGGTCTCTGTCTCCCATGTGCAAAGTGCAATGTTTGATCCTCACCTCTGGTAAGAGTTCTTCGTATGAAAGCGAAAAAAAGAAGTACTTGTTTAAGTGTTTGCAATCTTTAAGCCAAAGTTAGCTTGGAAAAGGCTTTCTTTAGTACCTTTTTGTAGTGTCATTAAATCACTCATAGAAGGAACAATTCCAGGTATCACAGGAAGCACCCAAACTTCACTTTAGCTGTCTGCATTTTGTGAGATAAAATTGCTTGAAACAGTGGTACTTTTAACAGAAGCTGTAACTGCCAAAATGTCAAGATACCACACAGCATCCAGCAAAAAAGAAAACAAAAGGATTCTAAAGACAGTGTAAAGGGGCACTCTACAAGGAAAAAAATAAGAAAGATGAATGAAGAATGTAAAATGAAGAAACAATAAATAAAATCACAAATTTGGCATTATGACCGGGAGGCAGCCCAGCAGAAAGAAGTGAAGTGAGCTATCAGAGCAGCATAATATGACAGAGGTTTGTGGGGTTTAGCAAACTGGAAAGGTTTTATTTGCTGACAGGTGCTAATGCCTGTGGCTTCAGTCCTCACTGCTCCTTCAGCAAAATCAGATCACTTATTTCCATGGATCAGGGTTGCAAAAATTTGTCGAGTGTTTAATGCACTGGAAACTAAAATGTCAATATCTTAGGAAGAAATTCCTTCTCCTGCAGCCACCAAAATAAAAACGAAGCAGAATTAAAATCAAACATTAATGTGGGACAACATGTGCTTCCACAAGCATGCCCAGCTGTTATCTATTGGGGGGGGGGGGGGGGGGCTGTCATGAGCAGCAAACAAAAAGTGCCCTTGCAAGACAGAGGAAGAGAACTATCAGACATTTCTAACCTCCTTACCCTCCTGTACCTATGCTACTAAAGGGGCAGGTTATTGATGCAGTTGATTGAAACACCCCCTCTACACCACTGCAAAACAAACTGTGTTCTTGACAAACCACTGCATGAGAGAGACAAAGCAGTTCTCCAGAAGTGGACCATTCACTAGGACTGACGCAGTTTACTCAGTGTATAAAGAAAATGAACAGATTGGGTAGGTAAATTTCCTTTCACCATCAAGTTTAATACTTCTTCAGCATTCAAAGCCTGATGTTGTTAGTTGGATCAAAATAGGGCTGTTGATACAGGAGCATGGGTTAAACTAGTTGTCACTAGAAAGTGGTAGAAACAATGCAAAATTATATGTGTGGTACATACTAACAGTCTGTAAATCTCGTCTAGCTGGAAATAAATCTACTTCTCCTTTGTACTTATCACAACAGAAACTGATGAGCATTTTCTGCATATGAACACACATAAAGATCATTTAAAGGCATGCAACGCACTTTACTTTTCAAACAAAAAAAGTGTTCGTAAATACTTTTTTGCAAGAAAAGAAAAGTGCATTTTGCAACATTCAAAAAATATGAAATTTAAAATATTGCTTCCTGATGCTTAAGTCAAAATGTACCACACCATTTTTATAGCATGAAAATTCATGGGCAAGCAGGCAGTGGTAACATCACATTGGGTTCCAGCTCTAATTATGCTGGTTTAGCATAGGTATGCAACTGTAAACTAGTTATGTAATTTCCAAACTGTTAAATTAACAATATGGCAAAAAAATTAACAGTTTACATAACTAATCATTAGTTTTAACAGTTTGGCAAAAAATTATTCTACAATTACTTACCTACGCTGTCGCTAATCCAGTATAATTACAGCTTCAACCCAAAGTGAGGTTAGCACTGCCTGCCCATGAATATTTATGCTGTAAACACAGCTCGGTACATTTTGTTTTCCATGTTTGGAAGTAAATTTTAAAAAGTTTTTGATTTGTTAATAGGTGCAAAATGATCTTTTGTTTTTGTTTAAAAAAGGGTGTTTGCATGCATAATGATGCAAGCGAACACTTTTTTTAATACGAAAACAAAAGGTCATTTTGCACCTTTAGACATGGGGCAGGATTCGTGAAGCCTCCGTGTAAGAGTTACAAGGCTTACACGGAGGCTGCAGTTAAACGGTGTGACGTCAGCATGTCATGGATATGCATGAGGACATGCTGAATCACACCTAAGGCTTACACGGTCCGTGGAAGACAGTAGGGGACGTGTCTGTAGACCGAGCCCTGCAAACGGACACGCCCCCGAAGAGTAAAAGTCCCGAAAGTAAAAACCCATTACAGAGTCCATGTAAATGTGAATAAACACAACACAACACATGCCCCCACAGACTATGAACATAAAATGTATAAATGAACATGTTATATATTTTTTTAAATTGTAAAGATGTTTGCCCGTGAGTGCGCTCGTTTGCGCGGGCATGCCCGTAGCTTAGCCACAGTTAGCAGTCAGTGGAAAAGCATATAAGAACTACATATGCAACGTAAGCCAAGAAGCAATAGCGTAGCGGTAGAGACGTCGGCTGAAGAGCAGGCAGTCATGGTTCGAGCCCCCCCCCCTACATCAATTTTTATTTTTAGTGAAATAAGCACAAAACAAGTCCCTGACATATATGTGCACATATAAAATTATATTTTATGTAAAATGTAATGAAATGGGCCATTTATTTTGAAGAAATGTGAGATAACAAAATAATAAAAAATGCCAGATGTGCCTATAGCTGAACTACAGTTTAACAAGTTGAGTGCATCTGCCCGTAGGTGAGCAGTGGTTTAACAGGTGTAAAATGAGTGCCCGTAGGTGAGCAGTGGTTTAACAGGTGTAAAATGAGTGCCCGTAGGTGAGCAGTGGTTTAACACGCTGAAACTGTGTGCCCATAGCTGAGCTGAGCGTAATATGCGTGCTGACAGCCAAATGACCTGTAAACCAGCATACCCAGTTTGCGCAGAGCTGCGCGCCGCTCCAACAAGCTAACCGATGGGCAAGCTGTCACAAAACTGCCTTTACACAGACACACCTCCTAGCCTGTGTAGACAGTCATAAAATATAAAAAGCAGTGGCCAGGTTCGAACCCAGGATACCATGCACCATAGTCAAGGTACTGAACCACCAAGCCATGACAGTTGCACTTAGAAATCCAGAAAGAGCTAATATATAGGAATGAATAGAAAGAGGAGCATGACAAAGCAGGTTTTGTGAAGCTGATACAATTCCAAAATGGCCAATCACAGATAAGTGCGGGAAAAACGGCATATATAAGTCCCATAGGCGGGAATACACAGCATAACCGATTGTAGAACCACCTTGCAGCCAGAATGTCAGGTGTAGGTGAGGGTAGTTGCTTTCAAGCACAGAGGTGAGGCGTTGAGGAGTCCAAATATATGGTTTGGCTCCTTGTCCACAATCATGAGGCCCAACTCATGCAGGGCCAGGTCCTGTGGGGAGCATATAGGGCTGAGGCGTGGGACCGGTTGGCTCATGATCTCACTAGTGCCACAGGGATACCAAGGAATGGTGAGCAGGTCCGTCACCACCATGCGGACCTAAAGAGACGAAAGCAGGACCAACTGAACCATTGGATCCAGGAGGCCCGGCAAATGCCCAATGCCCCACTACTGAGTAAGTTACATCTAATTATTTATGTAAGAAATTAACCTAGCTGAAATTATGGAGATGTGTATTCCAATATTACTTTATTTATATTACAGTTGCAGATGTCCGTTCTGCGAACCGTAGAGCCTATGGCGATAGGCTGGCACGGTTGCGCCACCAGGCAGGTCAGTAATCCTCTCCTGTAACTGTAAATAAATATAAAAGTATGACAGTTAGCAAAAGAGTGCAGTGTAGTCACCAAGTAATAAAATGTGCAAGTAACAGTGTAAGAAGGTTTGCAAGTATTGCTTGATTACAAAAGTGTGATGCAGTCTGTAATCCAAACAGAAAAATGAAAAAGTCTGAAAAAGTCTGAAATAAAGATGTCCCACCTGTAATATAATAGTACATAACCTGCAGCAGGCTGAAAAGTACAGCTGCAGAAGCTGAGTAAAACACATGTGTGAAATATATCCCTGTTGAAATACAGAAACATGACAGAAGTGAGACTGTTGGAAAGGATTGTTATAACTACAGGTAAAACATGTCAATAAAGCCTAGAATTAAGTACCATCCTGAATTGTAAAAATAAAACAAGCGAGAGAGTGTGAGAAAGAGTTATGAATCCACCAATAAAGTAGTAATAACTCCTGAATAAAGTATACTGCAGTCAGTATAGAATGAAATGAATGTGACAAGCAGAACCAAACTGTAAAATGTGTTGAAAATGTTACCGCAGGTGGAACGTGTATCCCAAAATCTGGATATGTTGCTCTCAGTCTGCAATATGCAGATAGTATGGTTGTCTGAAATACCAAACATCCACAGTTGTCTATAGCTATATAAAGCAAATGTAGCAGGATGATGTAGCTGAACACAGCCAGATATGAATGTGTATGAATAAAAATGAAAATGTATATTGATGTAGCAGTAACATTAATATCACCAACTTGAAGTAGTTATCACATAAGAAACTGTAGGCAGAACTGTAGTGTGTATATTATCTGCAGCTATTAGAAATGTACAGCATATGTATTGGTATATGAAGTTGTTAATTAAATTTTCTTCAC
This sequence comes from Protopterus annectens, assembly GCF_019279795.1. Classification (NCBI taxonomy): domain Eukaryota; kingdom Metazoa; phylum Chordata; order Ceratodontiformes; family Protopteridae; genus Protopterus; species Protopterus annectens. Next base: position 690,896,445 of record NC_056733.1, read on the forward strand.
CCTACCCTATAACCACATATAATCCATTCCACGTGAAATTGGTATGTGCAATCACAATTAACACCCCTGGACATTTGTCCTGTTGGTTCATACATACTTGCATGTACGTTGATACATCTGCCCTGTTCATACATCCAAACCTGATGGCCTGTTGCCATCAATCAATCCTGCATGTTGTTGGACTGTGTATTGCTGTTCAAAATATGCATGTGTTATGCTTGCTGTTCAATGGTTTGAATATCTGGGTGTTTGGTTAATGGAAATACTAATGCATGCTGTTACAACTAATTGTGAATGGTATTGTACATTACTAACCCAAACTGTCATGACATAATGCAAAACATAGGACGACAGGGAAGGCGGGTTCCAGCGGACCCACCTCTCCCTCCTCAGCTGGTGAGTGCACCTGGCAGTAGTGCCCAGGCCGGAGCCTCCTCTGGTGAACCTGTGCCACCTGCGGGTGGAAGCGCTGCAGGGGATGGGGCTCGTCCCCCCTCTGCAAGTGTGGCCGGAGGAGAACATCCACTCACCCTCCATAATGTCCGGACTGTGGTGCGTAGGGAGATCTGGGAAGCTGTTCTTGGGCCCCTATGCCAGCTTGAGGCACAGGTGGCACAACTAACGGGCATGCCTGCTGCCCGGCCTACACAGCCCCCAGCACAGCCCCATCCTGGGCCGTGAAAGCACAGTGGCAACTGCCCATGGGTGGGGATATCAGTTCCACTGCTGCCATCTGTGGGCTCATGGGCTCTAGATATCCAAACATCCGTCCCCGTCAATTGTGTAACCCCCCCCACGTGTCATACACCGCCCCTGTACGAGTCTTGTTTGTCTTGTCTGTTAACCTACCCAACCTACCTCCCCAGCTATACCGACTTCCCATACCTGACATACAACTCTCACCTGAAAAAAAAAAAAAAAAAAGGGCACTCTGTACCCACAAAAAAATTACGCCCCCATAACTAGCTGCCCATTTCGCACACATGTCTGCTGGACATGGAAACTGTCAATTACAATTGGCTGTACAACAAGTATTATTGTTGTCCTTACACCTCTCTCAGGGGTGGAAGGTTTCAAATGTCACACCAAATTACAAACATATGCACAGCTGTTGCTGATGAAGAAATGGGCAGCTATGGGCCTTACCTACATCCCTCCTGCAAAACCCGAGCTTGTTTCCCTTCTGTCTTACCCTCCTTGTGACCCCTTTTTCACCACTTTCCTGTCTCCCCATTTTCATTTCTTTCAAAGAAAATAGCGCGGGTGTGCGCTAGATTAAGCACTTTTAAGCGGTTGTAAGCGGGTGTGCGCGGAGCTGAACGCCAATGCGCATGCGTGAGCTCAGTGCAAACCAGCGCTAACCCGGTTACAACTGCTTAAAAGTGCCTTAGTCACTCTGAATGACAAGTCCTGTAGTCTGCTCAAAAGCAAAATAAAATCCCACTGTCAGTCCCAAACCCAGGACCTTGGAAACAGTAGTCTGCATGACTTACCACTAAGCCATGACTGTTATACAAGAACATTGTGCTACAATAAATATATCATGTAATAGTAGGAATGAATGTAAAGGCAATATAGGATGTGTAGTACACAAAGCATGTCATGTACATTTACTGTCAAATGTAGTGGATTTCTAGAATAGTAGTGTGTGAACAGAAACAGCCATGCTAGTTGGTAGCTAGTAGGTAATAATGTCACTGTAGCACCTTGCAAGCCACACACACACTCACAGCAGGATAATCACTGCCCATACCCCACAACCTCTTACAGGAACACATCCAGACTAAGTACTAAAAAATGTGGAGCAAAGGGCCAAAAACAGGGACACATTCCAAATAATGCTACAACAAAACTTAGACAGTTCAGAGAGTAACAGGTTCTGCATTTTGTTGGATGTTTGGAAGGGTATGAAGTCTGAAACTGAAATGTTTGTCTCTATAGTCTGACTTGAGCCCAGAGTGATTTGCCAGAAAAAGCTGTTTATGAGATATTGACCAAAATATGAGGCAAAAATGTGGACAACCTGCAAACATCTGTACACTTGAGAGGTCTGACACTGCCATATTTGAATAGTTAAGAGCCTAGACATAGCAACAGTGACTGAGTTACAGGGATGCCCCACAGACTCCCTGTGAAATGTACAAACAGTAGGCAGAAAGGTGTTACAACACATGCAATGGTAACTGTGAAGTACTAAAAGTATGCACCACTTGCACGGCAGAAATAGTGAAGTAATACATATGCTCAATGCTATCCCACAGTCACAACTGCAGAATACCAGACAATTTAATGGGTGTACCCCACTGATATGTACCATTCCATGAGGCAGATAAAAGATGCACCTGAGAGTCTCTGGGGCCTGCTCAGCAGCATACTCAAATACCCTAATAGATGTCAAGGCCCACACCATGGCCAGACCACACTGCATGCAGTAACACCCTAACAGATATAGCAAGCATTCCAAGGTGTGAATGTACATGGAAATTAGGAAAGCCACAGCAACACACTACAGTCAAGACACCTAGCAGGCATACAAGTAGTGAATGTAAAGGGAAAATATTGAAGCCATAGCAACAAAGTGCAAGAGCCACTGCTATATACCAGTTACACCACATGTCCCACAGGAAAGCACACATACCCACATTAACAGTAGTAGTAGTCTTAGGTGTCAGTGTACATACACACTTAGTACAGGAAACTGGAGAAATGAATGGAGAAATGTTAATCTACAACACAGCCAGAAATATGAGAGAGATACTAACCTTTACACTCACAGAACAGTGTCGACAGCATACCAGCATGGTCCCTGCTCTTAAACTCTGAAAGGGCTACGCCTATCTCACATACCTTTTTATAGCACTGTCCTGGAATCACAGTGAGAACTGCAATCAGTACACAACTGGCTGCATGCAATTAGCAAATGCTGGCTAACAACTGGTGCAGAGGCCATCACATGGACATACGCAGATACCTACAAAAGCATGCTGTACTCCCAGTCCACACATGCAATACTTTCATTGCACCCTGTGGAGGTAGGGAGAGACAGAGAGAGAGAGAGAGAAAAAAAAAACATACACAAACAAAACCAGTCATCAAAACCCACTCGAAAGCTGACAACTGCCAACTGGAGCAGCAAGACACCAAACCAAACGGCAACACAAGCAGCTGTGACAAACACAGGTAATGTAAAGTAATACTTTAAAAGTCTACATACTGTGAACCCTCCATATGTGTCATTGGTCTGTATCCATATGTATATGAAGATGTGCATAGGGCAGGGGACATACAGCAACTATCAGTGAAGGCTGTACATACATATGTATGTGAGGGCATCTATGTGCACATATCAATGTAGGTTGAATGTAAGTTGTAGTGCAATGTACAAAGTAGGTTTCACAGTGATATATGTTTAGCAGTATGTTAGTGTATGTATACAGTTTTGTAAACAAACATGTTGATATACCTATCATATGGATATGTATGTGTATATATATATATATATATATATATATATATATATCATATGCATATATGTATACATACATAGAGAGGGATGTAGGAATACATAGACAGATGTAGATAGAATATGTAGAAACATATACATGTAATACACACATACAGATATAGATATATGTAGATACATATACATAGAGAGACAGATCTGACTATCTACAGATATGACTGTATATGACGATCTCACACTCCCCCTGTCCCACCCCCACTGTCACTCTCACCCCCTCTCTGTCACACACACCCCCTCCATATCTATAGCAATATATGTACATCGATATGTATATGTGTATATGTATACAGACATATATATACATATATATATATATATATACACACATATATATATATATATATATATATATATATATATATATATAGAGAGAGATAGAGAAAGAGAGATGCATATATATTCTGAGTGAGGCACATGTGTACAGATGTATTGCAACAGGTGCCTGGTGACAAAGGCATGGAGTGAACACCAGTGTCAAAACTGGAGTATCATACCCCATTTCAAATCACCTACACCAGTAACCACCAGATATGTGATTGGCTGCCCACCACTGCATGTGTCAGGGGTGAACAGGGTCATAAATGTGTACAATAGTCCCCCCAATGATAGTCACAGTGGCACACTATTCTTGGAATACCTGCACATGGTATGCGTCAGCTACGGACATGTAGGTCAGTGTACCCCTCCACACCACACAATGGCTGCCATGGTATGTACTTCACATGACAGCTACAGATATGGAGAAGGACACAGTGACATGTACAACACTGTGACAATGCACTCAAACACATTACCAATGCACAGTGACTGACAACACCACAGAGTACACACATACTACCCAGATAGAGGTTATCACTCCTGGATTTACATACTTAAGTCACACCCATGACAGATGTCCAACAACCATAGTAACACCTCACACCATCCACAACCTAAATGACTGCTGTGTGTCGTCCGTGACACTGCAGTAGAGAGCACATGGCGGAGGTACAGGTTCCTACCCACAGATAACACATACCCTGCAATAAAACACACAGCATTAAGAAGCAAGACTCCCCATGAGTACATGTCACACATACCACTGCTGAATGTTAGTCAGATAGGTAATATGCCATATGAGTCACCCTGTGTAACTGTCTGACAGGAGCAGGTACCATCATACCATCACATCACATGTGTCACAATGGTCAGGGTAGCAGAACAGTATGCTGCTGTAGTCCCAGGGGCAATAGCATATTGTATTGTATGGTATTGTAATGTATTGTATTGTGTTGTATTGTATTGGTATGTAGAGGTGCCTCCTTCGTGGAGTGGAACCACTGCTGCTGTACGCCAGTGTACAGGTACATATCCTGTAGTCAGGCTAGTGTTACATAGCACTTCTATATGTATGTTTAGCTCCTCTTGGAGTTCATGTAGCATGCAACCGGGGATACCATCAGGTCTCTTGATGCTGTGTTTTCTGCTTTTCTGAGGGCGGCTCTCACCTGGACATCTGTGATGACAGGGAGGTTACAGTCAGCTGGGATAAGTATGTCTTAGTTTGGGGGAGAGGGAGGGGGCAAACTTTCACTGAACCTGTCTGCCACAATGTTGCCAATATCTGTGGGTTCAGTGAATTATTTGTTGTTGTGTACTAACTATGAGCATATTGGAGGGTTTCTGACCAGGTTGCTAACATAACTGAAGAAGGCCTCGTGGTTATCTGTAGTGTCCCCGTTGATTTCCCTCTCAAACTTGCCCATGGATGTTTGTATGAGAGAAAATAGCTCCTTACTAGTGCTGATCAGACATGCCTTCCCTTTATAGAATTATGCTCTGTCTTGCAGTAGCTTCCATCTTTTGTTATACAATCTGTCTATGGCTGGGGTCCACCAGACAGGATGCTTTCCCTTTGTGGACAGTGTCTTGGTCTTATATGGGATTGCATGATCCATGCATTCTCGGAGATGTCCGTAGAAATCATTTGTGAAGGGGTCAGCATTGTGGGTTGTGTCTTCCACTGGCCCAGTGGGCTTAAAGGATACCATGTCAGTGTTACGAAGTGTAAAGTTTGCATTTGAAATGTTATTCACTGTAGTCGTTTGTGCTGGTGATGGAGGTGGGATATGTACATCCAGGGCAATTCGTTTGTGGTCAGCACACAGTAGTTGACGATGTACCCCATACAGTACCTCGATACAAACCCCCAGAGTGAGGAGGTGCTTTGGACCTGAATCAGTGTTCTGACTGCTGGGGTTTGGTAGTATGTCGTATGGAGTGTGCCAGGTACTGTTGCACAGTTGTTGGCTGAGCACTGATACCTGGACACTTACATGTGTATCCACCCATAGACAGACAGATGCTATATATGTGAGATATGTTGTATCACAACAGTCGAGTAGCATGTGTAGTGTGTGTGCCAAATTCTGCTGACATATTTTGCTGATATCATGTTATTTCCTTTTTCAGGACCATGGCTCACCAGCGCAATCCAGCGTACTCTGCAGCTGAGGATGAGGAAATACACCAGAGCCTGGTGCGGGATTATGTAATACTCTTTTCCCACACCAGCCAGAATCAGCAGGAGAGGGCTGCACTGTGGCAAGACCTGGTCCGTCGGGTAAATGACATAGGCATGCATAATAGGACATATGAGCAGGTACGACATCACTGCAGTGATTTAATCAGAAATGTCCGTCAGCGTACATCAGATATCCACAGGCAACAGGTTGCCACAGGTGGTGGGGTGGCTACACATCCCCCATTCACCAGACTGGAGGGACTACTCATAAGTGTTGTGGCTCCAGCCCGCCAACAGCAGCAGCAGCAGCAGACCTGCATTATGATGGAGGCTGGAGCCACACAGCAGCAAGACTACGACCGTGCAGGTAATATGCCATATGTATAGTTGACTGTTGTGTACACTGGTAATTAATGCATGTGTGAGGTGTGACCATGGTTTGTAGCTGTCATCATAGTATTTAATGTGCAAGTGCAATATTCTCAATATCAGCAGCTGACCTGTGAAAGGCAACTGTTGTACTACTGACCTGTATCATACTCAGTAACAATGGCACAGTGGTGCCCACTGACATTAATTTCCTCATTTCTGCAGGTCCCTCCGGTGTAACAGCAATGCAGCCTATCTATGCTGGTGAGTGTGCATTAACAATACCTTTAATAGTCTTGATACTAATAGTAATATTAGGCTCACTTAGTAGTACTCTGTGTATGCATGCAGGTGTGTCTGTGTGTTGATATCTCGCATACTGAGTAGTGTGCAAGTGTGCAACTGTGTGCAAGTGTGCAACTGTGCATGTGTGCACGTGTGCACGTGTGCATGTGTGCACCTGTGCATGTGTGCATCACTGGTAACATTGTGTAGACATTGTAAACTGCGTTTCCTGTTTCCCTCCCACAGGTTCTGGTGCTGCTCTGGTGTCATGCAGCAGGGAACCTGAATCAGGTGCCATGGGTACTGATAATGATGACACCTGTGTAATGGCACAGGAAGGTATGCCAGGGTCAGTCATTGGTCAGCCAATTGACAGTACACAGCTGTCAACCCCATCAATGCGCACAGTCATCCTGCCAATACACCCTTTGTCACCAATGTCCCTAGGTGATGGACAGGATACAGTGGGAATTGACCAGGGTAATGTGGTATCTGTGGCACATGCTTCCCCACACAGCAGCCATGGGCATGGCCCTGAGATGGTACCACACAGACAGATGTCCAGGGGTTCTCATGAGAGCATCCGTGGGCGTACTGCCCCTGTCAGACGTGCCCACAGAGGTCTTACAACCTCAGCTATGTTTCGGGCTGTCATGCAGGCACAGTCACGTATGGAACGGTACACCAGACAGGGTCTGAGGGAGCTGAGAGCATGTTGCACTGCCATGACTGACAGTATGCGTGACATTGTAGCTGCCATCCGTAATTTCACCGATGTCATAGACAGACGTTGTGGGGACATATTAGATCGGTTCCACAACTACATGTCCATGAGCCAGGGCAATGGACAGTTGAGGAGTCGACGTGGGCGTATGCCAGCAACGGCAGCAGCTGGCAGTCGTCGCTGACGACAACAGGGCCGCGGCCACCCCCATAGTGCCAGCAGCAGCTCCAGCAATGCTGGGTCTGTGCTGTCATCAGACCGCCCCAGGAGACCACGTGCACGTGGCTCTAGACAGGCCCGACAGGGATCTGTGTCCAGTCAACGAACACCTGCTTCTGATGACAGTACCCAGTCTGGATTGGTACCGGATACGGTCCGTAGCACCCCTGCAAGGTACAGGTACCGTGTCCGTGGTCAGAGACACTGATCTGTATGACCTGGCAGGTACAGTCTGTGGCTGTCCACAAACACCAGTATATGGCAGCCATGAGGTGGAACTGTGTGCATCCATACACACATGCGAATTGACAACACCTAGGGCTACCACATACACACACACACTGCATCATTGCCCCACCTTGTACTGCTGTCCCTCACCAACACACATACACATACATGTCAATTGGTGGTATCAGTGGCAGACTCAGGCATACCAAGTTCACACCCTGTGCATATGATGAAACTGTGCCACCTCCTGCCATTTGTAACATCAGTGCAGGTACAGGTTAACATGTTGCTGATGCACAGGGTGACTACACAGACGTGTAGTAATAGTATCATGTTAACAGTACTGTGTGCTGATATAATTGTGGGTATATCCCAGCATGCCTGATGCAGTAAGGGTATGATTGTCTTGTACTGTTGTCTACACCCATGGTAAGTACCATAGTTTATCATCTGCACATGTTGGCATACTGGTGGTAAGGATGTCAACAGAAGGCTACATACATAGGTAGCACAGGGGATAAGGCAATGAAAGTATTGATACGCAATGATGGACATGTAAACTGCAAGTGGCATGTTGCCCACACTGGACTCTGCAATGCGGATGTTTGAGGATGTTGATATGTGTGCAGTACTACACGACTGGTACAGGATACACAGGAGCACCCTAGCACTGCAAGCTCACATCTCATACCATGCTAGACAGCCCCAACACACAAAACTAACTTTCACAGGAGGGAGAGTCCCCATAAATGTCAGGGATACTTTGGTGGCAGGACAGGTAGCATTCATCCTACTAAGTATGGAACCACTGAGTGAAGGCTCAGTGTCTGTTATTTGACATGTGTATTACTGCAGGTATGAGCACCTGGGTTTCCATCCAGTTATTGTACATCCTGACGGTACATGGTCTGTACACATGTGTGCGCTGAGACTGGACCCTAGCCATCTGACCTGTGTATTTCCATGTACATTTGTATAGTGCCTGCATATTTGTACCATTACCTACTGGAAGTGGTACAGCTTGTTTGTTGTACAATGGACTACATGCAGCCCTGCTTACTGTAGCTTTGTTTGCATGCATGTTTGCTTGCAGTTACCCTGGAACACTGATCCCACCTGCAATGCAGAGTTACAGAGCTTCTGTGGACTCCTAGTGACATCTGCATAGCTTACTATATGTATGTCCATGTCTCACTTGACCGAACGTCACTGTTTGTTTTGTTCACATGCACGTTGCCTGCGACACACTGCATATGACTTACCTGGAATTTGTCCACGTGAGCAGTCATATATGCCAGTGCTAACTAATCACAGGCACTACACCCTCACATACTCACCTTCTGTTCCTTGTTCCCCATTGGCCCTATGTGCTGTTAATCACCATGGCAATCACAATACTATGGTAGCATGTGCAAAGGTCACTTGTCAGTCACCTGTATGGTACAGCTGTGGAATATGTGGGTCATGTGGCAATGTCACAGCTGCCACATGTACACAGTCAACCCTCTCCCCTACACATGGACGTACAACACATGTATGAGATGCAACCACATAGCCAAACTGGGGACTAAGCACTCTGAACCCAGTACTGGCATAACCGGTCAGGTGGCATGAAATACTACAGTGACTACAATACCAGTCTGATGTAGACCTATACTGACAGCAATCCAAACACGTGAACACACTGGGCCATTCGTGGAGCCTCAGAATAGCATCCGGCCTGAGCAGCAGACACCTCTGCAGCTGGCACACAGGCATACGTTAAACCGGAACACAGCACGTGCAACACATAGCACACAAATTCTGTGTGCCAAACAGTCACAGCCTGTACGGCTAGACAACACACCTGCTACAGTTGTGTTAGGTACCTTTATTGTCTGGTACAGTGAGGTCCTGCTCACCAGGCTGGACAAGGTGAAGGTCACAGTGATACGCCCGTGGGGCGCTATGGTCCACCACATAACACAAGCATACAGGTCAGTCAGAGGCATGGACACATATGACTCAGTCATTGTCCATGCCACTATGGCTGACTTGTGATGTACCTCCCTGGACTACATGATAGGGAACATAGAAGGGCTCTCTGAGCATGTGGCACAGGCTGGTATGACCCTGACCTTGGTTGGCAGCATACCCTCACCAGGAATGCTGACGTATTACTGAATGCTGATGAATTACTGTAGCTAAAACACCCTAGCTGAAAGGTTCCTAGCATGTAGTCACTGCATTGCTATGGAACAACGTGTTACCACTCCCACCAACAGGTGAAAACATGCAGCACCTGTTCATCAAGAACATGTAGACTATATGCCCCAGACCAGATGTGTATCCCTCGCTGCTAGGATGATACCATATACAACTCACACTGTATATACACATACCACATGCAGCACCCGCACAGAAGACCACAGTCATAATGATATCCAGTGCAAATACCATGTATTCACATGTGGCAAGCATCAGACATGGGAACTATTGAAGGTCACAGGTACATATGTGTATTTGGCACACACATACATCATCTGTGTCCATTGCCATTACTGGTTTAATCGATGTCATGCGCTATTGTGAACAACAACCCACACACATGGGCATTCTGTGTGACAAAAACACACGTGGCATGTGTGGAATTCAAAGCCATAACTAACTGTGCTATGACAGTAGTGAGAGACGCAGTAGCAGAGCGTGCTATTTGCATTACTGGGAGATTTGCCCTCTTCTGCTGTACTTGTAGGGTGCTGACATCATCTCTGTGTAGAGATTGGAATATGCAGCAGCTGGTGTGTTGTACTGGTTGCCAAAAGGGTCAGCTCTCTCACACATGTAATTGCACACACCCTACTTCCACCCCCACACACACACACACACACACATACACTTGCCATTTGCAGGATTCAAACCCCTACCTAATTATGTTACGAAACTCAAGATGGACGCATTAGCAGAGCGTGCTATTCGCATTACTGGGAGGTTTCCCTTCTCCTGCTGTACTTATAGGGTGCTGACATCCTCAGTGTTTAGAAAGGGGAATGTGCATCCTGTAGTGTATTCTCCTAGTTGCCAAAAGGGACATTTCCCTCGCACAGAATTGCACACACACTAACCCCCCTCATCCAAACACACACACTTGCCATTTGCAGGATTCAAACCCCCACCTAACTATGTTATGACACTCAAGACGGACGCATTAGCGGAGCGTGCTATTCGCATTACTGGGAGGTTTCCCTTCTCCTGCTGTACTTATAGGGTGCTGACATCATTGGTGTTTAGAAAGGGGAATGTGCATCCTGTAGTGTGTTCTCCTAGTTGCCAAAAGGGACATTTCCCTCACACAGAATTGCACACACACTAACCCCCCTCACCCAAACACACACTTGCCATCTGCAGGATTCAAACCCCTACCTAACTATGTTATGACACTCGAGACGGACGCATTAGCAGAGTGCGCTATTCACATTACTGGGAGGTTTCCCTTCTCCTGCTGTACTTATAGGGTGCTGACATCATCAGTGTTTAGAAAGAGGAATGTGCATCCTGTAGTGTGTTCTCGTTGTTGCCAAAAGGGACATTTCTTTCATACAGAATTGCACACACACTATCCCCCTCCACACACACTGAGCATTTGCAGGATTCAAACCCCTACCTAACTATGTTATGACACTCGAGACGGACGCATTAACAGAGCGCGCTATTCGCATTACTGGGAGGTTTCCCTTCTCCTGCTGTACTTATAGGGTGCTGACATCATCAGTGTTTAGAAAGAGGAATGTGCATCCTGTAGTGTGTTCTCTTAGTTGCCAAAAGGGACATTTCTCTCACACAGAATTGCACACACACACACAAACACACACACACTCTGAGCATTTGCAGGATTCAAACCCCTACCTAACTATATTATGACACTTGAGCGAGACGCATTAGCAGAGCGCACTATCCGAATTACTGGGCATCTGTTCTGCACCTGCAGTATTTATGGGGTGCTGACATCATTATTTCTACAGAGGTATGTACATCTAGTACTACCTGTCAGGTGGGGAATAGCATATATATGCATTTGCAGCCACCTACTTCAGGGTCAGATATGCACATCAGCACTGGCAGGTTTTGTTCTATACCATGCTTCGTGACCACAGGACCTGTAACACACAACACAACCAGTTCGGACCACCCCTCCCACATTCAGAACACACACTTTGCTTCCCTGGGAGCAGTGCCAAGATATGTAGGTGTTCGCATACACCATTCCAGTTGTTAATGTCAGGTACAGGTATATTGTGTGTGGGAACTACTCAGGCCTCTACAACATTACCCTACAGCCACTAGAATTTGTGAGTCCATGTGCTATGGCAGAACCATTCACCACAGCCACAAGGGGGAATACATATGCACCTGACCATCTGCAGCATGGGTACTCACTGTTCCACACCAGAGGTAAACCACCATTGTTGATATCTGACCATACCCACCTTTCCCTGGACATCCATATCCCATCCCCACCCCCAGGCAAGTTTGTCACTGCAAACAAATTGTATTTATCAAAAGCAGACTTTACACTTGTGAAGACTGGGGTGGAAGACTTCAAAGGACCCATGCTGGGGGAGTATACAGGCCACTCTGCATAATCCTTGACAATTGCATTCTATGAGCATGTGGAAGGTTTGCATTGATCATGCTATCCCAAAAATACCCATGACTCCTCCACAACAGGACACCTATCAGGTGTACACCAGCCATATATGAGCTGTCCAACAGACAGAGTGAGCTAATACATTGCAGAGCAGTAGCCCACAGAGGGAGGACATTTCTGAACAGTACTGGCACGACACTTCAATCCCTCATAATCATCATGACAAAGTGTTGACAGTGAAATTGTCCAGACAATGCAGATAAGGCTCCCCTCAGTCTGTTATTGATGCCTGCTTACTGTTAGAGGTCCTCACCAACCCTCTTCCAGCACACACCAACAACATGGATGTGGCTTAGCAAATTCAACCCATGGGATCTCCACTGTGTCCCTGCTTGACGGAGGCACAGCACACTAGCCTCACACGGTGCCTTATGTGACCTACGTTTTCAGTGGCACAGTAGCCTACTGTACTGGGGAGGCAGACGCCAAGCACACTCTGGCTAAGCTGTCATTCCCTAGGGCAAACAGCCTAGTGTTGACCTCTACACCCATATGTTTAATTGTCAGATGCACAATATTTGTTGCTGATAGACTGTTTGCAGATGTTTATTGCCATAGCATTCCCTGTTTCTATGAACAACTTGTGTATCTGTGGAAGATGTTTGAATATAAGAGGGATCCACTATATCACTTATGTCTCTGTAGTCATTTAACTGTGTGCACTGGGCAGATTGCTGTAATGTGGTTGGCTCCTGGAATAACGCGTACAAATACCAGATATGTGTGGCCAACTGCTAAACTGAGATTTGGCCTAAGTGTGTGAGCATGCCCAGTTCAGGCTTTCCATGGCATGTTGTCTGACATAGGTCTCATTTATCAAAGTGTGAGAGCATGCCCACTGTGAGCTTTCCATATGTTGAACTCTGCAGCCCACCACATTTGTGGATGAGTGTGAACTTCAACAATATCTCACGTTTATGGTTGTGTGTCATGTTGTGTACTTACTGTCCAACTGCTTTGTGTCTGAACACAACAGGGATTATACTGTGCATGCAGGGTTTGCATGGGATACTTTGCATACAGTTGTCAACATACTTTCATACTGATCTAACACTGTAGTACCGTATAGTGTACTGGTTCAGTACTTTCACTGTGGTGGACAGTATCCTGGGCTTTAGTCCTATCACTGCTTTACATTTTCATAGTGAGCATGACAGACTGGTTAGGGGCCAGTTGTGCACATCTGACCATGTTGCATTATGTTCAGATATGAACTACTTAAACCAGGCTTGTCCAACATTGGTAGTGTATTCCACAACATAGGTGGACATTGGCAAACACTCGCGATGTGCCCTAGGCCATTTCTAATGCTAGTCAGAGAGTGTGTTTGTCCTTTGACACGCATTGTAAGTGGAGTTTGCCATGACATATGTCATGGTTAGTATACTGTGCCTCCGTCTACCTGTGACACAACAGTGATACCCAAGGTAAACCTACCATCTCCCATCCACTCATCAAGATTCCTCTTGAGGAGAGTCGATGAGCGACTCTCTGGCTAACCTGTACTGGGAGTTTACTCAAGAGTGGGGGTGGCTTCTGTGTTATGGATCATTCAGTAAAGCTTGTCCTATGTATGTCAGTGCTGGGGTTCAGGTCTCTCATGTGCATAGCTCACTGCCATTCAGATTGTACAAGGTGTAGCATGTTCATTGATTCCAGCTTGGACATGGCTTTATACATCAGGCACAACTTGCCTCTGGGTGGGCAGTATGGCAGTGTGTGGAGCTGCAGTTTGTTTAATCAGGCAACACATCTGTTCAAGCTCTATGATACTCCTGGTGAGGTACTTTTGGGGACTTTACATTTGATGGAGGTGTCCGCTGAGGTACATCCCACAGGAGCTATTGTAGTCAATTGTAACGCTGATGAAGGATGACTGCAGAGCCAGAATGACCTCCCCTTATCTAGATCTGACAACCTTCATGATTAGGTGGGTATATGGTATGTTTCTGTAACCACTGCAGCCACATGCTTGTCCAATGCAGGATATCTATCAACTTGTGTCCCCAGGTCTCTCATTACATGTTAAGTACTTAATGGGTTAACACCTATGTGGTAATTGGTGGGCACTTACTGTATATCCACAGGGGTTGACTATACACTTTTCTGCAATTAGCTTGCTAACATGGCTATGGCACCAGTTGTCTGTTTCTTTGTGGCCCTTTTGTGGGATGCTTGTGTCAGCTGGAGGGTTAGATATGGTGGCCAGTTTGTAGTCCTCTGCAAACTTGTTCAGACACAGTCCATTCATGCTGGCCTGTACCTATGGGACATATATACCAAACGAGGGAGGTCCCAGGACCAAGCCTTGTGGGATGCCAGTTATATCTGGTTTGCAGTCTGACATGGCTGCAGCATGTCTGACCATGTCAGTTCTGTCCTTGGTCTGGTTTGCAACCCCTCTACTGACATAGGGGTTTATATTTAAGCTGGTGAGCTTATCTATAATGAACACGTGGGGTATTGTATGGAAGCCTTTGCAAGGTCCAGCTACGCTGTGTGGACCACATTGCCCTCATCAATGACCTTAATGACCATTTCAAATGAGTCAAACATGTTTAAGGGGCAGGATCTGCACTTAAGAAAGCCACACTGGGTAGGGTCCGGTGTCAGTAGGTCCCCAGTATCTTTATGTCTGCGGTACATGCTGAACCTTTCCATAGCTGTGCAGACCAAGCTTGTCAGGATTCTGGGGTGGTAGTTTGCAGTATCCATTCAGGCAACACCTTTGTTGAGAAGGACCACTGTTGTTGAACACTGCTCTTTGGGTACATATCCTGTGGTAAGGCTGACATTGAGCAGTAGTGTTATTTGGCATTCCATTCTTCTTGGAGTCCATGTTGGACTCAGCCCAGGACACCATCTCATACCATTGATGCTGTGTGTTTTGCTTTGTAGATGCTGGCTGTTACCTCAGCATCTGCAATGTCAGGGGGCCAGCTGTCTGCTGGGATAGATATGTTGCATTTTTTGGGGGGGGTTGCACTGCACCTGTCAGGTTGGATGTTGGCAATATGTGTGTGTGTTTGGTATGTTGTTTGTAATATTTGAGTGATTCAGAGCATATCTGTGAATTCCCAACAAGGTTCCTACCGTCAGTTAAGAAAGCCTTGTGATTATCCTTAGTGTCCTTTACAATTTGTATCTTCATAGGTTCATAGGTTCATACTAGGCTATCCGCCCTAGGGCATTTATAAGCCTAGCCAGAGTGTGTGTGGCTTTCGCCACCCCTTGCTATGTGAATATTATGGCCATTTATGATTTACTTTACTGTGCCTCTGTCTGGACGTGACACAGTGAAGACCCCCAGTGTACATCTACGATCATCCATCCACTTGGCAAGATTCCTGTTAAAGAGTGTCAGTGAGGGGCTCTGCCTAACACGAAGTGGGATTCTGTTCCAAGGTGTAGGGAGCCTCTGGGTTATGTATCTGTCCCTCCAGCACATCCTAATTCATTATGTGTTGAGGCTGACATCTCTCACGCTCACAGCTCCGATGGCTTTGGGTTTTCTGAGGTGGAGCATGTCCATTACTCCTGTTTTGGACATGGCCTTGTACAACAGGCATACAATGCCTCTGTGTAGGCAGTATGTGACTGCATTCAGCTGGGGTGTCTACAGCCAGGCAGCATATGACATATATTTGAGACCCTTTATCCTCTTGGTGAGGTATCTTTGAGGTCTTTCCAACTGCTGCAGGTGTCGGGCAAGGTACATCCCAAATGAGGCATTGTACTAGCTTATGGGTCTGATAAGAGAACAGTATAGGGGCACAATGACCTCTGTTGACGTAGATGTGAATCCTTTCATGATACGGTGTCCAATATAGACAGTCTTCCTAGCCACGTTGGCAATGTGAGTGTCACATAACAGGTTACTGTCCACTTGTGTCCCTAGGTCCCTGATTACTCCTTCCATACATAATGGATTACCACCTTCCATACATAATGGATTACCACCTATGTGGTAATTTATGAGTACCTTGTTTGGTATTTGGTGAGACATTCATACTGTCCAGTGTCTTCAGGACGGCTGGGTGGGGTTCTTGTGTGTGAGAGTGTGGTCTGTAGCATGCTACAGACTGTACAGCAGTTTTGCCTATGGTTAGTTGCACATGGGTGGTCTCCGATGCTTCGTGCATTGTCAGTTACCTGGACGTGTGGGTGTCTGTGCTGAGTATGGATATTCCCCCTCCTTTTATGTTTTGGTCCAGGTTTTGGGGCCATAACGCATGATATGAGGTATAACCTGGTAGTGCTGGTGTGCTGTCAGGAGCCTTGCTGCAGGTTTCTGTCACTGCACAGACATCAATGTTCTCCATACTGGGGAGGGCCTCGGGAGCATGCATACTGAGGTTTACACGTCTGGCATTGGTCAGCATTACCCTTATGTTTCTTTCCACTTATGTATTCTAGGGTGGTGGGTTAGTCTTTTCAGCCTTGCCTACAAAAGGCTCTATGGAGGTGGCAAAAGCCTTATCCAATATCCAGATGCCCAGGGGTAACAGGTGCAAGCCATCCCTGGAACAGCAGCATGGCTTGTCAAGCATGACATCCCAAGCAGACAGACATTGGATCCCCTTGGAATGACACCAGTAATTGTGCCACTTGTTAAAGCTGATCATTCTGTGTTTGTACTGTGGCATCATTCTTGGTGAGGGTAGGATGCTGCAAACGGTCAGTGTCATACCGGCCTGGACTACATAATAGGAGAGCTCATCTATGTCTCTTTTCATGTAGTCCGGGGAGGTACATCTCAGGTCATTCACGCCAGCATGGACAATGGCTGCATCATATTTCTACTTGCTTTGGGGTGACCTGCGTACTTGTGTTATGTGGTGTATTGTAGCAGCCTACAGGCAGCTTACTGTGCCCTTTCCGTTGTTCAGTCTGGTGAGCGGGACAGCAGTGTGTCTGACTATGGAGTCACCTATTACAACTTTTTCAGGCATGTTGTTTCTCCTTCTGGCCTGTGACTGTTTGGCACACCAGCTTTGTGTACTATGTGCTGCATGTGCTATGTTTGGAGGTTGTGGTTGCTTGGGTGTCTGCTTTGGAGGCCTCTGTTGATGTGGTGTGTTTGTAATTAGGGCCTCCGGGAATGTTTTTCTGTTTTTATATCTTTGGTTTGCAGTTGTGATAGGTCTATGTGGGACTGGGTTTCTGGTGTGTGTGGTTACCTTCTCCTCCTGACTAGTTTTGACAGTACTGAGTTGAGGGAGCTCAGCCTCCAGTTTGGATAAATGGTTGCATCTCTCACATACATTTGTATTTCTTGGGGGGAGTACAGAGTTGTCTGTGTACTTGGGGCAGGTGTAACATTGCCTCAAGATTCACAGATTCAACTTGTTGTAGCTGTCCTTAGTGGATTGTATGTGTGGACATATTTTATTGCCATACTACTGATCAGTGACTACTTCCCTTTTTATGTTTGCTCCATCATGTAGTAGCTTCCTCATTCTCTTGCATGGTTTGGTAATGGCTGGAGTCCACCATGCCAGATGCCTGTGTGTATGGCATTGTGTCTTGGTTTTATTTGGGATTGCATAATCCAAGCATTCCTGGCAGTGTTCATGGAATGCCTGTATAACAGGTTCTGAGGTGTGGCCCATACTTTGCACCTGCACAGGGCCTTTAATGGATTCCACATCAGTTTGGAGGAGTGCAACTTTTGCTTTACACATATTTTTCGCTGTGGTTTTCTGGCCAGGGACTGTGGTCAGGATGTGTATATCCGGTGTGATTACTCTATGGTCTGGTCTTACCAGTGAGGGATACACTTCTCATCTTGCCATCCAGTACCCATGCTGCTGATTATCACATCCAGTATGCTTATACACTTCTCATCTTGCCGCCCAGTACCCATGTTACTGATTATCACATCCAGTATGCTTACCCCTCTTGTGGGAGTGGTATGTTGTTCCTGGGCATTTTGGTTTATGGATTCTAGGAACTTTTGTCCTACAGTGTTGGAGCTAGTATAATGCTCCCAGTCTATGTTTGGGTATTTTCTGTCACCCAATATAATGTGGTTTGGAAAGCTTGATATATTCATGTATTCCAACATAGGCCAAGTGCAGTGCCTGGTGTTAGGAAGGTAGTCTGTAGCAGGCTATAAACTGGGAGGCAGTTTTAGCCACAGTTACTTGACCATGGCTAGTCCATGCTGCTTCTTCTTGTGGTACCAACATGGGGGTGTGGTTATCCTTGACAATTATTGCTAGTCACCCTCCTTTTGTAGCTTGTTCCATGTTTTGAGGCTTACAGCACAGTATGAGGTGTAACCTGGTAGTGTTAGGGTGCTGTTGTGAGCCTTGACCCAGTTTTCTGTTACAGGACAGATATCAATATTCTCCATACTGGGGGAGTTTAGACTGCATGCATCTTGCTGTTTAGACTTCTGGCATTGGGTAGCATTACATCTAGGTTCTTATCCCTTGTGATACCTATGGAGGTGGGTTTGTGTTTTGAGCCTTACCTATTCAGGGCACTCTGTGGGCAACTACAGCCTTTGCCAGTATCCATAAGGCCTGGACTGATAGGTGCACGCCACCCCTAGCAGGCGGAGCATCATGTCATGCTCAGCATGTCATCCCAGGCTTGCACACATTGGATCCCCTTTGACTAACTGCAATACTTCAGCCAATTATTGCAATTGATCATCTCATCGTCATACTGTGGCATCATGCTTGGTAAGGGTAGGATGTTAGTCAGGGTCATCAAGTGTGCATATACTACATGGTGTTACATTGCTTAACACATGGCATTCATGCCTCAGGTGGTGCTGCAGAGCTGCCTCTGTTGGATGCACATACTACACTCCCTGTACATGTTTGAGAGCAGGTTAAGTCATTTCAGGCATCCCTGTTATTATATGAGTGAGTCAGAGAGGGGTATCATTCCCAGGGTTCCTACGGAGCCAGTGTATGTGCTATGCGTTGCCTCTTTGCCAAGGCCAGGGCATACTGGGCATGCCTCCTTTTGCCTACTGGGGCAGGCTCAGGTTGTTCCTCCTCAGAGTCACGCTCTGCCTGTGATGGCATTGGCAATGGTGGGGGGCTGTTTGGCCCGGCCCTATGCTGGTCCTGCTGCAGCTGTTTTCGCAAGATCATATTATGTAGCATAACACATACCATGACAATTTGGTTACATGTAGTTGGTGAGTACTGCAAGGCTCCACCAGATGTGTCCAGACACTGGAACCGTGACTTGAGCAGCTCAAACACACGCTCTATTACATTACGTGTTTGTACGTGTGCCTCATTATGGCGTTCCTGTTCAGGTGTGTGTGCGTTTCTGATGGGTGTCATCAGCCACGGCTCCAGTGCATAACCTGCATCCCCCACTAGGTGTCCATGTGGGATGTCCCCATTGGCAAATGTCTGGTACAGCTGCGTCAAATGCCAGATATGGGAATCATGGTAGCTCCCAGGGCAACCAGCACACATTCATTATTATGCCCTGGGCATCACACATGACCTGGCAGTTGATGGAGGGGAAGCCCTTGCAGTTTATGTAGGCCCTACCCCACTCACCGGCTGGTGCTTTGATGCGTATGTGCGTGCAGTCTATTGCACCCACTATCTCAGGGTATTCCGCTATTTGCTGGAAGAGATGCATATTGCTGGCCAATACCTCACGGGCATTGGGGAAATATACATGATCACCGACATGTGCTGACATGGCATCCAGGAACTGGTGCAGTACCCTGGAGGCTGATGCCTGTGATATTATCATATCAACAGTTGGTCTCTGGAAGGTACCTGTTGCTAGCATTCTTAGGCCAACACATACCTTGGTTTCCACTGGGATGGGTTCCCCTCTGTTGGTTCTGTGTGTGAGGCGTGGCCTGCACAGCTCGACAATTTGCTGCAGGAGATCTCTGTCCACTCTATAGCGCTCCACTATCTCCAGCTCATGTAACCCGTGGTAGGTGACCCTGGGCCTGTACACTCTTCTGCGTCTCCTCACTGTGGGTTGTCTGGCACCATTTGCATTGAAACCACCGTCAGGAAGTAGCCTATGTCTCCTTATGACAGCTATGGCAGCCCCTAGCATTTCTGCTCTGAGTTCAGCTTTTTCAGTTTTCACTTCTAATAGCTTACTCCTGTCTTGCAGTGTCTCTTGAGAGAAACATCCTGCACTGCTGTTTGCAGAGTTTTAAGTGCTTGCTGAGCTACTATTCTGCCTGTGTAATTGCCTGCTTCTAATTGTTTTCACCTGCTAGCTCCAGCAGTATTCCCTGTTAGCTTCCTACTAATTCTGTTGCTTTCTGTTTTCTCTCTGTTTCCTCAGGGGGGAGCAACGGGCATACCAGCCGTAACACGCTCACAGTGGCTTACACGCGCGCGCACATGCTTACACGGCTTAGAATCTTATTTTTTGGGTTAAAACACGCGCACACCAGCGCAAACAGTCTTAGAAGTCTGCCAACACGCTCCCACATGCTCAGTCTGCCTTACACGCGCGCACACTGCCCTACTCGCGCCTCATGGCACGCACACGTGCGCATGCACGCCCAGCAAGAAACTTTGGTGTAAGCAACAGTGTACACCTTCCATTTCTTGACTTTCCCATGCTTATCTTGTGGCACTCCTCTTTTCATGATATGTGTCTGACATCTGTCATGTAACACTGACCTCCAATGAACTGCATTTCTTTCTGCCATTCCCCCCTGTGATGTCACCTATCTCCTACTCTATTCCTCCCCCTTATGCATCTCTTACACTACTCAGAATGTGCTCATTTGCTATGTGACAGGGGAATTCAGTATCCTAAGACTTATTTACATCAGATTGCCTACTAATGCATAGTTACATGCCTTAGACTCAGCTTCCCCCCTTAGCAACCACTAAACGGTGGCCATGTTGTTTTTGGTCTGCTGGTCCCTGCATTGTAAATCCATGTATTGCATAAAACCCACATTTGTGGGTTTATAACCTTCATTTTTATGTTTTAGATAGCACAGCCCGTTTGTGCGGGGCTGCGCTGCATTTAAACATCGGCGATCGCCGAAAAAAAAAATTATTTATTTCTCATATTTGCATTGGGGTACCTTGCCAATGGCCACATATTTGGCCATTGGCATGCTGCCCGACACATATGCACCCTTTATTTGGAGCTGACATGGCTCCATTGTGTTTTTTGCAGAAACGTACTCAGTTGTCAACAGAGTACATTTCTGCAGCTAAAACGGCTCTTACACGGGCTGCTTTGGGCTTCCTGGATTGCTAATCTACCTCATTTGCATGCCTTTCGGCTGCAAGTGAGGTGATTAGCATATCCACGCCCACTCCGTGTAAGAGACGTTTGAGCTGGTCTCTTACATGGAATTTCGGGCTGTTCCTGGATCGCGAGGGCTGCGTGGAGTCTTACACTACTCTTAGACTCCGTGCAAGCCTTCGTGAATCCTGCCCATGATCTTTAAAGGCAGAATATGAAACATAAAAAGTTGTGAGTTTGGCAACCTCTGTAATGCATTTAGTTCTGGTGGCCAAATGCACATCCATGTGCGCATGTACATACACAAACGCACACACATACATATAGCTGCAACACTCTACAGCTGAGGCCAGAAGGGAAAGAATAAGATACTGGTGCACAAAATCATGTAACGGAGGTGTGAGAGAATCACTCTAAACATGAAGTGCAGAAGCAGAATGAGGGGTTACAACTACCAGACTGCAGATGCTATTTACTTCCTGGACCTCAAAGTACTTTTTCACAGACAGCATTTCAGACTTGGGGGAGGGGGGGTTGCAAAGGGAATCTACAAAGGCATTCAACAGGGCATAGGACAGGTAGAAAAGTATTGTGATCGAGGGAGGCAGACTGCAAAATATACTTAAATAGGCAGACTAGGTAGGCTTATTGTCCTAACCTGACATCAAGCAAGTGTAATGTAATATCATGTAGTATGAAAATGGAAGGTGTGAAAGCAGCCTGCTGAATGAATGTTGACAACTAGACATGCTTCTTATACAGAGGTACTCTTTTCTGCTTATGTAAATCTGAGAAGGCAGACAGGTTATATGGTTTGCTCTGTAATGTACCATGATCAGAAATGCCTTGAGGGTGCTATGTGGTGAGGTTATGTTTTGCTCATATAAAATTGGTACAGTAGCCTGTTACAAACAGAATGGTCACTGTAGTATACACACTCTGCAGGCCACATCACGTAAATAAATTTTCCACAAAGACAACAGCACATGGAGATTATCATTTTATTTTTCTACAGAAAGTACAGTTGTGTAAGTAAACGTACCATAGCAGTAGATGTTCAAAAGTTCACTGCTGCTGTAGCCTTAGCTATATGGGTTATAATCTGCCAAGGATAACAGCCCACCAACTTCCAAAGCTTCAGGGCACCTTCCACATGCTCAAAAGTACAGTTTTGTACCTACCATAAATGTAGATGTTCGAGTGCTAATACAGCTGCAGTCATAACAGATGGGTTCTCCTGCCGTCAGGCGGGCCCTCGGTCGGCCGAATTCCAAAGTCTAGGTCCGGCGTCGGTTGTCGTCGCTTCTTCCCTGACCTCAGTGCGACAGGGGTATAAAGGAACCAGCCAACGCCATTTTCTTCAGTTTTTCTTGCCCCAGATGTCAGGTGCCCCCAGAAGGAAGGCAATACATAAATTTGTGTAATCATGCAGTGCAATATAATCAAAATACAGTAGTTGCAAGCAAATACATCATAAATGAATACCCCAATCAGGTTGTATAAGGATGTGTTAGCCTATAGGCCTGTCCCAAGAGGGGAAGGAGGGAGGGAAACCTGGACTGCAGCTGTATTAGCACTCGAACATCTACATTTATGGTAGGTACAAAACTTTACTATGTTCATCGTGCATACAGCTGCAGTCATAACAGATGGGTAGAATCCCAAAGCTAAGAAAGGGGTGGTAGGCACTAGGTGGAATTAGGAGGAGCCAAAATGCCCTGCAAGACTGCAGTGGCAAAGCCTGCTCTAGATTTTGAGTATAATGGTAGTTTGTAGTGCTTGGAGAAGGTATGCACAGAACTCCAAGTGGCTGCTTCCAAAATATCCTTGGTAGGAACTCCTCTGAGGAATGCTGCAGAGGTGGCTGTGGCCCTGGAGGAATGAGTCCTAATGCCTGTAGGAACAGTTTTGCCATGAAAGGAATAGCAAAAGCGTATGCAGTGGGCTATCCATTTTGAGATTGTCTGTTTGGAAATTGGCTTCCCTTGAGCTCCTACCGCATAGGCCACAAAGAGCTGTTCTGATTTTCTGAAAGGCTTTGTTCTGTCCAAATAATAACGCAGTTGTCTGTGGATGTCCAAGGAATGTAGTAATCTCTCCCCTTTGTTTTGAGGATTAGGATAAAAAGAAGGTAAATGAATGGCCTGATTTAAAGCTACCCTGGATACCACTTTAGGCATAAAGGACGGGTTGGTTCATAAGGAAACTCTGTCCTGATGGAAGATGATAAAAGGTTGGACGGCCATGAGAGCCTGTAGTTCTGAAACTCTACGAGCTGAGGTGATAGCCAGAAGGAAAGCTGTTTTCCAGGACAAATATTGCAAATGTGATGAGGCAGCTGGCTCAAAGGGAGGCAAGGTCAGTTTTTCCAGTATGAAATTAAGATCCCAAGCAGGTATTGGTTGTTTTCTTGGAGGCCTTAAATTCTTAGCCCCTCTGAGGAACTGCCTTAGGAGAGGGTGAGAGAATAAAGGTGGATCAGTGTTGTATTCTGTAGAAATGGCTGATGCATGGATTTTGATGGAGGAGAAAGAAAGACCACTGCTTAGCAGTTCAGCCAAATATTGTAGTATTTGAGGTAAATTCAGTTTTCCAGGATCCTGGCCCTTTTTCTCATTCCAGACACAAAAACGTTTCCATTTTGCGGAGTAAGCTTTTCTAGTTGATGGCCTTCTGGCCTCCAAAATGACATCCTGCACCTCCTTGGAGAGTAGGGCCTGTTGTGATGCTAAGGAATCTTCCATGCGGCTAGATTGAGTGTTTTTAGCTGGCTGTGAAGAGTTTTGAAACTGTGCTGAGTCAGAAGAGGCATTAGAGGCAGGGTCCATGGTGGGGAATGAGTCAGGCTCCTCAGGAGTGGGTACCAGTGTTGCCTTGGCCAGTCCGGAGCAATGAGGATCATCTTTGGTCTGTCTGCTTTGGTCTTTAATAGAACTTTGGGTAGCAGAGGAAGAGGAGGGAAGGCACAAACTGTCATTGATGTCCAACTGAAGGAAAGAGCGTCCACTCTCCAGGCCTTTGGATGGAAGATCCTTGAGCAGAATTTTGACAATTGATGATTCTTGTGGGAGGCAAAGAGATCTATGTCTGGCCTTCCCCATTCTTGCATTATTTCTGTAAAAACTTTTGGATGCAATTTCCATTCGTGTGGATCTTTCATATTCCTGCTTAGGTTGTCTGCCAGCGTGTTTTCCTTGCCTGGCAAGTACTGTGCTTGTAGTTCCATCTGTAAGTCCATGGCCATGTTCCAAAGTGACATGGCCAGTCTGCATAGGGGATAAGAATGTGTTCCTCCCTGTTTGTTTATGTACCACATAACTGTGGTGTTGTCCGTTCTTATCAATAGTTGACCTGGTTGTAGAAGGTCCTTGAAAGCTATAATAGCATTTATTACTGCTAGCATTTCTTTTTGATGTGAAGGTGCTTTTCTTTTTGGGACCATTTGCCCTGAATGCACCAGTCTGTCATGTGCGCCCCCCCAAGCGTAGTCCGAGGCATCTGTTGTGATGACTTGATTTGCTTGAGACTTGCTGAATGGAAGACCTGTGTTTGTTCGACATGCTTGAGCCCACCACAGAAATTCCTTTTGCAGACATGGAATTAGTGGTATTATTGTTTCCAAACTGTGGCTGTGTTGAGACCATATGTTTTTCAGGTACCATTGTAGTTTTCTCATATGCAGCTTTGCACATGGGATTAGTAAGATGCAAGATGCCATGAATCCCAGAGCCTGCAGGATTTTCCTTGCAGTCAGCCTGGTGCAATTTGCTAGTGTTCTGAAGTATTGAATTAGTTGCCCCTGCTTCTCTGGCGTGAGGTAGATCATCTGGGTGTTTGTGTCCAAATTGGCACCCAGGAAAATTATCTTCCGAGAGGGTATTAGCCTTGATTTCTCTTTGTTGACTGTGTATCCCACAGAGTTTAATAACATTATTACATAAGCCAGATGTTTCAGAAGAATGTACTTGCTGTCCGCTTGGATCAGGCAGTCGTCCAAATAAGGGTATATTTGTATCACTTGAAGTCTGCAGTAGGCAATTACTGATGCCAGGCATTTCGTGAATACTCTGGGTGCAGTAGATAAGCCAAAGGGCAATGCAGAGAATTGATAATTGGTTGAACCTACAAGAAATCTGAGGTACCTTCTGCAATTTTGTCGATTGGGACATGCAGGTATGCCTCCTTGAGGTCCAATGTTACCAGCCAAGACTCCTTGCCCAGCATGGGAAGAAGTTGCTGTAGAGTGAGCATCTTGAATTTTGGTACGAGTAGAAATGTGTTTAGGATGGATAGATCCAAAATAGGTCTCCAATCTTTTCCCTTCCTTGGCACCAGAAATAGCCTGGAATAAAAACCTTGACCTTGTTCGTGTAGGTACCTCTTGAATAGCTTTCATGTTTATGAGATCTGAAATTTGCCTTTGTGCCTCTGCCCTTTGATTGTGTGGCAGGTTTGGCATGCCTCTCATTTTGGAAGGGTATGAAAATGGAATTTGTAGCCTCTGTTTATAATGTCCAGGATCCATTTGTCCTTTGTGACAACATGCCAATTTTTGAAAATAATGCCAGCTTTCCTCCTAAGGGGCTGCCATTTGAGACCTGGTTGGCATGCAAAGGGAAAGTCATTGGGTTTGCTTTCTGAAAGATTGCAAGTTGTCCTCACCACCTCTTTGTGTAGGAGCTTGCCATTGTCTGCCTCTATACGATCCTTGTGATTGTCCTCTGCCCCTCGGCCTGTATCTGCCTCTTTGGGGTCTGTCTGTGGCAGGAAAGGACCAGTTTTGGAAGGCCAATTTCTACTAAAACGTGGGGTTGAACCTGCAGAAATTCTTTCACAGTTTGCATTGATTTAGCCTTTTCCTCCATTTTCCGTAATACTTCCTCAGCATTAGCACCAAATAGTAAATCCTTTTGAAGAGGGGCATCTAGTAATTTAGCTTTGACATGATCAGGCAAGGCTTGTTCCTTGAGCCAGGCATGCCTACTTATGACTGAGCCTGTAACAGCAGCTCTACATGAGGCCTCTAGAGCATCAAAACCACATTGTAAGGTATGCTTACCCACTTGTTCTGCACTATGCATCAAATCCTGCAACTCCTTCAAGTCTGGTTGTTCAGGTTGTGACATTTTACTTTTCAATTGTGATAACAAAAACGGTTGGTATTTTAGCATATGAAACTGACAGTTTAAGGCCCTCATGGATAAGGTAGCCGAGGTATATACCTTTTTTCCCCACCTATCTAAGGATCTGGAATCTCTCTCGGAAGGCAATGGATTTTTGGCAATGGAGGCCTTAACTCCCTTGGGCCCCTGTGAGATGGTTTCTAGGTCAGCAGCATGGCTTTTGTATTGGAATTGGTGTGAGTCAGGAACCCTGTAGTACCCGTCAGGCTTAACTGGAGCTGGAGGTAGAGAGTCCGGGTTAAGGCAGGCCTCCGAGTAAACATTATCTAGGATGTCCAAGACAGGAGGTATAGCCAGAGGCCTGTGCTGGGGTAACAAAAGAAATTCTCTGAGCCTTTTCTTGGAATCTGAATAATCCTGGCCTTCCCAGTGGAAGTGTTCCCTTAAGGTATGCAAAGTTTCCCCAAATGAGTAATCCTCAGGGGGGGATACAGAAGGAATAAACTCCACCGCATCAGAGTCTTCAAAAGGGGAGTAAGACTGTTCCTGATCATCAGAGTGTTCTGAAATAATGGAGCCCTGATCAGAGGAGGGAGAATCTTCCTCCACTCTGGGCCTTTTGTCCGGAGGGGGCTGAGAACCTCTGATTAGAGTAATTAAATCCTCAGCCATTTTAAGCATCTGTTTCTTAGGCATGGGGCCTGGAGATGGGCCCTGTGTAGTTGGTCTCTTAGAGTGCATGGTTGCTTTAGACTTGGTGAAAGCCTTGATGGAGAAAGAAGAGGAAGGTCTGAAGACACCTTGAGTGAAGGTGGACCTGTCCACATTCTGTGTTTCAACGCCAAGAGTGGCTTCAGTATCTGTAGTCGGGGTGTGGGCCGAGGAGCCTGCGACCTCGGGCACAGGAGACACTGCCAAAGAGGTGTCATCGGTAATCAGGGGCTGCGTGGGCGCCTCGCTGAGAATCAGACCACGTGTAGTCGGCTTTGGCGTGGTGTCGGTAGAGGCCGCGGACCTAGATTGTCGGTCCTTGTCTTCGCGTTTTTTAGACAAAACCGGAGTCGGAGTATCCAATGACATAGTATAGTTAAATGCTTTCCCAAAATAATGCTGGGCGAACTCCGCCCAACGCTTAATAGTGCGTTTGTTGAATGTAGCACAAAAGCGACAGACCGAGACGTCGTGGTCTGGGCCTAAACAAGGAATACAGAGGGAATGGAAATCCTTATGCGGTATTTGCTTCCCACAAGAAATACAATTATTAACTTTGTCTGACATCGGTCTGAGGCAAGAAAAGTTTCAACGGGTACTTAGCTTTTAAGAAGACTTCGGTTTCCAAATTTTCGTAATCTCAGGAGCTGGCCGACCGGCACTTGTGAACTGCTTCTGCTTCGGGCACCGCCCGGCAAGAAAGACTGAAGAAAATGGCGTTGGCTGGTTCCTTTATACCCCTGTCGCACTGACGTCAGGGAAGAAGCGAGGACAACCGACGCCGGACCTAGACTTTGGAATTCGGCCTACCGAGGGCCACCTGACGGCAGGAGAACCCATCTGTTATGACTGCAGCTGTATGCACGATGAACATCTGAGCTGCCTAAAAAGACAGGTTTGAGTGTCAAGCCCTTAGTCCACTGAACACAGGAGGAGTTATATGAGATCTGGGAACACAGGTTGACAGCAATCTCTCTTTTAACCAGCACACTGCCACTGTGGTCAGAAAGTCCTTCTATGTGGCACATCTCATTACTAAGGGTTTTCCATCCAGAAAAAAAAGATGTCATTGTCTCCCTCTACTCTTCCCTCATTAGGCTAATCAGAGTACAATACCCCATTTGGCATGCACCTCACTAGACACTTGCAACAACTAGAGGGGCCGCAAAGGTACCTCACAAAGAGGATCCTAGGCCTTAAACACAACTCAAAAAAACTCCAACTATTCTCTGTCTCATATCACCTACTTAGAGGTGATCTCTGCTTGACTTAGAAAGCCATGTCTGACCCAGCTCTATTAGAAATGCTACATCTAAAGAAATCCCAATCCCGCCGTACCACACGCTCCAGAGACCTCAACCTCATTACCACAATCAACAGAACATGCTGGAGGGACAGGTTCACAACACAGAGACTGCCCATGCTAAGGAACAGACTTCCCATACATGTCAAGCAGAGCACCTCACTGGCCCTCTTGATGAGTGGATGGGAAATAGAAAATTCACCCTGGGGATCACTCCAGTGGCTCTGCTTGGCAGAGCACTGGGAACTAAGGTTGGGTAGCACGATGCCAGGGTAATCCTATGGGCTAGGCTTGTAAAGGCTCCAGGGTCATTAACCTAGTACACACCTATGAACCTATGCCAAGAGAGAGGGAGGCTGAGATCAGACAAGTCATAGCTAGGATTTTATATTACGTATATGTGTGTATATATGTTTTATATATATACACACACACACACACACAAACATATACATACAGACTATATATATATATATATATATATATATATATATATATATATATATATATATATATATATATATATATATATATATATATATATATATATATAAATAAATACACACACATACACGCACACACATATTCACACACACTCTGGCAAAACATACTCAAAAAAGAAAAAAAAAACAAAGGGGGATGAAGGGAGGGAGTGACTACTGCAGCAATAGTCATTTGAACATCTACTGTTATAGTAAGTTTAGTTACACAACTGCACTATGGTCATCATATTGGTCACTACTGCAGTATCCTTAGCTATATGGGTAGATTACCCTACTTACAACTAAGATTTAGCTGTATTCAACTGGACATATAAGAGAATTTAAGTACCTTTATCTGCACTTTTTTTCAAAGAATACAGTATTTAAATTGATTTAACTGTGTTGCAGGAATATATATTAACTGAATTGGAAATTTTGACTCTCCTCTTCAGTCAGTGCTGCTGAATTTTATTGTTTGTTAGTAATTACAAATGTGGGGGGTAGCCACATTCTTTGATTTCCTGTCCTTGCCTATTTAAGTGGTACAGTTTGAAATATTTTCTGCTTAAAAAACTCAGCTTTGGCCGGCTAAGATCTAGCTGTATTCAACTGGACGTATAAGAGAATTTAAGTACCTTTATCTGCACTTTTTTCAAAGAATACAGTATTTAAATTGATTTAACTGTGTTGCAGGAATATATATTAACTGAACTGGAAATTTTGACTCAGCTCTTCAGTCAGTGCTGCTGAATTTTATTGTTTGCTAGTAATTACAAGTGTGGGGGTAGCCACATTCTTTGATTTCCTGTCCTTGCCTATTTAAGTGGTACAGTTTGAAATATTTTCTACTTAAAAACCTCAGCTTTGGCCGGCTAAGATCTAGCTCAACTGGACGTATAAGAGAATTTAAGTACCTTTATCTGCACTTTTTTGAAAGAATACAGTATTTAAACTGATTTAACTGTGTTGCAGGAATATATATTAACTGAACTGGAAATTTTGACTCTGCTCTTCAGTTAGGCCCACCCACCATCCCTGTTTTTGTTTTGGTGTTAATCTTAGTGGCCTTGAAACTGTCCGCCCCTCTTGTAAATTTGTGTTTGGATACTCCTTCTGGGCCCATCTCATTTGCTTACTCAACTGAGTGCAGTGAGATCATATTCTGATTTCAGGCACTCCTACTGTGTACAAAGACAGCATCTGGGAAACAGAAGAAAAAAAATCTAAGCTTGTTTCCTGCCTTTCCTGTGAAGTGGTATAGACTGTTTGAAGGCTTCCGAGCCCCCAAGCCCTTCTGTGTTGGAGGGAAGCCTTCTAGCTTAGTTTTTTTTTCTTATAACTAGCCAGTTTTCTAGTTTCAGCACTCAAATCTGTTTCTTTGAGCTCAGCACTTGTTCAGAACTCATTGTAAGCACTACATAAGCTGCAAATTACTACAGCACTCAACTTTCCTCACTTGTCTAGTGGAAAGCAGTTTTTAGTACTTAATAAATGAGCACTTATCCAGGCATGTCTAAGGGTCAGCTCCCAGTGATTTCTCCTGTCTACCTGATGAATCTGGGCATCTTGGGGCAATGCAGCAATTGCCTCATGTACACAGACAACCCTCTCCTCCTACCACCCAACACTACAACCTATGAGAGATGCACATATATAGCCAAACTGGAAGCAAAGCTCTCTTCACCCAAGACTGGACTAGACAGTCAAGAGGAGAGGGTAAACACTTGCACCACACCACACTCATCACATAGTCCCTCAAAACCCACACCACCAAAACACACACATAGAAACACAAAACACACACCTACATTCGCGCAGGCTCTCAATAAAAACCTGCCCAAGCATCAGGGACATCCAAAGCATAAAGGCAAGCAAACTCCATCCACAACACATCCCAAATGACACATAGCCCAGAAACTCAGTGTGCCACTCAACCACAGCCCATAAGGCATAACAACATACCCAACACTCTAGTCATAGGTGACTCTATAGTCAGGCACACTGATGTTCCATTCACTAGACTAAACAAGGAGAAAGTTACTGTCAGCTGCCTGTCAGGTGCCAGGATCCGCCACATAACGCATGCACTCAGGTTACTCCACAAGTACAAATATGACACTGGTCATTGTCAATGTTGGTGTGAATGACCTGAGACATACCTCCCTGGACTACATGAAAAGAGACATGGAGGAGCTCTCCGATCTTGTATCCCAGGCAGGTATGACCCTAACCCTGAGTAGCATCCTGCCATCACCCAGAATGATAACACAGTACAAGGACAAAATGATTGACTTCAACAATTGGCTAAGCTTCTGGTGTCATTCTAAGGGGATCCAGTATTTGTCTGCCTGGGACGACATGATCGACAGTCCACGATGCTTTGCCAGAGATGGCCTGCACCTGTCGCCCTTAGGATCCCGGATACTGGCTAAGACTCTTGCCACCCCTATAGTGCCTTTTTTAGGCAAGGTTCAAATGACAAATTCACCACCGTAACCAGTACAAGCAAGCAAAATCTGAGGGTAATGCTACTCAATGATAGAAGTCTAAACCTCAAAATGCACTCACTCGAGGCACTCCTTAAAATGAAGAACACTGACATCTGTGCAGTGACAGAGACCTGGTTCAAAGCTCCAGAGAGCACCCCTGCATTACCAGGCTTCAATTCATACCACACCTTTTGGCCACCTAACCCAGAAAGAAGCACTAAAGGCAGAGGCGTGTCCATATTCATTAAGGATATCCACACCTCCAGGCTAGTTGCACAGCATAATGCATCCGAGATTATCCAAGTGCAACTAACTCTGGGCAAGACCGCAATCCAAATTGTAGCTTGCTATAGAACCCCCACCATGCCCCAGGATTCACACTCCTCATTTCTTGATACACTGGAAAGTATTAGGGTACAACCCAACACCCTAATAATGGGCGATTTCAACTACCCCACGATTAACTGGGAAAACTACTCGTGTACCAACTCTTTTGCTCAACGTTTTCTAGAATTCATAAATTCCAACACCTTGGATCAACTTATTCACACCCCCACCAGGGGCAGCAATATCCTAGACCTGGTCATCACCAACATGGGAAACCGGTGTTCCACACC
This sequence comes from Protopterus annectens, assembly GCF_019279795.1. NCBI lineage: Eukaryota > Metazoa > Chordata > Ceratodontiformes > Protopteridae > Protopterus > Protopterus annectens. The sequence goes on from NC_056733.1 coordinate 690,928,930, forward strand.
AGAGGTCAATTCCTTGTCAGATCCGATCACAAGCTAATCAGCCTAGACATCCACATCCCACCCCCAGCCCCAATTAGGGAAACCATCGTAAAAAATTTCTCAAAAGCCAACTTCACACTTCTTAAGACAGAAGTGGCAAACTTCATGACACCCATGCAGACGGACAATAGATGTAGGACTGCCGAATCCTACACAAATGCACTTTATAAGCACTTACACGAGTGCATGGATCATGCTATCCCTAATAGAACCAAGATGTTATCCTCCAAAAAAAGGAAGCCAATCTGGTGGTCCTCTGCCATAAACAAACTCTACAACAAAAGAAAGAAACTGTTGCAAAAAAGAGTAAAATCCCATGACTGGAGGAACTCCCTGGTCAACCTCAGTAAGAAGTTGAGATCCCTCATAAAATCCTCCAAAGCTAGTTACGAAAACAAAATTGCCACTGACTCTAAAGACAACCACAAAGCATTCTATAGCTATGTCAAGAATCTAAATGGGAACACTCAGATCTGCTCTGAGTTACAGCATAATGGCACTAAATATACAGAACCAACTGATATTGCCAACATCCTAGCAGATAGGTTCAGTGCTAACTTTATCCCCCCTCTCACCCCCTAAACGGCCCATCTCTATACCGGAAAAATGCAAAGTTCCTATAATCACGGCTGCACAGGTAAAAAACACACTCTCCAAAGCCAAGAACACAGCATCCATGAGACCTGACAATATCCCAAGCTACGTTCTACACGAACTACAGAATGAACTGGCACCCTACCTAAGTACCATGTTCAATCATAGCCTCACCTCAGGCTTTGTACCCACTGAATGGCGCACCGTGACAGTTATCCCACCCCACAAAGGGGGAGCCACGACGGACACCGGGAACTACCGCCCCATTAGCCTGACAAGTCTGGTCTGCAAGGCCATGGAACGTATCATCATGGAACTCATAAACAAAGAAAATTGGTAATCTCCAAACTCTGGACCCTACTCAGTTTGGATTTGTAAAAGGCAGATTATGTCTCCTAAACCTGATTGACGTCTTTGAAGCAGTCACCAAAGCCATAGATGATGGTAAAATGGTTCACACAGCTTATCTAGATCTTGCCAAGGCTTTCGATAGCATCCCCCACTCTGGAATTATAGATAAGCTCACTAAACTAGGTATAAATCCCAATGTCATAAGATGGGTTGCCAACTGGCTCACGGACAGAACCCACACTGTGAAAGTAGCGGATTCCAAATCCGACATCAGACCAGTGACAAGTGGAGTACCACAGGGTTCAGTCCTGGGTCCTCTCCTGTTTGGTATCTACTTCTCTGAAGTGCAGGCCAACACAGAAGGTCTTTGGCTAACAAAGTTTGCAGATGACTGCAAACTAGGAGCCATAATCGAAACTCCTAACAATGTGGACAAACTACAAAAGGGCCTCACAGACAGATTCCTGGTGTCAAAGCCATGGCCTGAAGCTCAATGCCAAAAAGTGTATTGTCATCCCCTTTGGTAAAAACTCTGTACCCATGAACTACCACATAGCTGGCAGTCTACTTAATGCCGAAAATGTGATAAGAGATCTTGGGACACAGGTGGACAGTAGTCTCTCCTTTGATAATCACATCGCCACAGTGGTCAGGAAATCCTTCTACGTGGCTCATCTCATCACAAAAGGATTCTCATCCAGAAAAAAAGAGGTTATTGTTCCCCTCTACTCATCACTCATTAGACCCATTATGGAGTACAACGCCCCTTTTGGTATGTACCTCACAAGACATCTGCAACAACTGGAAAGACCACAGAAATACCTCACAAAGAGGATTACTGGCCTCAAACAGATGCCCTATGCAGACCGTCTCAAAAAACTACAGCTTTACTCCATTGCATATCGCCTACTCAGGGGCGATTCTCTGCCTAACATACAAAGCTATGTCAAACCCAGAGCTGTTGGACATGCTCCACTTAAAGAAATCCCAATCCCTCCGAGCTACATGCTCTAGGGACCTTAACCTTGTCACCACAATAAACAGAACATGCTGGAGGGATAGATTCCTGTCCCAGAGACTTCCCATACTCTGGAACAGACTACCTATCTATATCAAACAGAGCTCCTCATTAGCACTCTTCAAGAAAAATCTTGATGATTGGATGGGAAATGGGAAATTCATCCCGGGGATCACTTGTGTGGCTCTGCTTGACAGGGGCATAGGAAAATAATTTTCTTGTGTGACGAAAACCAGGGTACATTTTTTGGCTAGCTTGTATGGGCCCTAGGGCCGATAGCCTAGTACCTACCTATGAAGCTATAAACCACACAGCTTGCTACTCAGATACTCTTCTTGCACAGATCAGAGCAATCAGTCAAACAGTTTTCTATGTTATGTACCTTAAGTCAGCCCAATAAGCGATGAACTGGTTCAAATGGAACAAGTGTTAGCTTCTGTAACACAAAATTAAGATCCCAAGAAGGAACCACCGTTTTTCTCAGAGATCTCTTACGCAAAACCTCTTTCAAAAACATTTTCGCATGAGAAGGCGCTGAAAGCAGGGGATCTATGGGTGGATATGCTGAAATGGACAACAAAATGAACCTTGATGGAGAAGTAAGGAATGCCAGAGTATACTAACTTACCCAAATATTTTAAAACCAGGGAAATACTAGTTCTGAATGAGTGCTGGTTACGTTGCTGGTATCAACTAAAAAAACCTTTTCCATTTGCCAACACATGATTTTGTAGTAGCAGGCTTTCTTGTCTCCATTAGTATTTGCGGCACATCCTCAGTAAACAGGTGCCTAAAGGGAATTAAAACCCTATTTTCCAGGCAGTCAGTTAACTAGATCGAGATGCATAAAACACCCCTGTTCTTGTAAGAGTATATTCATTCTGTGAGAAATCTTGTGGTGATTCCTCTTGGCCATTTGTGAAAGAAAAGAAAGACACTGTTGTCTGGTCTAGAACAGAGACACAACAATGACCTTGGGGGATTCCTTCAGAATCTTCACAAGTTCCATGGCTATCAGTGGAAAGGGTGGAAAGGTATACAGGAACATACTTATTCAAGGAAAAGAAAAGGCAATAGAGTCCTGGAACAAAAATGTCCCAGATTATTGTCCAGAGAAGAGGTAAAACGTCTACTTGATGGAATCCCCACAGCTGGATAAAATATTGATCTAGTTGTCAATTATGAGGGTCTGCCTTTGTCCTGTTTAGTTTGTTTGGCGCATAGTTTTGCTGTGACAGGACGTAGGATGCTGTAGAATGAGACTGTGCTGTGAAGCCATATCAAAGATGACATGGCTAGTCTGCAAAGGGGGTACCGTCCTGGTTTCCCCTTGCCTATTGATGTATCACATTACTGTGGTATTTTCTGAAAGCACTTGAAGAGGTCTGAAGGACCAAAGATGGCTCAGAGAGTTTAATGCCTTGATTAGAGCAAGCATCTCTTTTAGATGTATGTGCTTGCTTCTGCCCTTGGTGTATCAACACCTTGCACTTTTATTCCTCCTGATATTGCCTTCCAAGCAAAGTTTGAAGCATCTGTGGAGCATGACTCTTTTGGAGAAGGAGATATCTGGATTTAAGGATATCCACTGCCTCCACTAAAAGATTTCTCTGGCAAATCCCAGCACTGGGATTTGAAAAGATAAAGGATGTTGATGCTGGGACCAAAGAGATTTCAGATACCACTGTATCTTTCTCATGTAGAGTCTTGCCAGGGATATCATGAGAATTCTGTTAGAAAAAAAGAGGCAAGAGTGAGAGGGGTTCACAACATCTCTTGAATAGTCATTCAGATTTGTTCGACTGTCCTTGGTTTTGGGAGGAGTAATACTTCTTTTTGGAACCCACTTGCCATTTCTTCTTAAAAAATAAGTTGTGTCTTACCATAATGTTCCATCTGTGTTGTCAATCTTCACTAATCCTTGACTGTGGGCTCTGTTCTGAGCCTCGTAATCGACTCTGCAATTATTCCAACTCATGCCTTGCAAAAACTCTCCAACTAGGTTCTATCCATGATGCACCTCACTAATGACCTCAGATCAAGTTTGCTTATGACAGTGGCAGACAAGAAGTAATAGATAAGAGACCATATCGGAGTCCCTATTATGAAGCCAGTCTCTGGGAATACTCAGTCCACCAAGAGTCCTAAGGCAGGCAGGAGGAGGCACCAAGGATTGGTGAAGATTGATAACACAGATGGAATGTTATGGTAAGACATGACTTCTTTATCTGATGTTGTCAATCTTCACGTAATCCTTGACTGTGGGACAGTGTCCCTAGCTACCTGAATCTTGGGAGGTCTCATGAAAGAATAAACCTGAGCACCATCGAGCTGAATGATGCATGTTCTTAGAGACCTGGTCCAGTCTGTAAGGAGTCATAAAGGTATGAGGAGATGCTCATGTAGCTGCTGCACAAATGTCATCTAAGGAAGCTCTAGCATGAAAAACTGTGGAAGTTGCCACGGGTCTCTCGCTGAATGAGATTTCACCGGATGTGGAAGGTGAAGTCCCTTCTTGTAAACAAAAGTAATACAGTACTTAAGCCATTTTGTCAAAGTAACCTTTGATACTGGATTACCTAAGGAGATTGTAGAAAAGGCAATAAACAGTTGGTTGGGTTTTCTGATGTCCTTTGTTCTGTGAAGGTGAAAATGTAATTGTTTGTGAACATCTAGTAAATGTAGACAGTACTCTCCCTTGTTGGAAAAATTAGGGAAAAAGACTGGGAGATGTAAGGTTCGACTGACATTTGACTCTGAAACAACCTTTGGCAAGAAGGAAGGATTTGTCCTGAGGGAGACCCTGTCCTTATGAAATATTAAATGGGGGGGGTTTGCAAGACAAGGCTTGGAGTTCCGATAGTTTCCTGGCTGAAGTGAAAACTATCAAAAATATGGTTATATGGTTTTCCAGGACAAAAACTTTAAGTCACTGGTTGCTGATGGTTCAAAGGGAGAAGAAATGACAGAGTGCAGCACCAAATGCAAATCCTATGGAGCAAAGGCTTCTTTAAAGGCAGGCCTGAGCATTAAGACTCCTTCAAAAAGGCTTTACAAACTTTATGAGACATAAGTGATGAACCGTTGAAGCCAATGTGAAAGTTAGCTATCACAGCAAGATGCACCCAAATGGTGGAAGCTGATGAGCCAGACTGATAGAGTAAGGCTAAAAAGTCAAACTGTCTACAGGTGCTGCATATGGGTCACTATTACAGTCAAGTGACCATTTAGCAAATTTTATCCATTTGTCATGGTACAATTTTCTGGTTGAAGGCTTGTGGTGGACTAGAATGATGCATCAGACCGGGGAAGTGAGGGACAAATACCTAGCAGTCATAGGAACTGGAGAAACCACACAGTGAGCTTGAAATACTGAAGATTCAGATGAAGCACTCCCTCTGAATGGGACAATAGATCTGGAGCTGGGTCCAGAATCCACGGTTTCCAAAGATGATGAAGCCAAAGGATGAGATACCAGATTTGTTGAGCCCAGAACGGGGCTATATGGATTATTCTGTTCTTCGACCTTTTGGCTTTCTAAAAAACTGACATATCAGAGGAGTCTGTTGGCACTCCCCGGAATGTGCATTACTGTTAGAAAGCAGTTGGAGAAAATTGCCCATTGCCATAGTCTGAGAGCTTCTCGACAAAGAGGGTATGACCTGATCCCCCTTGTTTGTTGATATACCAGACTACTGACATGTTTGTTTGAACAGAAATCATTCCGAAGGTGAGGGCATCTTGAAATGCCTACAATGCTAAGAGCAGAGCCCTCATCTCTAGAACAATGATATGCAAGGTGCCCTTTATCTGGGAACAAGTCCCTTGGATTGGTCTTTCCCATATAATGCCCCCCCATCTGGGATGTGCCTGTCATCACTATGGCTTGGGGCTGAGGAGGGACAAAGGGACGGTCAAACAATATTTCGTTGAAATGGAGCCACCAACTCAGGTCTTCCTTGCAATGATGGGTGATCAAAATCAAATGGGACATAGGTTGATTTAACAAGGAACATTGGGAGGCCAAAAGCCACTGAAGAATTCACATGTGAAATCTGGGCAAGGGAACTAGAGTGACAGAGGTCATCATTGCCCCCAAAGTCTGTAGGATGAGTCTTGCTGGCACTCTCTTGTTTTGAATGATCTGGTTTACCCGTGATCCGATCCTTTGGAGCCTCTCTAGGGAAAGTGATGCAATTCCGGTGACTGTGTTTAGCATAGCTCCAATGAATTTCAGCTGTTGTGATGGTTCCAAATAAGATTTTTCATAGTTTATAGTGATTTCCAAAGTGGCATAAAGATGAAGGGTGCAATCTTGTGCCTTTATGAGTTGATGCCTTGTGGCAGCGGTAAGAAGCCAGTCATCGAGATATGGAAATACTCTGAATCCTTACAGTCTGAGATGTGCTGCTACCACTGCCATGCATTTGGTAAACATCCTGGGGATTGAGATGAGACCAAAGGGCAGTGCCCTGAACTGACAATGACTGGCTCCCAGCCGAAAAAGCAGGAATCTTCTGGAGCATTTGTCCATTTTTATGTGATAATACATATCCTGAAGATCTATTGAGCACATCCAGTCATCTTTTTCAATACAGGAAATATTGACTGTACTGATACCATCCGGAATGGTGGGACTGCTTGGATGACTTTTGTTGAGCCGTTTTTGTATTTCTAAGACTGCTGCCTCCCTGTGGCTGGGTGGAACATCTGAGAGTCTTTTTGGTCTTTTTAGTATTGTTGAAAGGGGAATGATGTAATCCTCTGAAAATGATCCCCTGCACCCAACTGTCTGTTATCTTAGCCAGGCAGATTGGTGCAGGGATAATCATCCCCTGACTGCATCCAGAGGAAGGCAATCGGGCCTCTATTCAGGAGCACTGGTAGGAGTTACCAGAGAAAGAATCTCTGGACCCCTGGTTTTGCAGGCCACTTCTGCCTCTTGGATAGCATCTTCCATTACTACCTCCCCGCTCTGCCCCAGGAGAAGTCACTGTCACACGAGTCTTGGAAAGGTCATTGGGTCTTTTTGAACCGTAGCCTCCCATTTCTCCGATTACTAGAGTAGGGCTGTTGAGGAGTGGAGCAGCATATGCCCATGGCAGAAAGGGTCTTCCCATCTTTCTCACATCTGGCTAGCATGTCTTTAACATTGAGGCCAAACACAGATGATCCATCAAATGAAGCATTGATGAAAGAAGACTTAAATGGCTCCACAAAGTCACATAAGCGCATCAAGGCGCGTCTCCAAATGGCTATGCCTGAACCTGTTGCTCTTGTGGTCCCTTCAGCTGCATGAGCAATTAGCCTCGTGATTGAACTGGAAATCGATTCAAGGGTGGCGATCTGAAAAGTAACCTTATCTTGAACCCCTTCAGCTACTGCTCCTGACAAAAGTATCTGAAAGCTCTTTAATCAGATCTCTTTGAAGCCTAGTAAAATGCGCCATATAATTCAAGGACTTGACAGCAAAGGTCAATGAAGCCTATATGCGCTTCCCAAACCTATCCATATTCTTAGACTCCTTATTAGGAGGATCGGTAGTAGGACTTTCTTCTGCGAGTTCCTTTGTGGTGGCTGTCACTACCACCACAGTGTCTACAGGAATACCTTTGGCCCAGTGCTGCTCGTCTTTAGAGGCAGAGAGAATCAGGTCAGGTCTTTTGGGGATCGGCTTGACACAGTCAAGAATTTTCCAGTCCCACTGAGTAATCAGTTTTATAAGATCAGCAGCATTGCAGAGATCCAAGAGGCAAAGGGCTGGGTGCGAAAAGCCTGAAGGTATACAGACTCCTCAGAGGAAGGCTGAAGGGTAGTCCAGCCACCCCTCTGTTTCAAGATTTCCAGGATGTTCCCGAAGGAAACCATCAGGGGTGACCTGGGGGAACTTTACCCTTCATGAAATCAGTATGTTCCATAAAAGACTCTTCAGAGGAGTCCAAATGCTTCCTCTTGCACTTTTTCTTTGAAGGTACCTCTTCACTGGCATGCTCCAGAGAGGTATCCGAAGAAGATATCACCAAGGTGGATCGTTTTGTGCTCTCTGTCCCAGGGAAGAGACTGGAGGAAGCTCTAGTCAAGGGCATGGAGAAGTTACTTACCAACAGGGAAGGCATACAATGGACAAGATCATCTCCATAGCTTGAAAAGCAGCCCCCCCCCCCCAGGAGAGGGATGGGAGCCCAGAACTGAAATAGACTCCTTTGGAACCATGGTCCCACTTCACAGTGAGGAAGTCTCCTCCAAAGCAGAAACCAAGGTCGAACTTACATATGCAGAGGCGCCAAGGGGCATGGAGGGCTCAGAAAGAATGAAAGTCGAACCCTGTCCCTTGGAATTGGCAATGAAGCCCTGACCCCAGTTGGTCTCTGGTTCTGACAAACCAGAAGATCTCAAGGCAACTATCAGTACAGGAGAAGAAGTTCTGGCTGGCAACAAAACAGTCGAAGCTGGGATGGTCGGTACCAAGGGCTCCGAAATCTCGGCTGGTGTCTGAGGAGGAATTTGCATGGGTGTAGAAGGCATGATTTCAGAGCCAACCTGGCTAGGAACTGAAGATGGAGGCAATCACCTCCCCATCAGGAGCTGGTCGGCCACTCTCATAATGTCAGACTCAGACAGGCTCTTAGTGGACCGAATAGAGGAGGCCGATGGAGATCTTGGTGGCCATCACTCCAAAAAGGGACTCCAAGGACAGTCTGCAAAAGGGTCAACCGCAGGAGAATAAGATGTCCTCTGTAGAACAGATCAATTGAGACTCCTTCGGTACAGAGAGTTCAACTGGTACCAAAGCTAGCGGTGTCTGCACCGAAATCTGATCTGCAGTTGTTGGTGTCGATGAAAGATTATCCTTTCCCACCAGTGTTGTGGAGACAGTCGGCACCGTGGGAGATTTGGTGAATTTAGGAGGTGGTTCCAAAGATGCTGTCAGAACAGAGTAAGATTGCTTTTTCGGCTTTGATGAAGAGGAAGAGTTGACTTCAGTTTCGGAAACAGAGATAGCCTCTTCAAAATTAGATTTAAGAAGTCCCTCAAGAATAAGTTTACTTTTATCCTCTGTCAGGGTTCTGGTAGAAAAACTGTGACAGATGGTGCAATCTTCCTGGAGATGGACAGCACAGAGACAATAAACACAGAAGGTGTGGCGATCTGAATTCGTCATTTTTCTCTCACACTTTTGGCACCTTTTAAAACTGAAGATGCCTTTAGAGGATTTGGTGGCCACTGTAAAAACTAAGACCTCCTGACATACGCAAATACCACAAATACACAGTACGGAAAAAACCCAAAGGAAAGAAGGACAGAAAGAGTTTTTTTTTTTTGAATAGAGAAGGAAGGGAAATTACCAACAATGCTAAAAAAGATTACCTGAAGGAAAGGGGAGAGTACCAACAATGATACTTTAGAGTACCTTATGGTAGAAAAAAGTAAGAAAGAGGAAATCACTCACACGCACGCTTAAAAAAAGAACTAGAGGAGTGGATAGATAAGAGGTATAGAAAGATATGAAAATAACTAACTTACAGTCAAATAAAAGCCAAGGGTCGAGAGGTTGGTTGAACGTGTCTGGCAGTACGAAACAGCAAATCGAGATCTGAGGTAATTTGGTGAGGAGAATTATGGGTAGAGGCTAGTTCAAGAGTTTTTGGAAGGCATGAGCTGGAATAATGGCAGAGTTGGTTCTGAGGCTGGGAACAGAGCCCACCATCAAAGATTACTTGAAGATTGACAACATCAGATCATCTGTTTACCTGTATTTTGTTTTGACTGCTTACTCTTTTTTTTTTTTTGCCAAAACTGGATGAAGAAATAGAAAAGCCTTTGGAAAATTGGAAAAGGAGGGCTGCAAATTCTCGACATTCCCAGGATCAGCAGGCAAATTGCCCCTTTCATCACACTTTTTCTCACCTCTGCAGCAGAGGGGTGAAACATAAAATCTTTATCCAAGGGAGAATTTAAAATCTCATTTTTACCACCTTCTGGGACATTCCGAGAATGCAACCATACAAACCTCCTCAAAACAGTACCAGTGGCCAGAGCACTGGAAGAAGCATCAACAGTCAACACTGTAAACAATGTGTATAATGAACTGTGCAACAGAAAAAAACTGAATTATTTAAAGCAGACTTTTCCTCAGAAAAAACTTCAGACAAAAAGAAAAATTCCTCATACCTTCACAGTTTGTCAGAATAAACTTTCTGATACGAACCTGACAATTCAAAATTCTGAAAAATCAAATGTGCAGAATTATACATTTTTTTCCCATACCTATCAATAATTTTCCCATCCTTATCAGAAAGAGTAGGATTGGAATTAACCAAGTGCTTAGCAGTAGTGGGGTCAATTAAGGCTATAACTGCCTGGTCAGGCTTGCAAATAGTGTATAAACATTTGAAAGACAGAGAAACTTTAAATCCTATTTGCCTAGTGGCAGGTGGCTGACAATCAAGAAAACTGCAGGCAGTAACACACACATCCTCTAAAGCAGACACAATAGAAGGAATGAGTGTAGGTTCTGGAAAATTCTTCTGTAACAACTCATAGTATTTTCTGTGGGACCAAGAAACATCAGTGTTCACCTACTAAAAACACTGGCACATTCTAGCAACAGTCTCAAAGAGACCTCTTCATGAAGAATGAAATGAGCTCTCCTCGGAGTCCTAATCAGAAATATGAGGAAAAAAATGTATCCGTCCCTGCATCTTCCTGTTCAGATTCACAATCTTGAACCTCTTCAGAAAAAGAGAGGAATACATCTTTCTTTTATCAGAAACTACTTTGCAAGAAGGATCAATACCTGAATTAAACCCTGAGCCAGATCCAGTAAACTACTCATATCGAAAGGAAATTGAGGGATATTTGTTTTTCTGTTTCTTTTTGACAAGAAAAATGGGGCCAACCGAGTTACTAATGGCAGTAGCAGCTTCCCCAGAGATGGGCACAGTATTCTGACACAACAGGGAAAAGGAGACCCTAACAGCTGCAGAAGACGTGGTTAATCCTAGGTCCAGAGCGGCTGCAGGTGTTACACCAGTGGGATCCGGGGTATGAGATTGAGTAGTCAGAGGTGCAACAAACGGCCACAGCCATCACTCACCTACAACTGAGAAAAATTACTAGCCTGCTGTGGTAGCAAAAGCCATTTCGTCCAACCATGTGAAGAAATGTGAAGAAGAAAAAAAGAAAAAGTATGCAAAGACCGACTGTGAGATTGGTAGTCTGTTTCACAGCCACGCCAAAAACGGTGCCTCTTTCTTATGCAAGACAAGCAGCAATTGCCAGCAAATACTACCAGTTCACAAGTTACTTTTTGACAGAAAAACATAGCAAAAAAGTTAAAAGACTATGCCAGCCCCGCAAAAGTAACAAACACTATTTTCCCATAGAAGAGAAATGTTTTTAGTTACTTTACGCCACTTTTAAATTGACAGAAAAAACAAGCGCTCCAATTAAAAGTATGATACAGTCTTGAAAAAGTCTGTTAAAACACAACACTCCTAGCTACTATACTTTCTTCTTCAGGGAAGTTATTTTAAACATCAACAAAATTAAGAAAATGTAAGTTTTTTCCTCAAAGGGAACTCATCTGCCTTAGAAAAGAAAACACAAGCCAACCGTCGATCCTCTAAAGCCTTAGAGGAGCGTACTCTTTGGTGGCAGTAAAGCCCTGAAGGGCTTTTTTTTTAAATTTATTTTACATTTGTTAACCGGGAAAGTCCGACTGGACACATATCCATTTTCAGCGGAGGCCCGGGGAGAAAAGCTCCAAAAGCATGTCATAAATAAATTACACAAGAATATCATACAGCAATATAGGTTGCATAGAAACATATGTTATGTACAGATTAACAATTCCTTTAAAGTCAGCATACAGCATTCTAGTAGTAGGGTTTATATAGAATAAAAAATATAAACAAGAAAAACATTTTTTTTTTTTTTGTCTTTCTAAATTATGAGTACTCTCAATATTTTGTTACAGAAATAACCAGTGATTATTAAGCTTTACAGTGAGAGGAATTAGGGGACCTTTAGTAGAATCCTTGAACATGGTATTGGTGCAAATTAACCTGGGGAGTAGCATGAACAAAGCCAATTGTTTGAAAAGTGGGTTCTCAGGAGTTTCTTAAATTGAATAGTGGGAGGCAGTGGAGGTTATTTGGCTAGGTAGCGAGTTCCAGATTTTGGCAATAGTGCAGGCAAAGAGAGATTTGCCAGCATCATTTTTGTGTCTGAGAACACTTATTAGGTTCTGAGAACTAGATCGTAAGGTTCTGGTAGGGATGTGGGGGTTAATTATATTTTGAAGTGCAGGGGGGTTTTCTGGAAGGTAGAAGAGATTATGCGCTATTGTGAGTTGATTAAACAGAAGTAGTTGAGGTAGCTTGAGCCAATTGAGTTGGTTAAGGGCGAGACAGTGGTGGGATTTGTATGGGGTTTCAGTACCAAACTTGGCTATTTTGTTATAACAAGATTCCATTTTGTTCATATCACTCTGGAAGAGATTGGCAAGGATGGGAGAGGCATAGAGAAGGATGGATAAGAGAGGAGTCCTTGCAATAGCAGCTTTGGTTTGTTTAGTTATAAAGTGTTTGTTCCTATAGAGGAGTCCTAGTTTTTTATTAACTTTCTTAATGGTTTGTGCTATATGGATGTCAAATTTGAGATTATTGTCTGTTTCTAAACCTAAAAGTTTAGTGTGTGCAGTTGGAGTGATTTGAATGTTATCTTTGGAGTGAATGGTGAAAGTGTTGTTGAGGGGGGAGAGCATGACCTGGGCCGAAAATAATTAATTTAGTTTTTTTGGGGTTAAGAATAAGTTTGATATTTGTGAACAATGTTTTGGCTAGAATAAAAGTGTTTTGGGTGAGGATTTGTATTTCCTTTAAGGTGGGGGCGGCACTTATAAGGGTGGTGTCATCTGCGTATTGTACTACTGATGCGGTGAGTGAGGAGTAATTGATTTGGTTGGTGAATAGTGAGAACAATAGTATGCCAAGGATGAATCCTTGAGGGACACCTATGGATACTGGTAGCAGGGGGGACAGCTGGTCATGCCATAGGATTGCCTGCTATCGACCAGATAAGTAGCTAGTAAACTATAATATAGTGGAAGGGCTGAGGTTTAGGGTAGATAAAGTTTGCAGAAGAATGTTATGGCCTACCATGCCAAAGGCTTTAGATAAGTCTAAGAAAATGGAAGATACAAATAGTCCCTTGATTCTATTGTGGTTAACTATATCTGTAAATTATAGTAATGCTGTGGTGGTGCTGTGGGACGGTCTAAAGCCATGCTGAGTTTTGGAGATGAAGTTGTTTTGTAAGAGGTACCGGAGTAGTTGGGAATGTACAACTCTCTCTAATATCTTGGATAGAGGTGAGAGTATTATGATTGGGTGGTAGTTGGTGAGTTCTAAGGAGTTGCCCCCTTTGTGCAGTGGAATAATGTGTGATGTTTTCCACACGGCGGGGACTTGGAATTCTGCAAGTGATCTGTTTATGAGGATGGACACAGGATGTGATCTGTTTATGAGGATGGACACGGGATAGGCTATGTCGTCTACTGCTATCTGAAGGAATTTGGCTGGTAGGGTGTCAGCAGCTAGTGTGGTTGGTTTGAGCTTCTTAAGGAGCTTTGAAATAATTTTAGTGGGTACAGGGTGTAGGGAAAAGTTGGTGGTATTGTTTTGAGTAGTAGGGTGGGTTTTGCTAGCACCTGGTATAGGGCTGCTAGTGGTATTGAGAGCAGTGGCAAGGGTTTGGACTGTTTCAGTAAAGAACTTGTTAAACTGTGTGGGAATGCTGTCATGGTTGTTTGGTAGTACTGGGGTTGGGGTGGTGGCTTTACCTGGGTGGATTATGCCATTTATTGTAGCCCGAAATTTCTTAGGGTTGTTGGCATACTTTTCCTGCATGTTTCTGTAGTAGTTACTTTTGTCTAGTTTGATTTGTTTTTTGGCTTTGTTTCGAAGTTCTTGGTATGTTTGCCTCAGCTTACTGGTTTTGTTCTTTTGATACTGACTCCAGGCCAAATCCCTCTCTTTCACTGTAGTCTTAGTATCTTTAGTTAGCCATGGAGCACAGTTAGCTTTTAGTCTTATAGTTCTGGAGGGGGCATGACAGTTTAGGATTTACAGGAAAGTGGAGTTAAAGTACTGTACAGCGTCATCTAGAGATAGTAGTTTTAGGGGTGTCCAATTACAGCTTTGTAGTGAATTGATGATGTCAGTTGTTTTAAAGATCTTTTTGTTACTTATTACTCTGAGGTTGGGTTGGCTTACGTAATTGGGTCTATTCCGAATTAGGCAGGTTGGTTGATGATCACTTAGACTGTCAGGTAGACAGCCAGAGTGCCATGCGAGAGTGGGATCAGATAAAAGAATCCAGTCTAAGATGGATTCACATTTTGAGGTTTTGTCTGTTCTGGTTGCAGTGGTTGTAATTTGGGTAAATCTATGGAGGTCAATGTGGGTAGTTGGAGTGTGGCTAGAGTAGTTCAGCCAGTCAATATTAAAGTCACCTAATAGTACAGTTTCTTGTGGCATGGAGTTTGAGATCCAGTTTAGCAGGTTTTCCATTATAGCAGTGTTATTGCCTGGTGGAATGTAGCCAACTACAATAATGATATGTTTGTTTGAATTTAGTTTTAATTTGGCAAGGATTAGTTCAACATCTTTGATTTCTTGGGTGTTATAATCAATTTGTTCAATGGTGAGAGGATTTTGGAACAATATCGCTATGCCACCTCCCTTTTTCTCTACTGCGTATTATGTTATAGCTAGGAGCTGTAATCTCACTGTTATGGTGTTCTGGTTTACGCCATGTTTCAGTTAGCACTGTTATTTCTAGTTTATATACAGCTAGAAGGGCGTGAAGGTCCTGGATTTTGTTAAGTATACTTCTTGCATTTATGTTAATGAAGAGGAGAGAGGAGGTAGGTCTATAGTATAAGGAGTTTGGCTGATTAGAGTCTGTGTAGGGTGTTGTGGTGGGCCCTGGATTAGGGTGACTGTCACAGCAAAGGAGTTTGTGGAGTAGGTGAAGATACAGTTTAGTTTCTGTAGTAATTTAGTATGTCTTAATGAGGAATCCTCCCAGAAAGAGAGAAAGGGCGGAGACTTAGGTTACCTTGAGAACGGACATGGAGAGTGCTGGAGAGGGACAGATTCATCCCCCAGAGACCCTGGCCTGTAAACTCAAAATCCCGTACATGTGGAGCAGAGCACTCTCTCTTCTTGTTCATCTTGATCTTGGAGAATGGAGATAAGATTGCAGATATACCAGAGCTTACTTCAGCGTCCTGCTTGACAGAGGCACAATGAAAATGATAGTTTTTAGTTTTATTCAAACTAAAGGGTGGTGCCACATAACTATGGGCTAGGCTTATAAATGCCCTTGGGCAGATAGCCTAGTATGAACCTATGAACCTATGAGTGAGGGTTAGTTCTGACTGATAGTTTGTAGTGGGAGTAAGAGACTGATCTAGAGGAGGTGAGGTCTAGTGGTGTGGTAGGGAAGTAACAAAGTTTCAGGGGCGTGGATAGAGGTTTGGTTTGCCATTGTGGGGGGTACTGATATGCAGTTGAGTGTGGTAAGAGGAAAGGTAGGAGAACAGGAGAAAGGTGATGATAATACATAGGTAGAGTAGTACTTTTATTAAGTGGGACTGTTCATAGTTCATCATGTTTGGTGAAGAGTGTTTAAGGGTAGTAACTTAAAGTAAGTGGGTTTGATATACTAATAATGAGTGATAGTAAGGGTGTGGTGAAGGGTGTTGTGATAGTAAGGGTGTGGTGAAGGGTGTTGGTTTGTAAGTGATATGTGTAGTGTGAAACTAATTGGGTGAGAGGGAACTGATAGAGGGTGTGGTGTATAACTATAAATGTAATTGATATGGGGTGGGTGAGAATGGGGGTAGGGTAGGGTAGCGGAGTGAGCATAGTGAACGGAGTGGGGCAGAGCCAGTAGTCCCAAGACACTGGAGAGTTTGGGAGACTTATCAGTGTTATATAAAAGAGAGCCTATTACTGCAATATGTATCCTATATGGGTGGAAGGTAGTTATGTGGCAGTTAAGTAACCATAGACTAAATTCAAATAAAATAGTATATCAGAGATGTGTTGTGTAAATCAGGGAGCTGGAGTGTGGGCAGGATGGGTAGGAAGAGGCAAAGGTGCACTCTAGGATATAGAGGAAAAGGAGTGAAGTATAACTAAGAAGATAACAGATATAGGGAGGATGATGCCTGCCGCTAATCTGTGATGCAGCATTTGACCACACTAAAGTCAGTCAGCTGTCCTTAAGGGAGTACACTATGTAAAGTACACTAAACCAAGAAAGTTAACATACATTCACTACTTTCCAGCTATGGTTCTCTCAAACTTCTTTGCTGGGTCCACAGTATTTACTGGGCAATTCTTCTTAACTGATGTAGGCATTTGATGGGAGGGGAGAACCCTTAAATAATGGCTACGAATGGTCATTAACACACTAGCAAGCACAGCAGCAGCATCTATGGGGAGGCACCAAACTTTGTTTTTCAGGTCAGCTTAGCCTGAGCTGCCTGACAATTTGGGAAGTGTGGTAGTTGTCCTGACTCTTTGGAAGCTGGCTGGCTACTTCAACAGTGATTAATATGGTGAACATCTAAATGGGATAGAGACACACAACCCTTAAGAAACACTCGAAATCGGGATGAAAATGGATATGATAAGCATCTTCTAAATCTAGCGTTACTAGAAAACTTAAATGAGGAAGAAGAGGTTACAAGTTGTGAAGTGATAGCATTTTGAAATTGGACGTTATTATAACTTGGTTTAAGAAAGAAATATTAGAACTGGTATCCAAGCATTTTCTTTTTTGGAATCAAAAACATCTCTGAACATAAACCTTTCTCAAACTGGGCAGGAGGAATGGGCTCTATTACTCCCTGAGGGAACATATGTTGAAGGACAGGGGAAATTGAGGCCATCTGGCCTGGTAGATGATGAATTAATCCCTGAAAGAGAAGTATTTCCTCCCACTGCTATTTGTAACCTTGGATGATCTTCAGAACCCATTTGTCTGAAACTATTGCCAAAGAGAGACATGAATATTCAGACTTTTTGGAAGGAAAGAGACTGTCATGGGGGGAAGGGGGCATGGTCTCTTAAAATAGTAATTCTGACTTGTTAGTCTGTCCATTGTTTTGGGGGGGGGTCCTGCCTTCTTTTTGGAACTCATTTGCATTGCTAATTAAATACCTGTTAACCAGCATTTGATTGCTACTATTTTGTTTCTTGCAAGCACTGAAGAAGAGAGTAGAGAATCATTAAGAAAATTTGGAAGAGGAGGGCTGAAAAGTCTGAGATTCCTTGAATCATTTTCCTTGCTCATCACATTTTTTGATAAACTCTGCAACAGAGGGTTCAAAGACTAAATTTGTCCAAAGGGGAAGAATTTTTTTTCACATAATCTAGGAGCTTCTGAGAATGTGGCCAGGTAAACCTCCTCAAAACAGTACCAGTGCCCATAGCCCTGGAAGAAGTAACAGAGTTACACGCACACTTAAAAGAATGAGTTGTGACCTCTGACATGAAAGAAACTAAAGCATTTACAGCAGATTTTCCCACAAGAACTGCAGACAAAACAATCCTCGTTTTCACAGTTATTCAGAATAAATTTTAACACAAGAGCCTGACAATTAAAAATTCTGAAAAATCAAAGTTGCAGAAGCATACACTTTTCTTCCCATACTTATCAATTATTTTACCATCCTTGTCAGAAAGTAAAGGATTGGGATTAACTAAATGTTCAGAATCAGCAGGTATAACTAAAGCTATAGCTGCTGGGTCAGGTTTGATGACGGTTTAAAAACATGTAATACTGAGGAACTTTATACAATCCGCCTGTCTTTTAAAAGGGCAGCAGGCTTGCTATCAGATAAATTACAGGCAGTGACACACACATCCCCCAGTGCTTATAGCAGAGAAGGAATGGGGGAAGGTTTTGGAAATCCCGTTCGAATCTCAGTTAGAGCGTCTCCTGTGTGGCGACATGCGTGAATGGGCGTTCCTTTGTTGAAGGTTGTGCATTAGGCCCGGCAAGCCAGCACGTAAAAATCTACTGCCAATCATTAGCGGACCGGAGATCCGCTGTGGCGACCCCTAACCGGGAAAAGACGAAAGACACAACAACTACAACAACAGATCATAGTATTTTGTAAGGGAATGAGAAACCTCAGTATTCTTCCACTGAAAAAATTGACATTCTAGAAATAGTCTCAGAGAAAAATAAAACTTCACAGGAAGAATAAGATACCATGCTCTCCTCTGAATCTAAACCAGAAATCTGAGAAGACTCTCCATCTGTCCTTTCATCTTCCAGTCAGAATCTTGAGTCTCTTCAGGAAAAGAGGAATCCCTTTTTCTTGTACCAGAAATCACCTTATAAAAGGACCAACAGTCTGAATAAGACCCTGAGCCAAACTTAACTATTCCTGTCCAGGGAAATTTGAGCATGAACAGAAGCATGTTTAGTTTCTGGTTTCTTTTTGACAGGAAAATGGGTCCAACAGGGTTAATGTCAGCAGCAGCTTCCCCAGGGATGTGCACAGCATTCTGACTAAACAGGGAAGACTTCCCTGCTCTCTCTCTCTTTCTCTCTCTCAGGACCAACAAAACTTGCTCACCCTTGCCCACTGAGGGGATTGCTACAGCCACAAAGGACATGACTAACCTCTGGTCCATAGTAGCTGTCAGTGCTACACCAGAGGGATTCAGGGTAAAAGATAAATGGTCTGTGGAACCAGCTTTGGCTGCAGCAGAATCACCCACCTGTGGCTGATGCAAATTACTAACCTGCTGTGATGGCAAAGGCAGTTTCCATAACTTTCTTTTGGTGGTTGGAAGAAGAAAGTGAGTATGGTACCAGCGGTTTGTTCCACAATTAAGCTAAAAATGGTACCTCTTCCACAGGAAAAACAAGTAGCACAAGCCAGTAAAAATTTAATGTTCCAAAATTCAATTTTTCCAAACAAAAACAAAGTAGAAAGCACTTTATGATTCCCGAGTATTGATAATGAGTCCCATAGGGATTTAATTAAACAGATTTCAGCGGAGGAGGTAACAGAGATCACCAAGAAGCTGAAACCACATAAAGCCCCAGGGCCGGATGGATTGACCTCTGAATTTTACAAAACATTTAGTGAGATTCTGAGTAGAATACTTTCACAGACATTTAATTATATAATTCAAAATAAAATTAATGATCCCCACTTTAATGCTTCAAAGACAATTTTGATACCGAAAGAAAAAAGTGATTCTAAAAACCCAGATAATTACAGACCCATTTCACTCTTGAATATAGACATGAAAATTATGACATCCATCCTGGCAAATAGACTGAAAAGGGTCACAAATCTAATAGTATCAGAAGAACAGGTGGGGTTTATGGATGGGAGACAGACCACTGATAATACATTAACGCTTCATACATTAATTTCCTACGCCAAGCACAAAAATCTCAATATTTATGCACTTATAATTGATGCACAGAAAGCATTTGACAGAGTTAACTTGGTATACCTATTTGATATGTTATCATACTTTAATATACCTCAGGATTTCATTTTAACTTTAAAGAAAATATATAACAACGCATATACAAATGTATTTATCAATCAAGAATGCTCTAAAAGAATACAAATTACCAATGGTACCCGACAAGGGTGCCCATTATCTCCCATTTTATTTAATCTTTATTTGGAACCATTATTTTTACACCTTAAACAAAATGTTTTTTTACAATCCCCCAACATTATATGGTATGAAGATAAATATGGCTGCTTTCGCAGATGATTTAAATATTTATTGTACCACACCTGTGTCAGATACCGAGAAAATATTAAAAGCAGTAGAAGACTTTGAGAAAATCTCTAATTATAAACTTAATTTTAAGAAATCCAAAATATTCCCATTAAAGACACCTACACCCTTTTCATTGTTACCATTGATAGGACAGGTAATGACGGAAGAAAGAACAAAATATCTGGGTATTGTATTTTCAACTGATAATAGAGATTTTTTTATAAATAATGTTAAGTCAACTTGGGATCAGATAACATTGGACTTGAAAAGATGGAGTAAACTGAAATTACCAATGATGGCAAGAACTGCAATTATCAAAATGAATGTTCTTCCCAGAATAACATATATACTTAGAGCTACACAACTCAGAATCACGAGGAAATTTTTTAAACAGCTTCATATAGGACTAGGGAGATTTCTTTGGGAACCTAGGAAAACGAGGATAACATATGAGAAACTGATGGCTCCAAAGAATAGGGGAGGTCTAGACTTACCGGATTTCGAAACTTATTACTTGGTAATTAATGCTAACAGAATTTTAAGGGAGATTCACTTTGATAGAGACAGTCTGAAATGGGCGCCCAAATGGTTGATCTTAACTTATAGACATGTAACTGGAGTGGGAATTAACTGTAAAGCTTTACCCTTTCTGAATAGAGGAACACTCAGTAAATATGACTTAATGGAACATATTAAAAGCTATGTAACTTCAATTCAAAATCTTTTTACTTCATTAAACCTACTAAAGTATATGATGGTGTTTCAACCACTCCACAAGAACCCAAATTTAGTAATAGGGAATAAATTGATAGACTTACAGAAATTCCCTCTAATAAAGGATTTAATCATTTTGGATTTCTACCCCTTTCTTGGGGTATCAGTTCACGATATTTTAAAAGAGAAAAGTGTTCCTATTTCCTATCTAATTATCATGAGACAACTAAAAGATCTGGCTATAAATTATTTTAATAACTTTGAATTTAAAGAAGGGGAATTAAATATATGTCGTAATCTGTGGGAAGCTCTGATACAAGACAAAAAATATATAACTACCTCATATAAACTGATAAAAGAGATGAAATACAATAAACATATTCTCTTATCGAATTACTGGAGGGAAAAATTAATATTAGTTGACGACAGCAAGATCCTGGAAGCATTTAATCCAACATTAAAGTCAGTATCCCTCCAAAAATTACTATTCACACAACTGATGATATTTAACAATGCCTACTATACCCGTCTTACTCTTCATAAATTTGACTCAAAGAACTCGCCCAACTGTCCATACTGCATAGACCAGACAGCTGACCTTTTTCACATGTTTTGGAGTTGCAAATGCATTTTTAAACTTTGGAATTCGTTAAAACTTCAGTTACAGAAAATGGGCTACCAACACTCAACGCTCTCTTGGGAATTTATGATCCTGCATATTCCCCCAGATAACTTGGACAAATCAAAAAGGATCATAATCATGAATATTTGTTTATTAATGAAACTATACATAGCTTCAAACTGGTTGAACCCGACCCAGACATCTTGGGAAAATTTTAGAACATTAGCAATAAGACACATATTAGCGCACAAATTGTTAATCAATGACCATAAGAAAAGCATAAATAATATTAAAATATGGGAGCAAATCTTTAATATTGTGTTGGCCTAGAGGTTCTTATCCACTGTTACTCAGGATATATATTTATAAGACAGATTCAATCTTAGATTAGATATAGGTTGTAATAATAATATAGACTTATGGCTTTTTCATGTTGTATTTCCTTCTTAATAATTTGTGTTAATATACAATGTTTGTGTAACTTTTGGAAGCAATCATGTACATATTGTATATACATAGTAGTGTGTAGTTATGTAGCTGAAAAATAATAAAAGACGGATTATTGAAAAAAAAGAAAGCACTTTATGTTACTTTTTTGGGCTGGCAAAGTGTATTAAACATACAGTTAACTCTCGTGACAGCCATTAAAAACTATAAGAAAAATAACTTTCTTAACTAGGAAGTTACATTAAAACAATAAATTTTAAATGTGAAAGCCCCCCCCCCTCAAAGGGAACTTACTGCCCAGTAATGGAACATCACAAGTCATCCGTCAATCCTTGAAATCCCAAAAGAGCACTTTCTTCAGCAACATGAAAGCAGTGAAATGTTTAGCATTCAAACCTGTCTTTTTAAGCATCTCAGCTTGAGCTGCCTAACAGTTTTGGCACGTGGAATGTGCTCTGATGCTTTGGAAGTTGGCTGGCTGTTACATCCTTGGCGGGATATA
The DNA here is from genome assembly GCF_019279795.1 of Protopterus annectens. Classification (NCBI taxonomy): domain Eukaryota; kingdom Metazoa; phylum Chordata; order Ceratodontiformes; family Protopteridae; genus Protopterus; species Protopterus annectens. Next base: position 690,951,060 of record NC_056733.1, read on the forward strand.
ACCCAAACAGCTTAGGCTACTGCAGTGACCAATATTAGCAATATTAAATGTTTTGATAACAAGTGTGCTGTGATGTGCATAGGGCTACCAGTTACACAACTCACAACCACAGTGTTCATAGGTGGTCAACGACCACAATAGCCTTTTTAAGCCTAGCCATGCATCACAAACCTCTGACAATTTCTGGTAGCTTTGATAAGTGTTAAGCAAGGGCTTGGACAATAATTTACAAGCAGAGTCCTGGGAGATGAAACATTTACAGGCTGCCTGTGCCCATTAGAAACATAAGTGCCAAACCAGGGATGAATTTTCTGTTCCCATCCAACTTTCCAAGTTACACTTTAATTGGGTTGGGGGAACTCTGCTTCACATGGATGGGGAGCCTGTTCCAGAGATGAGGTAGTCTCTGGGATATATATCAGTCCCTCCAGTAGGTCCTATTTGGTTTAAGTCTTCAAAATGGGTAATTCTGGTGTTGCTTGTTTTGTGGATATGCAGGCGGTCCATCAGGTTGGGGTTTGACAGTGCCTTGGGATACGGCATTGAGGTCGTCTGCATAGGACATGTTACTTATACCCACCCTGTATTCTTTTAGTGAGGAACCTCTGTGGAGGTTCCAAGTGTATGACAAAGCATTTAAAAACAGAACCTTCCTCCTATAGAATAACAAATTTATAGATATCCGTTTATACATCTAGAATACAGCTGTGCAGATATTCATCTACACAGCTATATTCTAGTTGATCACAGCATGAAGTTATACAAGACAATACTCAAGAAATTTCATCTCTGCTTACACAATGTATGACACTGCACCTGCAGAATCCCTAACCAGAAAAGGCAGCTGTGCATGGTGCTCATATGTATTTTAACACATATTTGGTTACAAACATTAGCTCAGGCAGCTTCCCAAGAGGGTGCAGACAGACTAGTTTTACTACTTGGAAACTATGTCAAACTGCAGTAGGCTGGGCAAACAAATTTTATTTGCAAGGATATACTGTGCAGAATTTTATTATTGGATTCAGAGGTGTGGTTAATGCAGGTTAGGAACACTGTGCATGTTTGCAGACGAATTCTGCACAGTACAAAACTCCTACATCAAAGACCACGGAATTCCATAATATTCCATATTATGTATTTCAGCAATTAACTTGGCAGTTCTAATGTGTTATTTTTATAAGAAACATTACAGCTATGAGGCACACATCTTTTTTTAAAAATTGTGCTAGGCAATTGGATGGGTATTCTCAAATTCACCCCCGCCATGACCATCCAATCCCTCCTTGAAAAAGCAAGGCAAGGTCTGACAGTGGGTACTGACAAGGTGTATATGACCACATAGCCCATTTGCTTTGCATTTTCTAAGATACGATAACTCACACAAAACATCTCCAAAGCTCATAAAGGCACTGATAATATACTGACTTTTTTGTTTACAAATGCGAGATTTATTTGCCGCTTTTAGCAGAACATGTCTTACATCAATTACACTCTGTACAATAAAGCATTTCTAGATAGAACTTTCCAAAAGAATTACTTTTAGAAAATGTGCAGAAAAGATTACTGAGGATTTGCTTCTAAGCTAGCTGCCAACAGAAATAGGATATGACATAGCAGATAAACACCTTGGATGGGTATGACTGAACTGGACTACACTTAATAGCAATACTAAGGTTTTAACCCTGTTGCCTGCATACAAATTTACAACCATGTAAGCAGCTCCACATGAAAGGTAAATGATCAAAAATAAAACAAAAATGCAAACAGGTGCTCAGTCACCTGGCAGCCCTGGGGTAATGAGATACAAATTTACAGTAGACATATGTCAGGTAAGTTTTTTTTTTTTAAACACAGTAAACTTTATTGTGGCCAACTGTAAAACAGTCAAGTCACCATTTCACAAAACTTAAAATCATCTGTTTTCTCATTTGTTCTTCCTTAAGTTCCACTCTTAATCCAAGGTTGTTTTTCTTTATAATGCATTACTTAATACCTCTAGCCCATTTTGAAGTAACGTCTGTTCACAACACAGCTTTAGTACATTACTACATTACAGATAGCAAACAGAAAGTCCACAATCAAGTCAAAAACAACAGTAATTTACTGAAACATTCACTCCTAATGTTTTTTTGTTGTTTAGTTATGACTATGTTTTATTTTTACAATTTTGCAAATAGAACCATTACTAAACAAAACTCGATCAGTCCATTCATTCCTAGTACTCCCTCTCATTTCTGCATTACTCAATGAACACTTTCCATTGTAACCATCTTGTGGCATAAATTTCCTCAAGATGTCCTTCTTGCTTTCCTGCTAATCTGGTCTTGCTAATTTCTACCTCATTGATTAATAAAAATGACATCAGTCAGTATCATATTTTCTGCTAGTTTCCACTTTGTTGTTATTGTTTTCTCAGCACTATCATGAATAAGCAAACATTAACACTTTCTGATTCACTACACTGCAACACTTTATCATACTGGAATAACAAAATGTAAAATACAAATCACAAAACAGTTTAACAACCTTTCACTTTTAAGCTCTTGTTTAAAAGAATCTAATATCAAAAAATATATTCTCAAACACATAAATTCCTCCTCTTCACAGTCAGCAAATTACATGTACATTTAGGAAAATGTCTTGTTTACAAATATTTTTTATATGACATAGTGATTAAGACACAATACAACCAATTTGCATACCAGGGCATCGGACATACACATTCTCAATCTTCTCAACTTATTGCCACCCCAAAATTATTTCCCCTACTCTTGCTGTAGCTCATCTACTTTACTTTCTCCTAACCAAATCAATGCTATACATGTACTATTTATTAACTGCTTAGACAACATCACTGCTCCTCTAGCTTCCTGTAAGAGTACTAGAATATTTGGAAGCTTCTTTTGTACAAGATCCGCCAACCTCACATTTTTAGCTAGCTTCAGTAACCCTTCATATCATCTCATTAGATATCTTGGGAGTCCAAATCTCTGAACTGCTTCTTCCCATGGAATCCATTTACTACATTCCGATGACTACATCCACTATAACACCTCAGTACCCCTTTCTTTCCAATGACACAAACCTTGCTCCTCTGACATGTTAAGTTCATTTATTGGTAGAACATAAAAATCAACCAACCCTGCATTTCCTTTCTGTTTAGTAAGTGTTTCAGATATGCAAATCTCTGTATTACTACACTAGGCAAATTTTTTGTTCATATCATCAAAGCAACACTTGTAGTACATTTTTTCATTTCACACTATAAGTTCTAACTAATAAATGAAACATCTTAAACTGCTCTGCTTCATAATAAACCTCTATGTCAGGAACATTCAACATCAAGCCCCCCCCCTCCCCAGTTAGTTCAACGATAGTAATTTATTCAGGTTACTGCTGATTTAGCCCTTAGCAGATGTACTTATGCCTCAGACTCCTTACCAGGTTCAAAAAATTCAGATGGTAGCTCAGCTGCAATAGATTGAAATACATTTAATTAAAAGGATACCACAAAAAGATGCCATGCTTGTACTCATTAAACTCCAACCCAATCACCTTTCGTCTCCAGATATCATCCCTTAGTCTGCTATTGTAACTGAGCTTTAAGTGTTCTCAAGCCAAATCCCAATGCATTTTAAAAGGGCAATCTTTCCACAGGCATACATACTTTCTTTACATATCTTGGGAAAGCACATAAATTATCACTACCCTAGTTCCTGTCCTAGGTTTTGTATTACTAAATTTATATCCTGAAAAGCATCCAAACTTGTCTAGTATACAAAACAGCTTTTCAATATCCCCTTCAGGTTCAGCCAAATTAAGACAGCTGTGAATAGACATACCTTGAATTCTTCTCCAGTTATTGTATGTTCATTTAGCTCAGATGTTTCCAATTAACGCTACTAAAGACTCCAAATACAAACTAAAGAACATTGGAAACAATGCACATCCCTGCCTTGTTCCTCTACTTATTCTTACAGGCAACAACATCCCCACTTGCATTTTAACCTGCATTAACCTGCACATCTGCACTACAATGTTCTGATTAACTGAATTATTTGTTCTGGAACCAAAAATGTTTCAGGACAGCCAATGCTGTTGAGCCACAACGGACTTCCACAATGACACCATGAACAGATTTCACCATCCAGAGGCATGTAGGGAGTGAAATGAGATCCCCAGATATTTCTTCCATAAAAAGCATGCAGATCTGTGGACAATTTTATTATCTTATTTTACATTTGATTACTGGGAAGTCCGACTGGACTCATGTGCTTTTTCAGCGGAGGCCCAGGGAGAAAAGCTCCACATAATACATACAAGTTGAACAAACTTCTGAGTACATAATACATACAAGTTCATAAACTTTAAAGAACAACATATAGCAAAATGAGTTACATATATATGTGACCATTGCACAGTGAAACAGATACCATGCAAACATTATATAGCTTCTATACAGAATAGGCTAGAAATACACAGATGGGTTTTTCTGAGCACACTGTACTATCTAATAATCAGAACTTAAAGAACTTATTAAAGCCACCTTAGAAGAAGTAATCGCCTTAGCTGAGAAGGACAGTTTAATCGGGAGCTGTGCATGGGCATAGCCACTTGTTGGCTAAGTGAGTTTTTAACATTTTTTAAAGTGAGTTAAGGTTGTGGTAGATGTTATGCCAGAAGGCAGTGCATTCCAGACCTTGGCTATGTAGTTTGAGTAGAGGGCTTCTCCAGCAAGATTGTTGGCTGTGGTTGTTTTTATAAGGTGTTTGTTGCTAGAGCCTAGACTTCTGGCACTAGAGTATGGTTGTAGTAGGTTTTGTAGGGCAGGTGTTTTCTTGTGGTGATAGAAGATTTTCTGGGCCATGGTTAGTTGGTTAAAGAGTAAGAGTTGGTGGGAGTTCTAATCAGTTGAGTTGTCTGAGTGCAGAACAGTGGTGAAACCTAAAGGGGGAGTTTGCTGTACACCTGGAGATTTTGTTATAACAGAGGAGTCTACTTTGAAGTCACCAATCTACCTGGTGCTGGCCTTTGGGATTTGACAGGAAAGTGAAGTACTCAAAGAAAACTCACTGAAATAAAGAAATAAATATACAGATTCTGCACAGAAAGCATCCTACCCAAGAATGAAATTGGAGAGAATCTTGCTTTAAGGTGACAATGTTACTTGCTGCACCCCTGTGCTACTCAAAACTATTTCTCTAACTTCATCAAACAAAATATGTCTTTTCTGCTTACAGACTTGTCACCATTAAAGATTCTTCCCGGTTTGTTCTGCCTTTTAAATAATGCTGGCTTTAATACATTATCAAACATGTGTCTACTTCCTACAAATTCACATTGAGCATGCTCTATTAAACTTTGGTGCCAATTTCACCATCATGTTCACAATCACAGTCAAATATAGTTCATAACCATGACTTTAACACTGAAATAGGTCTATATGGTGATGGTAGGGTCAAATCCTTCACCCTTCTGGAATTACTGTAACAACTGCATCACTCACTCCACCACACAAGTAAAAGCTTCCTGACAATGTTGCTAAATAATTCAAGAATGCTAACCACAAGTTCCTGTTTTAAGACCTAAAAATTCAAATAACCAAGATGGCATCACAAAATTTCTCCTAGCCCTGATGGCTACACATTCTAGTAATTTCATGCATCATGACTGCTGCCATCAAATTTTCTCCCCCAGTATGGTTATATTTAAGAACAAAATTCTAGATTTTGCAAAATAAATAAACAAACAAACAAATAATAATAATACCCCCCATTTTATTTAGGCTTGATACAACTCATCATAATGTCAGTGTACAATATTCCACTATGAGCAGTGGTCATCTATCTCTTCACTACCCTCCTTCCCATCAGCTGCTGTCATGTTACTCTGACTGCTAGCATTTTTATAATACTCACAGAAAACATCTTTGAAATGACCAACATAAAAATCTAAAATATTATCCAGCTCCTTCTTCAAATTTCTTTCTTTCATTCACTTGAAAAGTTTATCTTCTCCAGTCACTCCAATCTGTAAATGTCCCGTCTCCTCAGCCAAACTAAGAGCTCTACTTTACCCTGACTTATATTAGAAAAAAATGACAGAATTAATGTTTGCATTGCCTACTTTTAAACATTCCAATCTGATAAAAAAGTCTGTGTATTTCCCTCTAACGGAAATATATTCAATTCAACATGCTCCTGACACCACTCTTTAAATGCCAAAAAAAAACACACCCATTGAATTCTCCCATGTTTATCAAGGCACGAGGTATAAATAAATTATGATCCAAAAGGAATTATGGCAAGTACATGAATATATTTTATCCGTCTGTGCCACATATAAAACCTCACAGGCATAAATGTGTACCGCTCACTTGATAATTTAAATATTGGATACTGATGTTAAACCTACTGCTGCTATTACATAGTCTGTAAATTGTATACGGACAGTCTTGACTTCATAACTAATTTTTGGTGTACATTTTAATAAGCCACAAATAAAAGCAAATTAATAGTCTGACAAGTTAAATGAAGCTATTGCCATACATAAGTACTTTCAAAATTAGTTACTCAAAGAATGATGTCATTGTACCTTTTGATAAGACTAACAAAAGTGGCAGCTTGAAAAAATAATTAAAAAAAAACTTGGAAGAACACAAACAAAGGAACATTGGCTATTGAGATAGAACTGCTCAGCTGTAAATCAGAGAAATGCTTTTGGTTAACAGACAGATGTGATTACCATTCAGAATGAGTTTGGAAGAGATTTTTTAGACTATTAAAGTCATGTCCCCACAAAGTCTCAGGAAATCAATCATCAAAAAAGGAAGGCATCAGCACACAGACAAGCTAAATTTTCAAGCACAGGAGAACTTCACGAGAATTTGTATGGATTGATGCTAAAAATACTTCAACCGCTATTGATGAACTTGATATTTTCTATAATGATATATAAAGTACAGTTGTGTACACTTACCACAAATGTAGATGTTAAGAGCGTATTCACTGTTGCAGTCATTACATTTGGGTTATCTGCTTGCAGTAGCCCTCAGTCGGCCTGATTAACAAAGTATTGGGTCCTGCGTCAGTTGCTGTCCCTTCTTCCATGACGTCAGGTTGTCAGGGGTATAAAACATGCAGCCAATGCCATTACATCAGTTTTTCTTGCTCCAGAAGTCAGGTGCCCCCCCAATGGGAAGCAATTAAATCTATAAATACAAGGATATACCTCCAGCAAAAAAGCAAATACACCAAAAAGTTTTTTGAGCATACTAAGTGAGAGCAGAGGTACAGCCAAAAGAAGAAAAGGGGCTGGAGGGAGGGTAACCAGGACTGCAACAGTGAATACACTCGAACATCTACATTTACAGTAAATGTACACAACTGTAATATGTTCTTCGTGTTTCACTGTTGCAGTCATTACATTTGAGTAGATTCCCAAAGCTAAGGTTGGGAGGAGGAATTTAAATAGAATTAGGACCACCTATAAGGCCCTGCAAAAGACTGCAGTGGCAAAACCAGCTCTGGATTTAGAGAAAATTGGCAAATGATAATGCTTGGTGAAAGTATGTACAGAACTCCAGGTAGCAGCTTCTAGGATGTCCCTAGTAGGGACGCCCCTGAGAAAGGCTGTAGAGGTAGATGCAGCCCTGGCTGAATGGGGTCTGATGCCCTGTGGGATAGGTTTTCCATGGTGCTTATAGCAGAAATGAATGTAGTGGCCTATCCATTTTGAAATGGTTTGTTTTGAAATAGCTTTCTCCTCTGTCCCTGCAGCAAATGCCACCAGCAGTTGTTCAGATTTCCTTTGATATTTAGTCCTGTCCAAGTAGAATCTTAAGCTGTCTGTGCACATCTAAAAAGTGCAGTATCTGTTCCCCTTTGTTTTGTGGGTTAGGAAAGAAGGTAGGCAAATGAATGGACTGATTAAGAGCCACACTGGATACCACCTTGGGCATGAAGGAGGGATTGGTTCTGAGGGACACCCTGTCCGCATGAAAGGTTCCACTGCCATAAGGGCCTGTAATTCAGATACCCTTCTTGCAGAAGTGATTGCTAAAAGGAAAGCTGTTTTCCAGGAAAGAAATTTTAAATCTGCAGTAGCAGCTGGCTCGAAAGGAGGAAGAGTGTGTTTCTCCAAGACAAAGTTAAGATCCCAGGCTGGAGTTGGAGCTCTCCTGGGTGACCTTAAATTTTTAGCCCCTCTGAGGAACTGTTTGAGCAGTGGGAGACAGAAGCGGGGAGGCTCTGTGCTATAATGAGCTGGGATGGCTGAGGCATGAATTTTGATGGAGGAAAAGGACAAGTCCTTATGAAGCATCTCAGTCAAGTACTGTAGAATCTGAGGTAAATTGGGAACTGCTGTGTTCATTCCTTGAGATTGGTTCCAGACACAAAATCTTTTCCATTTTGCAGCATAAGATTTTCTAGTACTAGGCCTCCTTGCCTCTAAAATGATATCCATCACTGACTTACTGAGGGATGGTAAAGGAGAGATTAGGTAATTAGCCAGGCTGCTAGGTTCAGGGTTCGCAGCTGAGGGTGCAGAATCTGGTTCTCCTGCTGAGACAACAGGGAAGGAGTCTGAGGCAGGTGCCATGGAGTCAAGTGTGACACACTGTGCAAGAGTGGGTACCAGTGTTGGTGAGGCCAGTCTGGTGCAATTAAAATCGTCCTTGGCTTGGCCTGTTTGATCTTTAGTAGTACCTTGGAGAGCAGAGGCACAGGAGGAAAGGCATAAACTGATAGATTTTTCCAGCTGAAGGATAGAGCATCCACTTTCCAAGCTAGCTTGTGGGGAATCCTTGTGTAAAATTTGTCCAGTTGATGGTTCTCAGGGGAGGCAAACAGGTCTGTATCTGGGCTCCCCCATTTGCTTGTCAACATGTTGAAAATCCTTGGTTCCAGTTTCCACTCGTGTGGGTCCATGAGGTTTCTGCTTAGTCTGTTTGCCAGTGTATTTAGTCTTCCGGGTAGGAATTGAGCTTGTAGATTCATTTGGTAGAGCAAGGCTGTGTTCCACAATGCCATGGTTAGTCTGCAGAGGGGGTAAGAATGTCTACCCCCTGCTTGTTTATGTACCACATGACAGTGGTGTTGTCCGTCTTTACCATTAGTTGCCCTGGAAGAATGTGGTCCTTGAAGGCTGTCAGAGCATTCTGTACATTCCTTTTGATTTATGTGCAGGTGCATTTGACTTGGGTTCTATTTGCCCTGAATGCACTTCCCTGCCAGGTGAGCCCCCCATGCATAGTCTGTTAAGATTTGGGTGGCAGGGGGTAATGTGAATGGTAGTCCCCTGTTCTGGTGGCAGGCCTCTGCCCACCAAAGGAAATCTAGGCGTAGGCAAGGTATGATAGGAATCCTTGCTTCTAGATCCTGTGAATGTTGATACCATTGTAGTTTCCTCATATGCAGCCTTGCATATGGAATAGAAGAATACAGGAGGCCATGAACCCCAAGGCTTGCAGTATTTGCCTTGCAGATAGCTGGGTTGTTGTGGCCACTTGTTTGAAGTCGGTTGGCAAATGAATCCGTTTCTCTGGCGTGAGTAAAGCCATCTGGGAAGTTGTATTCAAGCTTGCTCCCAGGAATATATTTGTTGACAGGGTACCAGGTGTGATTTCTTTTCATTTATGGTGAACCCCAGACAAGTCAGTACCCTTTGAACAAAAAGGCCACATGATTCAAAAGAATGTCCTGGCTTTCTGCCTGAATTAGACAATCGTCCAGATATGGGTATATTTGAATATTTCTTTGCCTGCAAAATGCAATGACTGGAGCTAGGCACTTTGTGAATACCTGGGTGCAGTAGATAAGCCAAAGGGCAGTGCAGAGAACCGATAGGGATGTGCAGGTATGCTTCTTTTAAATCTAGTGCTGCCAACCATGCATCTTTGCCTAGCATAGGAAGCAGCTGGTGAAGAGTCAGCATCTTGAATTTTGGAATCATCAGAAAGGTGTTTAGAGTAGAAAGGTCCAAGATAGGATGCCATGTACTGCCTTTTCAGGGTACCAGGAAAAGTCTCGAATAGAAACCTTGTCCCTTTTCCTCTTCTGGTACCAACTGATTAGTCCCCATGTTTAAGAGAGAGAGAGTACTTGATTTTGGTCCCCTACCCACTGATTTGGGGGTAGATCTGGCCACCCGCTTGGTGTTGGTAACATGCGGAAGTGAAATCTGTATCCTTGGGACATTATATTTAAAACCCATTTGTCCTGGGTAATGAGTTCCCAGTATCTGGCCTGCAGACCAATCTTTCCGCATAAAGGGGCATTCAGTTGGGAAGTGCTTGGAAGTTTTAAAAGCAAGTCATTGAGACAGTTTTCCATAGGGGGGGAGGGGTCTTACTACTCCCAGATTTGGGTGTGAAAACCCCCCACTGCTTAGTCTTGTGTGTCCTTTGTGACTGAAACCTGGGGTTTCTGCTGTGTCTGGGTTTGGCTTGAGAAGACCTGGAAGGGGCTGGAAAGGACCAATTTTTAGAGGGCCAGTGCCTACTAAATCTAGGAGGCTGAACTTGTAAGAAATCTATCTTTAATAGTTTGCATAGATTTAGCTTTATCTTCCATCTTTTTAAGAACTTCTTCAGCCTTGTTGCCAAACAGGCGGCCCTGATTTAAGGGAGCATCCAACAATTTAGCTTTAACATGATCAGGCAAAGATTGCTCCTTAAGCCAAGCATGCCTTCTGAGCACAGACCCAGTAACAGCAGCCCTGCAAGAGGCTTCTAATGAATCAAATCCATATTGCAAAATATGTTTTCCAACCTGCACAGCAGAATGCATTAAATCCTGTAATTTTTTATTTTCAGCACAGCCAGGAATCAACATAATTTTCTGTTTAAGCAATCCAATAACATGTTGATACTTTAACATATGAAACTGGCAGTTTAGAGCCCTAATGGCTAAGGTTGCAGAAGTGTAAACTTTCTTACTCCATCTATCCAGCACCCTGGAGTCTCTATCAGAGGGGGGTAGGATTTTTAGCAGTAGAAGCCTTAATGCCCTTGGGTCCCTGGGAAATAGTCTCTGGATCCGCAATAGGATTTTTAAAAAGGAACTTGTGTGAATCAGGAACCCTGTAATATCTGTCAAGCTTTCTGGGAGCAGGAGGCAAAGAATCAAGGGCCAAACTAGATTCTGAAAACGCATCATCAACAATGTCTAGTACAGGAGGTATAGCTAAAGGCCTATGCTGAGGCAGGAGTAAGAAATCCCCAAGCCTCTTTTTTGAATCAGAAAAATCCTGGCTTTCCCAGTGGAAATGCTCCCTTAAAGTATGTAAGGTCTCACCCAAAGAAAAATCCTCTGGAGGGGAAGCAGAGGAAATAGGGTCCTCCGCATCAGAATCCTCATAAGTAGATAAGGGCAAATCCAGATCAGAAAAATCAGAATCCTGGTCAGAAGATTCATAAACAACTTCAGTCCTAGGTCTCTTAGAAGGGGGAGGTTGGCTTCCCCTGATTAGAGTTATAAGATCTTCATCCATTTTTATCATTTGTTTTTTTAGGCATAGAGGCCTGAGCATGCGGCCTGGGCGTTGGTTTCTTAGGCATGGTTCGAGATTTTGGCCTAAATGAAGAAGGAGGCATCGGTTTAATATGCAAGTCCGTAGGCCTGAATACACCCTCAGAAGCCGGTGCCTGCACAGTGGCTCTGGACCCATTCAAGGTAGAGACATCCGCAGGTTCCACAGTTGCATCTCGGGGCATACCGGACTCGGAATGGGTCTCAGTAGAGGCCTGCAAGTCAGAAGTAGCAGGTATCAGGGGCTGCGAAAGCGCCTCACTGAGTACTGGCGACTGGCTTAGGAGAAGCGTCGTCGGCAGCTTTGGACCTCAGTGGCCTGTCTCCGTCTTTATCTTTGTGTTTTTTTGGAATGCTGGTAGTCAGATGGCTAACCGACGACATTTCTGGATAATTAAACCGAGAACCGAAATATTTAGAGGTGAAAATATACCAACGACGGATAGTGCGCTGATTAAATAAAGCACAAAACCGACAGCAAGGTACATCGTGGTCAGGGCCTAGGCAAGGAATACAGTACGAATGAAAATCCTTGTGAGGTATTTGCTTTCCACAAGTAATGCAATTATTAACTTTTACTGACATCGGAAAGGAGCAAGAAAAAAAAGTTTCCCCAATGGGGTACTTAGCTTTAGTTGAAGACTTTGGTTCTGAAACTCAAAAACGAAAATTTCGGGAGTCGGCCGACCAGCACTTGCGAACTGCTTCTGCTTTGGGCACCACACAGCAAGAAATACTGATATAATGGCATCGGCTGCATGTTTTATACACCTGACGACCTAACGTCATGGAAGAAGGGACAGCAACTGACGCAGGACCCAAGACTTTGTTAATCAGGCCGACTGAGGGCTACTGCAAGCAGATAACCCAAATGTAATGACTGCAACAGTGAAACATGAAGAACATCTTAATCTCTCTCTCTCTGTCCATAAAGAAAGTTTACTTTTATTTAGAAGATCCACATAGACATGTTTACTGAAATTCACCACAAAGTTTAAATTGCAATTTTACTGCAAAAAAATCTCCTTATTTTCAATTGACAGTATCGCACTAAGAAAAAGTACATTCAATCCTCCTTATCATACATACACTGTTTGCATTTGAATCAGTGTGCAAGACGGAGTTAAAACTTATTCCAACTAAGCCGACAGAAAACCTTTGTGCAGATGAATCAGAATAAGAACATTGGGAGTTACAAAAACTGGATGAGGGGGAGGATGTACTCATGAACACTACTAGATATAGGTCATGAACTATCAGCTGTGTTAATGGATGCTTGAACTTTATGAACTATTACAGACATCATACACCAGCAGATTTACAATGGAAACACATGGCCTTCTTTTTGTGAAGGATTTCAGAATGTATGCCTTTTCTGGAAAAAAATGAAAAAAAGTACAGTTGTGTACTCATCATAACTATGCATCTGTGTTATCCATTTTCATTCTTCAACAATTGGCTATCAAATCTGACTTGGCTGCATTTACACGACTTTTGGATACAACTCACGAGTTCCTCCCTCTACCCATAATGTCCCAGTCAATCTGCTACACCTCAGATTGAGTTTGCTGCCTTATAAGTCCTAGAAGTATTTAATTCTAAGCATAGCTGAAGGAAGAATAGAAGTAGCAGAGGCAGGGCTGAGACATGAAACAGTGGTTCCACAATAACTACAAGGTCACTCCAGGAGATGAAAGGAAAGGGGATGGAGGATAAGGAGTTGAAGTACGAAAATGAACAACACAGATGCATAATTATGGTAAGCACATAACTTTAACAACCAATTCCCTTTTCATTCATTCTTCAACAACTGGGACAGCGTCCCCAGCTATATGAACCTCAGGTACCCCCTCATAGAGGGATATTCTGGAGTACTGCAGAACCAAAGGCAGCTCTGCTCCTGGAAGTTAAATACAATTTGAAGTGAGCAATATATGTAGATTAGGCCAAGTAGCTGCTACACAAATGTCATCAACAGAAGTTCTAGACGAACAAGTAGAAGAAATGGCAATAGACCTAGTGGAATGTGCTTTGGGAGGTCTGGGTAGGGACAGACCTTGCTAACTATAAACAAAGGAAATACAATCAGTAATCGATTTGGCCATGGTAATTTTTTAAACTGGTGAGCCCAATTTCTTTGGAGAGGAGACAAGTGTCCTGACTTCTTGAACCTTTTTATTCTGTGGTGATAAAAACACATTTGCCTACGTACATCCAAACGATGTAGCATGTACTCTTCTTTGCTAGCAAAATTGGGAAATAAAACATGCAAATTGATGGTTTGATTAATATTCATTTTGGAGGCTACTTTCAGCAAAAAAAGATGGACTGGTAAATAACGTAATGCTGTCTTTGTGAAAAATAAGATAAGGAAATTGCGAAGAGACAGCCTGGTGTTGAGAAACTCTTCTTGCAGATGTAATGGCTACCAGAAAAGCTATTTTGCATGGCAAAAATTTTAAATCAGACTTAGCTGACAATTCAAAGCTTTTTTTGAGTTAACCTTTGCAGCACAACTGTCAAATCCCAGGGGGTTGATGGGTCTTTCAATTGGGGCCTTCAATGATTGGTTACAGTTGATCATATTTTCATTGAAAGGCTTTCAAAAGGATTGAGATTTTAGTGTTTTGTCAATCAATCTGATAAAGTCTCGATCAATAAAGACACAAAACATCATTTAAAGAATCCTGCATTCCTATGCAAGTGCGAGTCTGTAGAGTTTTTTTTTTTTTTTTTGCTTCTGCCAAAAGGGTTGCCATAGTAATACCCCCATACTTTGCTTATTTTAGGTTCATAGGTTCATACTAGGCTATCTGCCCTAGGGCATTTATAAGCCTAGCCAGAGTATGTTTGGCTTTCGCCACCCATTTTAAATTAATTTTGCTATGCCCTTTTTCGAGGTTAGTATACTGTGCCTCTGTCTAACAGTGACACAGAAGTGATACCCGGGATAAACCTACGATCTCCCATCCACTCAAGATTCTTCTTGAAGAGAGTCAATGAGGGACTCTGCCTAACCTGGACTAGGATTTCATTCCAGAGTGAAGGGAGCCTCTGGGTTATGAATCTGTCCCTCCAGCATGTCCTATTTATTTCAGTGCTGAGGTTCAAGTCTCTCGAGCGTGTAGCTCGATGGGATTTGGATTTTTTGAGGTGCAGCATGTCCCTTAATTCCGGGTTGGACATGGCTTTATACGTCAGGCACAGGTCGCCTCTGAGCAGGCGGTATGCCACTGAGTAGAGCTGGAGTTTCTTTAACCAGGCAGCATATGGTATCTGTTTGAGCCCTTTGATCCTCTTGGTGAGGTACTTTTGGAGTCTTTCCAGTTGCTGCAGGTGTTTGGTAAGGTACATCCCAAAAGGGGCATTGTACTCGATTATGGGCCTGATGATGGATGAGTAAAGAGGCACGATGACCTCCCCTAATCTAGATGTGAATCCCTTTGTGATTAGGTGGGCTATATATGTTTTTCTAACCACTTTGGCCACGTGGTTGTCAAATGAGAGATTGCTATCAACTTGGGCCCCCAGGTCCCTAATTACTTCTTCTGTACTTAATGGATTACTACCTATGTGGTAATTTGTGGGCACTTTGTTTTTGCCAAAGGGGATGACTATACACTTTTTGGCGTTTAGCTTGAGGCCATGGCTCTGGCACCAGTTGTCTGTTTCTATGAGGCCCTTTTGGAGGATGCTTGTGTCGGCCGGAGAGTCGATTATGGCGCCCAGTTTGCAGTCATCTGTGAACTTGGTCAGCCACAGTCCTTCTGTGTTGGCCTGTACCTCCGAGAAATATATACCGAACAAGAGAGGTCCCATGACTGTGCCTTGTGGGATGCCACTTGTAACTGGTTTGGAGTCCAACATGGCTCCAGCAATTCTAACCATGTGGGTTCTGTCCTTGAGCCAGTTTGCAACCCATCCCGTGACATAGGGGTTTATATTTAAGCTGGTGAGCTTATCTATAATGCCCGAGTGGGGTATTGTATCAAAGGCTTTTGCGAGGTCCAGGTAGGCTGTGTGGACCACCTTCCCTTCGTCAATGGCCTTGGTGACTGTTTCAAAGAAGTCGACCAGGTTTAAGAGGCAGGATCTGCCCTTAACAAAGCCGAACTGGGTAGGATCCAGTGCCTGTAGATCCCCAATATCTTTATTTATGAGGTCCATTATGATCCTTTCCATAGATTTGCAGACTAAGCTAGTCAGGCTTATGGGGCGATAGTTTCCAGGGTCTGTTGAGGCACCACCTTTGTGGAGAGGGACCACTGTTGCTGTACGCCACTCTTTGGGTACATATCCTGTAGTAAGGCTGAGATTGAACAGTAGTTTTATGTTTGGGTTTAGCTCTTCTTGGAGTTCATGTAGGACGCAGCCCGGGACACCGTCTGGTCCCATTGATGCTGTGTTTTTTGCTTTGGAGAGGGCGCTCTTACCGGAGCATCTGAGATGTCAGTGGGGCAGCACTCTGCTGGGATAGATATTTGCCCTTTTGGGGGGGGGGGGGTTGCAATTAACCTGTCAGCTAGGATGTTGGCAATGTCTGTGGGTTTGGTGTATTTTTTGTCATTTTGGACTAATTCTGAGCATATCTGGGAATTCCCATCCAGGTTCCTAACATAACTAAAGAAAGCCTTGTGATTATCCTTAGTGTCCTGTGCAATTTTTCTCTCGAAGCTGGCCTTAGACGATTTTATGAGTGCCCTTAGTTTTTTTGCTAATACTGATCAGAGACGCCTTCCCTTTTTGGGATTTTGCTCTATCATGTAGTAGCTTCCTCCTTCTATTGTATAGTTTGTTTATGGCTGGGGTCCACCAGACAGGACGTCTGCCTTTGGAGGATTGGGTCTTGGTTTTATTTGGGATTGCATGATCCATGCATTCCTGAAGGTGTTCATAGAATGCATTTATAAAGGATTCTGCGGTCTGGGCCGTATTTTCCACAGGCCCGGGGCTTTGAAGGATTCCACCTCGGTTTTGAGGAGTGTGAAATTTGCTTTAGAGAAGTTTTTCACTGTGGTTTTCTGGGCAGGGGGTGGGGTCGGGATGTGAATATCCCGTGAGATCAGTTTATGGTCTGATCTTACCAGCGAGGGATACACTTCTGGTCTGGAGCATAGAGTCCCCATGCTGGATGATCAGGTCCAGTATGTTTTCCCCTCTTGTGGGAGTGGTAACAAGTTGTTCCATAGCATTTGAGTTTATGAATTCTAGGAACCTTTGGGCTAGGGTGTTGGAGCTAGAGTAACGCTCCCAGTCTATGTTTGGGTAGTTGAAGTCGCCCAATATAATGGTGTTTGGAGAGACCTTCATATTTTCCAGTGTTCTCAGGAAGGCTGAGTGGGGTTCCTGTGTTTGGAAAGCTGGTCTGTAGCAGGCTATAAACTGGAAGGCAGTTTTACCCACTGTTAGTTGCACATGGATAGTCTCTGATGCTTCGTGCTTTGCCACCAACCTGGAGGTGTGGGTATCTTTGATGAATATCAATACTCCCCCTCCTTTTGTGGTTCGGTCCAAGTTTTGGGGCCGAAAAGCATGGTATGAGGTATAACCTGGTAGTGCTGGGGTGCTCTCGGGATCCCTGAACCAGGTTTCTGTTACTGCACAGATATCGATGTTCTCCATGCTAAGGAGAGTTTCAAGTGCGTGTATCATGAGGTTTAGACTTCTGGCGTTGAGTAGCATTACTCTTAGTTTCTTATCCCTTGTGATACCTATGGCGGTGGTTTGTCTTTTGAGCCTTGCCTAAAAAAGGCATTATGGGGGTAGCAAGAGCCTTTGCCAATATCCGAAAGCCCAGGGGTGACAGGTGCAAGCCATCACTAGTGAAGCATCATGGCTTATCGAGCATATCATCCCAGGCTGACAGGCATTGGATCCCCTTTGAATGACACCAGTACTTAAGCCAATTGTTGAAATTGATCATCTTGTCTTCATATTGTGGCATCATTCTTGGTGAGGGTAAGATGCTACTCAAGGTCAGGGTCATACCGGCCTGGGCTACATGCTCAGAGAGCTCCTCTATGTCTCTTTTCATGTAGTCCAGGGAGGTACGTCTCAGGTCATTCACACCAGCATGGACAATGACTGAGTCATATTTGTACTTGCCTTGGAGTGACCTGAGTGCTTGTGTTATGTGGCGGATCCTAGCGCCCGACAGGCTGCTCACCGTGACCTTCTCCTTGTTCAGCCTGGTGAGCGGGACGTCAGTGCGTCTGAAGATAGAGTCACCTATTACAAGTGTATCAGGTGTGTTGTTTAGCCGTAAGGGCTGTGACTGTTCGGCACACATGTGTTGCACGTGTTTTGTTTTGGGTTAGCGGTTGCTTGGGTGTCTGCTTTGGAGGTCTCTGCTGCTTAGGCAGATCTTTATTTAGAGCCTCCGAGTATGTTTTTGTGTGATTATGTGTTTGGTTTGCTGTCGTGGTAGGTCTATGTGAGACTGGAATTGTAGTGAGTGTGGTTTCCTTCTCCTCCTGACTGGTTACGCCAGTACTGAGTTGAGAGAGCTTAGCCTCCAGTTTGGCTATATGGTTGCATCTCTCACATGTGTTGGAATTTGTTGGGAGGAGGAGAGGGCAGTCTGTGTACATGAGGCAGTTGTAACATTGCCTCAAGATTCCCAGGTTCACCAGCTGGACCGGAGAGGAGACTGACAACTGACCTTTGGACATGCTAGAATAATATTGGGAATTCCTTTATAACTGAAAACAAGGGCCAATGGGGAGTGAGGGTGTAGTGCTTTTAATTTTTAGTGCTGACTTATATAATTGCTTTAATGAGCAAGTGCCAGGTAACTTAAGTGCAATGTGTTACAGGTAACTTAAATGCAAAAACGACAAACAGTAACTTTCTTTCAAGTGAAACAAGGAAATAAGTACAGTAAGCAATGCAGATATCACTAGGGATCCACAGAAGTGCTGAGAAGCCGCATTTTAGGTGGAATTAGCATTCCAGGGAAATAACAAGCATACAAACAAAGCTAGATTCAGCAGGCCTGGATCTAGTCTATGCTACAGCAAACAAGGTGTACCAATTTCAGTAAGAAACAGTTCAAATATGCAGGCACTATAAACCTTTAACCAGAAATTCCCAGCTCAGAAGGGCAGAGTCCAGCCTCTCCTCCCACAAGAGTGCAGACCACGAACCTTCTTAATGTAAAATAACTGGCCTGAAGCCCAAGTGCATACGCCAGAACTAATACACCTTAGGAATAACAGGCACTGAGCTCTCAATCAGCAGTTCCCAACTTAGAAGGATGAAAGCTACCTGTCCTGTCACCACAGTGCATGCCACAAACCTTCCTAATGTAAAACAACTGGTCTGAAGCCCAAGTGCTTAATCCAAAAGACTTAGAATGATAGCTACACTTTAATCAAGTTACTACCAAGCAGTAATAAATACAATTGAATACTTTAAATAATGCCTGGATTAGTGCTCAAGTTATACAAACAAAGCTAGATTCAGCAGGCCTGGATCTAGTCTATGCTACAGCAAACAAGGTGTACCAATTTCAGTAAGAAGCAGTTCAGATATGCATGCACTATAAGCCTTTAACCAGAAATTCCCAGCTCAGAAGGGCAGAGTCCAGCCTCTCCTCCCACAAGAGTACAGACCACGAACCCTCTTAATGTAAAATAACTGGCCTGAAAGCCCAAGTGCTTAAACCAGAATTAATACACTTTTAGAACAACAGACACTGAGCCCTCAATCAGCAGTTCCCAACTTAGAAGGATGTAAGCTACCTGTTCTGCCACTACAGTGCAGACCACAATCCCTCAAAATGTAAAACAACTGGTCTGAAGCCCAAGTGTAGAATGAAACTAAAAGGCTTAGAATGAGTTACACCAAGCAGTAATAAATACAATTGAGTACTTTTAAGATGATGCAAAAGCAAAATAAAGTAGGAAGAAACACAAGTACAATAAAAGCAGATGAATTTTTTTTTCAGAAAAGTAGCAAAAGCAGTAGTAAATACAATTATCATGCAGTGCAAGCTGGCACACTTGAATATGTAGCAATATTAGTCCACACACAGTTTGAAAAAATGTAATTAAATTAAAAAAGGAGTAAAGGCAAGTGCAGAAAGGGTTAATTAGGTAGCATGTGGTAAGGAGATGGGCCTGGGGGAGTGTCTTACATCAAATCTACAGTGGGGCGGGCACTGAAAAAGCCACCAAATTTAAACTACAACCAAGAACTTGGGGGGGGGGTTCAACACAGATGTGAGGAATGTGCAAATTATAAAGCCAAAAAATATATACTGTTCTCTCTCTCTCTCTCTATATATATATATATATATATATATATATATATATATATATATATATATATACACACACACAACAGATATCTAAGCAAACAACTTAGCTCTATAATACAGAATAACACAGAAAAGTATACTCAGCTCTATATATTTGCAGATAGTTCTGTAAGGCTGTCTCTCAGACTAAGGTTCCAGTTTGAATGCAGATTTTTAGATATCTCCAAATCATTGTTCCCTAGCATACCTCTCAACCTGCAGACACTGAAATTAGGTGTCAAGGCCTTTGAAAAGTAGGAACATCCAGCGAAAAATCTGAACATCTAAGTTAGCATAACATTTGAATACCAACTACTGCACAAGTATTCCTGCTTGGAGTTAAAATGTAGGAATCTATAGACTTTAATATACTGTACTGCAAATGTCTACCACACACGGCAATTATTTTTTATTCCAAAAAAGAGATGCAAGATGGTGTCTCCTTCCTTTAAAATATTGGTGCCACTAGTATATTGGCCATATAGTGTAGTTCTCTTTGTACTAGACAGCTTCAAAAATCACATTTGATGAGAGGGATTCAGAAACTTGTGCGAAGGGGGTAAATGAAGCCTGAAATTATGGACATACCTCCAAAAATAGATACATCATAAGCATGGGTAAATCAGGCCTGAAAATAAGGCCAATCCTCCAAAACAGAGACAGCTGACAGGTCTGTTCACTGTGTGCCAGTTTAGAATCATCTTTAATAAACTGCCGCTGTCATGTCCTGTGTTTTATTTCTTTTTGTTCATTTTTGAGTCATGTATCCACTCTCTCCAAAACCTTTCATACCACTCTTCCAGTTTATGCAAAAACTCCTTCATGCTGCTAATTTAAACATCACCTACAAATCTGCCCCCCTTTGGTATGAATAAATCAAAAGCATACTCCTCAACTAGAAAGGCCCCAAAGATAACTTACCAATCTTTCAACAACTTACACACTGCTTTGTGGTGAACTGTGACCTATTTTTCAAGCCATGAAAGACCCAATACTGTTTGACCTTCCCTTTCTTTGCAAAGCTAGTGACTCTATAAACACCTGCAGTGGGGACCTAAATCTACACCAACAAACAATACCTGCTAGAGAGATAGGTTCCTAACTCAACATATTCCCAAGCCACTGGAATTATTTATCACAACAGGTCAAAGTAGTACTTTTGACTACTCTTGACAATTCAACAGGTCAACACACATTTACACCAGAACTGTCATATATAGCACTGCTTGATTTGGGAGTAAAGCATTATTAAGTGCTTGAAAAAGGAGGCACAGACTATATCTTTAAAGTTGTACATGACAAGACATCAAGGACCCCGTGAACTCTTGGCCGGTATTGTTCCTATGTTCCAGTGAGGAGTACAGTTAACTTCTACAGCACCATGACTATAAGTCCCATAGGTCAGATAAAAAAAATATCTTTATCATATATGAATCTTAGAATCTCCTTTTGGAGGGGAAATCATACCAATATGTAACACAGAGTATCAAGAACAGCTTACAAAGATACTGAAAAAGGCAGTACTGTAAAATTAGACAGGCTACCTCAGCAAATTATTTTAGTACAACTTCATTTCACATAAAGGTATGTAAAAATAACAACCCCACAACTGAATGTAACTGCATGCAGAATGTTAATAATATCCTAACCAAATAATGCAATCCAAAGGAACTATTCTCCATACTGTGGAATACTGTGCAAGATTTTATAAAACTACGTACCATGCCCTGAAAATGGTCTTAAAGACTAGGGATAATATTGCTTTAAACTCATACACAGCATGTGCTGTTAAAATTAATTTATGAAGGATATATATACACACGAATAGTAAACTACTGGTTACTGTGGTTTTCCTTTTATGGATTTTGTGCAGAAATTTGTGTACTGTATATGGTATCACATAGGTGTCACACTTATTACTGCTTCTCCTGTTACTATGAAATAAGAAGTGCACATGGATTTCTGGAACACTTCAAAATTAATTTGGGCAAAATAGATCTGTTAACGGGTTATACAATATTCATTTGGTAGACAACATATAAAAAGATGCGAGATGTGTGACAGTAGAGTTGACCTAGCTTCTTACGCATGCTTAAAGGGGTGAAAAAGCAGGACAGAGTGAAAGTCATGCCGGTCTTGAATACAAAATTTCCTTCATGAAAAATGAAGACTTGTATAAGCCACGGTGTTACAGCGGAAGCGTTGCCTGACAGCAATAGGTTCTCCTGTTCGATTCTCGGCTAGAGTGCCTTCTGTGAGGAGTCTGCATGTCCTCCCTGCGGTTGATTGGCCTCCAAAAGACATGCGTGAATGGGCGTGCCTTCGCTGAAGGTTGGGCGTCGCACTGGTAACTCGGCACCATAAAAATCGACTGCCAGTCATTAGTGGACCAGGGTTCCGCTGTGGCGACCCCTAACCAGGAAAAGTCAAAAAGACAAACAACAATAGTATACTGATGCAGATGACTTACTCTCAAGGAAGAAAGAGGCAAGTGTCTTGTATATGCAGTTCAGGTACTCAATGATGTTCTGTAACGGCATAATTTGCACCCTGAAGACTGCCCACCTGTACAATAATAGGACAGATTTTAATTTAGCCAAAATTCTACTCAATGATCTCCTGCCTTCCCTTAAAAGATGGAAAATCACCTCTGATGGAAATAAGCTTTATGAACTACAGTGCAGACCCTCCATGCATGAAGGTTCAAGGACCTGAGGCTTGGCTGGGGTTTTGCATATGGTCAGTGGCACAGCAAGAAAAATCAAAATCAGTAGCAGCATGAGCCATTCTTTTTCATAGGTTCATAGGACATTACTATTTATCAGAGGGTTTTTACAAGCCTAGCCATTAAATCCCAATACTACATGAGAGAGCTCGTCTATGCCCAAGGTTTTTCTAGCAAGGGCTACTACCCATGTCCAGGAGAAAAGCCAGGGCAATCCCCATCAGAAATTTAAGGTTTCCCATCCAGTCGTCCAGGATGCATTTAAACAGGGTCATGGAAGTGTTCTGCTTGATATGGATTGGAAGCCTATTCCAGAGGAATGACACCCTCTGAGAGATGCATCTGTCTCTCTAGAAGGTCCTGTTTATGTCACAGGCTAGATTGAGTTCCCTGGAATGGGTGACTCTAGTCCCATTTGACTTAACAGATGTGCAGCATTTCCATTAGATTTGAGTCAGAGACACAGGTCGCCTCTAAGTAATCTATACGCTACCGAGTAGTGACAGCGACTTCAGTCAATACGTACAAGACTGCTAGAGACCCTGAATTTTCTTCATTAGAAATCTCTGAGGTCTCACATGTTGCTGCAGGTGTCTGGTATGGTACTTAACAAAGGGAGCATTATATTCAATAATAGGCTTGATAAGGGATGAGTACAGGGGAGCTGTAATCTCTTTTGCTCTTGAGACGATGTCTTTGCTAATCAGGTGAGCAAAGTAGAATGCCTTCCTTACCACAGTAGACACATGGTGGTCAAAGTTGAGGTCAAAGTCAACTTGTGACCCCAGCTCTCTCACTAGTGAATTGGTACTTGGGCTATTATTGTTTATTTTATAATCAGCAGGGACATTGTTTTTACCAAAGGAACTGATTATGCATTTTTTAGCATTTAGTTTAAGACCATGGCTCTGGCACTAATCATTGGTCTGTGTACATTACCTTAATGGATTATTTGGTGAGACACAGGTGCTAGTCTTTTATGTGTACTGGGTGCTTTGGGTGTTGCGTTAGGTAATAGTACATTTGTGTTTTGGAGGTCTCTGATGTTTAGGTAGGTTTCTGGAGAGTACCTCTGCATATGAAGGTTTGTGTGTTGGGTGCATTACTACGAATAGGAGTCGTGGTGTGTGAGCTGATGACCTGTTGATTCCAGATTCTTAGTGTAGGAGCCTCTCTCGCAAATTGTACTTGAGTGATTTAGGAGTAAGGGTATGTCAGCATACATGAGGCAATTGCTACACTGCCTCAAAAAACCCATGTCCACTAGGCTGGCAGGAGAAACAAAGGGAAACTGACAGTCTACAATGCAAGGTTTGAACCTGGTATCTCAACAGATAAGGAGAAAAAGATGGGGGTATCAGGCAGGGAGCTATTTTAGGGTGACTAATCTATGGGGTGTACAGTAGAAGGTCTATAAAAGGGGGATCTATAGGGTCTGATATTGATAGGTAAGCGGTAAAATCTCTCCTGGGTGATTCACTGAACAGCTGAGAACTACTCTATGAATGTTCTGCTAGATACCACCTGCTTCTGAGGGAAGACACTTCTATTGGCACTTCTGCATGTATAACCACCAAGTTACCTCCTCTGCACAGTGATGCATGATGGTGCACTATAGGCAAGAAAGAGCAAAGTAGCTAATACAAACAAACCAATGAAAAAAACTCAGACTGAGCCCTAAACCAATGAAATAGCTCAAATTGAGCCCTGAACCAGTAACCTTCAATTAGACAGTCCTACTATACTCTTCTGCCACGAGGGTACAGGGGGGCTTCTCCCCAAAAAAAATAATGCCCTGATTTTTATTGCTCAATCTACAAACAGAACTGAATTCAGCCGCTCTGAACCCAAGCTATACTACAGCCAACAGAAATGCAATGGAACAGGATATGTATTTTTTAATTAAATAAGCAACAGTGTAAAAAACAGCATTTTTTTTCTTGAATTAATAACAGCAACAGAATAAAACAGCAGAAAAGTACAGTTTTGTACCTACCATGAATGTAGATGTCCGATAGATATGCAACTGCAGTCATAACATATGGGTTGTCCTGCCTCAGGCAGCCCTCGGTCGGCCGGATTCCAAAGTCTGGGTCCGACGTCGGCTGATGTCGCATTTCTCTCCGACGTCAGAGCGGCTGGAGTATATAAGCATCAGCCGACGCCATCTTCTTCAGTGTTTCTTGCCCCAGATGCCAGGTGCCCTCCAAGGAAGGCTGTAATCAAATTGGAAGACACAAACAGGTTTCCAGACAAATAAATAAGCAATAAACAGATACACCATAACAGATATCCCCAGCTAAGGATAACAGGGAGAGGAGTGGACCCAAGGCATAGAGGGAAGGAGGGAAGCCGACTGCAGTTGCATATCTATCGGACATCTACATTTATGGTAGGTACAAAACTGTACTATGTCCTTCAAGAATGCAACTGCAGTCATAACATATGGGTTGAATACCATAGCTTAGCTGGGGGAGGTGGAATGCTCTAAGAAAAGGATGGTGTAGCTATCAATCCCTGCAGGACTGCCGAAGCAAAGCCTGCTCTGGATCTGGAATATAAAGAGAGGTTGTAGTGTTTGGAGAATGTATGCACGGAGCTCCATGTAGCAGCTTCTAGAATGTCTTTTGTAGGCACCCCTCTTATGAATGCTGTAGAGGTGGCTGTAGCTCTGGTGGAGTGTGGCTGACATTGGCTGGTACACTCTTTCCATGGAAGGAATAACAGAATCTGATGCAATGTCCAATCCATTTTGAAATAGTCTGTTTGGAAATTGCTTTCCCTTGTACTCCAGGGGCGTAAGCTACAAAAAGCTGATCAGACTTCCTACTGGTCTTGGTTCTGTCCAGGTAGTAGCGAAGTTGTCTGTGAATGTCCAAGGTATGCAACAGTCTTTCCCCTTTGTTCTCAGGATTGGGAAAGAAGGTAGGCAGGTGAATTGCTTGATTTAAAGAAACCCTAGATACCACTTTTGGCAGAAAGGTAGGGCTGGTTCGTAAGGAGACCCTGTCTCTGTGAAAGGTTATGAACGGTGATATTGCCATTAGGGCCTGTAATTCCGAAACCCTTCTTGCTGAGGTAATTGCCAACAGGAAAGCTGTCTTCCATGAGAGAAATTGTAAGTCCACAGAAGCTGCTGGCTCAAAGGGGGGTAGAGTCAGTTTTTCTAGGACAAAGTTGAGGTCCCAAGCTGGTACTGGAGCCTTTCTTGGTGGCTTTATATTCTTGATTCCCCTAAGGAATTGCCTTAACAAAGGATGTGAAAACACAGGTGGATCAGTGTTGTATCTAGCTGAGATAGCTGAAGCATGTATTTTTATGGAAGAATATGAGAGTCCATTCCGTAGCATATCTGCCAAATATTCCAGAATGAGTGGGATGTTCAGTAATGATGCATCATGACCCTTGCTGGTATTCCAAATGCTGAATCTCTTCCATTTTGCTGAGTAAACCTTTCTGGTGGATGGTCTTCGGGCTTCTGTTAGTATCCGCTGAACTTCCTTGGAGAGAGATAGATTGAGGTTATTCATGGGATCTCCCAAGCTGTTAGCTGCAGCGTCTGAATGTTGGGATGTACTGTCTTGAAGTTGTGTTGAGTCAAAAGTTGGGGCCATTGGGGAAGGGCCCACTTTTTGTTGTGACATATGCACCATAGTAGTGGATACCAGTGTTGTCTTGGCCAGTCTGGAGCTATTAGGATCCCCTTGGGCTTCTCTGCTTTGATCTTTAGTAATACTGTGGTCATCAGTGGCAGAGGTGGGAATGCATAGATTTTTAGGAAGTTCCAGTTGAATGAGAGAACATCTACTTTCCATGCTTGTGGATGATATGTCCTTGAACAGAACTTTTGTAGATGATGATTGAGGTGGGAGGCAAATAGGTCTACTTCTGGCCTGCCCCATGTCGAGGTGAGTCGCATGAATATTTCTGGATGTAACCTCCACTCGTGGGGGTCTAGGAAATTCCTGCTTAGGCTGTCCGCCAGCACATTGTCTTTGCCTGGAACAAACTGGGATTGCAGCTGTATGTTTAGGCTCAGTGATTTTTCCCAAAGATTCATTGTCAGTCTGCAAAGGGGGTAAGAACGGGTGCCCCCCTGCTTGTTTATGTACCACATCACAGTGGTGTTGTCTGTCCGTATTAGCAGGTGGCCTTGCTGAAGTTGTTGCCGAAAGGCCTCGATGGCATGCATTACTGCCAGCATTTCTTTTTGGTTGATATGCAGATGTGTTTCCTTTGGAGACCATTGTCCTTGAATACATCTGCCCTCCATGTGCGCCCCCCATCCAAGGTCTGAGGCGTCTGTGGTCATGGTCTGTGTTATCTGAGGCTTTTTGAACGACATACCTGTGTTTGCCTGGCTTACCGAGGCCCACCATAGAAATTCCTTTTGTAGGCATGGAATGAGCGGTATGGTTGTCTCTAGGTTGTTGCTGTGTTGAGACCATAAGCTTTTTAGGTACCATTGAAGTTTTCTCATGTGTAGTCTTGCTAATGGAACCAGGAGAATGCAGGATGCCATGTAACCCAGGGCCTGTAGGAATCTCCTTGCAGTCATCTGGGTGAGCTTTGCCAAACCTTTGAAGTAATGAGTTAACTTCTTTTGCTTGTCTTCTGTCAGGTAAGCCATTTGAGAGGCTGTGTCTAGATTGGCTCCTAAGAAGGTTATTTGCTGGGATGGCTGTAGTCTTGACTTTTGGAAGTTGACTGTGTATCCCAGAGCCTGTAGCAATTGTATGACATAATTCAAGTTTTTTGTCAAAATCAGTTTGTCGTCCGCTTGTATGAGGCAGTCGTCCAGGTACGGGTAAATTTGGATCCCCTGGAGCCTGCAATGAGCAATTACTGAAGCCAGGCATTTTGTGAATACTCTGGGTGCAGTAGATAAACCAAATGGCAATGCTGAGAATTGATAATGCTCTGGCCCTGCAAGAAATCTGAGGTATCTTCTGCAGCTGTGTCTGATAGGGACATGCAGGTATGCCTCCTTGAGGTCCAGAGAAATCAGCCAAGACCCCTTGCCCAGCATGGGAAGGAGTTGCTGTAGAGTCAGCATTTTGAAAATGCGGACAAATCCAATATTGGTCTCCATTGAGTTTCTTTTCTTGGAACAAGGAACAGTCTTGAATAAAACCCCTGGCCTTGTTCTTGTTGTGGAACTTTTTCTATTGCTTTGATGTGAGCAAGCAGAGAAATTTGCTTGATAGCCTCTGCTCTCTGGTCTTGTGGTAGGATTGGCATTCCTTGTTTTCTTGGCAAGGTATGAAAGTGGAACCTGTAACCTTGGTCTATAATGTCCAAAATCCATTTGTCCTTTGTCAGTCTGTGCCAATTGTCTGAAAACAGAGATAATTTTCCGCCCAAAGGAGCTTCTGTTTGCTCCTTGGTCAGCGGAAGTAGAGGAAAGTCATTGAGATTGTCCCTGTGGGGCAGGAGAAACCCCTGTGTCACTTCTTTGGTTTGCTGGTTGCCATTGTCGTCCCCTGTAGGAACCTCTGTATTGTCCTCTTCCTCGGCCACGCCTGCTTTTGCCCCTTTGAAATCTTTCAGGATTAGGAAAGGACCAGTTTTTAGAAGGCCAATTCCTGCTGAATCTGGGAGGCTGAACCTGGAGGAAATCTTTGACTGTCTGAACTGACTTGGCTTTTTCCTCAATGGACTTTAACACATCTTTAGCATTAGCACCAAAAGCTTGTTCTTTCCAAGGGTGCATCAAGAAGTTTTGCCTTAACACGATCTGGTAGAGGTTGTTCTTTTAACCATGCATGTCTACGAATGACTGCCCCTGTCATAGCTGCCCTACATGAAGCTTCCAATGCATCATATCCACACTGTAGAAAGTGATTGCTAACTTGCTGAGAATTATGTACAGCCTCCTGCAAAGACTTCCTATCTAAAGGTTCAGGAGAGGCCAATGTTTTCTGTAAATCATCTAACAGGTAACCCTGATATTGAAACATATGAAAGAGACAATTGAGAGCTCTCATAGATAAAGTAGTGGAGGTGTAAACCTTCTTTCCCCATCTCTCTAATGACCTAGCTTCCCTGTTGGAAGGCAAAGGATTTTTGGAGGTGGTAGCTGAAACCCCTTTCGGTCCCTGTGAAATTGTTTCTAAATCAACAGCATGGGCTCTAAAGAAATGAGAATGTGTTTCTGGGACCCTATAGTATCCATCAGGCTTGGCAGGAGCAGGAGGAAGAGTATCAGGGGTAACACTGGAGTCAGAGTATAGATCATCCAAAACATCAAGCACAGGAGGTATAGCTAAGGGCCTGTGTTGGGGCTTTTAAGGAAGGTTCAAGGCTTTCTGGAATCAGAATATTCCTGGCCTTGCCACTTGAAATGTTCCCTCATGGAATGCAGAACTTCCCCAAAAGAAATATCCTCAGGAGGGGAGGCCGAGGGGGTGGAGTCCTCTGCATCTGAGTCCTCATAGGTCTGGAAGGGCTCTTCCTAGCTATCGGAGTGAACAGAGTCCTCAGAATCTTCATCTGAAGGGAGAGGGTCAGAGGGTTCAACCCTGGGCCTCTTATCAGGAGGAGGCTGGGATCCTCTCTCAGGATGGGCCTGTGAACCTCTGATCATGGAAATTAAGTCTGCGGCCATAGTCATGATTTGTGTTTCAGGAGTAGGCTGAGGTAAGGCTTTAGCAGTAAGGTGCTTTGTCTTGCTGGCTGCCTTAGCACGTGTGTAGGCCTTGATATACATGGACATGGGAGGCCTAGCAGCTCCACGTGCAGGAGTGACCTTACCCACAGCAATGGTCTCGGGCATTTCCTCGGTTTCAGTATCCGGAGGAAAATCGATAACTGGCGTTGGTGTGGTCTCCGGTATCGGTAATGCGGTGTCTTCGGTTCGGAGCGGTGAAATAACCACCTCAGAGGGAACCGGGGCACTCGCGGTAGGTTTTGGCGTGGTGTCGGAGGAAGACGCGGGCCGAGGATGTCGGTCCCGGTCTTTTCGTTTCTTAGGAGTCTGCGATGTCGGTAGTTCCGACGGCATTGTATAATCGAATTTTTCGCAGGAAAAGTCTTCAGCGAACTCCGCCCGGCGCCTTAGAGTGCGCTTGTTGAAGCGAGCACAGGCGGCACAGGCCGAGACGTCGTGGTCTGTGCCAAGGCAAGGAAGGCAGTAAGAGTGGAAATCCTTATGAGGTATTTGTTTACCACAAGACAAACAATTATTTACTTTTGCAGTAATTTCTGACATCGGCTGAGGCAAGAAAAGGTCCCCAACGGGGTACTTAGCTTTTTGTTGACTTCAGATTCGAAGAATACAGGAGCTGACCGACCGGCACTTGCGAACTGCTTCTGCTTCGGGCACCGCGTGGCAAGAAAGACTGAAGAAGATGGCGTCAGCTGATGCTTATGTAATCCAGCCGCTCTGACGTCGGAGAGAAATGCGACATCAGCCGACGTCGGACCCAGACTTTGGAATCCGGCCGACCGAGGGCTGCCTGAGGCAGGACAACCCATATGTTATGACTGCAGTTGCATTCTTGAAGGACATCAGATCTTTTCTTAAATTAAGTAAAAGCAGCAGTTGGTGTAAAATACAATGTGCAACAAATGCAATAACAAAATACAGTGCAAAGGAGCAGCAAACAGTACAGTACTTGTACAGTCACAGTTTAGAAGAGAAGTGCAGAGAAATAAAATAATTAAGAGCCCTTTTGTGGGTTTCCCAGCTCAGAAAGACCAGGTAAACACCTACAGCCACTAGATGAATAATCCCAGTCCTCCTAATATAAAGCACAGTGTGAGCGAAGTGCTACCACAAACAAACAAAGATATGGATACAGCAGTTTACCTTAAAGAGCTCATAAAACTGTGACTATTCAAATCACTCAATTGTACAGAATTTTTTAAGGCACTACAAACAAGATGAGCTGATTAATTCTCCAGCCAATAAAACTACAGGCAGAAGTCTCAAGGGTTTCCTCAACCTAGACAGACCAGCTACGTCCCAGTGCACTAGAAGGAAAAATGCAGTGACCTTGATGAGAAGACAAGTGCTTACTGGAGTGTAAAACACACTACTAAATCAAACAGCTAGCTAGATAATGAATTCAAATTAAGTAAATCAGTACAGAACAGGCAATAAGAGGCAAAATGCACTTTTTTCGATATAAGCACAAGGAAAGGCAAATAAATAATTCAAATAAAAAAATTCAAGATATCAGCAGCAAATGAAAGGGAGGAGCGTATTATTATCAAGTAAGGGTTGGAAGCTTAAAATCACTAGGCTTATAAAGAAGACCGACAAAGGGGTGTGTGGGTGGGAAACCCTAGCAGGGAATCACCAGCCGGGCTATACCTTATGCAGGTTTGAAATCCTTCAGACAAAGCCATAAACCCAGAATTTCACTTTGTGTTTAAGTATCACTCAGAAGACATTTCAAATTAACCAGTGAAAAAGCATGTGAAATATGAGCCTAGATAACTGAAGTGTCTGTCTCTCACACAGACTAAAATCACCAGGCCTAAATTTCTTAAAGAAAAAAAATTGCTTAGCTCATGTTAGGAATGTTTTTGTCAGACATTTCAGCAGTACTTTCCTCAACAGATAACGGCATTAAAATTGGAATCCAAAAATGAAGAAAAACATCAGTCTTCTAGAACATAACAATTTGGAATCTAGGTATCATCTTCCTCAAAAACAGGATCCACCAGAGGTGATTCCCAGATGGAGGTTTACATGCAAAAAGTTGACCTGTCCAGTTGCCATTCATGGGTCAATGACATACCCCAGGAATCTGACAAAACATTCTGCTTGCATGAAAGGAAACTGCATCAGCAATGTTTTTGGGGTTTTACAATTGCCATTTTTTCACACAGAAATTAAGCAAGTCTCTCATTACTTGCCAGTATAACACAGCTGTTGCACAGTATGCATTTACAAGAGGCATGCACACACCTGGTAGAAGATGAGCTTGAAATTCCTCCAAAACCCAAGCTACTGAGAGGTGCACATGCATACAACTATGCCTTTTTTTAATATAAAACATTACAATACACATCAACATAAGTGCGCCTACATTAATAGAAGATAAAAGAAATCCTAGTGACATTTTCATTATTTTCATGTAGTATACAAGCCCATTTCTTTTAACAATTATTCACTCCAATATTACATATATTGGTCAAATCCTGCTTCCCCTTAAACCTCACTCCTCCTCCTGAACATTATTCTGAATTTACTGCTCCCACAAATAATTTACTTCTGCCCTTTTCTAAAAAGATTCCACCTCATTTACAATATTCACTACTTCAATTACAGTAGGTTTAGATTTTGGATTTCTACTTTCTACTTCTTTGACAGCCAATAGCATTCGGCTTGGTAAGGCCTTACTATGTCTAGGTAATTCAGATCCTGTGTTCCAGCTCAAAAGAACCATTTCCTTAGTTATAACCATTTGCTCCTACAACATTTCTGACAAAGCACTCTGTAAGGGAATTTTTAAAATCTGCCAACTCCATACATCTATGCCATATTTATTTATTTGGCATGTATTTACTGGGAACATCTGATTGAGCGACAAAGTGCCCATTTTCAGCACAGACTCTGGGAAAAGGCTACACAATCATTATCTTTCAAAAATCAAGTACAGCTATTTTAAAATCTCAAAGCATCATATTACACTACAAAACACAAGAGTGAAAAAATGTAGTAGTGAGAAAAACATAGAACATTTGTTTCATAGCAGAGTGCAATTAAAAACAATAACACGAGTTGGAGAAAATATGCAAGGAAAAACTCGTCATTATTTGTTACATAGATTAGAATGTGATAAATGAGATCCGAGGCAATTCTAATAAGATATTTAAAGAGATAGTAGAGTTTACATGATTACAGACAAGGGAAGTATCTCCGCTTTCCAGATTTTTGCCTCATATTTTGGTCCGTTTCTCAAAAAAATCTGTTGGTTTTCTGGCAAATCACTAGGGACTGAAGTCACGAAATAATGAGATACATTGGAGTTTCTGATACCATATTGGAGTTTCTGATACCATAATAAGACAGAGTGGAATATAGCTGACAATCTACAGTAAGAGAAAGGGTAGTCAAAGTTAATAGAGTACTAGTGAGTTTAATAATGAGGCTAATCTTTATCACCTTTAGAAAAGCTGCTTTCAATGGGAATGCAAGGTAAATGCTCCCCTGCTGAAGGCACAGCCACCTACAGCAGGACAGATAAGCTGTAGAGTATAATATGCAAGACAAAGCTACAGTATATGCTAGATACAACAGTATGTTGTAAAGATTCTACATGAATACCTATGAAAATATACTATGTAAAAACTGAAGCAGGTAAACTGCATAAAAAAAATAAAAAGTCGTACTAGAAATATGTTACAGGTAGCGTTGCCGCCTCACAGTAAGACGTTGTCCTGTTCGATTCTCAGCTAGGGCGTCTTCTGTGCGGAGACATGCGTGAATGGACGTATCTTCGTTGAAGGTTGTGTGTCAGGGCTGGCAACTCGGCACGTAAAAATCTACTGCCAATCATTAACGGACTGGAGTTCTGCTGTGGCGACCCCTAACCGGGAAAAGCCGAAAGACACAACAGCAACTAGACATATGTAACAGGAAAGTAAATTGAGAGGGCAGAAAAGAGCAGTTATAGACACTGAAAACCACGATAACAATAAAGGAAATAAAGAGCTGTGGAAATATGTTTCATAACTCTGCATGAAAATCTACAAAATGGTCTTAGCAGGTACAGACAGACAAAGACGACAGAGGAGAGCTCTACCATTAAATGACAAAAGCTGAAGATTCAACCTGATGGATGGAAAACGTAGAAATGACAACCTAATGAAAACGCTGCAAAAAATAAAAAAATCACCACCCAACACTCCCTTACTTAATATTAACTTCATGGTCGCACAACACAGGCAACAGGAGAATAAGATCACGAACACCACATCACTGCATGCATTAAACTGAAACTGCAATGAATACAGACTGTCAAATTAGAACCAATATCCACAGTATCATCCAACTTAGAATGTTTTTATTTTTTCTACCTGACTAGTAGGGCAAAAGAGGTGGATATTTCCGGCACATATGACATCCTACTTGACAGTTTACCAGAAACAGGAACCACCATGGGAGAAAGGAAAACAGAGCAGATGTCAAATTTAACAAAATCATTCTTAAGAAAGGCAGCATTTACAAACTTTTAATTTTGATACTGATGGTGGGAAGATTAATGAAAACACAAAGATGTTAATCCGGAAGGTCCTACTGATCAGAGAGTATTTTTAGAGGATAAAAGCTCTATTTCCATAAAAAAAAAAAAAAAAAAAAAAAAAAATCTGAAAATAATATACAACTGACTGTTATAAGAATGCAAACGAATAAATACCT
This sequence comes from Protopterus annectens, assembly GCF_019279795.1. NCBI lineage: Eukaryota > Metazoa > Chordata > Ceratodontiformes > Protopteridae > Protopterus > Protopterus annectens. The sequence continues at coordinate 690,984,992 of NC_056733.1, forward strand.
TAACTTGAGATGAATCAATTTACTTCTTTGAAAATAATATACAGAAAGTAACAAACATACAACATACACAAACAATGATAGATGTTAACCATTATTGAATAAAATACAATAAACAAAATGGTACAGTATTGCCTCCATAAATACGAGAGATACACGGACAGTTGTAACATACCATAGAAGATACATGCGTCCATTTCAAATATATCAGCATCAGTGATCAACAGCAGAGCCGTTTTATGACACTCTCAAGGCACAGCATGGAAAACCGTGTATATTAAATTACAATAATAATGCACAATGTTATAGGGCACAAATAACTTCAGCATACAGACTATAACAATAATAAGTTACATAGTCTGAGCATAAAACAACTTACATCATCAAAACACATCAGAAGTACAAACAAGATATAATAATAGCAGTACACAGTTTGTAGGACTACAGAGGTCAACATTTTTGAGTTAACAGGTTCAACAACTTTTGTTATAAACTGCTGTAAATAAGTAGCTTGCACAAGTTACAATTCTAATGCAATTAAATAAACAAATAGCTAGTGAACAGGAAAGTAAAGCTGTATTGCAACATCATCTCATGGAACAGATGCCACACCTAGCAAGCAGCTGCTGAGAAAATATTAGTTGTAATGAGATTGAGTGTTGTACTATACGGAGGGAAAATGATACCATGTTTAGTACAACTGATTCAACCTTCAAATTAGTCCAGGCAAACACAAACATAATGGGCAATAGTAGACCTAGGAGAGTAGTGGATTTTTTTTTTTTTTTTGTATTTGTTTACCTGGATAGAGCACTGAGGAGAAAATGACCAAATGCAGGTTCTGCCCAGGTTCAAGGAAACAATAACAGGTTACAAGAAATAGCAACAGAAAAATATGTATTTACAGAGATTAACATATATGAAATTACTCAATCGCTGAATATTCAAGCACAGTGTGTGTGCACATATTTACTAAAAGAGAACAGAATAGAATAACAGGCTAACGGAAGAAGATAAAGAATCAGGTTAAAAGAGAAAAAGTGGGTAAGAGGGGAAAATTAACAGTGGGAGGTGCAAAGCTATATTGCATGCCCTTTAGTGAAAAAAAAGGATAAAGTAGATAGATAAAGATTTAGATGAGAAATAGGAGGAGGAAATGAGGAAGGTTAGAGTAGGTGTATATTACGCAGAGTATGGCAATACATCATCTGTTGGTTAGAACGCAGTCAGATAAGAATGAGTGACAATTACATTCTGTGGAAGTATCTCAGAGTAGTTTAAACAGTCTACTCAGATGATCTGTTTGAGAATGTGTGAGTATGCAGAACATGGGTAAAATGGGAGGACTTATCTTGTGGGAAGTGCTGAGCTATTTTACTTGCCCTTTAGTGAGACGGTTGCCTTCATATTGCTTTAGTAGTCAGTGCTTGAACTGACACCTGAACAATGACTGTTTGTTCAAGTCCTGGGGAAGTGTCTGCTATAGTCGCGGGGCAAGGACTGAGAAACTATGGCCATCAGAATGTAGTCTGAAAAGAAGGGATGTGTATAGATGGACCTCCTCTATCTTGGCTTGAGATTAGAGCATGGGCTTGCTGTACTGAGTTTTGAGGTGAGAAGGAAAGGGGTACTTTGTCAAAATATTATAAAAAATAGGGAGCAAAGATGATCTGCTCTGGCTTGTACAGACAGCCATTGACCTTTGACAGGGTGAGGGCACTGACATTTGTTCCAGGGAGGGGAGTTTTGATATGAAGTAGCAGATCTGAAAAGTGGCCGAGTTTTTGACAGAACAGGTGGAAGCCATTCAAGTTGTGCAAGAAAGCTTACCCTCGTCAAATAGCAATTCTGATGGTAGTGGTGGTGGGTGGGTTGAGAGATTTTGCTGGCACAGAATAGTAGCTAGTTGACTTTGGCTCAAAGCTTTTAAATGTGCTCTTGGTAGCTGAAGGACTGGTCTAGCCATACACCCGGATATCAAAAGGATGTGGTGGTTTCAATAGGATTGTTGTCACAGTCTATGACATGGAAGGAATGGGGGGAAACTTGGCTAATCTTTTAAGGGTGCAAAACAGCATGGACTTGTTTTGGGGAGGTTGAGGAGTATCCTTTTTCTTTTATTTTTTTTGAGCTGAGCTATTTGTGAAGCCCAAGAAGATATTTTTGACGTTGTGTTTCTATTGATTTATGAGAAGAATAATTTTCAACAGATGACCATACTGTCAGCATGCAAAAATAAAGGAAGTTGTTTTAGATCTAGAGGGAGTTTACTTATGAACATTGAGAAAAGAATAGGGCCAAAATGGAGCTTTGTTAAACTGAGTGAGTAGGTGATGACAGAGAATGTAGATCGTATCATTACTCTGAAGGATCTGTCCAGTGCTAATGTCGATGCCTTAAAGATGGAGAAGTAGAACTGAGTGGTTATTAAGAGTGGCAAACGTTGTGAGTGGAAATATAAGAAAGGACTGTCAGTGTGAGGACCCAGAGTACCTCAGTTGAGCTTTATAAAGGGCAATTACAGCCATTTTTCCTCCCTACAGACAAACATATAGCCACATATAAATAAAACACAACTTTGAAATTTCACTTTTTGTGTATCATTTCATGCTGTTCAACTTCCATAGTGTACATTCTGGGTAAACCATAAGTCTCACAAGACTTTCTTTAAGAATGTCTCCCTCAAAGTCATACAGACTACCATGCTTTAAAGGTTTCTAGTCCAAATAAGAGTTTGTAGCCATTGCTTATTTCACTCTCACTCAGAAGGTCATTAACCTACCTAGTCTCTCGGAATTCACACCTCTTTTACAGTGCATTGTCATTCACAATACATTTTCCCGTCACAATGGGACCATTAACTCATTTAACCTTTGGGTAGTCATGGCTCTGTTATACTGTTCTGTCAAGAAACATGCTAAGCTGGAATGTCAAGAAACCCGATACCACTTACAGAACAAAGTAACCGAATGTGGAGCTGCTGCAGTCAATTCCTAAAATGACAAAAATATAAACCAGATGTTGCCAATGGGAAAAAGTTGCATGCACTCCCTCTAGACAAAATAGAATTAAGTAGAATTAAACTCTCTGCAAATCGCACAACCACATCCAGGGATGGTGGCGTAAGGCTATACCAGTGCCCCCAACTCTAGTTGTCCCATCAGCTTCTTTAGAAAGCAGACACATGGAAACATATGAAATAGAAGAGAAGGTACAAAAAGCTGGGATTTCATGGTCTTCTGATATCCAATGGCAGACTACCTGAAAGAGAACTGGTAATCTCTATGTTTAAGTCTCTTTGGAATCAAATATGGGCCATATAAGTTCAATGCTCTCAGGGAAAAGATCGCTGAAGCATATGCCCATTTTCCAAACCTGTCCAAGGACCTAGACTCCCAGTTAGGGGGATGAACAGATGAACTCTCCTCTGAGAGTTCTTTCTTTGTGGCTGCCACAACTACCATGGCATGCAAGGGAGGACCCTAAGTCCAGTGAGGTCTGTTTTTTGTAGCTGGAGTAAGGTCTAGTTTTCTGAGCCGATAGAATCCCATCAGTTTTTTTAGGTAAAGGGTCTGTTGTGTCAGGTTTCTTCCAGGCTCGCTTGAGCCACTAATTCAATGAGAGCATCAAGAAGAGGGACTACCCAGGATGTAGACAAGGCAGTCCCAAAAGCCTCCTGGAACACAGATTTTTGTGGGGAAGGTGCATCTGTGGACCAACTCTCTTTCTGTTTGACTAATTCTAGAATTTCTAAGATCTCTCCAAGGGGGATCCAGGGGAACCTTTCCCTTCCTCCAAATCCATGTCTTCTGTAAGGGATTCTGGTGATGAATCTAAGTGATTCTGTTTGCAAGTCTGCTTTCGTGAACATGTCATTGCAGAATATCTGAATCAGATTGAGAACTCAAAAAAACAGTACTTCCCCTTAGAAGTCTGGAGACTGGCTCTGGCTGTCCCTGTAAATGAAGAGGAATAGATTCCAGAGCAGAATAAGTTTGAGGTCAGGTAAGATCCGAAAGAGATGTAGTCACCTCTTCTCTCAATCTTGAGAGTGGCCTCAAAGGCTGTGGAACAGATAGGAGCCAAGGAAGTATCACTAAAAGGTGGAATGGAGAAAAAACCTGAAACTCCAACCCTTCCCAGCTCTGAGGTCGACATCTGAGCCGAACTGTTGAGAGTGATGCTTTGAGAGGAAGGTATGACTTGGACAACTTTGGAGTCGAAGACTCTCCCCTGACTTTGCTACCAATTCTCATCTCTATCCAAAAGGCCAGGAGACAAGGCAGACTGAGTAGTTGGTGGAGCTGAATTGGATGGCACTATTGGCATTGACAAAGATGCTCTGGGGACATTTGCATCTGAAGTCTTTAGTTCGGAAGAATGGACCTGCAACGGAGTCGAACATGGAGGGGTTAGTGGAGATGTTCTCGACTCCATCAAGGGGGACAGAACTCGGAGGACCCCACAACTGTATTTGCTACAGGTGCAATTTCTACATAATTCTGTCATCAGCTTCAGTGAGATTCCTAGTAGGACGAGCAGACCTGGAAGATGTTATAGATGAAGCCCAAAACTGCTGTTGAAGACTAGATGAATGGAGCAAAGGACTAATCGGATCCACAGCAAAGAGCTTAAAAGGATGAAGAGATCGGATCTGAGAGCTTCAGCATTTTTAGCACCAGATCAGCTGAGACTGTGAGATCCAGGGACCTTTTTTAGTTTTATTAGTGCCCTTCTCGGACTTGCCTTTAACAGGCTCATTAGACGTGAGGGCTTCTTTATCTTTTTCTTTGGTTACCTCTGGAGAAACCACTGAGGACTCTGAGGTGACAGTAGACCCCATAAAATAAGTCTGTCTTGTCTGCTTTGAAGAGCTGTGTGGGCAAACAAAGCACAAGTTTCACATTCGGTTTCCAAGTCCACTGCTCCTCAGCAGTAAATGCACATGGAATGAGGGCCTTGTGGGTGAATTTGGTGGCCACACTTTCCACATTTTTGAAACTCTTGTCTGACATAACTGACAGACCAGAGATGAGAATGATTACAGGGAGAAAAAATTAACTTAAAATTGAAGAACTACAGAGACTATATTACCGATATATATACATATATATATATATATATATATATATATATATATATATATATATATATATATATATATATACATATACATATATATATATATATATATATATATATATATATATATATATATATATATATACATATATATATATATATATATATATATATATATATATATATATATATATACATATACATATATATATATATATATATACATATATATATATATATATATATATATATATATATATATATATGTATATATATATATATATATATATATATATATATATATATATATATATATATAGTTGTCCTTCACAAGATCGAGTTACTGAAAGCTCGAAATTCAGAAGCTCGAGCCCAGAATCTCGAGTTTTCAATAACTCAAAACTGTGAATGGAAGAGAAGCAAAAACAAAACAAAACAAAAAAAAAAACAGGTTTACTTACATGTATGCAGGGGGCCAAGTCCCCCTGCACTCCCCCTGCTTAAATATATCAGCTCTGTGACCGCACTATAGTGGAGAAATGGAAATTATCCCATTGTGCGCTTCTACATACAGCACAGAACGGGAGATTTCCCTCATCCCCGTTGTTGGTATATTTAAGTAGGGGGTGTGGGGGGTGCAGGGGGGGCTTGCCCCCCTGCAAACACACTGTAAAGGCATTTTTGGAATGCCTTTTTGGTACACTTCAGAATTTTGAGTTGCTGAAAACACGAGATTCTGGGCTCGAGCTTTCAGCAATTCGAGATTCTAAAGGGGAACTATATATATATATATATATATATATATATATATATATATATATATATATATATATATATATATATATATACACACACACATACACACATACATATCACTATATAAATACATTATACACGCACACACACACATATATATATAAACATGGGGAGAGAAGGAAACAGCGGATATCAGAATCATGATAGTTGAAAAAAATGTGAAAAATCACATATCAATGATGAGCTCAGAGCCTCTGTGATTGTATGGTTGAAGCAGCAAATGAGATCTGAGATATTAGAATGTGGCAAGGGAATTATGAGTAGGGGAGGAGTCAGAGCTCTGGAGCCAAAGGTATGACATTGCCGAGGCCTGATCTGAATCAGACCAAGTCCCAAAGTTTGAATCAGAAGAAAATGGACAATATGGGAATGATTAATTATGACCTAATAAATTATTTTACAGAAGGACCTACTTCTACAGAGGTAGTAGATAGGTGTACCAAGAAGGGATCACGTGAAAGGGAAAAAGTTATCTGCAGAGGATCCTGAAAAGAACTGATTTGAGTGTACATATCTTAACAATGACTTCAGAATGCTCTGTCAGAGTCCCAGGTATTGTTCCAAAACGACTTTAAAAGAGAGGAAAAAGCTCAAAAGGTAGAAAGGAAGTTCAGGAAGGTATCAAAAAGTATGCCTTTACTTTTGGAGCAGTCAGCTGAAGTAGGTCATTATGAATGAGGAGATAGACCATATCCTTAATAAGCACATTTCTGAAACATGAGCTGCAAACAAGCAACTTTTTCAGAGGGCAGAATCTCTTGTCTCTGCTTTGACCAAGGGTCCTTTTAGCTTTTTTGGTGACAACAGACATACATTTCAATTAAACATGCTGTTTAGCAAAATACACTCCTTGACAGCACATTAGTCTTTTAATGCTCAGTACCCAGTGAACTACGAGAAGATGAACATCCAGAATATGGAGAACACATTTCTTGCTCCTGCCTTCTGGCTCCAGAAAAGAATACTATGATACAGGAACAAACTTTTAAAGTGGCAATTTGAAGATTGCCTTATGGAGGAGGGGAAGATTTTTTTTTCAAAGGAAGACACCCAGATTTTCTGAAGACAAATACAACTTGAGCTAAAGGCCCATGAGCCAAATGTCCCAAAACAGATTCTTCTTCAAAGACAGGTGATAAAAGATCTTTTTCAAAAATTGTTTCATCTGTGTATAATGGGCCACAAACCTGGATTTGCACCACATCATATTTTATCTATCTTTGTGTATTATGATGTGGTGCAAATCAGATCTCCAAGGTTTACATCAAGTATATGCCTGAGAATTAAATTACTACAGCTTAAGGAAGAAAAGGATCTTATATACCAGATAAGGAAACTAAAATAAGACTCCCTTTAAGTTTATAAGATTGTACACATCTCCATGGGGATATCTGTAGGCTTTCAGATGATATCAGATGGCTTGGGACAAGGACACAAACAGTCTTAGGAAAGGCTGGGATCTGAAGGGATTTTATGGGTCACATAAATGCATCTTGTTCTTTTTGCACATAACTTTTTCAGCAGATGACAGATTAGAGGAAAGAGCATAAAGGAAAAAGAAGTTAAGTCTTACATAACATTTCATCAGTGTTGTCGACCTTCACTTACCCTTGAATGTGGATTCTGTTCCGTATCTGGGAATCAACTCGGCCGTTATTCCAGCTTGCACCTTCCAAAAACTCTCAAGGTTAGCTTTACCCATAATGCTCCTCTCAAGGTTACCGCAAGGTTAGCTCAGATCAAGTTTGCACCTGATAGAAAGAGACAGAAAATAACAGAGCAGAGACCATATCTGTATTTATAACAAGAAATTCAATTTATAGGGAAAGATCTGTTCCACCAAGAAGCCTAAAAGACAGGGGGGGGGGGTTGGGATGTCAAGGATAAGTGAAGATCGACAACACAGATGGAACGTTATGGTAAGACAACTTTTTTATCTGATGTCAATCTTCACTTGATCCTTGACTGTGAGACAGTCAATCTTCACTTGATCCTTGACTGTGAGACAGAGTCCCCAGTTGAGGTGAAAGTACATTCTGAACACCATCGAACCAAATTATGCTTATTCCCTGGAGACCAGATCCAACTTGTAATGAGTAATAAAGTTATGTGGAGATGTCCAAGTAGCCACTGCACAAATATCATCTAAAGAGACTTTGGCATGGAAGTCTATAGAAGCTGCTATTGCTCTTGTAGAATGTGCCTTTATAGGTCCCGGCAGCTGCACATTTATTTTGTTGTAGATGAAAGCTATGCAATTGTTAAACCATCTAACCAAAGTAACCTTAGAAACTGGTTTCCCTAGAGAAGTAGAAGAGAATGACAGAAACAACTGGTCAGATTTTCTGAAATCTCTGTTCTGCGAAGACAAAAACATAATTGTGAACATCTAACAAGTGCAGACAATATTTACCTTTATTTGAAACTTTGGGAAAAATACTGGAAGGTATATAGTCTGATTGATATTAGTGTCAAACACTACTTTTGGTAAAAAATGAGGGATTTGTTTGTAAATATATCCTGTCCTTTTGAAAGAAAAGGTAATGGGGTTTGCAAGACAAAGCCTGTAACTCATATATTCTCTTCATTGAAGTAATAGCCACCAAAAAGGAGGTTTTCCAGGACAAATACTTCAAATTACAGTTTGTACATAGTTCAAATTGTTGAATAACTAGAGATTATAGCACCAGATTCAAATCTCATGGTGAGGACGGGTCTTTGTATGGAGGTCTAAGCAATAAGATTCCTTTCAAAAAGGCTTTACAGAGTTGGTGCGACATTAGAGCTGCATCATTTAGACCATTATGAAAACTTGAAATTGCAGCTGGATTAACCAATATAGCGGAGGACATCCCTGGATCGAAAAGCAAAGCTAAAAATTCCAAAATCTTGTGAACTGGTGCAGAGTATGGTTCAAGAATGCTGTCTGTAGCCCATTTTGAAAATGTTTGCATTTGCTGCTACATAAACTTCTAACTGAAGGTTTGTGGGAGGCTAGGACAATTCTTTGAACTGGTGCAGAAAGGCTGGTATGCCTGGCAATCACTGGGACTGGAGAAGCCACGCCTTGAGCTTAAGATTTTGAAGATTTGATGAATGAGTCCATCTGGATGGGACAACAGGTCTGGAGTTAGGTCCAGAGTCCAAGGTTTCTGGATTAAGTGAGGAAAAAGAAAGGGAAACTATAGCTGTTGAGGCCAGAATGCAGCAATGAGAATTATCTTGTTCGTCGACCTGTTGGCTTTCTTCAGAAACTGGGAAATGAGAGGAATTGTGGGAAATGCATACAGTGGAGCAGGGAGCCTATCATGAAGGAGAGCATTTCTTTGCGACTTCCCCGGAGGGGGGAATCTGAGCAAAATAGCTGCTGCACTTGTTGCTCTTGGGGAAGCAAAGAGGTCACAGCAGGGCTGGCTCCATTGGCGGAATGTCCTTTCCACCAGCAAAGGAATGAAAGACCACTTGTGAGACATCAGGATGCTCCTGCTCAATTTGTCCGTGATCACGATGGAGGTCCCTGGAATGTGCATTGCGAATAGAAAGTGGCTGGATGAAATTGCCCATTGCCAAACTCAGAGCTTTTCGACAAAGATGGTAAGATCTGGTTCCCCCTTATTTGTTGATGTACCAAACTACTGACATGTTGTCTGTCTGGATCAAAATCGTTCCCGAGGGGAGGTTTTTTTAAAATGAGAGTCAAAAAATGAAAAATGAGAGTCGACAAATTAATGGTTTCATAACTTTTTATTAGTCGACAGTGGTGGAGGGTTAATGGTTATCAGTTATTGTTATGATTATACATCATGATCATTATTTTACAATACATATTATTAGGTTCATAGGTTCATAGGTTTATACTAGGCAATCTGCCCTAAGGCATTTATAAGCCTAGCCCAAAGTTTTGTGGCTTACGCCACCCCTTATATGAAAAAATACTGTGCCCATTAGTTTGTTGTGCCTCTGTCCAGCAGTGACACAGAGATGATTCCCGGGGTAAACCTACGATCTCCCATCCACAGGTCAAGATTTCTCTTGAACAGAGCCAGCGAGGTTGCTCTGCCTCACAAGGACCGGGATTTTATTCCACAGCATAGGGAGTCTCTGAGTGATAAATCTATCCCTCCAGCATGTCCTATTTATATCCGTGCTAAGGTTTAAGTCGCTTGCTCTAGTGGTTTTGGTGGATTTGGATTTTTTGAGGTGGAGCATGTCCATTAATTCCGGGTTGGACATGGCCTTGTATGTCAGGCACATGTCACCTCTGAGCAGACGGTATGCGACTGAATAGAGCTGGAGTTTCTTCAATCTGGCAGCATATGACAGATTTTGAAGTCCCTTTATCCTTTTGGTGAGGAACTTTTGGGGTCTCTCCAATTGCTGCAGATGTCGGGTGAGATACATCCCGAATGGAGCATTGTACTCGATCATTGGTCTGATAAGTGAAGAGTACAGGGGAACAATGACCTCACTAGATCTGAATGTGAATCCCTTCATGACCAGGTGGGGCAATGTAGAAGGTCTTTCTAACCACTTTAGCAATGTGAGTGTCAAAAGAAAGGCCACTGTCAACCTGGGTCCCCAGGTCCCTGATAACCTCTTCTGTGCTTAGTGGATTGCCACCTATATGGTAGCTTGGGGTTACCTTGTTTTTCCCGAAGGGTATGACTATACATTTTTTGGCGTTTAACTTCAGGCCATGGCTCTGGCACCAGCTACCTGTTTCCGTGAGTCCCTTCTGAAGGATATCCATGTCCAATGCACTTTCCACTATGATATAATAATATTGATTCATATTTTATTATTTAGTAATTTTAGGTCTAGATACGCTATTTTTTAGACCCGTTTTATTTAATGACATATGTTATGTTATATTATATGTTATGTTATATTATATGTTACATGTCATATTTTACATTTCCATATTTTTATATTTTTATTATTATTTTTATTATTTAGTGAGATATGAGTAATATTATATTATTCTTCTTGGGTAGCTGTTCTAATTATTTAGATGCTTAGGACAGTATGCACTAATTATTATATTTATTAGATGCTTAGGACAGTACACATTAATTATTATATTTATTATATTAGTTATTTTACTTGAAAGCAGGCAAGGTACAATGTATGCATAGGTAATTTTTGATTAGGAAGCGTCATACTACCATTATTAGTATTTATGTTGTAGGTTGAACATCGTTATTTTTATGTTATTTTATATATTTTACATATTTATCTACTTTATATAGTTTACTAATCAAAATATTGGGCTGTTTTCTTTCAGTTTCAAAGCCTATTATTACAGTCTCGGTGTATGAATTTTTTATTATGTTAACAGAGAATTGCTAATGCACCTTAGTTAGCTGTGATCTGTACCTTTAAGGAGCTAAAGGGAGAGCAAGGGGCGTGGTTAAGTGTTTCAATGCTGGTATTTAAACTCACCTGTAATGGTGTGAATGTTTTGCTAATGCACCTTAGTTAGCTGTGATCTGTACCTTTAAGGAGCTAAAGGGAAAGCAAGGGGCATGGTTCAAAGTATTTCAATGCTGGTATTTAAACTCACCTGTAATGGTGTGCCAAACCACGAGCAAGTCCAAATGAATACGTTCAGCAAAATATGATGAAACACAAAATCTTTATTCCCACTGACAAATGCAGAGTAAAATGCAGCGAAAGCGCTTACTCTGCATTTTACTCTGCATTTGTCAGTTGGAATAAAGATTTTGTGTTTCATCATATTTTGCTGAACGTATTCATTTGGACTTGATCGTGGTTTGGCACTCCTTTTCTCATTCATGCTTGGACTCTGTCTTTTGGAAGGAGTACAATTCGGCAGTGAGGTTGCTTCCTTTTGCTTCTTGGTCATCTGTAATGGTGTGAATGTTTTGCTTGTCTGAAGAAGTTAGTGCAAGGTACTAACGAAAAGCTTTTACAGTGGCTTAATAAAATTTGTTGATTTTCATTTTTTTATGTTTTGGACTGGTCTGAGTCGAGTTCTTGGGTTTTGAATTTGCGGTGGTTTTTGCTAGTTTGATTTCCCAAATAATACTCCACCACCCTATCCGGGATGCATCCATGGTCACTATACCTTGGGTTGAGAAGGTACAAAGGGACAGCCTGATAGAATGTCGTTGGAATGGAGCCACCAACTCAGGTCCTTTTTGCATAAATTGGTGATCCGAACTTGATGTGACATGGGTTTTCTCAGAAATTACCACAGGGATGCCAGGAGCCAGTGCAGAAAGTACAGTTGTGTACACTTACCATAAATGTAGATGTTCGAGTGTATTCACAGTTGCAGTCATTAGATTTGGGTAATCCTGCTGGCAGGTTGCCCTCAGTCAGCCTGAATTCCAAAGTCTTGGGTCCTGCGTCGGCTACTGTCGGCTCCTCCTTGACGTCCGGCCATCAGGGGTATAAAAGAAGCGGCCAACGCCATTTCTTCAGTTTTTCTTGCCCCAGATGTCAGGTGCCCCCTAAAAGGGTAGCCAAAATTTATATATATATATATATATATATATATATATATATATATATATATACATATATATATATATATATACACACACACACACACACACACACACACACACACACACACACACACATACACAAATACATGCACCAATATAAACTTTACCTTCATCTACAAGCAAATACACCACACAGGTTGTATAAATCAGAGAAAGAAAGATAAGTTCCAGTAGAAGAAAGGGGGATGGCGGGTGGGTAACCTGGACTGCAACAGCAAATACACTCAAACATCTACATTTATGGTAAGTGTACACAACTGTACTACGTTCTTCGTGTTTCACTGGCGCAGTCATTACATCTGGGTAGAGTCCCAAAGCTATGGTTGGGAGGCTGGAGCTAAACAGCAGTAGGAGTGGCTAGGAGGCCCTGTAGAACTGCAGTGGCAAAGCCTACCCTGGATTTAGAGTAGAGTGGCAGATGACAGTGCTTTGTAAAGGTGTGCACTGAACTCCAAGTAGCAGCTTCTAAAATGTCTTTGGTTGGTACTTCCCTGAGAAAGGCTGCTGAAGTGGCTGCAGCTCTGGTTGAATGTGGCCTAATGTCCTTAGGCACTAGCTTGCCATGACGAAAATAGCAGAAACGAATGCAGTGGCCTATCCACTTTGAAATAGTCTGCTTTGAAATAGCCTTTCCTTGTGATCCTGCAGCATATGCCACTAGTAATTGCTCTGTCTTCCTGAAAGCTTTGGTTCTGTCCAAGTAGAATCAAAGCTGTCTGTGTATGTCCAAAGAATGCAGTATTCTCTCCCCCTTGTTCTGTGGATTTGGATAAAAAGTTGGCAGATAAATAGTTTGGTTAAGAGCCACACTGGACACCACCTTAGGCATAAATGTTGGGTTTGTCCTCGGAGAAACCCTGTCTGGATAAAACATGATAAAAGGTTCCACAGCCATGAGTGCCTGTAGCTCTGAAACTCATCTTGCAGAAGTTATTGCTAGGAGCAGGGCTGTTTTCCAAGATAAAAACTTTATATCAGCAGTAGCAGCTGGCTCAAAAGGAGGCAGTGTGAGTTTTTCTAAGACACAGTTGTGGTCCCAGGCAGGTGTTGGAGATCTCCTTGGAGGCCTTAAATTCTTGGCTCCTCTGAGGTATTGTTTTAATAAAGGATGAGAAAAGATTGGTGGCTCTGTATTGTAATGAGCCGAAATGGCAAAGGCATGAATTTTAATTGATGAAAAAGATAGGCCTTTGTCCAGCATCTCAGTAAAGTATTGTAAAATCTGAGGGATATTTGGCACAGCTGTATCAGTTCCTTGTGCCTGGTTCCAAGCACAGAATCTCTTCCATTTCCCAGCATATGATTTTTTAGTACTAGGCCTTCTGGCTTCCAAAATGACATCCATCACAGCTTTACTGAGAGGTGTGTTTTGTATGACTACATTATCCGCCATGCGGCCAGGTTTAGAATCCTGAGTTGGCTGTGCAGGATCTGATTGTTTTGCTGGGACAGTAGATGAGGTATTTCAGGTAAGGTCCAAGCTGGACATAGAGACAAGCTCCTTAGGATTGGGTACCAGTACTAGTGGGGCCAGTCTGGGACAATCAGTATCATCTTTGGCTTCTCCTGTCTGACCTTTAGGAGTACCTTGGGGAGGAGAGGCAGTGGGGGAAAGGCATATACTGTTTTTTCCAGCTGAAAGATAGGGCATCCACTTTCCATGCTTGTCTGTGATAAGTCCTTGAGAAGAATCTTTTTAGTTGGAAGTTGTGAGGGGAGGCAAATAGATCTATGTCCGGGAATCCCCATTTCCTTGTTATCATGCGAAAGACTTGTGGATCCAGCTGCCACTCGTGGGGGTCCATAAGCTTTCTGCTTAGTTCGTCTGCCAGAGTATTGCCCTTTCCTGGCAGGAATTGTGCCTGGAGATTAACTTGGTAAGTCAATGCTGTGTCCCATAAGGCTATGGCCAGTTTGTAAAGGGGGTACGAATGCGTGCCTCCCTGCTTGTTTATGTACCACATGACCGTGGTACTGTCCGTCTTTATCAGTAGTTGTCCCGGATGAATTAGGTCCTTGAAGACTGTCAGGGCATTTTGAACTGCTAGCATCTCTTTTTGATTGATATGTAGATGCATTTGATTTGCGGACCATGTGCCATGAATGCATCTTCCTGCCATGTGGGCCCTCCAGGCATAGTCTGATGCATCTGCTGTTAGGTTTTGCCTGGTTGGGGGTAATGTGAATGGCTGTCGCTTGTTCTGGTGACAAGCCTTTGTCCACCATCGAAACTCCTGTTGTAGGCAGGGAATGAGAGTAATCATGGTTTCCAGGCTGTGGCAATGTTGAGACCAAACACTTTTTAGATACCACTGAAGTTTCCTCATATGCAATCTTGCATATGGAATTAGTAGGATGCAGGATGCCATGAAGCCCAAAGCCTGCAGAATTTTCCTTGCAGGTAACTAGGCCTTTGTTGCCATTATTTTGAAATAGGTAGTCGGTTGTCTTTGTTTGCTGGCATGAGATAAGCCATCTGGGCAGTTGTATTTAAGCTTGCACCCAGGAATGTTATCTCTTGAGAGGGTACTAATTTTGATTTATTTTCGTTGATTGTGTACCCTAGGCATGTTAGCAGTCTTTTCACAAATGCCAGATGCTGTAGAAGAATGTCCTTGTTCTCTGCTTGAATTAGGCAGTCATCCAAGTAAGGATATATTTGTATTCCTCTTTGTCTGCAGAATGCAATTACTGGTGCCAGGCACTTTGTAAAGACCCTGGGAGCAGCAGATAAGCCAAAGGGCAGTGCAGAGAATTGGTAATGCAATGAGTCAGCCTTGAATCTGAGGTATCTTCTGCATGACTGCCTGACTGGGACATGCAGGTATGCCTCTTTTAGGTCTAAAGTCACAAGCCAAGCCTTTGTCCCCAGCATGAGCAGAAGCTGCTGCAATATCAACATCTTGAATCTTGGTATTGCCAGGAATGTGTTTAGGATAGATAGGTCCAGTATTGGTCTCCAGGCTTTGTCTTTTCTGGGCACCAAGAACAGTCCTGAGTAAAATCCTTGTCCCTGCTCTTGCTGTGGTACTTGTTGGCTGGCCCCCATGTCCATGAGGGATGAGACTTGTTTTTGTGCCTCTGGCCATTGATTTTTTGGCAGATCTGGCCAACCATTTGCCTTTGGCAGGGTATGGAAGTGGAACTTGTAGCCTTGTGACACTATGCTTAGAACCCACTTGTCCTGGGTTATAATGTGCCAATTTTGAGAAAAAAGTGCTGCCAGAAGATAAGGTGTTTGGCGCAGGCAGGGGGGTGTCACATGGACTGTTTCCTGAAAGGTTGTGATTTGTCTTCTCCACTTTTGGAGGTAGAAGCACCCCATTGCTTTGACCTGTATGAACCTTGCACCTGGGATCTGCCTCTAGGGCGTCTGGATCTGCCCCTTTGAGGTCTGTCTGAGGCAAGAAAGGACCAATTCTTTGTAGGCCAGTGTCTACTAAATCTAGGTGGCTGTACCTGTACAAAATATTTGACAATTTGCATAGATTTAGCTTTGTCCTCCATTTTCTTTAACATCTCTTCTGCCTTAACACCAAACAGAGAATCATGCTGTAAAGGTGCATCTAATAATTTAACTTTGACATGATCAGGCAGATTTTGTTCCTTTAACCAAGCATGCCTCCTAATTACTGAACCTGTAACTGCGGCTCTGCAGGAGGCCTCCAGAGAATCAAAACCATATTGCAAAGTAGGCTTTCCAACTTGTTCAGCTGCATGCAATATATCTTGCATTTCCTTGTTTTCTGCACATTCAGAGTTTAATAACATTTTCTGTTTAAGCAATGCCAAGACATGTTGCTGATATTTGAGCATATGAAATTGACAATTTAAGGCCCTTATAGCCAAGGTAGCCGATGTGTAAACCTTCTTTCCCCATCTATCCAATGCCCTAGAATCTCTGTCAGAGGGGGTAGGGTTTTTTTGCAGCAGAAGTCTTAACCCCTTTGGGACCCTGTGAAATAGTTTCTGGGTCTGCAACAGGGTTTTTGAAAAGGAATTTATGAGTCAGGAACCCTGTAATATCTGTCAGGCTTAACAGGAGCTGGAGGTAAGAAGTCAGGGGTCAGACTAGACTCTGAAAACACATCATCTACAATGTCTAACACAGGTGGAATGGCTAGAGGCCTGTGTTGAGGTAGTAAAGGAAAGTCCCTGAGCCTCTTTTTAGATTCTGAAAAATCTTGGCTCTCCCAGTGGAAGTGCTCCCTCATGTTATGCAAGGTTTCCCCAAAAGAATAGTCTTCAGGAGGAGAAGCTGAAGGAATAGATTCTTCAGCATCAGAATCCTCATGGGGGGGAAGAGAATATTCCTGATCAGAAGAGAAATCAGAAGAAATAGAAACCTGATCTGAAGATCTGAAGATTCATAGTCTGTCTCTTGCCTAGGCCTCTTATCAGGAGGGGGATGGGAACCCCTGATCAAGGTAATCAAGTCTTTGGCCATTTTGAGCATCTGTTTTTTGGGCATGGAGGCCTGTCCACGTGGCTCTGGAGTTTGTTTCTTTGTCTTTGAAGATGCTTTAGTCTTTGCCTTTGAAGTTGGTTTAATGTATAGATGTTTAGGTCTGAAAACACCCTCAAAAGCCGATGCCTGCTCAGCGGCTCCGAACCCATCTGAAGGAACAGTGTCCGAGGCTCCAATACCTTGAGTTTCCAGCGGCATAGCCAACTCCACGTGGGAGTCGGTAGCGGCCTGTGACTCTAAAGTAGCGGGTGTCAGGAGCTGCGAAAGCGCCTCACTGAGAACCTGCGACTGGCTTAGGAGAAGCTTCACTGCCGGATTTGGGCCTTGGTTGCCTTTTTCTTTGCGTTTTTTGTGAACTCCGGTAGTCAGATGGCTATCCGACGACATTTCTGGATAATTAAACCTGCGTCCAAAATAGTTTAATGCAAAGTCATACCGACGCTTAATAGTGCGTTGGTTGAATCTAGCACAAAACCGACAACCTGAAACGTTATGGTAAGGGCCTAAGCAAGGAATACAGTAGGAATGAAAGTCCTTATGAAGTATTTGCTTTCCACAAGAAATACAATTATTAACTTTTTCTGACATCGGTCTGGAGCAAGAAAAATGTTTTCCCAACGGGGTACTTAGCTTTAATGGAGACTTCGGATCTGAAATTCGAACACAAAAATCACAGGAGTCGGCCGACCGGCACTTGTGAACTGCTTCTGCTTCGGGCACCACGTGGCAAGAAAGACTGAAGAAAATTACGTCGGCTGATTCTTTTACACCCCTGACGGCCTGATGTCAGGGAAGAGCCAACAGTAGCCGACGCAGGACCCAAGACTTTGGAATTCAGGCCAACTGAGGGCAACCTGCCAGCAAGATTACCCAAATGTAATGACTGCAACAGTGAAACACGAAGAACATTTCACATTTGAAACCTTGAAAGGGGAACTACCATGATGGTGGCTGCCATAGATCCCAGAGATTGTAATCCCAGTCTTGCAGTCACTGTTCTGTTGTGAATAATTTGTGTGACTTATGATTTTATCCTCTGAAGTCTTTCTTAGGGTAGAGATGCAATACATGTGTTTGGGTACAACACTGCTCCTATGAACTCTATATGTTCTAATGGTTCTAGATGTGATTTTTCATAATTCCCAGTGAGGAACAAGTTTGAAGGATGCAGTTTTTTGCTTGTAGTAGTAGATGCCTGGTGGATGCGGTAATGAGCCAGTGTAAGTATGGAAACACCTGGAATCCTTACAATCTGAAATGAGCTGCGACCACTGCCATACATTTGGTGAACACACTGGGGGCTGTGGTGAGACCAGAGGGCATTGCTCTGAACTGATAATGACTGGCTCCCAGTGGGAAGTGCAAAAATCTTCTGGAACGCTTGTCTATTTTTATGTGATAATACACATCCTGAAGACCCACTGAGCACATCCAATCGTCTTTCCCTAAAATTGGAGAACAGACTGAACCGTGACCATCCAAAATTTGGTATGTTGAAATGACTTGTTCAAAACATTGAGATCCAAAATTGGTCTCCAGTCCTCCATTTTTTTGGCACCAAAAAGAATCTTGAGTAAACCCTGGATCCTGTCTGGTCTGCTGGGACTGCTTGGATGGCTCTTTTGTTGAGCCGTTTTTGAATCTCTAGAACTGCCACATCCCTGTGATTGGGTGGAACATCCAGGATTCTCTTGGATTGTTTGGGTAGTTTAGAGAAGGGAATATTGTAACCTCTGGTTATGATCCTCTGCACCCAACTGTCAATTTTTATAGATAGCCAGATAGGTAAGTGAAGGGAAAGTCGACCCCCCCCCCCAACTGCCTCCAGAGGACAGCAATCGGGCCTCCATTCAGCAGCACTGAAAGGTATTGCCAGGGAAAGAATCCCTGGAACCCCGATTTTTCGGGCCACCTCTGCCCCGGAGGGAATCGTTGCCACACGAGTCCTGGAAAAACCCTTGGGACTTTTTGAACCACAGCTTACAACTCCTCCGATTCCTTGAATTAGGGTTGGTGAGGAGTGGAAAAGAGTACTCTCACAGTAGAAAGTGTCTTCCCATCTTTCTCGTATCTGACAAGAGTCTCTAACTTTGGGGCCAAAAGAGGATGTTCCGTCAAAGGAAGCATTGATGAAAGAAGACTTAATTGGGTCTGCAAACTCACATAAGTGCACCCAGGAGCGTCTCTTCAATGCTATGCCAGAATCCGCTGCCCTAGTCGTTCCTTCAGTTGCATGCGCAATGAGCCTCATGGAGGAATTACAGATGGAATCAAGGGTTGCCAGGTGGGAATCTACTTTATTCTGAACCCCCTCAGCTAAGGTTCCTATTAAGAGTGTCTGATAGCTCTTTTATCAGATCTGTTTGAAGCCTGGTGAAATGTGCCATAAAGTTCAAGAACCTAAGCGTGAAGGTCGATGAAGTGGACATGTACTTCCCGAATCTGTCCATCGTTCTAGACTCCTTATTAGGAGGATGGATAGTAGGACTTTCATCAGTAAGTTCCTTTTTGGTGGCTGCCATAATCACAATGGCATCCACTGGCACCCCTTTCATCCAATGCTGCTCATCCGTTCAAATGGAGAATAGTTGCATGACCGCCGAATCATACACCAATGCACTGTACGAACACGTACACAAATGCATGGATCTCGCCATACCCAATACAACCAAGATGCTCTCCTCCAAAAAACGGAAGCCAATCTGGTGGTTCCCCTGCCATAAACAAACTCTACAACAGAAGAAGAAAACTGATGTGGAAAAAAGTGAAGTCCCAAGACTGGAAAAACTCCCTTATGAGCCTCAACAAAAGGTTGAGATCCCTCATCAAATCCTCTAAAGCTAGCTTTGAAAACAGAATTGCAGCAGATAGTAAAGACAGCCACAAGGCCTTCTATACTGATGTAAAGAACCTCCACGGCAATACCCAGATTTGCTCTGAGCTATTGCACAATGGTGCCTCCTATACAGAGCCAACAGATATTGCCAATATACTGGCCGACAGATTTAGTGCCAATTTTACCCCCCCAGGACCAATCACAACACCAGTAGATTGCCAGGCACCCAGTATTACTGCTGCACAGGTTAAAACAGCACTGTCTAAGGCCAAGAATACAGTTTCTATGGGACCTGACAATATCCCTGGCTGTGTTCTACATGAACTACAGAGTGAACTGGCACCTCACCAGTGTGCCCTGTTCAATCACAGCCTCACCTCTGGCTTTGTCCCTACTGAATGGTGCACTGATACAGTCATCCCTCTCCACAAAGGAGAAGTGACTACAGACCCTGGGAACTATCGTCCCATTAGCCTGACAAGTCTGACATGTAAAGCTATGGAACGCATCATCATGGACCCAATAGTCAGGCACACTGATGTCCCACTCACCAGGCTAAACAAGGAGAAGGTTACTGTCAGCTGCCTGTCAGGTGCCAGGATCCGCCACATAACCCACGCACTCAGGTCACTCCACATCAAGTACAAATATGACTCTGTCATTGTCCATGTTGGTGTGAACGACCTGTGACGTACCTCCCTGGACTACATGAAAAGAGACATGGAAGAGCTCTCCGATCTTGTAGCCCAGGTAGGTATGACCCTAGCCCTGAGTAGCATTCTGCCATCACCCAGAATGATGCCGCAGTACAAGGACAAAATGATCGACTTCAACAATTGGCTAAGCTTCTGGTGCCATTCTAAAGGGATCCAGTATCTGTCTGCCTGGGATGACATGGTCGACAGACCATGATGATTTGCCAGAGATGGCCTGCACCTGTCACCCCTGGGACTCCGGATACTGGCCAAGGTTGTTGCCACCCCTATAGTGCCTTTTTTAGGCGAGGTTCAAATGACAAATTCACCACCGCAACAGGAACAGGCAAGCAAAAACTGAGGGTGATGCTACTTAATGCCAGAAGTCTAAATCTCAAAATACACTCACTCGAGGCACTCCTTAAAATGGAGAACATCGATATCTGTGCAGTGACTGAGACCTGGTTCAAGGCTCCAGACAGCACCCCTGCACTATCAGGCTATAACTCATACCACACTTTTCGGCCATGTAACCTAGACCGGAACAACAAAGGCGGAGGTGTATCCATATTCATTAAGGATATTCACACCTCCAGGCTAGTTGCTCAGCATAATGCAGCAGAGGTTATACAAGTGCAACTAACTCTGGGCAAAACTGCAATCCAAATTGTAGCTTGCTACAGATCACCCACCATGCCCCAGGAGTCCCACTCCTTTTTTCTTGATGTACTGGAAAATATTAGGGTTCAACCAAACACCCTAATAATGGGCGATTTCAACTACCCCACCATTAACTGGGAAAACTACTCATGTACCAACTCCTTCGCTCAACACTTTCTGGAATTCATAAACTCCAATGCCCTGGATCAACTTATCCACACCCCCACCAGGGGCAACAATATCCTAGATCTAGTCATTTCCAATACGAGTGACTGGTGTTCCACACCTGAAGTCAATGCCTCATTGGTCCGATCCGACCATAAGCTAATTACCCTAGATATCCACATCCTGCCTCCACCCCCCCCCCCATTAAGGAAACCATAATAAAAAATTTCTCCAAAGCCAACTTCATGCTTCTTATGACAGAAGTGGTGAACTTCATGACACCCATGCAGATGGACAATACAGTTACAACTACTGAATCCTACACAATTACACTTTATAAGCACTTACACGAGTGCATGGATCATGCTATCCCAAACAGAACCAAGATGCTATCCTGCAAAAAAAGGAAGCCAATCTGGTGGCCCCCTGCCATAAACAAACTGTACAACAGAAGGAAGAAACTCTTGCAAAAGAGAGTAAAATCCCATGAGTGGAGGAGCTCCCTGGTCAGCCTCCGTAAGAAGCTGCGATCCCTGATAAAATCCTCCAAAGCTAGTTACGAAAACAAAATCACCACTGATTCTAAAAGACAACCACAAAGCATTCTATAGCTATGTCAAGAATCTGAATGGCAACACTCAGATCTGCTCTGAGTTACAGCACAATGGCACTAAATATACAGACCCAACTGATATTGCCAAAATCCTGGCAGATAGGTTCAGTGCTAACTTTACCCCCCTCTCACCCCCTAAAGAGCCCATCTCTATACCGGAAGAATGCAAAGTTCCTGTAATCACAGCTGCACAGGTAAAAACCACACTCTCCAAAGTCAAGAACACAGCATCCATGGGACCAGACAACATCCCAGGCTGCGTTCTACATGAACTACAGAACGAACTGGCACCCCACCTAAGTACCATGTTCAATCATAGCCTCACCTCAGGCTTTGTGCCTGCTGAATGGCACACAGCAACGGTTATCCCACTCCACAAGGAGGGAGCCACCACAGACCCCGGGAACTACCGCCCCATTAGCCTGACGAGCCTGGTCTGCAAGGCCATGGAACTTATAAACAAAGACACTGGTAATCTCCAAACTCTGGATCCCACCCAGTTTGGGTTTGTAAAAGGCAGATCATGTCTCCTAAACCTGATAGACTTCTTTGAAGGGACAATTAGTTATTTCCCCGATCCTGCGATCCTAAGGTTCCATTGGTGTTACCCCGATCCTGCGATCCCAGGGCACGTTCACCACTTCCGGACGACAAATTCTGTGCTAGACTTTTAACAGTCAAAGGCATGCTGCTTACCTCACTCAGAGGTAGGTTTGTCGCAACCTGATGAGCTAAGCGATCCACTCGCTGTGAAAGTAGCTCAATAAGGGCTGTTAGCTTCCCCATAGCTGTTGAATCACTGCTAGAACCTTGTTCGGAGCTCATATGCACTGTGTCAAGGCTCTCAAATAATAATTGCATTCCAGTTGTAGGATTATCCTCCATAAACCACGAAAACGAATAAACACAAATGTATGAAAAACTGTATAACCAAAAAAGAAAGATTAAAAAAAAAAAACTAGTTCATTAACAGTGGGTAGAATTAAAATTTACATCAATGACAAATTCAATTGTAACACCAGAGGAGTAGTTTATTTAGGGTTATGTTCCCAATGCTCTTTTTATGTGGGCAAAACGGATAGATCATTGAAAAATAGAATTTATGAGCATTGTTATGCTATTAGGAAGAACAATTTCAATAATGCACTAGCTAGACATGTGTTTAGCTTTCCAGGACATGAATTTCAGTTTTTAATAATTGATAAGGTCTCAGATAGTGGTAAGGGTGGCCCTATTTGTTTAAAACTAGAGGAGAAAGAAGTGTTGTGGCAACTAAAATTGAATGCTGCAACACCACCAGGGCTAAATGATGTTATTTCCATCAAAAGCTTTTTAAAATTAAAAGCTTTAATAAAATAAGAGATTTCTCTCATTAGGCATATGCTATGTGTCTTTTAGGACAGTAAATGGAATATTTCATCCTATCTAGTACTATTTTTTGCATTTTATACCATGCTTTATTATGCTTGTTATTTGTTTCTTTAAAATGAGGTGGGTTGTTTTTTTTCAATTGATGACATCACTAATTTAATTGTATTTAAGGTTTGTGAATTGAATTTTGATTGTCTGAAGAAGTTTACAACATTCAAGTAAATGAAAGCGCTAACTTTTAAGTGTGTTGTTTCCAGTGTGGTTTTTTTTCCTCTTTCTTTTTTGGTTATACAGATGCCCTAAGCTGACCGTCTCAAAAAACTCCAGCTTTACTCCATCGCATATCGCCTACTCAGAGGTGATCTCTGCCTAACATACAAAGCTATGTCAAACCCAAAGCTGTTGGACATGCTCCACTTAAAGAAATCCCAATCCCTCCGAGCTACACGCTCTAGGGACCTAAACCTTGTCACCACAATAAACAGAAAGTACAGTTTTGTACCTACCATAAATGTAGATGTTAGAGTGCTAATACAGCTGCAGTCCTTACATATGGGTTCTCCTGCCATCAGGCGGGTCCTCGGTCGGCCGAATTCCAAAGTCTAGGTCCGGCGTCGGTTGTTGTCGCTTTCTTCCCTGACGTCAGAGAGACAGGGGTATACAAGACACGGCCGACACCATTTTCTTCAGTCTTTCTTGCCCCAGATGTCAGGTGCCCCCAGAAGGAAGGCAATACATAATTTATATATCTATGTATAGTCATGCAATGCAATATAATCAAAATTCAGTAGTTGCAAGCAAATACACCATAGCAGGATAACCCAAACAGGTTGTTTGTGGAGGAGTTAGCCACTAGGCCTGTGCCAAGAGGGGAAGGAGGGAGGGAAACCTGGACTGCAGCTGTATTAGCACTCGAACATCTACATTTATGGTAGGTACAAAACTGTACTATGTTCATCGTGCATACAGCTGCAGTCCTTACATATGGGTAGAATCACAAAGCTACGCACAGGGTGGTAGGCACTAGGTGGAATTAGGAGGAGCCAGAATGCCCTGCAACACAGCAGTGGCAAAGCCTGCTCTTGTTTTGGAGTATAAAGGTGGGTGGTAGTGTTTAGTGAAGGTATGCACCGAACTCCAAGTGGCTGCCTGCAAAATATCTTTGGTAGGAACTCCTCTGAGGAAGGCTGTAGAGGTAGCTGTGGCCCTTGTGGAGTGGGATCGGATGCCTGTAGGCACAGATTTACCATGAAAGGAGTAACAAAAGCATGCAGTGGCCTATCCATTTTGAAATTGTCTGTTTGGAAATTGGCTTCCCTTGAGCTCCTACAGCATAGGACACAAAGAGTTGTTCTGATTTCCTGAACGGCTTTGTTCTGTCCAAATAGTAACGCAGCTGTCTATGGATGTCTAAGAAATGTAGCAGCCTTTCCCCTTTGTTTTGAGGATTGGGGTAAAAGGTAGGTAAGTGTATGGCCTGATTTAAAGCTACCCTGGATACTACCTTAGGCATAAATGACGGGTTGGTTCGTGGGGAAACCCTGTCCTGATGGAAGATGAGAAAGGGCTGCACAGCCATGAGGGCTTGTAATTCCGAGACCCTACGAGCTGAGGTAATAGCCAGAAGGAAAGCTGTTTTCCAGGACAAATATTGTAAATCTGTTGAGGCAGCTGGTTCAAAGGGAGGCAATGTCAATTTTTCCAGTATGTAATTAAGATCCCAGGCTGGGATTGGTTGTTTCATTGGAGGTCTTATATTCTCAGCCCCTCTGGAGGAACTGTCTTAAGAGTGGGTGAGAGAATAAGGGTGGATCAGTGTTGTATTCTGCAGAAATGGCTGAGGCATGGATTTTAATGGAGGAGAATGACAGTCCACTGTTCAGCAGCTCCGTTAGATACTGTAATATCCGAGGCAAATTCAGTTTTCTAGGATCCTGGTCCTTTTTCTCATTCCAAGCACAAAACCGTTTCCATTTTGCGGAGTAAGCTTTTCTAGTAGATGGCCTTCTGGCTTCCAAAATGACATCCTGTACCTCCTTGGAGAGTAGGGTCTGTTGTGGTATTAAGGAATTTTCCATGCAGCCAGACTGAGTGTTTTCAGCTGACTGTGAAGAGTTTTGTAGCTGTGCTGAGTCAGAAGGAGAGGCATTAGAGGTAGGGTCCAGGGAGGAGAATGTGTTAGGCTCCTCAGGAGTGGATACCAGTGTTGTCTTGGCCAGTCTGGAGCAATCAGTATCATCTTTGGTCTGTCTGTTCTTGTTTTCAAAAGCCCCTTGGTCAGTAGAGGAAGAGGTGGAAAGGCGTAAACTGTCCTTGCTGTCCAACTGAAAGAAAGGGCGTCCACTCTCCAGGCTTTTAGATGAAATGTCCTTGAGCAGAACTTTGTCAATTGGTGATTTTTGTGGGAGGCAAAGAGATCTATGTCTGGCCTTCCCCAGGCTTGGATTATCTTTGTAAACACTTGAGGATGCAACTTCCATTCGTGAGAGTCTGTCATATTTCTGCTTAGATTGTCTGCCAGCGTGTTTTCCATACCTGGCAAGTACTGTGCTTGAAGCTCGATTTGCCATTCCAGAGCCCTGTTCCAAAGTGACATGGCCAGCCTGCACAGGGGGTATGAATGTGTTCCTCCCTGTTTGTTTATGTACCACATTACTGTGGTGTTGTCTGTTCTTATTAATAATTGCCCAGGATGCAGGAGGTACTTGAAAGCTGTAATTGCATTTATCACTGCTAGCATTTCCTTTTGATTGATGTGAAGGTGCTTTTCCTTTTGGGACCATTTGCCCTGAATGCACCTGTCTGTCATGTGTGCCCCCCAGGCGTAGTCTGAAGCGTCTGTTGTGATGACTTGATTTGCTTGAGACTTGCTGAATGGTAGACCTGCGTTTGTTTGGCATGCTTGAGCCCACCATAGAAATTCCTTTTGTAAACATGGAATTAGTGGTATTATTGTTTCCAAACTGTGGCTGTGTTGATACCATAGGTTTTTTAAGTACCATTGAAGTTTCCTCATATGCAACTTTGCACATGGGATTAGAAGAATGCAAGATGCCATGAATCCCAGCGCCTGCAGGATTTTCCTTGCACTTAGCCTGGTACAATTTGCTAGTATCTTGAAGTACTGAGTTAGTTGCCCCTGTTTTTCTGGGGTAAGATAGGCCATCTGGGTGTTTGTGTCCAAGCTGGCACCCAGGAAAATTATTTTCCGAGATGGTGTTAGCCTGGATCTCTCTTTGTTGACTGCATCCCAGAGAATTCAATAACTGTATTACATAAGCCAGATGCTCCAGACGTATGTGCTTGCTGTCCGCTTGGATCAGGCAGTCGTCCAAATAAGGGTATATTTGTATCCCTTGAAGTCTGCAGTAGGCAATTACTGATGCCAGGCATTTAGTGAATACTCTGGGCGCAGTAGATAAGCCAAAGGGCAATGCAGAGAATTGATAGTGGATTGAACCTGCAAGAAATCTGAGGTATCTTCTGCAGCTTTGTCTGACTGGGACATGCAGGTATGCCTCCTTGAGGTCCAATGTTATCAGCCAAGACCCCTTGCCCAGCATGGGAAGAAGCTGCTGTAAGGTGAGCATCTTGAATTTTGGTACTAGTAGAAATGTGTTTAGGATGGATAAATCCAAAATGGGTCTCCAATCGGTTCCCTTCCTTGGTACCAGGAATAGTCTGGAATAAAAACCTTGACCTTGCTCGTGAGTAGGTACCTCTTGAATAGCTTTCATGTCCATGAGCTTTGAAATTTGTATTTGAGCCTCTGCCCTTTGATTGTGTGGCAGGTTTGGCATGCCTCTCATTTTTGGAAGAGTGTGAAAATGAAATCTGTAGCCTCTGTTTATAATGTCCAGGATCCATTTGTCTTTTGTGACAATATGCCAATTTTTTGAAAATAATGCCAGCTTTCCTCCCAAGGGTGCTGCCACTTGAGCCTTGTTTGGCATGCAAAGGGGAAAGTCATTGGGTTTGTTTTCTGTATTGCTGTGCATTGTCTTCGCCACCTTTGATGCTGGAGGTTGCCATTGTCTGTCTCTATATGATCCTTGAGATTGTCCTCTGCCCCTTCTGCGTCTGTATCTACCTCTTTGGGGCTTGTCTGTGGCTGGAAAATAGAAGTTATGTCCTTACCATAACGTTCCATGTGGAGTGTTCATCTCGCCTTTGTTCTTACACATGGGTTCGGAGCCGATCCTCGACTCCGAGTCGGCCGCTTGGCAAAGCTCTGCATCGAGAAGAAGCTCAAGACCAACCTGTCTCCCACAATTCCCTCTGCCTTTACCTCAGATCTAGTTTGCAAACAATACCAGATTCCAACGGGAATGAAACATACAACATACATACTAAGGCGTAGCTGAAAACAGCAGTAACAGCTGAGAGAATCAGAAGCGGGAGAACCAAACCAGACATCTAAACTGGACGTTCTTCCTGACCTGAGGGTGGGAGTGTAAGAACAAAGGCGAGATGAACACTCCACATGGAACGTTATGGTAAGGACATAACTTCTATACGTGAGTGTGTTCAATCTCGCCGTTTGTTCTTACACATGGGTAGCGTCCCTAGCTCCGTGACCTTGAGAGACTCACGGAAGAACGTTCTTGAGCACAGTGGAACCAAAGGTTGCCCTGTCCCTGGAAACCCTATCCACTTTATAATGAGTGATGAACATATGTGGTTTAGACCAAGTGGCAGCCACACAAATAGTGTCCAAAGGTAGGCGGGCCGCATGAGCCAGGGATGTAGATATTGATCGAGTAGAATGTCCTTTCGGTTTGACGGGTAAACTCTGCTCAGTAGCAGTATAAACAAAAGTAATACAATCAGATAGCCATTTGGAAAGGGTACGCTTTGTAACTGCCATGCCCTTTCTGCTGTCCGCAAAGGCTATAAAGAGTTGATCTGCTTTTCTGTGATCCTTTGTTCTATCCAAGTAGAATCTGAGTTGTCTATGAACATCCAACTTGTGTAACATATATTCCAGCTTATTGGAATGGTTCTTGAAAAATGTGGGGAGCTCAATGGACTGATTAATGTTATTGACGGAGCAAACTTTGGGAAGAAAGGATAGATTAGTGCGAAGAGATACCCTATCAGGGTGAAAGATCAAATATGGGTGTTTAACGGAAAGAGCTTGAAGTTCCGATACCAGTCTGGCTGATGTGATAGCTACCAGAAAGAGGGTTTTCCATGACAAAAACTTCAAAGAACAGGAAGAGGCTGGTTCAAAGGGTGGTAGCATTAGCTGTGATAATAGAAGGTTCAAATTCCATGGTGATGTAGGAATCCTGACTGGTGGCCTGATATGGAAAGACCCTTTTAGAAAGGCCTTACAAAGTCTATGAGCCATAATAGGCGCCCCATTTTCTCCCACATGAAAGTTTGAAATGGCAGCTAATTGAACTCAAAAAGTGGCAGGAGAAGCTCCTTGGTGAAATAGTACAGATAGAAACTCCAAGACTCTGTTCAGTGGGGCTATTACGGGATCCAAATGTTGTGTAGTTGCCCAGTGTACAAAACGCTTCCACTTACTAGTGTAAATTTTTGTAGTGGAAGCCTTATGAGAAGCCACTAGAATATTTTGAACCGCAGGGGAAAGAAGATCAGACCTGGCTAAGAAGGGAAGCGGAGCAGCCAAGCTGCTAGTCTGAGGGAGAGAAGCGACAGGTGGGGAGCCCCTGACGAGTGGGTCAGTAGATCCGGCTCCGGGTCCAGGATCCAGGGTTCCCGAATTTGGTGTGCTTGAAGAAAAGGAAACCAAATTTGACGAGGCCAGAATGGGGCAATGAGGATTATTGTCCTCTCCAGGTTGTTGGCTTTCTGTAGAAATTTTGCAATCAGAGGTACAGGAGGGAATGCGTACAGGAGGCCCGGGGGCCAATCGTGAATCAGAGCGTCCCTGGGGACTTCCCCTGGAGGGGGTAATAGGGCAAAGTAGCTTCTGCATTTGGCGCTCATTGGAGACGCAAACAGATCGCAGCAAGGCTGGCCCCACTTGCAAAATATCTTGTCCGCAATTGTTCGTTTGAGGGACCACTTGTGAGGTAACAGGATGGCTCTGCTCAACCTGTCCGCTATGATGTTGGATAACCCCGGGATATGCGTTGCTATCAGAAAGTGACCCATGGACTCTGCCCATTGCCAAATTCTCATGGCCTCTCTGCATAGTTGATAAGACTTGGTTCCCCTTTGTTTGTTTATGTACCTGACTACGGACATGTTGTCCGACTGAACTGCAATGGTCCCTAGAGGTAGAAGGGGAGAAAAGTGTTGCAACGCTAGAAACACTTCCCTCATCTCTAGAACATTGATGTGCAGATTGTACTCCAATTTGGTCCATTTGCCTTGGACTGTCTGTCCCTGAAAGATGCCCCCCACCCTATCAGGGAAGCATCCGTGGTCACCGTAGTTGTCGGCGTGGGTAGCACAAATGGTCGGCCGCCGGAGAGATTGCAAGTCTGAAGCCACCAAGACAGGTGCGATTTGCAGATGTTCGTGATGTGAATTTCGTGTGTCAGGGGTAACTGTTGGAACGACCATTGTGCAAATAGTAGCCATTGAAGAACTCGCATGTGCAGTCTTCCCAAAGGTATCGCAATGAGGGAAGCTGCCATGAGACCCAAAACTTTCAGAACCAGTTTTGCTAGGGATGTTTTGGACAACAGGAGAAGAGATATATGATTTTGTAGAGAGGCTATTCTTTCTGGAGGAAGCCTTAGAATTAAGCAACGCGTATCCAATTCTGCTCCTATGAATGAGATATGCTGTGATGGCTGTAATACAGATTTTTCGAAATTTACGGAAATTCCGAGATGAACACAGAGTTCTAGTGTGTAATCCCTGGCCTGAATCATTCGACGCTCGGTGGTGGCAGTAAGGAGCCAGTCGTCCAGATACGGAAACACCTGGAATCCTAGGCGTCTCAAGTGAGACGCTACCACTGCCATACATTTGGTGAAAACCCTGGGGGCTGAGGTCAGACCAAAGGGCAGGGCTTGAAACTGAAAGTGACTGGCTCCCAGCCGGAAGCGCAAGTGATCCCTGGATGCCCTGGCCATTTTGATGTGGTAGTACACATCCTTTAGATCTATTGAGCACATCCAGTCGTCCTTCTGTAAGAATGGAAGGATCGATTGAAGCGTGACCATCCGGAACTTTTCTTTCTTGACGATGGTATTGAGTTTGCTTAGGTCCAGAATTGGTCTCCAGTCCCCTGTCTTTTTTGGAACTAAAAAGAACCTTGAGTAAGTTCCGAATCCTCTTTGGTCCGCCGGGACTGGTTGGATGATTCTTTTTTTTCTAGCAGCTTTGAAATTTCTATAGCTGCAGGGTCTCGCAGATGGGGCGGCACATCTGGGAGTCTTTTCTGCGGAAATGGGGGCAATAGGAACGGAATTCTGTAACCTCTGGTAACAATGCTTTTTACCCAATTGTCTGAAGTAAGACTTTGCCAGGCCTGAGGGTATAAAGCTAAGCGACCCCCGACTGCCTCCAGAGCAGGACAGTCGGGCCTCCTCTCAGGAGTAGGTTTCCCAGGGAGTGTATCCCTGTCACCTTGGTTTTGCAGACCCCCTCTGCCGCCAGGGCGACGTCTTCCACCTCTGCCCCCCCCCTCTGCCTCTAGAGGGGGCATCACCCTGTGTGCCTGGGAAAGAGCCTTGGGGTTTTCGAAACCACATTTTTCCACCAAGTTGCCCTTTGGGGTACGGTCTGGATGGGGTGGAAAAACGGACTCCGACAGCAGACAGAGTCTTTCCCTGTTGCTCACACCGGGTAAGGGTCTCCTTTACTTTTGGGCCAAAGAGAGTGGCACCGTCAAATGGGGCGTTAGTAAAGGAAGACTTGAAGGCTTCCGCAAAGGAACATAAGCGCATCCAGGATTGTCTACGAAGAGCAATCGCTGAAGCCACAGCCCTACTCGATCCTTCGGCTGCATATGAAATGAGCCTCATGGACGAGTTCACAATAGATGCAAGGGTATTGAGTTGTGCTGTAACTTTCTCTGAGACAGCAGCATCTGTAGTACCCTGGAGGGCATCTCCCAACTCTTTGATTAGATCCCTCTGTAACCGTGTGAAATGGGTCAAATAGTTCAGCGATCGCATGGAAAAAGCCGCTGAACTAAAAATGCGCTTCCCATACCTGTCCATAGTCCTAGAATCTCTGTTAGGCGGATGGACAGATGAGGAAGATTCAGACAGCTCCTTTTTAGAGGCCGCTGCCACCACCATAGCGTCCACTGGAACTCCTTTTGTGAGATAAGCCTTGTCTTGAGGGGCAGTAATATATTTATTAGGCTTTCTAGGGACTGGTTCCACTGTGTCAGGTGTCTCCCACGCCCTTCGAGCAATCAGTTCCATCAACTCATCGAAGGGCGGAGTGACCCAGGAGGAGGAAGGGCGAGCACCGAATGCCTTCAGCAAGACTGACTCATCCTCAGAAGGGGGTAGGGCTTGCCAATCACCTCTCTGTTTTAGGATCTCCAGGATGTCAGAATAGGAGACATCCTCTGAGGGTGATTTCGGGGACCCTTCTGACTCATCTAAGTCAGTGTCCGATGTCAAGGATTCTTGTGGAGAATCCAAGTGTCTCCTCTTACACAACCTTTTCCTCGGAACTTCCTCGGGGGGGGCATCCGATGAAGCCTCCGAGGAAGAGGGAGCTCCCTATGGGGGCGGCTGAGACACCGGTGCTCGAAGCTTTGACGTAGCCGTGGGTGCAGAGGAGGATAAAGTACAGTTTTGTACCTACCATAAATGTAGATGTTCGAGGATTCCATTGCTGCAGTCCTGACTATTGGGTATAGTCCGCGTCCCAGTCGGCCCGAATACCAGAGTATAAGGCTGACGTCGGTCATGGCGCCTTAGACTGACGTCAGTACGTCAGGGTACTAATGCGCATGACCGACGTCATTTCCTCAGTCTTTTCTTGCCCCAGATGTCAGAAGACCCAAAAAGACAAGTCCCAAAAAACCTGCACCAAAAAACATGTACAATATATACAACAATATATACAAAAATATAAGCATGTAAACTCACCTACACAACCACCCCTAAACACAGAGGGAAGGAGGAGTAGAATTGGACTGCAGCAATGGAATCTCGAACATCTACATTTATGGTAGGTACAAAACTGTACTATGTTCTTCGTCTTCCATTGCTGCAGTCCTGACTATTGGGTAGAATCCCAAAGCAGAGGAAAGGGAGGCTGGCAAATTATAAGGAAGTAGGAGCTGATAACATGCCTTGCAAAACAGCAGTGGCAAAACCAGCCCTAGACTTAGAGTAGATAGGAAGATGATAATGCTTAGAGAAAGTATGCACTGAACTCCAAGTAGCTGCTTCCAAAATATCCTTAGTTGCCACCCCTTAGAAATGCTGTAGAAGTGGCAGTAGCCCTAGTGGAATGAGGCCTAATCCCAGCTGGAATCTCCTTGCCATGATGGGAATAACAAAATGCAATGCAAAAGCCAATCCACCGAAATAGTTTGTAATGACACAGGCTTGCCCTGTGAACTCAAGGCAAAAGAAACAAACAACTGCTGAGACTGCCTAAAATCCTTAGTCCTGCTTAAATAATATCTCAATTGCCTGTGTACATCTAAAGTGTGCAAAATCTTTTCCCTTTATTTTGGGGATCTGCATAAAAAGTAGGCAAATGAATAGTTTGGTTTAAAGCCACACTAGAAACCACCTTAGGCATAAAGGAAGGATTAGTGCGTAATGATACCCTATCCTTATGGAAAATCAAAAGGCTCTACTGCCATAAGGGCCTGCAACTCAGACACCCTTCTTGCAGAAGTAATGGCCAACAGAAAAGCAGTCTTCCATGACAAGTATTTCAACTCAGCAGTAGCCGCAGGCTCAAAAGGTTGTAGAGTAAGTTTTTCCAACACAAAATTGAGATCCCAAGCAGGAGTAGGAGCTCACGTGGGGGTCTTATATTCTTTGCCCCTCTAAGAAACTGCTTGAACAAAGGATGCGAAAACAAAGGTGGGTCACAATCATAATGAGCTGAAATTGCTGCAGCATGAATCTTAATGGAAGAGAAGGACAAACCTTTGTCCAATAACTCAGTAAGATATTGAAGAGCCACACTCAAATTAGGCTCAGAAATCTCCAAATTCTTTGCTGTACTCCAAAATAAAAATCTCTTCCATTTGTCTACACCTTCCTTGTACTAGGTCTTCTAGCTTCCATAATCACATTTAAAACTTGCTGAGGAAGTTGAGACCTGCTGTGCTTCAAGAGAGAATATGCCAGGCTGTTAGATGAAGAGAGTGAAGCTTGACATTGAGCAGATGACCATCCTTCTGAGATAACAGATGAAGAATCAGAGGTAAAGGCCATGGAGGCTTCCTTACCAGACTCCGTAGTAGTGGATACCAGTGTTGCCGAGGCCAATCTGGAGCTATCAAAATCATCCTTGGCCTGTCTCGTCTGACCTTTAATAATACCTTCGGAAGAAGAGGCAGAGGTGGAAAGGCATAGACATGAAGGTTTTTCCAACTGAAAGACAGAGCATCCACTTTCCAAGCTGTGTGATGAAACCCCTTTGTGCAATACTTTGGCAGCTGGTGGTTTAGTGGAGAAGCGAACAGATCTATGTCTGGAGTTCCCCATGACACTGTCAATTTCTGAAATACATGAGGATCCAGTGTCCACGCGTGGGGATCCATGATTTGTCTGCTTAACACATCTGCTAGGAGTTCTGTGCTCCTGGCAGAAACCTTGCCTGAAGAGTTAGTTGCAGGCTTAACGCAGTCTCCCATAAAATCATTGCTTGCCTGCATAGAGGATAAGAATGTGTTCCCCTTGCTTGTTGATGTACCACATGACAGTTGTGTTGTCTGTTAGAATCAACACCTGTCCTGGAAGAAGTAACTCCTTGAAAGCCATCAATGCAAACTGGACTGCTAACATCTCCTTCATGTTGATATGTAGATGCTGTAGTCTGGCAGGCCACTTGTCTTGTATCCACTTTCCATTCAGATGAGCTCCCAAGCAGTGTCCGAGGCATCTGTCGTTAAAATCTGACTCGCCTCTGGCCGGGTCACAGAGAGTCCCTTGTTTAGGTGACATTCCTGAGCCCACCACAAGAATTCCTTTTGAAGGCAAGGTATTATTTGAATGACAGTGTCCAAATCCTGGCAGTGCTGTGTCCATACATTTTTGAGATACCATTGCAGCTTCCTCATATGCAGTTTGGCATTGGGAAGCACCAGAATACAAGATGCCATGAACCCTAATGCTTGAAGGACTGTCCTTGCAGTCAGCACGGACTGATGAGATAGTTGATGGAAGTAAAGTGACAGACTCTTTTGTTTGTCCGGGTTAAAAGGCCATCTGGGCTGCTGTATTCAGTCTTACACCCAGAAAGCACATGTCTTGAGAGGGTACTAGACTGGACTTTATTTCGTTCACAGAATACCCCAGGCATCTTAGCACTGCTATGACATATTCCAGATGCTGTAGAAGGTCTTCCTTTTCTTGAGCCAGAATCAGGCAGTCGTCCAAGTAAGGATAGATTTGAATGCCTTGAAGCCTGAAGTAAGCTATCACTGGAGCCAGAACCTTTGTGAATACTCTGGGCGCAGTAGATAAGCCAAAGGGCAATGCAGAGAACTGATAATGAAAATCTCCAGTTCAACCGCAGATACTTTCTGCAACCTAGCCTTATAGGCACATGAAGGTAAGCTTCCTTGAGATCTAAAGTTACCATCCAGTGATCTTTGCCCAGCAGAGGTAACAGTTGTTGTAACGTCAACATCTTGAACTTGGGAATGTCCAGATAAGTGTTGAGGATAGATAAATCCAAAATTGGTCTCCACTCGTTCCCCTTCTTTGGTACTAGGAACAGTCGAGAATAACATCCAATGCCCCTTTCTGATACAGGGACTGGCTGAATAGCCCCTATCTGGAGTAACTGAGAAACTTGCTTGTGAGCCTCTTTTCTTTGTGGAGGAGGAACATCTGGCATGCCTTTGAAAGGGGGCATTGTGTGGAAATAAAATCTGTAACCGTGATGAATGATATCCAGCACCCATCTGTCTTGAGTGATTAAATCCCAATTTTCTTTGTAAAGAGACAGTCTTCCTCCCAAAGGAGCTGCCAGACGAGAATCCACTGGCAGCTGAAAAGGCAGGTCATTGGGTCTGCTTACGAAAGGACTGACCCCTGCCCTCACCAGAAGTCTGAGCAGGTGAACTCTCTGATCTAGGCCTAAACGAACCTTGAGCCCTGCCCCTACCACGTCTAGACCTACCCCTAGACTGGGAACCATAAGCAGGATATGTCCACCCCTTAGCAGGCCAATTTCTACTAAACTTGGGCTGCACCTGCAAAAATCTTTAACAGTCTGCATAGACTTAGCTTTGTCCTCCATTTTCTTTAAAACTGCTTCCACAGGCGGTCCAAACAACACATCAGACTGTAAAGGAGCATCCAAAATCCTGGTCTTAACATGCTCGCTAAATTCTGATCCTTCAACCAGGCATGTCTGCGAAGAACAGAACTAGTAGCAGCCACCCTCGAGGAGGCCTGAACAGCATCAAAACCACACTGCAAAGAATGCTTACCCACTTGTTCAGACACATGAACCAAATCCAGCAATTCTTTACACTCAATACCTTCCGCCAAAGCATCCACCTTAGATTTCAATTGTGAAAGGAGATAAATCTGATATTTTAGCATATGAAACTGACAATTCAACGCCTCATGGCTAGAGTGGAAGAAGTATACTTTCTTACCCCACCTATCCAAAGCCCTAGCCTCTTTATCAGAGGGTACAGGATTTTTAACCACAGAAGCTTTAACACCTTTAGGCCCCTGAGAAACAGTTTCTGGGTCCGCCTAGGACTCTTAAACAAATACTTATGAGCTCGGGCACCCTATAATACCTATCAGGCTTAACAGGAGCAGGAGGCAAGGAGTCAGGGTTCAGGAAGCCTCTGCAAAACATCCTCCACCACATTCAACACAGGAGGAATAGCTAAGGGCCTATGCTGGGGTAAAACAAGAATTCCCTAAGCCTTTTCCTGAATCAGAGTAATCCTGGCCTTCCCATTTAAAGTGCTCCTCATGGAGTGAAGAGTCTCTGAAAATGAAAAATCCTCAGGAGGAGAAGCTGTAGGAGTGGAATCATCCACATCAGAATCAGAATAAGTAGGAAACTCTTGTAAGTCTTCCACAGAAGACTCTGAAGCCTGTGAACACTGTTCAAAACTATCAAACTCCTGTTCCACCTAGGCCTCTTATCAGGCGGGGCATAGAACCTCTAATCAGAGTAATCAAATCTTCTGCCATTTTAAGCATATGTTTCTTAGGCACAGAGCCCAAATGCTAGGAGAAGCCCCCACAGAAGCTGAACTTGGCCTACCTCTAAAAGAAGCTTTGGCAACAGAAGGAGAGGCCCTACCTTGGGAAGAGAGGGAAGAACAGTTACCTGAGAAGCCCCTCAGCCTGGCCTACCTCCTGAGAGGGCACATCCTGTAACAGTAAAGTATCTGCCTGAGACTCCATAGAGACTCCTGGCAAAACCTCTGGCTCCCCTGAGCCTTCTAAAGAACCGACGTCCGGGACTGCCCGTTCCTCACCCCTAGGCTTCACTGTTTTGTCCTTGCGCTTCTTGGATGAAGCGGGCGTCGGATCATCCGACGGCATATTATAATTGCAACGCTTCCCAAACACTAACCTAGCACAATCTAGCCTCCTCTTAATAGTGCGCTTGTTAAATCTAGCACAAGAGCGGCAACCAACAACGTCGAGCTCAGGCCCTAAACAAGGTATACACAATGTATGATAATCCCTATGCGGTATCTGCTTCCCACAAGAAATACAGTTATTCAGGTTTTCTGACATCCGGTTAAATACTGAGGCAAGAAAAACCAAAACAACGGGTTACTTAGCCAACTCTGTTTCGGTCTGAAACTCCGGTTCGAAAATCTCAGAACGCCAACCTGCACTCGCAAAATTGCTTCTGCATCGGACCATGCGAAAAGACTGAGGAAATGACGCCGGTCATGCGCGTAGTACCCTGACGCTGACGTCAGTCTAAGGCGCCATGACCGACGTCAGCCTTATACTCTGGTATTCGGGCCGACTGGGACGCGGACTATACCCAATAGTCAGGACTGCAGCAATGGAAGACGAAGAACATCGGACCCTTATGGGAAGAAGAAGCTGTTTCTGCTGAAGTGGTTGTCTGAGTCGACAACACCTTCCTCATGAGGTCGAAGGCCCCCGGGTCCCGAGTCGAGGAATCCCTCGGATCCAAAGAAAGCAGAGGGATCCCCGAGACGGGGACCGAGGGCATCGACCCCGAGGACGGAGCTGAGTCTATCCGAGCCGAGGCACCGAGAGGGAGAGTCAGAACCAAAACATCGGTCCGACTCTCCGTCCCCGAACCAAGGATGGATCGTCGGCTCCGCGATTCCAATAATGGGTCCGTCGGAGTCGAGGTGAACGGTGCTGACCGAGAAAAAGACTGTTCCGGCACCGAGAGCTCCACGATCATCAGATCAGCCTCTCCCGGCTCCGAAGACTGAACAGGTCTCGGAGGAGGAACAGATGGAGATAAGGGAAGGCCTTCGAGTCTCGACACCAACTGGGAAGAGACTGAGATGAGTTTGGACAAGGCCGTATTCTCCATTAATTTCTGCACCACGTGGTCTACATCGGTGTCGGAGAGGAACCTAGAAGAACGCGTCAAAGGAATCAAAGACGGAGCCGACCTCAAGAGCACAGGAGGTGGAAGCTCCGTCACCGGTTCCAAGACTCGAGGCTCGGTAACAGACAAAAGTTCAACACTCGGCCCCGAGGTCTGTGGAACCGGTGAGCGAACTTTAAATGAAGAGCTCGAAGCCGATGACATGGGCTCTGACGTCTTCGATTCCTTCGAGGATTTAGATGTCTGGTCCGATGCATCCAGAGCCTCTTGGAATGCAGGCTTCAAAAAGCCTCTATCCATGTGTTTCCTGCGCCTATCTGTCATGACCCTTCCACTGAAAGAATGACAAATGGAGCAGTCTTCTTGCAGATGGAGAGGGCCAAGACAGTAGACGCAGGAACTATGGTTGTCTGTGACAGACATTTTCTGTCCACATTGGCACCGTTTGAAGCCTGACTTAGCTTTCTCTGACATAATAACAATAAAGGTCAAATCCAGTAAGACTATACAGCACACAGTCTTGAACAGACAGTAACAGCCAACAATAATGTCAAAGCCAGTAAATTCAGTCAAATCCGGTAGTTTGTCAAATCCAGTAGTAGTTTTATAACTTATATAAGTTCTATAAGTCTTATAAGTTTTATAAGTTTAGAGGGTGGGGTAGGCCCCGAGGGAACTAACTTATTAAATATATATATATATATATATATATATATAATGCATCAAGAAAGCCCTCGACTCACTACACACACACACACAAAACTTAAAGGTAAACTAGAAGAAAAATTATCTAAAACTGTTAGATAAAAGTAATCTTATCTGTCAGGTGGTCCGAGCTCATCAAAAATGATGCGAACGTTGCAGCGGCAAACTAGATCTGAGGTAAAGGCAGAGGGGAATTGTGGGAGATAGGTTGGTCTCGAGCTTCTTCTCGATGCAGAGCTTTGCCAAGCGTCCGACACGGAGCCGAGGATCGGCTCCAAACCCAGGTGTAAGAACAAACAGCGAGATTGAACACTCTCACATCATCGGTTCGACTCTCGGTCCCGGAACCAAGGATAGATCGTCGGCTCCGCGATTCCGGTAATGGATCCGTCGGAGTCGAGGTGAACGGTGCCGACAGAGAGAAAGACGGCTCCGGCACCAAGGGCTCCACGATCATCAGATCTGCCTCTCCCGGCTCCGAAGGCTGAATAGGCCTCGGAGGAGGAACAGATGGAGATAAGGGAAGGCCTTCGAGTCTCGACACCAACTGGGAGGAGACTGAGATGAGTTCGGACAAGGCCGTATTCTCCATTAACTTCTGCACCACACGATCTACATCGGAGACAGAGAGGGGTCTAGAAGAACGCATCGAAGGAATCGAGGATGGAGCCGATCTCAAAAGCACAGGAGGTGGAAGCTCCGTCACCGGTTCCAAGACTCGAGGCTCGGTGACAGACAGAAGTTCGACACTCGGCCCCGAGGTCTGTGGAACCGGTGAACGAACTTTAAACGAAGAGCTCGGAGCCGATGACATGGGCTCCGACGTCTTGACTCTTCGAGGATTTAGATGCCTGGTCCGATTTATCAAGAGCCTCTTGAAAGGCAGGCTTCAAAAGGCCTCTGTCCATGAGCTTCCTGCGCCTATCTGTCATGACCCTTCCACTGAAAGAATGACAAATGGAACAGTCTTCTTGCAGATGGAGAGGGCCAAGACAGTAGACGCAGGAGCTATGGTTATCTGTGACAGACATTTTCTGTCCACATTGGCACCGTTTGAACCCTGACTTTGCTTTTTCAGACATTATCAAGTATATAAAACAGTCAAATCCAGTAATGTTATATATATCTAAATATATATATCTACACAGTCCTAACAGACAGTCACAGCCAAAAAACACTAAGGATGGTACCACAAGTATATAGTGTTTAAGTCAAATCCAGTAGCAAAATCCGAAGTTACTGGGTGGGGTAGGCCCCGAGGGAAACTAACTAACTATATATATATTAATATATGTATGTAAAAGGTTAAGAAACCCTCGACTCACTTACACACACACACACACACTAAAGGTCTTAAATTGAAATTAGAAGAATTTTCTAAGTAATCCTAGAAAAAAAAGGATATCTTATCTGCCAGTTGGTCTGAGCTCATCGAAAAAGATGCGAACGTTGCAGCGGCAAACTAGATCTGAGGTAAAGGCAGAGGGAATTGTGGGAGACAGGTTGGTCTCGAGCTTCTTCTCGATGCAGAGCTTTGCCAAGCGGCCGACTCAGAGCCGAGGATCGGCTCCGAACCCATGTGTAAGAACAAACGGCAAGATTGAACACTCTCACATGGACCATTTTTTTGTAGGCCAATTTCTACTAAATCGTGGTGGTTGTACCTGCAGAAAAGCCTTAACAGTTTGCATAGATTTAGCTTTTTCTTCCATTTTCCTTAGTATTTCCTCAGCATTAGTACCAAATAACACATCCTTTTGTAAAGGAGCATCCAGTAATTTAGCCTTGGCATGATCAGGCAGGGTTTGTTCCCTAAGCCAAGCCTGTCTACGAATGACTGATCCTGTAACTGCAGCTCTACTTGAGGCCTCTAGAGTATCATAACCACATCGCAAGGTGTGCTTACCCACTTGTTCTGCACTATGTATCATATCTTGCAACTCCTTCAGATCTGGTTGTTCAGGTTGTGACATTTTATTCTTTAATTGCTGATATTTAAGCATATGGAACTGACAATTTAATGCCCTCATGGCTAGAGTGGCCGAGGTATATACCTTTTTTCCCCACCTTTCTAAGGATCTAGACTCTCTTTCGGAGGGTAATGGATTCTTAGCAGTAGAGGCCTTCATTCCCTTGGGACCCTGAGAAATGGTTTCTGGGTCAGCATTATGGCTTTTGTAAAGAAATTGGTGTGAGTTAGGAACTCTGTAGTACCTATCAGGCTTGACTGGGGCTGGAGGCAGGGAATCCGGATTAAGGCAAGCCTCCGAATAAACATCATCGAGTATGTCCAAGACAGGAGGTATCGCCAGAGGCCTGTGCTGGGGTAGTAGAAGAAATTCCCTAAGCCTTTTCTTTGAATCTGAAAATCCTGGCCTTCCCAATGGAAGTGTTCCCTCAAGGTATGCAAGGTTTCCCCGAATGAGAAATCCTCTGGGGGGGATACAGAAAGAATGGACTGTTCTGCATCAGAATCTTCAAAAGGGGAGTACGAATGCTCCTCTTCATCAGAATGTTCTGAAATAATGGAGCCCTGGTCAGAAGAGGGAGATTCTTCCTCCACTCTGGGTCTCTTGTCCGGTGGGGGTTGTGAACCCCTGATAAGAGTAATTAAATCCTCAGCCATTTTGAGCATCTGCTTTTTAGGCATGGGGCCTGTAGATGGGCCCTGTGCAACAGGCCTCTGGGAGTGCATGGCTGATTTAGACTTAGTAAAGGCTTTGATGGAAAAGGAAGAAGAAGGTCTGAAGACACCATGGGTGGAAGTAGATCTGTCCACATTAAGAGGTTCAACACTCACCGTGGCTTCGGTGGCTGTAGTCAGGGTGTGGGCCGAGGAACCTGCGGTCTCGGGGTACAGAGGACACCGCCAGAGAAGCGTCGCCGGTAGTCAGGGGCTGCGTAGGCGCCTCACAGAGAACCGGACTACGTGTAGCCGGTCTTGGCGTGGTGTCGGTTGAGACCGCGGGCCTCGCGTGTCGGTCTTTGTCCTTGCGTTTTTTGGACAAAACGGTAGTCGGAGTCTCCGACGACATTTTATAGTTAAAAGCTTTACCGAAAAAGTGCTGGGCGAACTCCGCCCGACGCTTAATAATACGTTTATTAAAGGTAGCACAAAAGCGACAGCCCGAGACGTCGTGGTCTGGGCCTAAACAAGGTATACAGAGGGAATGGAAATCCTTATGCGGTATTTGCTTCCCACAAGAAATACAATTGTTAACTTTGTCTGACATCGGTCTGAGGCAAGAAAAGTTTCCCCAACGGAGCACTTAGCTTTAAAGAAGACTTCGGTTTCCAAATTTTCGTAATTTCAGGAGCTGGCCGACCGGCACTTGTGAACTGCTTCTGCTTCGGGCACCGCACGGCAAAAAAGACTGAAGAAAATGGCGTCGGCCGTGTCTTATATACCCCTGTCGCTCTGACGTCAGGGAAGAAGGCGACAACAACTGACGCCGGACCTAGACTTTGGAATTCGGCCGACCGAGGACCTGCCCGACGGCAGGAGAACCCATATGTAAGGACTGCAGCTGTATGCACGATGAACATCATGCCGGAGGGATAGATTCCTGTCCCATAGACTTCCCATACTCTGGAATAAACTACCTATCTATATCAAACAAAGCTCCTCATTAGCACTCTTCAATAAAAATCTTGATGATTGGATGGGAAATAGGAAATTCACCCCGGGGATCAACTCTGTGGCTCTGCTCGACAGTGGCGCATGAAAATAATTTTCTTGGGTGTCAAAAGCCAGGGTACCTTTTTGGCTGGGCTTGTATAGGCCCCAGGGCCAATAGCCTAGTACCTACCTATGAACCTATAAACAAGGATATAGGGAATCTACAAACTCTGGATCCCACACAGTTTGGTTTTGTGAAGGGTAGATCATGCTTGCTCAACTTGGTTTACTTCTTGGAGTCAGTCACCAGAGCTGTGGATGAAGGCAATGTGGTCCAAACAGCCTACCTTGATCTGGCCAAGGCCATTGATACCATTCCCCACTCAGGAATCATAGAAAAAAGCACTAAGCTAGGCATCAACCCCTGTATCACTAGGTGGGTTGCAAACTGGCTCACAGATAGAACCCACAGTGTGAAAATAGATTTCTCCAAGTCAGACTGCTAACCAGTCACGAGTGGAGTCCCACAGGGATCGGTCCTGGGTCCTCTTCTGTTTGGTATCTACTTCTCAGAAGTCCAGTCCAACACAAAGGGACTCTGGCTGACAATGTTTGCAGACGAGGAGGGAGCCATTATTAACTCTCCAAGTCATGTTGAGATCATACAGAAAGGCCTCACTGAGACCAACGACTGGTGTCAGAACCATGACCTTAAGCTCAATGCCAAAAAATGTGTTCCCATGAACTACCACATTGATGGTATCCCACTGAACACAGAAGGCGTTATAAGAGATCTGGGAACACAGGTTGACAGCAACCTCTCTTTTGACCACCACACTGCCACTGTGGTCAGAAAGTCCTTATATGTGGCACATCTCATTACCAAGGGTTTTGCATTCAGGAAGAAAGAGGTTATTGTCTCCCTCTACTCTTCCCTCCTTAGGCCAATCCTTGAGTACAATGCCCCATTTGGCATGTACCTCACTAGACACCTGCAGCAACTGCAGAGGCCACAAAAGTACCTCACAAAGAGGATCCTAGGCCTTAAACACTTGTCCTATATGGACAGACTCAAAAAACTCCAACTATTCTCTGTCTCATATCACCTACTTAGACGCGATCTCTGCTTGACTTACAAAGCCATGTCTGACCCAGCTCTGTTAGAAATGCTACATCTAAAGAAATCACAATCCCTCTGCACCACACGCTCCAGAGACCTCAACCTCATTACCACAATTAACAGAATGTGCTGGAGGGACAGGTTTATAGCCCAAAGACTACCCATGCTATGGAATAGACTTCCCATACATGTCAAACAGAGCACCTCACTGGCCCTCTTCAAGAGAAATCTTGATGACTGGATGTGTAATAGAAAATTCATTCTGGGGATCACTCCAGTGGCTCTACTCGACAGAGGCACTGGAAACTAAGGTTGGGTGGTATGATGCCAGGGTAATCCTACGGGCTAGGCTTGTAAAGGCTCCAGGGCCATTAGCCTAGTACACACCTATGAACCTATGGGAGCTGACAATATACAATCTGGTCTTTTAGGAATTGATTCGATGCTATCAGGAATCTTCCAAGCCCACTGTATGATCAGCTTAATTAGATCATCAGCAGGCAGAGCGATCCAAGAGGTAGATGGTTGAGCACGGAAAGCCTTCAGATATACTGACTTCTCCGAGAAAGGTTGTTGTGAAGTCCAGCCACCCCTCTCTCTGTTTAAGGATCTCTCGAATGTCACAGAAGGAGACATCTTCTGGGGGAGACTTTGGGGAACCTTCCCCTTCATCAAACTCAATATCTTCAGTGCAAGACTCTTCAGGGAGTCCAAGCGCTTCCTCTGCACTTTTTCTTCCGGGGCATCTTCAGGTGAAACTCAGGAGAAGTGAATGAAGAGGACATAACCACCATTGTTGCATCCTGAGGTCCCGGTGCCCGCTGTCCTGGGTCAGAGGTTTGTGGTACCTCAGGACGAGAGGTAGAACCGAGGTGTTGTTCTGATTTGAGAGGGATTGACTGCAAGCCCGTAGAGGACAAGGCCTTCTCCATGGCACAGAAAGCAGCGCCCCCCCCCCATAGAGGAATGGGAGCCTGGAATTGAAATAGACTCCTTCAAATTCATGTTTCCATCCCACACTGAGGTAACCGCTC
Source organism: Protopterus annectens (assembly GCF_019279795.1). Classification (NCBI taxonomy): domain Eukaryota; kingdom Metazoa; phylum Chordata; order Ceratodontiformes; family Protopteridae; genus Protopterus; species Protopterus annectens. Next base: position 691,029,376 of record NC_056733.1, read on the forward strand.
CTGAACCTGAAGCCAGAGTCAAACTTATGCGTGCCGAAGCCCCGTAAAGCATGGATGGCTCCAAAAGAACTGATGTCGATCCATGCTCCCCGGAACTGACAACGAAGCTGTGACCCTGAGAGGTCTCCAGTTCCAACAGAAACAAAGAGCTCAGGGTAGTCATCAGCACCAGAGACAAGGCTCTCACAGGTGCCTATACAGTCGACACCAGGGATGTCAGAGCCAGGACCTCCGAATGCTCAGCTGGAGTTGGAGAAGGAACAAGAATCGGGTGAGGCGCACCTAAGGTTCCAGAGCCAGAAGTGCTAGGAACCAATAAAGTAGCTAATCCCCTCGCTGCCAGGAGCTGGTCCACTAGCCTCAAAACATCGGTCTCCTTGAGGATCTTGGTGGAACGGACCAAACAGACCGACAGGGATCGGGATCTATCCAAGAACGGACTTGGTGGTCAGTCTACAAAAGGGTCCACTCTTGGAGAGTAGACTGTACGAGGCAAATCCTTGAAGGAAAACTCCTTCAGTTCCGAGATCAGTGGAACAGAGGAAGTAAAATAGTAGAGGAAGATGTAGGTGCTGGAACTGGTGCAGAGGTTGGCACGGATGATGGCAACTTCTTCTCAGTCACTTCCACTAAAACTGTGGGAACCATGGAAGACTTCATCTTTTTAACAGGTGGTTCCGACTAATGTGTCAGAACCGAGCAGCTTCTCTTTGGAAAACTAATAACAATCTTGGAAATTCCAAACATTCCTTATCATAGCTAGTTTTTATCAGTCCTTTTAAAATTAACTTATTTTTCCCCTCTATGAGAGCAAGGTGGCTAAAGCCATGACAGATGGCAACATCTTCCTGAAGATGAACTGGGCCCAAGCAGTAAGCACATAAGTCATGTCCATCAGAATTCGGTAGTTTATGGTCATGCGTCTGGCATTTCTTGAAGCCAGAAGTGCAGAATTTTAATTATATATATATATATATATATATATATATATATATATATATATATCAGGGTAAATTTGGATATTTTTCTGCCTGCAGTATGCAATGGCTGTAGCCAGGCATTCTGTGAATACCCTGGGCACAGTAGATAACCCAAAGGGAAATGCAGAGAACTGATAATGCATAGATCCTGCCCCGAAACGTAGATATTTCCTGCACGATTCCGTGATGGGGATATGCAGATAAGCTTCTTTTAAGTCTAGGATGACTAACCAGGAATCCTTAGCTAGCATAAGGAGAAGCTGTTGCAGGGTAAGCATCTTGAATTTTGGGACCACCAGGAAGGTGTTGAGAATTGAAGGATCCAGGATTGGGTGCCAAGAGCCCTCTTTCCTGGGAACCAGGAATAGTCTGGAGTAGAAACCCTGACCCCTTTGTTCTACTGGAACTGGTTGAATAGCTCTGATGTTGAGCAGGGAAAGAACTTGGTTTTGAGCCTCTGCCCACTGGTTTGGAGGGAGGTCTGGAAACCCGCTTGGGGTTGGAAGTGAATGGAAATAAAATTTGTACCCCTGGGATACAATGTTGAGGACCCATCGGTCCTGAGTGACGGACATCCAGTTTTTTGCATGAAGGGCAAGTTTTCCTCCTAGGGGCACAAGCAATTGGGCAGGGCTGGGAAGTAGAGTTGAGAAGTCATTGTGAACATTTTCCATAGGGATGTGGCTTACCATTCCCTGTTTTAGGCGTGGGAGCATTCCATTGCTTAGATCTCTGCATACCCTGAGACTGTAGTCTGGATGGTCTGTTTCCCCTGGGTCTTGCTTGGGAAGGCCTGGAGGGGGCTGGAAAGGACCAGTGTTTTGAAGGGCAATGCCTACTGAATCGAGGTGGTTGCACTTGTAAGAATTCTTTAACAGTTTGCATAGATTTAGCTTTTTCTTCCATCTTTTTAAGAACTTCTTCTACTTTGGTGCCAAAGCATCCTAGTAATTTGTATTTGACATGATCTGGCAAGGTCTGCTCCTTCGGCCAAGCATGTCTTCTCAGTACCGAGCCAGTGACTGGAGCCCTGCAAGATGCTTCTAGTGCATCAAAACCACACTGCAAAGTATGCTTACTAACATGGTTTGCAGAATGCATAAGCTCTTGCAAATCTTTATTTTCTGTACAATCTGGAAATATTACCATTTTTTGTTTAATGAGTTCCATAATATGTTGCTGGTACTTCAGCATGTGAAACTGGCAATTCAATGCCCTGATAGCAAGGGTTGCAGAGGTATATACCTTCTTACCCCATCTGTCTAAAGTTCTGGAATCCAGTCCGAAGGGGTAGGATTTCTGGCTGTAGTAGCCATAAGACCTTTAGGTTCCTGGGAAATGATCTCTGGATCAACAGTAGGATTCTTGAAAATAAACTTGTTGGAATCAGTTACTCAGTAGTACCAGTCAGGTTTTCTAGGGGCCGGAGGTAAGGTGTCTGGAGTAAGACTAGATTCCATGAAAACATCATCCACAACATCCAGGACAGGGGGAATAGCTAAAGGCCTGTGCTGAGGTAGCGCTAAAAATTTTCCGAGTCTCTTTTTGGACTGAGGATAGTCTTGGCATTCCCAATGGAAATGCTCTCTTAACGTATGCAAGGTTTCACCAAAAGAGAAATCCTCTGGAGGGGAGAGAGAGGGAATGGATTCCTCTGCATGTGAATCCTCATAGGCTGATAAGGGCATGTCCTGATAATCAGAAAGGTCAGAGTCATCGGACTCCTGGTCTGTAGAATCTGAAGGCAACCGAATTCTTTGTCTCTTAGCAGAGGAGGGCTGGCTTCCCCTAAATAGTGTTATAAGGTCTTCAGCCATTCTAAGCATTTGTTTTTATGGCATGGGGGCCTGAGCATGCGCTTTGGTCTTCGGTTTTCTAGGCATAGTGTGTACTCTGGGCCTAAGAAACTCGGTAGTTTTGGCTAAAAAAGTCATCTGTTTGATTCGAACATCGGTAGGTCGGAAAACCCTCAGAAGCCGGTGCCTGCACAGAGGCTCTGGACCCATCCAAGGTAGAGACATCCGCTGGTTCCATAGTCGAAGAAGCATATCGCGGCATACCGGAATCCGAATGGGTCCCTGCAGAGGCCTGCGAATCCACAGAAGCGGTCATCAGGGGGTGCAAAGGCGCCTCACTGGAGTACCGGCGGACTGGCGACTAGCTTAACGGAAGCTTCGTTGGCAGTTTTGGACCTATATGGTCTTTCTCTATCTTTATCCTTATGTTTTTTTGGAAGATTGGTAGTTGGATGGCTTAACAAAGCCATTTTGGAATACGGAGATCGAGAGCGAAAGAATTTAGCAACAAAAATAGCCCAACGACGAATGGTTTGGGCGTTAAACAGGGCACAAAACCGACAGTGAGGGATGTCGTGGTCTGGGCCTAAACAGGTGACGCAGTAAGAATGAAATCTCTGTGAGGTATTTGCTTTCCACAGGCAAGATAATGGTTAACTTTTTCTGACATCGGTTAGAGCAAGAAAAAAGGATCCCCAACAGGGTACTTAGCTTTAGAAGACTTCAGGATTGTCAGCTCGAAAAACAAAAATTTCAGGTAGTGGCCGACCAGCACTTGCGAACTGCTTCTGTATCTGGCTCCTCCTCGGCAAGAAATACTGGGGTAATGGCTGCCTGTTTTTATACCCCCTGACTACCTGGCGTCAAGGAAGAAGCGGCAGCATCCGAAGAAATACTAAGACTCTGGTATTCGGGTTGACTGAGGGCTACCCGCAGGCAGATAATCCTAGTATAACTGCAACAGTGAAACACAAAGAACATCACTTATTCAGAGGTCTTGATGAGAGCTGCATTTATATACAGTGGATATAAAAAAAGTTTACGCATCCCTGTTAAAATGCCAGGTTTTTGTGATAAAAAAAAATGAGACCACAACAAATCATTTCAAAAGTTTTCCCACCTTTAATGTGACCTATAACCTGTACAATTCAATTGAAAAATAAATAAATCTGTTAGAGGAAAAAATAAAAAACATACAATAAGCTGGTTCCTAAGTGTGCACACCCTTAAACCAATACTTTGTTGAAGCACCTTTTGATTTAATTACAGCATTCGGTCTTCTTGGGTAGGAGTCTATCAGCATGGCACATCTTGACTTGGCAATATTTGCCCACTCTTCCTTGCAAAAGTACTCCAAATATGCCAGATTACGAGGACATCTCTTGTGCACAGCCCTCTTCAGGTCATCCCACAGATTCTCTTTTGGATTTAGGTCTGGGCTCTGGCTGGGCCATTCCAAAACTTAAAATTTTCTTCTGCTGAAGCCATTCTTTTGTTGATTTGGATGTATGCTTGGGGTCATTGTCATGTTGAAAGGTGAAATTCCTCTTCATCTTCATCTTTCTAGCAGACGCCTGAAGGTTTTGGGCCAAAAGTTACTGGAATTTGGAACTGTTCATAATTCCCTATACCTTGACTAAAGCCCCAGTTCCAGCTGAAGAAAAGCAACCCCAAAGCATGATACTGCCACCACCATGCTTCACTGTGGGGATGGTGTTCGTTTGGTGATGCGAAGTGTTGTTTTTGTGCCAAATGTACCTTCTGGAATTGTGGCCAAAAAGTTCAACCTCGGTCTCAGACCATAACACATTTTCCCCATATGCTTTTGGGAAACTTGATGTATTGTTTTGCAAATTTTAGCCGGGCCTGGATGTTTTTCTGTGTAAGAAAAGGCTTCAGTCTTGCAACCCTACCCCACAGTCCAGACAAATGAAGAATATGGGAGATGGGAGATTGTTGTCACATGTAGCACACAACCAGTACTTGCCAGAAATTCCTGCATCTCCTTCAGTGTTGCCGTCGGTCTCTTGGCAGCCTCCCTGACCAGTTTTTGTCTTGTCTTTTCATCAGTTTTGGAGGGACGTACAGTTCTTTGCAATGTCACTGTTGTCCCTTATTTTCTCCACTTTTTGATGACTGTCTTCACGGTGTTCCATGGTACAGCCAATGCCGTGGAAATTTTTGCACCCTTCTCCTGACTGATACCTTTCAACAATGAGATCCCTTTGATGCTTTGTAAGCACTCTGCGAACAGGTAGTTATATACTTACCATAACGATCGATGTATGTGGTCCATCTCGCCTCACATTCTTTACTTACGGGTTTGGAGCCGAGAATAGACTCCAACTCGGCCAACTTATTTTCTAGCACAAAGTCTCTAATTGGCTGGGCTAACCCGGTATCTCAAGATGCACCTCACCCTAGCCCCAGATCTAGTTTGCAGCCATCCTAAATCACACCCCACGCACATAACTGCCACTGGAGGGAGCTCCAGCCTGAAAGGAAAGAAAAAACAACTGACATTGAAGGGTTCTCAGAACCAATTTTCCTCCAAATCCTATAGGAAGGGGGCAGGTGGGAAGGTACGTAAGAATGTGAGGCGAGATGGACCACATACATTGATCGTTATGGTGAGTACATAACTACCTGATGTTATGTGGTCCTATCTCGCCTACATTCTTTACTCAGGGGGCAGCATCCCCAGCACCTCTACCCTGGGCGGCTCATACGAAAATACTCCTGAGAACCGTGGAACCAAAGGAAGCCCGGCCCCTAGAAGCCACGTCCAACTTGTAATGAGTAATGAAGGTGTGCGGAGAAGCCCAAGTGGCCGCAGCACAAATATCATCCAATGAAAGCCTAGCATGGTACGCTACTGATGTAGACACTGCCCTGGTAGAATGAGCTTTAACGGGAAAAGGTAAATTTCTGCCTGCTGACGAATAGATATAGGAAATACAATCTTTGATCCATTTAGAAACTGTGCTCTTGGAAATAGGACAACCTGTTCTGTTTTCTGAGAAGGACACAAACAGTTGATCAGACTTCCTAATATGCTTAGTCCTGTGCAAGTAGAATCTTAGTTGTCTGTGCACATCCAACTGGTGAAACCTAAACTCTGCTTTATTGGAAAAGTTCGGAAAGTACACCGGTAACTCGATAAACTGATTCAGATTAACGGTGGATGACACCTTCGGAAGGAAGGACGGGTTAAGTCTTATGGAAGGTCAAATACGGAGGCTTAATGGACAAGGCTTGAATCTCTGATACTCTTCTGGCCGATGTAATGGCTATCAGGAAAGCCGTCTTCCAAGATAGAAATTTTAATTCACAGGTGGCAGCCGGTTCAAAGGGCAGTGAAGTGATGGCTTATAACACAAGGTTTATATCCCATGGCATGACAGGTTCTGAAACCGGAGGGCGAAGTAACCAGGCACCTTTCAAGAAGGCCTTACAAAGTTTATGGCCCATAAGAGAAGGCTCGTAAGATGTATGAAAGTTGGAAATTGCAGCCAGCTGCACCTTAATGGTAGCAGGCGCAGAGCCCTGTCGGAAAAGCATGGCTAAAAAGTCTAAGACCGACGGAATTGGGGCTGTGAAGGGGTCAAAACCTCGGGCCTGAGCCCAAATGGAGAATCTCTTCCATTTGCTGCAATAAATCCTTCTGGTGGAAGACTTATGAGACGAAGACAAGATGTGTACCACCTCAGGTGAAAAGGAATGTCGTCTAACTAGTGATGGAAGTGGAGCAGCCAGGCTGTCAACCTGAGGGTTCGCAGGGAGGGGTGGAGCTGTCCTGACATATGAATCAGTAGGTCTCGCACTGGGTCCAGAGTCCAAGGGCTGTCCACTGCTTACTGCTGAAGAAAGGGGAACCATACTTGTCGAGGCTAGTGTGGAGCAATTAGAATCATCCTGCATCCCAAGGATATGGCTTTCTGAATCACTCTTGGTAACAGAGGAAACAGAGGGAAAGCATAGATCAGATTGGGGGGCCAATCGTGGACTAGAGCGTCCCTGGGTGACTCCCCCTGTGGGGGGGATCAGTGTGAAGTACTTACTGCATTTGGCATTGAGAGGGCTGGCGAAGAGATCGCAGCAAGGCTGACCCCACCTGTTGAAAATTTGAACTGCCACTCGGTCGTTCAGGGACCACTAGTAAGGCATCAGAATAGTTCTGCTCAGCCTGTCAACTATCACGTTGGTCTTTCCCGGAATGTGCGTTGCCACTAAAAACCGCTGGGAAGACACTGCCCAATGCCACACTTGCATGGCCTCTCTGCAGAGGGGATAAGACTTGGTTCCCCCCTGCTTGTTCAGGTACCACACCACGGACATGTTGTCCGAGTGAAGTGCAATCGTTCCCCAAGGAAGAGAGCTTTGGAGTTCCCGCAATGCTAGTAACACCGCTCCCATCTCTAGAACACTGATGTGCAGATGTACCTCGTGATCTTGCCACGTGCCTTGGACCGTCCTGCCAAGATAATCCCCCCCATCTGGGAGGCTTCCGTGGTCACCGTTGCTACTGGAGATGTAGGAATCAAGCTCCTCCCTTTGTCCAGATTGGTGGAGCATAGCCACCAGAGGAGGTCCTGTTTGCAACGTTCCGTGAGAAGTATCAAGTGGGAAAGAGGAAGTTTCTGAAAGGACCACTGGGCCGAAAGGAGCCACTGTAGGATCCGCATGTGTAACCTGGCTAGAGGCACCAGCATGATGGTGGCAGCCATGGATCCCAGAAGCTGGAGAACTAACCTGGCCTGAACTCTCTTGAGGGGCAACAATGCGTGAATCTGAGACTGCAGCACTCTTATTCTCTATTGTAGCAGGAAGGCCCGCATTTGAATAGAGTCTAGCTTGGCGCCTATAAAAACAACACACTGTGAGGGCAGCAAGGCAGACTTTTCCCAGTTCAAGGTAATTCCTAGTTGGTGACAAAGTGTAATGGTAGCCTCCCTGGCTTGAATAAGGAGATGCCTGGTGGGGGCAGTGAGAAGCCAGTCGTCCAGATATGGAAACAACTGGAATCCCCGACTTCTCAGGTGAGCCGTCACCATTGCCAAACACTTGGTAAACACCCTGGGTGCTGTGGTGAGACCAAAGGGCAGGGCAAGAAACCGGAAGTGACTGGCTCCCAGCCGGAAGCGTAAATGAGTCCTGGATGCCTTGTCCATCTTGATGTGGTAGTAGGCATCCTTGAGATCGATGGAGCACATCCATACTCCTTTTTCCAGCAAGGGAAAAATGGATTGAAGAGTGGCCATTCGGAACTTGGACTTTAGAACGTAGTGATTCAATCGGCTGAGATCCAGAATGGGCCTCAGGTCCCCTGTTCTTTTCGGCACCAAAAAGAGTCTTGAGTAAGTTCCTGATCCGATATGGCCTGAGGGGACTGATTGGATGACTCCTTTTTCTAGCAGCTTTGAAACTTCTGGTGCTGCTTGATCCTGTTGACTGGGTGGAACGTCCAGGATTCTTTTGACTGGAGGGGGTGTTGATAAAAAGGGGATGGTGTAACCTCCGGTAACTATTCGAAGCACCCAACGATCCTGAGTGATGCTTTCCCAGGCTTCCGGATGCAACGAAATTCGGCCCCCGACTGGCTCCAGAACAGCACAGTCAGGTAACGCCTCAGGAACGCTGAAAGGAAGACCCGCAAAAGGAATCACGGTCTCCCGAGCTGCGGGGGACGCCTCTGCCTCTAGGACGGCGTCTTCCAGAATAATTTCCCCCTCCTCTGCCTCTGGAGGGGGACTCACCTTGAGCGGCAGGGAAAGACCTCTGTGACTTCTTGAACCACATTTTCCCTCCTCTCTGAGCCTTGGGGTAAGGCCTAGAAGGAAGAGAGAAACAGGCCCCTACGGCAGAAAGGGTCTTCCCCTCCTGTTCGCATCTGGTGAGGGTGTCTTTCACTTTGGTCCCAAAGAGTGAGGACCCATCAAAGGAGGCGTCAGTGAAGGAAGACTTAAAGGCCTCCGCGAAACGACACAGGCGCATCCAGGCTTGCCTTCTGAGAGCTACATCTGAGCTAGCTGCCCTACTTGCCCCTTCGGCTGCATAGGATATGAGCCTCATGGACGAGTTGACAATGGAACCAAGGGTAGACAACTGGGCGTTAACAGTCTGCGCTACTGCCTCAGGCATGTTACCCATCAGAGTGTTTCCTAGCTCCTTAAGGAGATCTCTCTGGAGCAGAGTAAAATGACAAAGATAATTCAGCGACCGCAATGTAAAGGTCGCTGAAGACAGGGTACGCTTCCCATACCGGTCCATACACCTGGACTCCTTGTTAGGAGGATGGACGGAAGAAGAAGCCTCTGCAACTTCCTGCTGAGTGGCTGCCGCCACCACCAAGGCATCTACGGAAACCCCTTTGGTCAGGAATTCTTTCCCTGGGGGTGCAGAAAGAAACTGATTTGGACGTCTGGGCACCGGTTCCATGGAATCAGAGGTCTCCCACACCCTTTGACAAATCAAATCCATGAGTTCATCGAAGGATGGAGACACCCAGGAGGCGGAGGTTTGAGCTCCAAAGGCCTTGAGGAATACAGACTCCTCCTCAGAGGGGGTCTTGGAAGGCCAGTCGCCTCTCTGCCTCAAAATCTCCAGGATGTCGGAGAAAGAGACATCATCGGAGGATGACTTAGGGGACCCCTCAGACTCCTCGAGGTTGGTATCGGAAGTGAGGGACTCGTCCTGGGAGTCTATGTGCTTCCTCTTGCACGACTTCTTTCTAGGGGGCTCCTCAGGCACCGACCCTGAGGGGCCCTCAGAAAGTTGGGGACCACTCATGGGGGTATCCTCAGACCTTCGGGCTCTGCCATCCACGGACAGGGGTGTGTCAGAGGCTCTAGCCGGGGTGTAGGGGGAAGGAATGACCGATCCGGGTGATGTAACTGACGATCTGGCCAGTGCGCTCCTCATGGCCTCGAAGGCAGGTCCCCCCGAATCCGAGACCACAACCGGAGTCAGGGTTCCCCGAGCCGAAGCACCGAGAGGGAGACTTGGAACCGACAAGAGTCCAGAGGTATCCCCCTCGGGTCCGACTGAGGAAACCAGAGTACCAAAACCAGAGGACAAAACCGACATGGTTGGAGCCGACGTCGGCTTCGATAAACTTGCAAGGGATATCGGAGCCGACACGAGAACATCACTCAGCGCGGAGCACTCTGGCTCCAACGACACTGGGGTGCTCGGAGGAGGAATCATCGGTACAAGAATATGGACTGGCTCTGGATCCGACTGGGCCGGAGCCGAGAACAATTTTGCTAACACTGGCGACTGCAGGAGCCTCTGGACCACCCTATCCACATCCAAATCAGACAGCCTAGAGGATTTGGAGGAAATAGAGGGAGATCGGGATCTCCTACCCGGAGACTCAGGCCTAACACTGGGTGACCAGCTCCGAATAGGTTCCAATAATATCGGGGCCGAGGTCGACTCCAGTACAACGGATACCTCCTGTGGCCCCGAGGACAATGGAGCCAAGGAGGCAGTATCCACTTTCAAAACTTTCTCCAGGGGCTCCGAAGGGACAGATGGAACCAAAGATCTTTTCTTGGCCTTGGAAGTCTTAGACTTAGTACTAGAAGAAGAGTCTAAGGACTCCTCAAAAGAAGGTTTAACCAGGCCCTTCAAAATCAACTTATGTTTTCTTTCCTGCAGTACCCTCGGGCTAAAAGCGTGGCAAAAACTGCAGGACTTCTGCAGGTGAATAGCACCAAGACAAAAATACAGATGGACATCTTGTAGCCACATTTAGAGCATTTCTTAAACCCAGAGGGTTTATGCTCTTTCTGCTCTTTAGACATAATAGTACACAGCACCCACTCAACCAACAACTACAGACACGAGAGGAAGGTGGGAAAACCAAACCAAGAACAACCAAAGAAACTCTAATTTAAACGTTTCTTTGGTGCAGCAAGGAATCTAACTACCGACCAACAAAAACACAATTTTACACAAAAAAATAACCACATCGGAGAGGACTAGGTCCTCTAATTTAAACAGGCCTAGCCCACCAAAAGAGGGATACCACAAAAAAAAAAAAAAACACAACTTGCTCGCACAGTACACTCACAAAGAAAACTAGCTATTAAAATAGCTTTTTACTAGAAACAGACTGCTAAATAGTTATGAAAAGTATAGAAAGGGTACTTAGCCACAGCCAAGCGAGACCACATCCTAACTCTACGAGCGGCAAACAAGATCTGGGGCTAGGGCGAGGTGCATCTTGGGATACCGGGTTAGCCCAGCCAATTGGAGACTTCATGCTAGAAAATAAGTTGGCCGAGTCGGAGCCGAACCCGTGAGTAAAGAATGTAGGCGAGATAGGACCACATAACATCCATGGCTTTTGCTGTGGAAGGCAACTGAGTAAATGGCAGGAAAATCCCTACTAGGACAGCTGAACTTTATTTGGGGTTAATCAGAGCCTCTTTAATTGATGGCAGGTGTGTACCCAAGAAGACTGAATGCTGTAATTAAATCAAAAGGTGCTTCAACAAAGTATTGGGTGTGCAAACGTATGCAACCAGTGTATTGCATTTTTTTTTATTTTTTTTATATTTTTTCCTTAACAGATTTGTTTGTTTTTCAATTGAATTGTACAGGTTATATGTCATATTAAAGGTGGGAAAAGTTTTGAAATGATTTATTCTGGTCTCATTTTTTTATATCACAAAAACCTGGCATTTTAACAGGGGTGTGTACACCTTTTATATCCATGGTATATTGTTTATATTTTGATTAATGAGTTGTTGACTTGTTTGAGGCCGATATTCAGTGGAGACCCATAGAGAAAAAATCAAATTAAAGAAGAAAAGTACAGTTTTGTACCTACCATAAATGTAGATTTTCGAGTGCTAATACAGCTGCAGTCATAACAGATGGGTTCTCCTGCCGTCAGGCGGGTCCTCGGTCGGCCGAATTCCAAAGTCTAGGTCCGGCGTCGGTTGTCGTCGCTTCTTCCCTGACGTCAGTGCGACAGGGGTAAAAAGGAACCAGCCGACGCCATTTTCTTCAGTTTTTCTTGCCCCAGATGTCAGGTGCCCCCAGAAGGAAGGCAATACATAAATTTGTGTAATAATGCAGTACAATATAATCAAAATACAGTAGTTGCAAGCAAATACATCATAAATGAAAACCCCAATCAGGTTGTATGAGGATGTGTTAGCCTATAGGCCTGTCCCAAGAGGGGAAGGAGGGAGGGAAACCTGGACTGCAGCTATATTAGCACTCGAACATCTACATTTATGGTAGGTACAAAACTGTACTATGTTCATCGTACATACAGCTGCAGTCATAACAGATGGGTAGAATCCCAAAGCTAAGAAAGGGGTGGTAGGCACTAGGTGGAACCAGGAGGAGCCAAAATGCCCTGCAAGACTGCAGTGGCAAAGTCTGCTCTAGATTTGGAGTATAATGGTAGGTTGTAGTGCTTGGAGAAGGTATGCACAGAACTCCAAGTGGCTGCTTCCAAAATATCCTTGGTAGGAACTCCTCTGAGGAAGGCTGCAGAGGTGGCTGTGGCCCTGGTGGAATGAGTTCTAATGCCTGTAGGCACAGTTTTGCCATGAAAGGAATAGCAAAAGCGTATGCAGTGGGCTATCCATTTTGAGATTGTCTGTTTGGAAATTGGCTTTCCTTGAGCTCCTACCGCATAGGCCACAAAGAGCTGTTCTGATTTTCTGAAAGGCTTTGTTCTGTCCAAATAATAACGCAGTTGTCTGTGGATGTCCAAGGAATGTAGTAATCTCTCCCCTTTGTTTTGAGGATTAGGATAAAAAGTAGGTAAATGTATGGCCTGATTTAAAGCTACCTTGGATACCACTTTAGGCATAAAGGATGGGTTGGTTCGTAAGGAAACTCTGTCCTGATGGAAGATGATAAAAGGCTGGACAGCCATGAGAGCCTGTAGTTCTGAAACTCTACGAGCTGAGGTGATAGCCAGAAGGAAAGCTGTTTTCCAGGACAAATATTGCAAATCTGATGAGGCAGCTGGCTCAAAGGGAGGCAAGGTCAGTTTTTCCAGAATGAAATTAAGATCCCAAGCAGGTATTGGTTGTTTACTTGGAGGTCTTAAATTCTTAGCCCCTCTGAGGAACTGCTTAAGAGAGGGTGAGAGAATAAAGGTGTTGTATTCTGCAGAAATGGCTGAGGCATGGATTTTGATGGAGGAGAAAGAAAGTCCACCGCTTAGCAGTTCAGCCAAATATTGTAGCATTTGAGGTAAATTAAGTTTTCCAGGATCCTGGCCCTTTTTCTCATTCCAGACACAAAAACGTTTCCATTTTGCGGAGTAAGCTTTTCTAGTTGATGGCCTTCTGGCCTCCAAAATGACATCCTGCACCTCCTTGGAGAGTAGGGCCTGCTGTGATGCTAAGGAATTTTCCATGCGTCTAGATTGAGTGTTTTTAGCTGGCTGTGAAGAGTTTTGAAGCTGTGCTGAGTCAGAAGAAGAGGTATTAGAGGCAGGGTCCATGTTGGGGAATGCGTCAGGCTCCTCAGGAGTGGGTACCAGTGTTGCCTTGGCCAGTCCGGAGCAATGAGGATCATCTTTGGTCTGTCTGCTCTGGTCTTCAATAAAACTTTGGGCAGCAGAGGAAGAGGTGGAAAGGCATAAACTGTCCTTGATGTCCAACTGAAAGAGAGAGCATCCACTCTCCAGGCCTTTGGATGGAAGATCCTTGAGCAGAATTTTGTCAACTGACGATTTTTATGGGAGGCAGAGAGATCTATGTCTGGCCTTCCCCATTCTTGGATTATTTCTGTAAAAACTTTTGGATGCAATTTCCATTCATGTGGATCTGTCATATTCCTGCTTAGGTTGTCTGCCAGCGTGTTTTCCTTGCCTGGCAAGTACTGTGCTTGTAGTTCCATGTGTAAGTCCATGGCCATGTTCCAAAGTGACATGGCCAGTCTGCATAGGGGGTAAGAATGTGTTCCTCCCTGCTTGTTTATGTACCACATAACTGTGGTGTTGTCCGTTCTTATCAATAGTTGACCTGGTTGTAGAAGGTCCTTGAAAGCTATAATAGCATTTTATTACTGCTAGCATTTCTTTTTGATTGATGTGAAGGTGCTTTTCTTTTTGGGACCATTTGCCCTGAATGCACTGATCTGTCATGTGCGCCCCCCAGGCGTAGTCCGAGGAGTCTGTTGTGATGACTTGATTTGCTTGAGGCTTGCTGAATGGAAGACCTGTGTTTGTTTGACATGCTTGAGCCCACCACAGAAATTCCTTTTGCAGACATGGAATTAGTGGTATTACTGTTTCCAAACTGTGGCTGTGTTGAGACCATATGTTTTTCAGGTACCATTGTAGTTTCCTCATATGCAGCTTTGCACATGGGATTAGTACGATGCAAGATGCCATGAATCCCAGAGCCTGCAGGATTTTCCTTGCATTCAGCCTGGTGCAATTTGCTAGTGTTCTGAAGTATTGAATTAGTTGCCCCTGCTTCTCTGGCGTGAGGTAGACCATCTGGGTGTTTGTGTCCAAATTGGCACCCAGGAAAATTATCTTCTGAGAGGGTATTAGCCTTGATTTCTTTTTGTTGACTGTGTATCCCAGAGAGTTCAATAACATTATTACATAAGCCAGATGTTTCAGAAGAATGTGCTTGCTGTCCACTTGGATCAGGCAGTCGTCCAAATAGGGGTATATTTGTATCCCTTGAAGTCTGCAGTAGGCAATTACTGATGCCAGGCATTTCGTGAATACTCTGGGAGCAGTAGATAAGCCAAAGGGCAATGCAGAGAATTGATAATGGGTTGAACCTGCAAGAAATCTGAGGTACCTTCTGCAATTTTGTCTGATTGGGACATGCAGGTATGCCTCCTTGAGGTCCAATGTTACCAGCCAAGACTCCTTGCCCAGCATGGGAAGAAGTTGCTGTAGAGTGAGCATCTTGAATTTTGGTACGAGTAGAAATGTGTTTAGGATGGATAGATCCAAAATAGGTCTCCAATCTTTTCCCTTCCTTGGCACCAGAAATAGCCTGGAATAAAACCTTGACCTTGTTCGTGCGTAGGTACCTCTTGAATAGCTTTCATGTTTATGAGATCTGTAATTTGCCTTTGTGCCTCTGCCCTTTGATTGTGTGGCAGGTTTGGCATGCCTCTCATTTTTGGAAGGGTGTGAAAATGGAATTTGTAGCCTCTGTTTATAATGTCCAGGATCCATTTGCCTTTTGTGACAATATGCCAATTTTTTGAAAATAATGCCAGCTTTCCTCCCAAGGGTGCTGCCACTTGAGCCTTGTTTGGCATGCAAAGGGGAAAGTCATTGGGTTTGTTTTCTGTATTGCTGTGCATTGTCTTCGCCACCTCTTGATGCTGGAGGTTGCCATTGTCTGTCTCTATATGATCCTTGAGATTGTCCTCTGCCCCTTCCGCGTCTGTATCTACCTCTTTGGGGCAGGTTTGGCATGCCTCTCATTTTTGGAAAGGTGTGAAAATGGAATTTGTAGCCTCTGTTTATAATGTCCAGGATCCATTTGTCCTTTGTGACAATATGCCAATTTTTTGAAAATAATGCCAGCTTTCCTCCTAAGGGGGCTGCCATTTGAGACTTGGTTGGCATGCAAAGGGGAAAGTCATTGGGTTTGCTTTCTGAAAGATTGCGAGTTGTCCTCACCACCTCTTTGTGTAGGAGCTTGCCATTGTCTGCCTCTAAACGATCCTTGGGATTGTCCTCTGCCCCTCGGGTGCCTGTATCTGCCTCTTTGGGGTCCGTCTGTGGCAGGAAAGGACCAGTTTTTGGAAGGCCAATTTCTACTAAAACGTGGGGGTTGAACCTGTAGAAATTCTTTCACAGTTTGCATTGATTTAGCCTTTTCCTTAATTTTCCTTAATACCTCCTCAGCATTAGCACCATATAGTACATCCTTTTGAAGAGGGGCGTCTAGTAATTCAGCTTTGACATGATCAGGCAAGGCTTGTTCCTTGAGCGAGGCATGCCTACGTATGACTGATCCTGTAACAGCAGCTCTACATGAGGCCTCTAGAGCATCAAAACTACATTGTAAGGTATGCTTACCCACTTGTTCTGCACTATGCATCAAATCCTGCAACTCCTTCAAGTCTGGTTGTTCAGGCGGTGACATTTTACTTTTCAATTGTGATAACAAAAACTGTTGGTATTTTAGTATATGAAACTGACAGTTTAAGGCCCTCATGGATAAGGTAGCCGAGGTATATACCTTTTTTCCCCACCTTTCTAAGGATCTGGAATCTCTCTCGGAAGGCAATGGATTTTTAGCAATGGAGACCTTAACTCCCTTGGGGCCCTGTGAGATGGTTTCTGGGTCAGCAGCATGGCTTTTGCATAGAAATTGGTGTGAGTCAGGGACCCTGTAGTACCTGTCAGGCTTAACTGGAGCTGGAGGTAGAGAGTCCGGGTTAAGGCAGGCCTCCGAGTAAACATCATCTAGGATGTCCAAGACAGGAGGTATAGCCAGAGGCTTGTGCTGAGGAAGCAAGAGAAATTCCCTGAGCCTTTTCTTGGAATCTGAATAATCCTGGCCTTCCCAGTGGAAGTGTTCCCTTAAGGTATGCAAAGTTTCCCCAAATGAGTAATCCTCTGGGGGGGATACAGAAGGGATGGACTCCTCCGCATCAGAGTCTTCAAAAGGAGAGTAAGAATGTTCCTGATCATCAGAGTGCTCTGAAATAATGGAGCCCTGATCAGAGGAGGGGGAATCTTCCTCCACTCTAGGCCTTTTGTCCGGAGGGGGCTGAGAACCTCTGATAAGAGTAATTAAATCCTCAGCCATTTTAAGCATCTGTTTCTTAGGCATGGGGCCTGGAGATGGGCCCTGTGTAGCTGGTCTCTTAGAGTGCATGGTTGCTTTAGGCTTTGTAAAATCCTTGATGGAGAAAGAAGAGGAAGGTCTGAAGACACCTTGAGTGGAGGTGGACCTGTCCACATTCTGTGTTTCAACGCCAAGAGTGGCTTCGGTATCTGTAGTCGGGGTGTGGGCCGAGGAGCCTGCCACCTCGGGTACAGGAGACACCGTCAAAGAAATGTCGTCGGTGGTCAGGGGCTGCGTAGGCGCCTCACTGAGAACCGGACCACGAGTAGTCGGCTTTGGTGTGGTGTCGGTAGAGGCCGCGGACCTCGTGTGTCGGTCCTTGTCTTTGTGTTTTTAGACAAAACCGGAGTCGGAGTATCCGACGACATAGTATAGTTAAATGCTTTCCCAAAATAATGCTGGGCGAACTCCGCCCGACGCTTAATAGTGCGTTTGTTAAATGTAGCACAAAAGCGACAGACCGAGACGTCGTGGTCTGGGCCTAAACAAGGTATACAGAGGGAATGGAAATCCTTATGCGGTATTTGCTTCCCACAAGAAATACAATTATTAACTTTGTCTGACATCGGTCTGAGGCAAGAAAAGTTTCCCCAACGGGGTACTTAGCTTTTAAGAGGACTTCGGTTTCCAAATTTTCGTAATCTCGGGAGCTGGCCAACCAGCACTTGCGAACTGCTTCTGCTTCGGGCACCGCGTGGCAAGAAAGACTGAAGAAAATGGCGTTGGCTGGTTCCTTTATACCCCTGTCGCACTGACGTCAGGGAAGAAGCGACGACAACCGACGCCGGACCTAGACTTTGGAATTCAGCCGACCGAGGACCCGCCTGACGGCAGGAGAACCCATCTGTTATGACTGCAGCTGTATGCACGATGAACATCAATATTTTTGGGAAAATATGTAGTACAGAAAAGCAGCTCAGAATAAATCTGATACATGCATTACAGCAACAGTAAAATTTTGTACATCAGTACAGTAACTAAAATACATAAGGTAATAAAATAATTAGCTTCACAGATAAAACTATTTTTAAATGGCAACACTAACCATGTAAGCTACACTAATACTTACATATGTAAGTTTGTGCTTTGAAAGACTGGAGGAATCCATACATGCTATGTAGAAGTGTAAATTGTTCTTAAGGAGACGTTCAGTATAGTGTGTTGTGGAAATTCATAGTTTCGTCACTGTACTTACATCTGGGTGAATCAAGTGCTGTGGCGCAACTGTATCCTTTTCATTCCTTACTTACCTGTGTTATTTATGTATTACTTTGACAAAAACTTTAAGTTTTTTTATTATTAAACCATGTCCCAAATAGATTTAGTGCATCTCCCCAGACATCACCTTAGGACAGTATGAGGTGCTTCCATAGATTTTAAATGGGCTTGCCACTACACATTCATGATAGTGTGCTCAATGAAGTCTAGATATGCACCTCACAGGTTTCCCTGTACTGATGTCATTGAGGTTTTTAAAGTCAGTATATTCTCTGTGGCATGATCACTGGAAAAGTGCAAGTTTTACAGTTTTTTTTTTTTGAAACAAAAGCAGAGGCTAAAAGCATTCTATGCCTAGGACAGATTCATGTACAGAGATGTTTATCATAAGTGTTACACCAGGGAATACTGGATCCTGTACAAACTACCTAGTATAACACTATATTACTTAAAGACAGTATAGTCCCACATGGAACCACTTCATCAGTCCATAGGTATACTGCAGACAATGTTTTGAGTTTGGCACCAATGGAAGTAGATAATGCAGAAGGAGAAAAAAAATGCCTACTCCTTTACAGATTGACACCTTACATTTGTCAGTGGAAATTAATCAATCAAATGAGATCCTTCAGCCCAAATTACTATCCATCTCATTTTCAATCTTATCCCTCAACCCCACCCCCAACTACTACCACTCCCCTCAGTTTTGGTGTTGTATGCAAATTCTAATCCAAAGTTCCAGGCAAACGTGCAATGTACTAATGACATACAGTAAGTGCAAAGTGCAATCACTCAAGTCCAAATTGCTTTGATTCATATAATGACACTGTGGTATCTTAGAAAATTTCCCACACTCTGAGATACATACATCCCAGAATTAGTATGAATAAAAAGTGGGGTGTGGAGAAGACAGACTTTCAAATGGGATGGGACTGCTAATTTCACATTTTGAGTAGGAATCAGAAAACTTTCAAGCACCAACCACTATTGCACTTAACCGCATAACGTTTTGCCAAGGAGCTTTTAAATCCTATTACTAACCTTCAATTTATATCTGAAATATACTTGACAGCAGATCCAAGAACAAACACTTATCACACACACACACACACACACACACACACACACACACACACACACACACACACACACACACACTTACGGATTTCTGCTACCTTAGATGACTCTACTCCAATAAATCACTCTTTGCATAACAGCTTCCACACATATTAGTACCCCAACCTCCAAACCATTCAGCTTCCCCAGCAGCCTTCCTCATGATGACATCAAGAATCTCTTGCTGAAATTCAGGCATTCCCCTTCACTACAAGCGAAGAACAGATCCAGAACATTCCCGCTAGATGTCCCAGTACTAACCCATGTGACTTTATACTTTGTCTTCCTTCAAATGCCAATGTTCTTTAATAAACTTTTCTTGATCTACAGGCCCACTGATTTACTTTTCCATGTATTTCTATATTTCCACTTCTTTCCCTATGCTAAGACCAGTTCTCTTTTTTTCTTTCACAAAATATTTACTTGATTAAATTAAACTAAATTTATACCATTGCCTGATGTGTTCCCTTGCACCCCTCTCAAGATCATCTCAGTCCCAAACTCTCTCTCCACCACATATGTCAAGAAGCTCCCTGCAATATTTAATCCCCTCAAACATCTTTTTAAGTCTAATCCTGCTTTGGCCCTTCTACCATCCCAGACGGACTTCTTTCTCACTTCGTCATACATCCTCTCCTCTTCATGTCTCCAGTACTCTTCTGTGCTTTACAGGCTTCTTCCTTAGAATTTTTTTAAGGACTTGCCTTATAATCATCTTCAAATGTTGTATTATTTTTGCTTCACCCTTCCTACTCATCACTACTCGAGTATCCTTTCATATAATCACACCTTTTTGGCTTTACATCATTCATGTACATCCTCCACCTTTCCCCTGCCCTGGTACTGAAAATTTCCATGTAGGCTAAAGAACATAGGAGCATACTAGTCAAGCGATCAATGGGACTATCGGATGCCTAACCATATACATCTTTAAGGAGACTTTTTAAGCACTTAATAGTTCTCACCTTTCAAATTAAGCAGAAGTGTACACAATAATCCTGGTGTAAATGTGTGTCTACCCATCCAGTCATCAAAACTAGCCTTTAAAGGTAGCAGAGGAGGTACTTTTTTGGACCTGTAGTGGTACCTTAACTCAATGTATTCCTAATCTAAGGAATAAGAAACTCCATCTCTAGTGAATCTTGTTCATTTGTTATTGTACATTTAGGTCCTTAGAGGAGTTATTTGTTGAGCCACTTTTTTTGCAAATAAATAGGAGGTGAAATAGGACTGGGTCTTTCATAGAGCGAAAAGCAAGACATAGGTAACCTTGCAACAATCTGTAAGCTACTGGGTATAAGGAGAGTCATGCTAATCCATCTAGGTAGTTGAAAGATTTAAGACCTTTAGCTACCCGAGTTAGAAATCTTTGGGGCCTTTCCAATTGAGCAATACGCTTGTATTTGTACATACCAAAGGGGGTACCGTATTCAATGATGAATCTGATAAGGAAAGAGAACAGCAGTAGGATAACTTCTTTGGATCTTGAAGATATTCCCTTGGAAGTCAACTAGCCAAGTAGAAGGATTTCCAGACTATGGCGAAAACAGGATGCTCTAATGCGAAAGAGAATTATCCACATAAGTGGATCCACATAAGGCATGCGTCTGGAGCGTTTCTTCCCGGGCCTCCTTTGAAAATAGGCTCTGTCCTAGTCTGACTTTCCAGGTCAACAAATGATAGATAAATAAATAAAAGTAAAGAGGTCTCTTTATTATTTATTTTACATTTCTTGACCGGGAGTAGTCCAACTGAGCTAAAAAAAGACCTTTTTCAGTAAAGGCCTGGGGGGGGAGAAGCCCCCAAAAATAAAAATATTATACAACAGAATGTAAAGAGTACCAGAAGCATGTTACAAAAAGGATGAGAGAGTCAATTATTGAACAAGTGTTAACAAAATTAAAAACAACCAAGCAAATATATTACAAGTCATCATTAGATATCAGGTATGTGATGAGACATATCTGAGCAGTATAGTCTTATTGAATTAGTACAACAGGAATTTTAGCAAAAATGTCAGGGAAATGGTTTTGTTGGGATATATAGGAAGGGAGAAAGTTAAGCTTAAGACTTAAGAAGAAATCAGGTTTGGAAGAGGGGGATGCCAAGGCCATGGGGAGAAGTGATATAAACCATAAGTGTGGAAGATAAGAGTCTTATGACTGTATCTGTCTGAAGAGGATTACAATTTATGACATATGAGGTGGGAGGCACATTTTTTCCTCATGTAGTCAGATACATCATGTACATACACATTCTAGCCCTTGCTGAAGCTGTTTTGCATCAGTGAAGGAGTAGATAAAGTACAGTTGTGTACCTACCATAAATGTAGATGTTCGAGTGTATTCACTGTTGCAGTCATTACACTTGGGTTATCCTGCTGGCAGGCTACCTGCAGTCGGCCTAAATTCCAAAGTCATGGTCCGGCGTCAATTGCTGTCGCCACTTCCCTGACATCAGTGCGCCAGGGGTATAAACGATGCAGCCGACAACATTTTCTTCAGTTTTTCTTGCCCCAGATGTCAGGTGCCCCCAAACTGGTAGGCTAAAAATTTTATGCCAATAAGTATGCATGCAATAACATAAACATTTCCTTCATCTACAAGCAAATACACCACATAGGTTGTATAGGATAGAGAAGTACAGATAAGTCCCAGCAAAGAAAAAGGGAATGGTGGGTGGGTAACCTGGACTGCAACAGTGAATACACTCGAACATCTACATTTATGGTAGGTACACAACTGTACTACGTTCATCGTGTTTCACTGTTGCAGTCATTACACTTGGGTTGAATCCCAAAGCTGAGGTAGGGTGGCTGGGTGTAAATAGGATTAGGAGAGGCTATAAGGCCCTGCAAAACTGCAGTGGCAAAGCCTGCTCTGGATTTAGAGTAGAGAGGTAAATGGTAGTGCTTGGTGAAAGTGTGCACTGAAGTCCATGTAGCAGCCTCTAAAATGTCTTTGGTTGGTACCCCTCTGAGGAAGGCTGCTGAAGTGGCTGCTGTTCTGGTAGAATGTGGCCTAATGCCCTTAGGAATTGATTTGCCATGTTGTGAATAACAGAAACGAATGTAGTGGCCTACCCATTTCGAAATAGTCTGCTTTGAGATAGGCTGTTAGAAAAATATGTAATAACATATGTGTGTAATGCTTATTTTAAATAAGGGAAGATTAACACGTTTTTATTCTATATGCAGCATTAGTTCTATTTGAAACTGAAAACATGCTTTTCTAAAATTGTGCTTTCTGACACACTGCAAGATGCACTCTCACCTAGTTTGCTAGCATAGCAAAATACATGTTTATGCTTTGGAAATGTATTGGAAAGAAGGTGATTTTCTGCTAGGTCAGGAAATTAAATGGAGAATAATAATAATTTCTGTAGATCCATTCATTATGTACAATAAGCTCTGTTCGTGCTAATGAAAAAGTGCACAAGCTGCAAGAAAGTTAGATACTATAAACAATGAACTGCTTCAGAAATCTGTGCTTGCATTGTGCTTGAATTAGCCGTAGTACCTAGACTTGTAACATCACATAGCAAGAAAGTTATAATTGACCGGTGGTCGGCAAGGCCATCCTGTTTACTGAAAAATCTTTTTAAAACTTTGAAGATTCAGCTAGAAATGTGAGAAACATCTGTAAAGTAACAGAATTGTGAACTGGTGGTCTGCTACGTCAGCCATAGTGGGCAATGTCTTGAAAGAAAGGTATAATAATTGTGACACTTCCTGATTTTAGTCAGACAAACTCTGTAACTGCATTTTTTGTCTCCTTGCGCAAGAATAAAGATAACTGAACTGAACCTTATGCTTTTGGTCTTTTGAAGTATTTTCTTTGACATAGGCTTTCCTTGTGATCCTGCAGCATATGCCACTAGAAGTTGCTCAGTCTTTCTGAAAGCTTTAGTTCTGTCCAAGTAGAAGCGTAGCTGTCTGTGTATGTCCAAGGAATGCAGGAGTCTCTCACCCTTATTCTGTGGGTTTGGATAAAAAGTAGGCAGATGAATGGTTTGGTTAAGGGCCACACTGGACACTACCTTAGGCATAAATGTAGGGTTAGTCCTCAGAGAAACCCTGTCTGGATGGAAAATGATGAAAGGTTCCACAGCCATGAGAGCCTGTAACTCTGAAACTCGTCTTGCAGAGGTTATTGCTAGGAGCAGAGCTGTTTTCCAAGATAAGAACTTTATTTCAGCTGTATTGGCTGGCTCAAAAGGCGGCAGTGTGAGCTTCTCCAAGACATAATTGAGGTCCCATGTAGGTACTGATGCTCTCCTTGGAGGTCTTAGGTTTTTGGCCCCTCTGAGGTACTGCCTTAGCAATGGATGAGAAAAAATAGGTGGTTCCATATTGTAATGAGCTGAAATGGCAGAGGCATGGATTTTAATTGATGAGAAGGATAGGCCTTTGTCCAGGATCTCAGTTAGGTATTGTAAAATCTGAGGGATATTTGGTACAAGCGTGTCAATTCCTTGTGCCTGGTTCCAAGCACAGAATCTCTTCCATTTTTCTGCATAAGATTTTCTGGTACTTGGCCTCCTGGCCTCCAAAATAACATCCATCACTGCTTTAGAGAGAAGTGTGTTCTGAATGGCTACATTATTCGCGATGCTGCCAGATTTAGGGTCCTGAGTTGGCTGTGCAGGATCTGATTGTTTCGTTGGGTCAGTAAGTGAGGAATTAGAGGTAATGTCCAGGCTGGGCCTTGAGACAAGCTCTTTAGGACTGGGTACCAGTGCTGGCGGGGCCAGTCTGGGGCAATCAGAATCATTTTTGTCTTCTCTTGTCTGACCTTTAAGAGTACCTTGGGAAGGACAGGCAGAGGAGGAAAGGCATACACTGTGAGGGTTTTCCAGCTGAATGATCCACTTTACATGCTTGTTTGTGATAAGTCCTTGTGCAGAATCTCTGTAGTTGGCAGTTGTGAGGGGAGGCAAAAAGATCTATGTCTGGGCATCCCCATTTCTTTGTTATCATGCTGAAGACTTGTGGATCCAGTTTCCACTCATGGGGATTCGTAATGTTTCTGCTTAGTTCGTCTGCCAGAGTATTTTCTTTTCTTGGCAGGAATTGTGCTTGCAAATGTACTTGATAAGTCAATGCTGTGTCCCACAAAGTCATGGCTTGTCTGCACAGGGGGTAGGAATGTGTGCCTCCCTGCTTGTCTATGTACCACATGACTGTAGTATTGTTCGTCCTTATCAGTAGTTGTCCTGGATGAAGAAGGTCCTTGAAAGCTGTCAGGGCATTCTGAACAGCCATCATCTCTTTTTGATTGATATGAAGATGCATTTGGCTTGAGGACCATGTGCCCTGAATACATTTTCCTGCCATATGGGCCCCCCAGGCATAATCTGAAGCATCTGTTGTTATTGACTGCCTGGCTGTGGGTAGGTTGAATGGCTGTCCCTTGATGAGGTGACAGGACTGTGCCCACCACTGAAACTCCTGTTGAAGGCAAGGAATGAGGGTAATCAATGTTTACAGGCTGTGACAATGTTGAGTCCAAACACTTTTTAGATACCATTGTAGTTTCCTCATATGCAGTCTGGCATATGGAATTAGCAGAATGCAGGATGCCATGAAGCCCAAGGCCTGCAGAAATTTTCTTGCAGATAACTGGGTCTTTGTTGCCAACATTGTGAAGTAAGAAGTCAGTTGCCTTCGTTTGTCTGGCATGAGATAAGCCATCTGGGCAGTTGTATTTAAGCTTGCACCCAGGAATATTATCTCTTGAGAGGGTACTAATTTTGATTTCTTTTCGTTTACTGTGTACCCTAGGCAAATCAATAATCTTTGTACAAACACCAGGTGCTCTAGTAGAATGTTCTTGTTCCCTGCTTGAATAAGGCAATAGTCTAACTAAGGATATATTTGAATTCCTTTGTCTGCAATATGCAATTACTGGTGCCAGGCATTTTGTGAAGACCCTGGACACAGTAGATAAGCCAAAGGGCAGTGCAGAGAATTGGTAGTGCATTGAGCCAGCTATGAATCCTATCTTCTGCAAGATTGTCTGATTGGTACATGCAGGTATGCCTCTTTTAGGTCCAAAGTTACAAGCCAAGCTTTCTTGCCCAGCATGGGCAGAAGCTGCTGCAAAGTCAACATTTTGAATTTTGGAACGTCCAGAAGAAATGTATTCAGAATAGACAGGTCCAGTATTGGTCTCCAGGCTTTGTCCTTTCGGGGTACCAAGAAAAGCCTAGAGTAAAATCCTTGTCCCTGCTCTTGCTGTGGTACTCGCTGAATGGCCCTCATGTCCATGAGGGATGAAATTTGTTTTTGTGCCTCTGCCCATTGCTTGTGTGGCAGGTCTGGCATACCTTTTGCCCTTGGCAGGGTGTGGAAGTGGAACCTGTAGCCCTGGGACACTATATTCAAGACCCATTTGTCCTGGGTGATCTTGTGCCAGTTTTGTGAAAAAAGTGCTAGTTTTCCCCCTAAGGGGGCTGCCAAAAGATAAGTGCTTGGTGCTGGCAGAGGGAAGTCATTGGGACTGTTTCCTGTATGGCTGCGATTTGTCTTCTCCGCTTTTGGAGGTAGAAGCGCCCCACTGTTTAGGCCTGTATGAGCTCTGGGGCTGGGATCTGTCTCTAGGGCATCTGTATCTGCCTCTTTGTGGTCTGTCTGACACTGGAATGGACCAAATATTTGTAGGCCAGTTTCTGCTAAATCTGGGCGGCTGTACCTGTAAGAAATCCTTTACTGTTTGCATAGATTTAGCTTTGTCCTCCATTTTCTTCAACACCTCCTCTGCTTTAACACCAAATATGGTATCCTGCTGTAATGGAGCATCTAGTAATTTTGCCTTAACATGATCAGGTAGAATCTGTTCCTTTAACCAAGCATGCCTCCTAATGACAGAACCCATAACCTCGGCCCTGCAAGAGGCCTCTAGAGAATCAAAACAATATTGCAATGCATGCTTTCCCACTTGTTCAGTTGCATACAATAAATCCTGCATCTCCTTATTTTCTGCACAATCAGAATTTGCCAACAGTTTCTGTTTTAGCAGTGACATTAAGTATTGCTGATATTTAAGCATATGAAATTGACATTTTAAAGCCCTTACAGCCAAAGTAGCAGAAGTGTAAACTTTTTCCCCCCATCTGTCTAGTGCCCTAGAATCCCTGTCAGAGGGGATAGGGATTTTTGCAGTAGAAGCCTTGACCCCTTTGGGACCCTGAGAAATATTTTCTGGATCAGCAGCAGGGTTTTTCTAAAGAAATTTATGGGAGTCTGGAACCCTGTAGTATCTGTCTGGTTTTACAGGGGCAGGGGGTAAAGAGTCAGGAGAAAGGGCGGACTCTGAAAATACATCATCTACAATGTCTTAACACAGGGGGAATAGCAAGCAGCCTGTGTTGAGGTAATAAAAGGAAATCTCTAAGCCTTTTCTTTGATTCTGAGGAGTCTTGGCTCTCCCGGTGGAAGCGCTCCATCATGGTATGCAGGGTTTCCCCCAAAGATGAATCCTCAGGAGGAGAGGCTGAAGGAATAGATTCTTCAGCATCAGAATCCTCATAGGGAGGAAGAGAGTATTCCTGCTCAGAAGAGGAGTCAGAGGAAATGGAAACCTGATCTGAAGATTCATATTCTGTCTCTTGCCTAGGCCTCTTATCAGGAGGGGGATGGGAACCCCTGATCAAGGTAAGTAGGTCTTCGGCCATTTTGAGCATCTGTTTTTTTAGGCATGGAAGTTTGTCCAGGAGAATGCTGTACTTGTTTCTTTGTCTTTAGAGCTGCTTTAGTCTTTGCTTTGGAAGCTGAGGTAGGCTTTACATATAACTGTGTAGGTCTGAAAACACCCTCAGAAGCCGATGCCTGCTCAGCGGCTCCAGACCCATCTGAGGGAATAATTTCCGAGTGTCCAATACCTTGAGTATCCAGAGGCCTAGCTGGCTCCACGTGGGAATCGGCAGTGGCCTGTGGCTCTGAGGTAGCGGGCGTCAAGGGCTGCAAAAGCGCCTCACTGAGAACCGGCGAACTGGTGACTGGCTTAGCGGAAGCCTCGTTGTCAGTTTTGGACCTTGGATGCCTGTCCTTTTCCTTGCGCTTTTTATAAATTCCAGTCGTCGGTTGTTCTGACGGCATTATATAATTGAACCTTCGGCCAAAGTAATGAAAGGCAAAATCGTACCGACGCTTAATAGTGCGTTGGTTAAATCTAGTGCAAAACCGACAGCTAGCAACGTTGTGATCAGGGCCTAGGCAAGGAATACAAGAATGAAAATCCTTATGAGGTATTTGCTTCCCACAAGAAATACAATTGTTAACTTTTTCTGACATTGGCCTGGAGCAAGAAAAACGTTTCCCCAATGGGGTACTTAGCTTTAATGAAGATTTCGGATCTGAAATTTGAATTTGAAAATCTCAGGAGTCGGCCAACCGGCACTTGCGAATTGCTTTTGCTTCAGGCACCGCGCGTCAAGAAAGACTGAAGAAAATGGCGTCGGCTGCATCTTTTAAACCCCTGGCGCACTGACATCAGGGAAGAGGCGACAGCAACCGATGCCGGACCAAGACTTTGAAATTCAGGCTGACTGCGGGTAGCCTGCCAGCAAGATAACCCAAGTGTAATGATTGCAACAGTGAAACATGATGAACATCCATGCCCAGTTTGCAGCCATCAACAAACTTGGCCCACCACACTTCTTGCCTGCAAACAAGAGATACCTGTGATATCCCCACTAGTTGCAATTTTACATTACAAAAGGGAACCAGCAACTTTCACAACCTGAGAGCTATTGGACAACCAATTTGCAATCCGGTGGACAATGTAATGATTTAAATTAAGCTTGTTTAATTTTTCAATAACACCAGCATAGGGGATAGTGTCTCCAAAGTCCCATCTCACCGTCCTATTTTTTTTTTTTGCTCTTTAGTTTTACACAACTATGTTGGTTTCTGCTTTTTGTGACACTTGACTGAGCCATCCTGTGGCAAGGTAACTATTGACAAAGACACCATCATCTCCATTCTTACTTCTTAATTCCAAGTCAACATTTTTCCCTAGTATTTTTCCTCTCCTTGTGTTTTCAACTACCCAGTTGTTACAACAGTTACACTGCTGTGTTTGTCTGACAGAGAATGTAAGAGCTTGTATGTGTTTTCAACTACCCAGTTGTTACAACAGTTACACTGCTGTGTTTGTCTGACAGAGAATGTAAGAGCTTGTAAAATGGAGTATCTTATAGGTAGGAAGTATGAAAGAAAAAACAAGGAGTAAAGAATTGGCAGGAATGCATGCAAAAATGCGGTCAGACTAGTACACATAAATGATGACTTGGAGGAATAAAAAAGATAATCACACAGTATAACTGGAAATTAGCAGCTGCATTTTCAGTCAGAAGAAGTGAAGAGTGTAGTGGTCTTCTTGAATTGTCTGTGGGCTGAAAAGGATTCTAAGAGGCAAAAAGGTTGTTTCCGGAAGTTATGGCAAAAGAGGAGAAGGCTATCTTAAATATAGACATGGTTACTATGAGCCTGTGCAGTACTGTTGCGCTAGTACCTTGCAAACAGAAGGGATACTCTGCGTGTATGTATGTATGTGTGTGTGTGTGTGTGTGTGTGTGTGTGTGTGTGTGTGTGTGACAACTTTCTTGGCAAAGACATACATAGCATTAAGTTAGAAGAAAACAGAGGGTCTGTATCAACAAACTAATATAAGTTTGAACGTTGTAATATCGAACCCTAAAGTCTGAAACACAATAATAACGAAAACACAGAACAGCGATTTTTTTTCCCCAGGGGGGAAAAAAAAAAATTTGCTGTTCCGTGACAAAAAAAAATTAAACCTTAAACTAAACTGGGGGGCTGTGCCCCCCACACCCCCTACTTAAATATACCAAATCCGAGATCGCACCACAGTGGAGGAAATAGCAAAGCCCTGAAAACGGCCCACCGATTTTTTTTCCCTGGGAAAAAAATCGATGTGCCGTGGCTTCTCTATTTTTGGATTTCAGACTTTTGGGTTCGATATTACAACGTTCGAACTTATACAAGTTCGACATTGTAATATAGACCTGAAAACAGATGGCTTACAGGAAGAATGGAGGCAGTTAACATTTTACCATAGGTACCACACTACTACCAGTTTGTTACCCAATAATCTCAGAAGGATGCTTCAGGAGTGTCTACAGAGCCTGCAAGGCCAGAACCACCACCCTCTGCTCAAGAGGGCAGACTGGAGAGATGCTTCTTCAATGGACTCCCATCAGCAGCGAACCACCCCAGCCTTCTTAGGCTTCTTTCAAAGTGAGTAAATGCTCTAAAGGAAATAAGCAGATGGGGGCAACCCTGTCTCCAGGTTGTGGGACAACATCAATCACTCTAAAATATTTCATCACCAGCTGGTCCATCTGGCCAAATCCATTTTTATTTCAGGCTCAGGCAAAAAGATTCACAAATACTACTGACAGTTAAAGCACATACACAATGAATAACACATTATGAAGTAGTTAAACAAACAAAAAAAGGTAACATATCCAAAAGAAGAGGACACAGCTTGAGAATGAGATGCATTATCAAATGTTGCATCTACATTAAAAAATGAGACCTAACTGGGACAATTATGGACAGGAAGAAAAAAAAAAACAGTGAAGCACACTGCATTCCCAAGCAACGTGGAAACTAAATCTTGTACACAAGCGTTAACAAGAGCAGATAAAAAACTACTTACATTTTGATAAAATTAAAGTGAAA